>NC_134689.1:171358401-171970901 GCF_050947455.1 Rhinoderma darwinii | reverse complement strand
GTGTGGCGCTCTCTACAGGGGGCTGTATGTCACTATCTATAGGGGGCTGTGTGTAACGCTCTCTACGGGGGGGGGGGGATGTGTGATATATAGAGGGGGCTGTGTATGGCGATATCTATGGTGGTGTGTAATATCTACAGGGGCTGTGTGTGGCACTATGTACAGGGGGCTGTGTGTGGCACTATGTACAGGGGGCTGTGTGTATGTGGTGTTTTACAGTGTGTGGTATTATTATATTCAGGCACGCAGTGTTTGGTGCTATTATATTTAGGGGCACAGTATGTGGCACCATGATAACTTTATTTTCGTTTATAGGTGTGGAAATGTTGGAAAAGTGAGGAGACGTCTGAGTGGCAAATTCTGCAGAAATGAGTCATGGCTGGGAGAAGTCGTCATGAGCACTGGACCGGATGGAGAAGAAAAGAGGAAAAAAACTACTAGAATCTGAGACGTCGTCACCTGTGAGTCACTAGATTTATAGAGAATCTGTCACCTCTCCTGACACTTTTATTATAGGAATCCTTGTATTTCACAAAAAGTCTTTCTGCAGTCCAGGACTGATAGACAATTCCCCTTGTCAGGAGGTTGTGTCCCTGCACAGTGTGATACTGTCAGTATGTAGGGACACCTTGCATGTGACAAGGGAAATCGTAACACTGTTAATGCTTGCCCAAAAAGGTAGTGTTAAAAATAGTTACGGCGCGGCAGGGCGGCGGTGAGGAAGGGGGGCCCAAGTTTGGGTAACAGCCCAGGGCCCATGGTCTATTTAATCCGCCACTGAGTTTGTATATTCCCTTTTTGCTTACATGGGTTTTCAGTTTCTTTCCACACTCCAAACACATGTTGATTAGATAACTGGCTTTTAAAATTGGCCCTAATATTAGTTCAGGATAGTGAAATAGACTGTGAGCCTCACAGGAGGGCAGTAACTGATGTGATTGATATTTGTACAGCACTGCGGAATATGTTAGGGCCTGTTCACATCTTTGTTTAGTTTCATTGATGGATTCTGTTAGACCTTTCTTATTTTTAGGACGTTATAAAGTTTAAGTCAACTGCACTATTGATTCTGTCAAAAAAACGGAAACCCTAACGAACGGAGACAAAAGGAAACCATTAGCAACGGAAGCATTACCATTGAAATCAATGGTAATGTAAACTGAAGCTATAGTTTCCGTTTGCCTTTCTGCTGATGGGTTCCTCCGATGGAGAGGTCTAACGGAATCCATCAACGGGAACCGAAAGCTGATGGGAACACACCCATAGCACTATAGAAGCAATTAGAAATAAATTATTATTCGTTAAAGCACATTTCCAATGATCTGCACAAACACATTCTGGATATGTGTCTTATGTTCTACAATAACATTTCTCGTTAATATTTTTTATTATTTAATACCTAGTTGTATATGTTTTTCTACAACTAATGCACATTAGCTGCACATTTTGTGAATGTCCAGTGAGCAGTACTTCCTTCATGATGATGTCATCACTGAACTACATTCTCCAGCTTAGTTGCCAGGTAGTTCACTAGGCAGTTATCAATGGCTGTCTATATATATATTGGCCAGTTTGTGCCTTCAACAATCAATTGCAATATTTATGTGCATCTTACATATTTAACTGTTTATAAGTTAGGCTACATTCATGTACAGGTTAAGGGAACTTACCTTAGTCCCCTTAACAGTCTTGCTGGGGTTGTAGAGATGGCGGAGTGGAGTGCAGAGTGGCACTTCCAGTGGGAAGCCGCGACAGAAAAGAGAAGGAGACCGGCTCTAAGGGCATGACCACACATGGCGGAATTCCTCCGCAACTGTCCGCATCGATGCCGCACAGAATCTGCGTTGCAGATTCTGCAGCGGATCTGCACAAAATGTGCAGTACATTGATGCGGACTAGCTGCTGCAGACTGCGGGAAAAGTGCTTCCCTTCTCCCTATCAGTGCAGGATAGAGAGAAGGGACAGCACTTTCCCTAGTGAAAGTAAACGATTTTCATACTTACCGGCCGTTGTCTTGGTGACGCGTCCCTCTTTCGGCATCCAGCCCGACCTCCCTGGATGACGCGCCAGTCCATGTGACCGCTGCAGCCTGTGCTTGGCCTGTGATTGGCTGCAGCCGTCACTTACACTGAAACGTCATCCTGGGAGGCCGGACTGGAGACAGACGCAGGGAGTTCTCGGTAAGTATGAACTTATATGTTTTTTTACAGATACATGTATATTGGGATCGGTAGTCACTGTCCCGGGTGCAGAAACAGTTACTGCCGATCGCTTAACTCTTTCAGCACCCTGGACAGTGACTATTTACAGACGTCTCCTAGCAACGCTCCCGTCATTACGGGAGCCCCATTGACTTCCTCAGTCTGGCTGTAGACCTAGAAATACCTAGGTCCAGCCAGAATGAAGAAATGTCAAGTTAAAAAAGCAAGACGCATCCGCAGCACACATGACATGTGCATGACAGCTGCGGACTTCATTGCGGAACTTAGAATCTCCATTGAAGTCAATGGAGAAATTCCGCCATGAGTCCGCCACTGCTCCGCAACAGACAGAGCATGCTGCGGACACCAAATTCCGCTCCGCAGCCTATGCTCCGCAGCGGAATTGTACGCATCGTGTAAACGAACACTGCTAAATTAAAGTGAAAGTCAATGGAGAAACGGCTCCGCTGCGGATTAACGCTGCGGAGTGTCCGCAGCGGAATTTAAGTGGAATTCCGCCATGTGTGAACCCGCCCTAATTGAGCACGGCTCCTCAAGTGCGGCGCCGATAGGAGAAGCGCGGGTACTGGTTCACACTGCCTGCAGTCCTGGGACAGTCCCCGCGTACGAGTGCGGCGTCAGTGGGTTTGGAACAGTGACGGGATTGACTCAGAAAGAGTACTATCCCTTCACTGTATCTAAACTCAGTGAGGGCAACACACATCCGATCAGATGTTTGCGGTCACAATTTGTCACAGTGGCCGCATCGGTGCACAGACAGAGTGTGGCTGGAACAGTGGGGGGAGCCTGACTCCAGTGGAGCATGGCCTCGTTGAATGCAGAATGGCGGGGAACAGAGGGTACGGACTGAGAGTAGTTGAGGAAAACTGAATATTAAAAGGAATTGAAGTAAGAGTGATAAAACTGGTGTAAGTAAACACCAATATTGCATACACAATTACAAGTAGTATCTCCTTAGGGAATAAAAATACCTGTGGGCAATATGACATATCTGTTAAATTCTGACAGACTTCCACCATTTTCTATCTTGCATTTCCTACATTGAAAAAGCCATCTGTTCTTGGCGGATTATAATTTACAAGACTGCAATTTATTCCCTGTGGATTATAAAATTAAAAAGCCATCGGTTTCTGGCGTATTACAGTTAACAAGAATTTGATCTAATCCTTGTTGGATTGCGATTGTTGTCATTTACTTCTGTGTATAATAAATCGCAAACTTTTTTAACCCTGTGTGGTCACTACATTCACACGAGCGTGACAGATTTACGCGCTAATCTGTCTGTGTGCGTTGCGTTATGCATCAGCGTGCTTTGCGAGTGCCATTAGTTTTTCACGCACTCGCAAAGCAATTTTTAGTTTTTTTTTTCAAAGGAATTGATGCGCAAATTATGCGCCGCACACGGATGTGGATCAGTGTACTGTCCGTGGTTTTCAAGCCCCCATTGACTTCAATGGGCGCGTAGGTGCGTGAAAACGCATCAATATAGGACATGCAGTGAGTTTCACGCAGCGGACTCTCGCTACCTGAAAACTCCTGCATCTGTAAACGGCCCCATTGAAATCGATGGGTCCGTGTGCTGTGGGTGATTTTCATGCACAGCACACGGACAAGATTCACGTTCGTGTGAATGGGCCCTTAACGTTATATGTTTACATCATACGTTTGCAACCTGAAACTACAATCCCCTGCATGCAGTGACTTAAGTCTAAGGATTTTTCTCAATAGTGAGAAAATAAAACTGCAAGATCTGTAGGGAATTACATGGACTGTAAAAAAAAAATGTTACACAGCATACAGCACACAGCTATAGGCATAAATTCAGTCAGAAATCGCTCTGCATAGTGAGAGGGACAGGAAGGTTGCTAGAAAGAGCTGACAGAAGGAGGGGGAGGAGAAGCAAGAAATTATTACATACAGGATAGACTTGTAGGGTCTGTGTTGGGCCAACTGACATGGATATTATTAGGAGCAATGGGAGCTAATATGACTGACAAAAAGAAGGTGTATGAAACAGAATGCAGGAGAAGGGACGACTGGAGCACACAAGGCCATTCCTGCAGTTGAAATACTGCACACAGTAACTATAAATAAGAGTTCAGAAGCACTGTCAAGTTTTCAATAAGAAAACATCTTCTTTACAAAGAATGCACATTTCAGTTGACTAAAAATGAATTAAAAAAAATATTGCAGCAATAATGTGCACATCTGTTTCTAGTCTATACTACTTTCTTAGGCTCTGTTTACATCTGCATTGGGTCCGGTGTATTGGGTCCAGCAAAATGACGGGTCCGGTGCACAAAAGAGACAAACGGAAACCACGGGCACCGGCTCCGTTACCATTGAAATCAATGGTGAAGGAAACGGAAACCACTGGTTTCCTTCTGTGTCAGTTTGTGTCTGCTCAGGGTCCCGTTCTAACGGAAACTTCCGCCGGAACTTCAGAACGGGACCCCAACGCAGATGTGAACAGTGCCTTACTCAGCTACATTCAACCTGAATCTCTCTCACGTGACAGAAGTTATCTTATTTTCTTATGGTGGTAGCAATTATTATTATTTTTAAATGTAAACTTGCCTATCTATGTGATAACATGGTAAGGGTTCAGTTCTTATGTGAAAGAAGTGAACCCCTACAATGTTATCACATAGATTATTATCACATAGATTCACATGTGAAAATAAAATAAGGGATCTGGTTATTATAAAAAAAAACATTTACTTTTTCTTTTTGTTGCTACATAGGTGGCTAGGCTTTTTAGAATTGGTAATGCAGCAGGATAGTGACATACCCCAGCCAAATGTATACCAAACCATACCCTAGGTCCTAGGTTACGAACCTGTGGTATGTGTACCCCACGGGTCACATGTCATGTCTCTATGAGGTACTTGTGCTGAGCTTTAATAGGCAGTGTGTATGATCATAACTATGAAGGTACTATGAGGTAATATACAATCGAATTACAACTTTTTTACATAAAATGTTTCTAGTTAAAACATTTGTGGTCACACTGTAACTAATCAACATGCTGTAGATCCTCTTTGATACGGTTTTTGCTACTGGAGTATTATTTGTTGTCTTTTGCATGTGCTCTACATTTGCCTATTAATGTCTATAGGCACTTTGGTGTATACACCAGATAATTCTCCTATCATATAACCCAACAGTACACCTCAAACCTATTGTCAATTTAGCTTGTTTCTTACTTGTATCTTTTTCACAGGAAGAAGTGACCAAATACCTCCTATTATAGCTCTTACTGGGACTGTCCATGTGGCAGCAATTTCTTGTCGCTTTTGGACAACAGCAAAGGAACTAATCCTCATGAACATGGTCATATTTGTGTGATCCTGGCTTAAAGGCTGTTTTTAATACATTGAGCAGGGCTGTTTTTAAAATCGGGTGATTTTTGGGGAGTTTATAATATATTGGCCCCTTAAAGTTAATTCAAAACTGAAGTGGTGCCTAAAAAAATGCGTGTAGTTTTGCAAATTCTGTTGAGAATTAAAAAAACTGATATTAAACTTATGCTTTATAACGTCATAAAAATATGTAATAAAAAAAAATATGCCTACCTAAAGAATACACATGGTTTAACTTCATTTATTAAAAAATTTGTGTCAGTTTTTAAAAAAAAATTCGGATATTGTTTATAAATAAAGAGTGGACATATCAACCAAAATTTACCACTATCAAGTACAATGTGGCATGAAAAACAATCTCAGAATCATTTGGATAAGTAAAAGCATTCCAAAGTTATTACCACATAAATTGGCACATGTCAGATTTGAAAATGGGGCTGCATCCTGAAGTCCAAAACAGGCCGCGTCCTTAACCCCTTCCAGACTCAATTGGACTTCCTGACCGAGTCCCATTTTTCAAATCTGACGTGTCAATTTATGTGATAATGACTTTGAAATGCTTTTACGTATCCAAGCGACTCTGAGATTGCTTTCTCGTGACACATTATACTTTATTGCAAAATTAAAAAGAGAAAAATATACAGGGACTATTGGAGGTGCTGCTACACATGAGAGACAAGTAAAATGTAGATGGAGGTAATTTAATGAAATAAGGTCAGGCTATGCGTTTCAACGCTGGTATGGCCTGAGGAAGACGCTGGTCCTGCTTTGAAACACGTAGCCTGACCTTATTTCATTAAATTACCTTTATCTACACTTTATTTTTCTCTCATGTGTAGCAGCGCCTCCAATAGTCCCTGTATATTTTTCTCTTTTTAATTTTGCACTATTGATGCGGTAACATTTCTTGTATACCGGCTCCAGGACTTGGCAGCAGCACACTCCTAGGATTCCTTGTCTTACAAATTGTACCATCAGAGTTGTGTCTGAATCTACACAACCACTTTGGAGGAGCACAATCCTGTCTCAACCTATACGAACATTCCTACTTGGTTTATCTGCGCCGTGGATTGTTTTGCTTCTAGATCTCCACATTATACTTTATGTCAGGGGTAAAATGTGGTCGATAAATTCATTTCTTATTTGGGGGAAACACCAAAATTTGGAGAAAAATTGCAATTTAAAAGTATGTGCTTGTAAAATTTATATTTATACCACACAGAATAGTTACTAAATTAACAGTTCCCATATGTCTACTTTATGTTGGCATTATTTTTTGAACATCATTTTATTTTTCTAGGATGTTACAAGGCTTACATTTTTAATTTTTGCAGCAACTTCTCACATTTTCAAGAATATTTCAAAAGCCTATTTTTTTTTTACAGATCAGTTCAGTTCTGAAGTAGCTTTGAGGGGCCTATATTAGAAATGCCATAACGGCGCCACTCAAAGTATTTAAAACAGCATTTAGAAAGTTTCTTAACCCCTTAGGCGTTTTACAGGAAAAGTGGAGGTGAAATGCACAATTTTTTTTTTCATAAATTCAATATTTATCAATTTTTTTCTGTAACACAGCAAGTGTTAGCTGAAAAACACAACTTAATATTTATTGCCCAGATTCTGCAGTTTTTAGAAATATCCCACATGTGGCCCTAGTATGTTACTGGACTCAAACACAGACCTCAGAAGCAGAGGTGCACCTTGTGGATTTTGGGGCCTTCCTCTTATTAGATAATATTTTAGGCACCATGTCAGGTTAGAAGAGGTTTTGTGGTGCCAAAACAAAGGAAACACCACAAAAAAGACCACATTTTGTAAACTACACGAAACAAGGAATTAATCTAGGGGTGTAGTGGGTATTTTAACCCCACAGGTGTTTCATAGATATTATTAGAATTGGGCAGTGAAAATTAAAAATAAATTTTATTTCCAATAAGATGTAGCTTTAGCTGAACATTTTTCATTTTCTTAAATAAAGGAAACAAATAAAGGAGAAAAAGCACCCCAATATTTGCAAAGGAACGTTTCCAAAGTACAGAAATGCCCCATATGTGGTCATAAACTGTTGTTTGGATACACGGCAGGGCTCAGAAGGGAAGGAGCACCATTTGGCTTTTGGAGTGCAGATTTTGGTGGATTAATTCCTAGTCGCTGTGTTGCAGAGCCCCTGAGGAACCAGTACAGTGGAAACCCCGAAATGATGACTCCATTTGGTAAACTACACCCCTTGAGGAATTAATCTAGGGGTATTGTGATCATTTTGACCCCACAGGTTGTTGCAGAATTTATTAGAATTGGGCTGTGAAAAACAAAAAATATATATTTTTTTCCAGTAAGATGTAGTTCTAGCTCAAAATGTTTCATTTTGAAGGACTATAAGAGAAAAAGCACCCCAATGTTTGTAAGGCATTTTCTCCCGAGTACAGCAATACCCCATATGTGATTGCATAGAGCTGTTTGGGCACATGGCAGGGCTCAGAAGATAAGGAGCGCCATTTGGCTTTTTGAGCGCTTATTTTGCCGAATTGGTTCTTGGGAGCCATGTCGCATTTGCAGTTTCCTTATGTACCTGTACAGTAGAAATTGCCCAGATGTGACCCCATTTTCAAGCCTATACCTCTCAATGAATTAAATTAGGGGCATAGTGAGTATTTTGACCCAACAGGTGTTATATAGATTTTATTAGAATTGGGCCGTGAAAATTTAAATCTACATATTGACCGCTGCCTCTAAGGGGTTAAGTGGCGGCGATAGGAGATAACTCCATTCTCCGCCATTGCAGCGGGATGCCAGCTGTATATTACAGCTGACACCCGCTGGAGATGGCCCGGGCACAGCTCCTGTGCCCGCTTCATCTTCAGAACGTGACTGTACGCCCATTTGCATTAAGCTATTCTTAGCATCGACGTACAGTCATGACTTTTTGAGGGAAGGTGTTAAGGAGTTAAATATATTTCCACTAAACTTAACATAGCACTGCAGCTTAGGAATCTTGTAGATCAATTTAATATCAATTTGAACCATAAATCATAGCAGAGAAAACAGAATACACTTCAGTTTCTGCCCAATATAAATATTTATATTTCAATTTGTGTGTGTTTCAATCATTTTAACCCCTTCCCGCTGCAGCCATTTTTCAGATTTTCATTTTTTCCTCCCCCACCTTCCACCTATATAGCCGTATGAGGGCTTGATTTTTGCGGGGAGAGTTGTAGTTTTCATGGCACAATTTACTGTACCCTATAATGCACTAGGAAGTTAGAAAAAAAATTATTTGTGGGGTGTGATGGGGGGAAAAAAACGGTGATTTCTCCATTTTTAGTGGGTTTTGTTTTTACGGCGTTTACTGTGCGCTAAAAAACAACACGTTAACTTGAGGGCTTAATTTTTGCAGGGCGAGCTGTCGTTTCTATTGGTACCATTTTGGGGTACTTGAGACTTTTCAATCACTTTTACATTTTTTGTGGGAGATGAGGTGACCAAAAAACAGCTTTTTTGACGTTTTTTTTAACGGGGTTCAATTCCAGCGGGCCTTAATAGGTGTACAAAGATGGCAGACCTAAGGGCCTTTATCAGGCCCCCAGGCTGTCATGATGACCATCGGCACCCTGCGATTGCATCGTAGGAGGGCCGATGGCACACCGGAGGGGCCGCACCCCCTATTTCTAACAGTTTAGATGAAGCGGTTGACTGCGGCATCTAAGGGGTTAAATGAGCAGGATTCCGCTCATTACACTGAAGTGTCAGCTGTAAGATACAGCCCTCACGCACACTCCATAGTCCCTTACCTGACTTCCACCGTATATATACACGGCAGATGTAGGGAAGGGGTTAAAAAAAACTGTACGGTTGGCCACAGTTTAAAGGGGTTTTCAGATCTTTATAAAATAACCCACAGCAGGCTCTAAGTTATAAAAATATAACCAACAGTACAGTACTAACCTTTTAAATTCCAGATGACACTTGACAGCGCAGCAAAATTGCTGTTAGCATGTACAGCATGCCACTGCTGCAGTATGGCAGTTGGCTGCACAGCTACATCTTTTGAGCCAACTGGATGTTATTCTATAAAGGTCAGAAAACCTCTTTCATGCTAATAGCAATACAGTAGCGGATTGCTGTATATGTGGTAGCCTAATGTTTGACATAAAACATCCTCTAACCTACTGTCAGGAACTTAGCTTCCTGGACTTGATCTCTTGACTCTACAATCTAACCAACAGTACTGTCAGGAACCGAACTTCCTGGACTTGAACTCTGGACTCTTCAGTCTTGCATTGCAGCCTTGACCAGAGGCTGCAAAGATACAAAGAGCCGTGCTTGCTTTAGCTTTGTCCCAGCTACATGTTTTGACTAATCACCAAGAGAACTAAACACATGGCTGGTTCAATGCTCGGTAGCAGGTACTATTAAGAGTTTAAAGAAAGAAAAATATATAGACTAGTCCTGGGTCATCTTCATAGCATGACTGTACTAACAAAGATTGCTTAAGTAGAGGAGGTTGAGCAATCTTAGGAAAATAATATGTATGCATGAAAATGTTGTGGGCTAGTTGTCATCATGCTTAAAATGTATGTCCACCATTTTACAGTTTACAATGTGAAAGAAATTAACTAACTCCACTATTTTGTCTGATTGTTCTATACTCCATTTTAACTTCAGTATAAAATTGATGCTTAGAGAAATATGTTTCTGCTGTCTGCTGAATAACCCAAAAATGACAAGAATAAAAGACTCCCAAAGACCACACCCTCCATTCCCTTCTGTAACAAAAGTTAAGACAGTGACTGCGTTTAATGAATATTATTTGAAATTGCAAGCTCATGAAAATATTGTGTGATGTAACATATGTAAATGTTCAGCTATATAAACCCCTCCTATTTTGTGGAGCTTTAGCGATTTTCTAACATTTCTCTGTAACCCTCTTTCTTAAGCAAATAAATATACATAAATCTGGAAATCCACAACAATTCTGGTGCCGAAACACGGGAACCGAAAGCGACTGGAACGGAACCAGGATGGGAACCAAGGACATGAGGCCAAACTGGCACCGTCAAACAGGTGAAAAACCTTTTTCTCATTCGCTCTCCCTTCCTTTTGTCCCCAGTCCCTCTGTTGTCTGCCGTGAGTATGGTTTCCCAAGAACCTGAAACAGTTGCTAACTATACTAACCTCTTTTTGATATGTATGCGTGAATGAATGGGGATGTTGGTGCACGCCACATCAGAGTGAAAGAGAACTTTATAGCGGAGTGATTAAAACTGCCTCAAGACGCACCTCTACAGAGAAAGCATGGTGGGGGCAGTGAAGTGATAAGTAAGAGGACCCTACTGTCCTCAGACACGAGTGTTTTTCTATTTTCCTGCGTTTCTAAAGTAAATTGTTATTAACCACTGCATGAGTAGCAGAAGGACAAAAGTAAGATAGAAGGTTAAGGGTATGTTCACACGCTAAAGTAAAAACGACTGTAAAATACGGAGCTGATTTCAAGGGAAAACAACCTCTGATTTTGAGCCGCGTCTATTGACACAATGAAAAACGTCTCCAAAAACGGCTCAAGAAGTGAAATGCCCCGTCTGAACGAAACGCGGTTTTTCCCAGATGTTTGGAGGCATTCAGCTTCCTTTTTTTCAGGCATTTGTTTACGCCTAAAAAAAATGCATGAAAACACTGCGTGTGAACATACCCTAAGTGTGTTTGGGTGTAGTTTCCATACTGATCTGCCTTGGCTTGACAGTACAGGTCCTTTGGTTACCCCCTTCACTCTGCCTTTGGACATCGCTGATCAAATTCAGCTTCTGTCCACTGTTGCTGTTGGATGCAGGGCTATTCCCAAGGAACGAGATCACCTCTAGGCCTGTTGCTTGACAGCCTTGTGTAACACTGGTGTTGGGTCTCCATCTAGATACACTAAAGGGCTGGTCCTGAACCTGCAGCTCATTTTTCTCTCTCATGAAAAATCATACTTCTAGCTCAGAAGATACCTTTCTCAGATTGTTTGACATAGATGATCTAGAGGGCAAAAGCTTTGTTGGATTATTGTTTTGTTGTTTGTCCTTTGGATCTGTTGAAAGACTTGTTTAGATAAAAAGCGGGGATACGTAGTGTGGGACTTTCCCTAACAGCCAATAGCCATAGTCTATTGCCAGTGAAAATAAAAGCTGAGAGAGAAGGGTATGAGTCCCCTCCATAGTAACACGGCTTTGGGCAACACTTTCGCCAAACGAGGATCTGGCTGATCTGCAGATCAGATTAGAGGGCGTCCACAGGCTCCTCTGGCCCCACAGGAGGAGATAAATATGAGGTATGGCGCATGGGTTAGCAAGCACCTATTAAAATGGTGTAAGCTTACTAGGGGTTTGGGTATTCCAAAGAACGGAACATTTGAACTGGTCTTCTGTCTTTTAGAAAGCAACAGAAAGCCCAAGGTGTATTCGCAGTAGGCATTAGAACAGGGTACTACAGTGGACACAGGGGCTAGATCTAAAAGCCCACTTGAAATGCCCACTAACTCAACTGCAGTGTACCCCACTGCAGACTTGTCGCTTACATATAGCTCTCCGTCCACAGTGTATATTGAGCCCAAGGTCAGGGCCCCTGCCTCTGAACTTATAACTCCTCACTCTACCGCCACACGATGGGAGGAATTATCTGCCCCAGGGGGAGGAAAAGTTTTGTGCGGAGTACAGGGGGAGCTCCTGGGCATACCTAAAATAAATACTGATATCTGGTACAAATGGCCAGGGAGATAGAAGGATCACTCAACATGTCCCTTGGACACCTGGGGAAATGAGAGGATTCCTCTCATGAATCCCTAAACCGTGGAACAATCCACAATCCAGATGTGTTTGTAAATGAACTGTACAATATTGCAGTGAGTTACAATCCTACTTGGAGGGACTTGTTGCAGATCATAAGTGCCCCAAGGAAAGGGAGACATGGGAGTAATTGACGAGGAGGGCTTCCAGTGTTACCAGTTGGGGCCCTTTTACACTGGCCAATTATAGGGCAAACAAGTGTTTACAGGAGGCTCATTCCCGATAATTGCCCTGTATAAACAGGGCAACGATCAGCTGATGAACGGCTGATTGTAGCGTTTTAAATGCCAAAAATATTTCCGTTGTCGGTAGAACAACTCTCTGTGTAAACTATGGGTAATAATAGGGCAGATGAAGCGCCCAAAAAGCCAGATAATGATTGTTTGGAAAAATGAGGATGGTCCATTGTGTGCCCCTCCAGCTCTGTATCAGATTTTAACAAACTTATCTCATCTCCCATCTCATGTTTCCAAAGGATGGATGGTTGCTATTATAAGTAAATTTTGGGTTGCACCAGGCTTCTCACAATTTGCGATACAATGGTGCAAGAAATGCATCATTTATGCCAAGCACAATCCAGGCAAAATGACTGGGGTGCAGATGAAACACCTTGGAAAACCTGACTACCCATTACAGATTTTGCAGATAGACTACATCCAACTACCTAAATGTGGTGTCTACGAGTATGTCTTAGTATGTGTAGATACTTTCTCCTCTTAGGTAGAAGCATGGCCTGGTGCTAAGGCAACAGCTGTAGTGAGAGCTAAGAAAATAATATCTGAGATTGTGTGCAGATTTGGCCTACCGGAGACGGTAGAGTCTGACCGTGGGACACATTTCATTAAGAAGGTATTTGCAGAAATGTTGAAAGGGTTGCAAATTAACCAACACCTACATACTCCATATCACCCACAGTCATCAGGGAAGGTTGAGAGAGCAAATGGTGTCTTAAAAACAAGATAGCTAAAATCTGTGGGCAAACAACACTTACTTGGGTACAAGCCTTACCATTAGCCCTATTTGCAATCAGGCATACACCAAAGGGAATGCATGGACTTTCACAGTTTGAAATACTGTTTTGCAGGCCACTGCTAACAGGCCTATTCTTTCCACAGGAATTACATGGACAGTAGGCTTCTCAAACTGACTGACTATGTTGTCCAGCTCCATAAGCAGCTGACTAATTTGCATGGCTTAGTTTTGTCTTCTTTACCAGACCCACAAGAAATACTTAGAAATTGCTTGCCTACTCAATACCCTCACTATGTGCGTAGGGCCAGTGTATGCTGATCACATAGCCATGATAAAAGGTCACAAAGTCAATTTACCTAAGGTACTCATTGGAGAAACAGATTGTAAAAAAGCCACATTACTATTCAATATGATGCAGCAAAATGTGATGAGGTACACGGTAACTGTAATAAAACTATGACAGCTTCTTGTGCCCCCAGGTGTTCACGTCCTGACAAAGGAGATGATGAAGTGTGGGACTGTAAGACTAAAGTGCATGACAATATGAGATGGTTTCAAAGTTGACTGGGGAATCATGGTAAAATAGTTCCTAGGGTGATAAAACTAGGGCGATGTTATATTTGTGGTAACAGAGCCTACTCTTGGCTTCCTATTGTAGCATGGGGTAATTGGGCTATAGGAAGAGTTGTTCCAGCCATCAGACAACATCCAAACATCTCAATTGCTGACATTTATGAAATGTACTCTACGGAGACTAGATATAAACGAGAGTTGGTTACAAAAGCAGATAAAGCTTGGATGTGTTTTCCATATTGGACAGGCTGGGGAATCGAACTAGCAAATAAGTTAAAACAAATGTGCTGGTATTATGGATGGTATAATTAATGAGACCACCGGTTCTATCCATGCTCCCAATGAAGAGTTGGCCCAAGATAGGAAAGTTGCCCTCCAAAATAGAATGGCTCTTGATTATCTGTTAGCAATAGAAGGTGGAACTTGTGCTGTTATAGGTGAAAAATGTTGCACCTGGATTGAGGACTCACATGACCCCAAAGAGGCACACTTGAATAAGGTATAGGAATTGCAGCAAAAAGCTAGATATACAGTATATCAAAGGAGGGATGGAATACCTTTTTCTGGATAGGATCTATTGGTGTTTGGTTTAACAATATGCTTTCTGGATTGCTGAAACCCATAGTGTTAGTGATAGGACAGATTGTAATGCTCTTAATTCCCTGGAAATGATTAATGTGTTGTATTTCTCGTTGCAGTAAAGATGTGGATACATCCATTCTCTAAACATAACAGCTACAGAGTTGATCATCTGGCAGCCAAGCTCAACTACCCGCCTCTCCTGAAGACCCTTCAACTCTTTAAGAGTTGGGTGGAGAACATCATCTCTGAGAAGAGGGTCCCACAGATGCACCCTAGCAGTTTGAGCACCACTTTTAAAGAAGAGTTAATTCTCTGAGTGGGATTTCTCCGGGGTGGTCTTTGTGTTGTGATGCATCTCTAGCCAGCTGTTGTCATCTACAATAGATAGAAAAGAGTTTGTGTGTGTGAGTGCTTTCAACAAAATGTGTGGACAAGTAGAGGAAATGGCTACCATGAGGCAGTCAAGAATAGATGTCTGACATCTCATGAACTATGCAGCTTATCTGTATACTATGTGAAGTACGGTCTGACTCGGGAGCCGTTTCTAGATAGGTAGGATGATATTTAGTGAAATGCATAATATATATGTGTGATAATGAAATTATCATTAGGGTGAGAAATGTGAAAGAAATTAACTTACTCCACCATTTTGTTCTATACTCCATTGTAACTTCAATATAAAATTGATGCTGAGAGAAATATGTTTTTGCTGTGCGTAAGGGAAAACTCTGCTGAATAACCCAAAAATTACTCGACAATAAAAGTCTCCTCAAGACCACACCCTCCATTCCCTTCTGCAAAAAAAGATAAGATGGTGACTATGTTTAATGAATATCATTTGAAATTGCAAACTCATGAAAATATTGTGTGATGTAACATATAGAAATGTTCACCTATATAAACCCCTCCTATTTTGTGGACTGTTAGCCATTTTGTTACATGCAAAATGACACGTATGTCATTTCTCTGAAAGGCTGGGTTCACACGACCTATTTTCAGACGTAAACGAGGCATATTATGCCTCGTTTTACGTCTGAAAATAGGGCTCCAATACGTCGGCAAACATCTGCCCATTCATTTGAATGGGTTTGCCGACGTATTGTGCAGACGACCTGTAATTTACGCGTCGTCGTTTGACAGCTGTCAAACGACGACGCGTAAATGGACTGCCTCGGCAAAGAAGTGCAGGGCACTTCTTTGAAACGTAATTTGAGCTGTTCTTCATTGAACTCAATGAAGCACAGCTCAAGATTTACGAGCGTCTCAGACGGCTCGCAAAATGCGAGGAGGAGCATTTTTATGTGTGAAACGAGGCAGCTGTTTTCTCTTGAAAACAGTCTGTCTTTTCACACGTAAATGACAGCTAGCGTGTGCACATACCGTGACCCTCTTGCTTAACCTTTTCAGGACCAAGGGTCATCAATGCCTCAATGACCAGTCCCATTTTTTCAAATCTGACGTGTCATTTTATGTGGTAATAACTCTGGAATGCTTTTACCTATCCAAGCGATTCAGAGATTGTTTTCTCGTGACATTTTGTACTTTATGCTAGTGGAAAAATTTGGTCAATAAATTCATAGCTTATTTGTGAAAAACACCAAAATGTAAAGAAAATTTGCAAAAATTATAATTTTTCTAAATGTAATCTACTTGTAAAACGGATAGTAATACCACACAAAATTGTTGCTAATTAACATCCCCCATATGTCTACTTTATATTTGCATTGTTTTTTGAACATTATTTTATTTTCTAGGACGTTACAAGGCTTAGAACTTTAGCAGCGATTTCTCCCATTTTCAAGAAAATGTCAAAAGGCTATTTTGTCAAGGACCAGTTCAGTTCTGAAGTGGCTTTGAGGGCCTTATGTACTAGATAGACCCCATAAATCACCCCATTTTATAAACTGCACCCCTCAAAGTATTCAAAATAGCATTCAGAAAGTTTATAAACCCGCGCAAAACTGACAGGTCCGTGTGTATAAGGCCTTATTCACACGGACATGTGCCGTTTTGCAAAGATCCGTGTGGCATCAGCATATGGTGCGTGGCTGCGTGATTTTCACGCAGCCGGCATCATTATGACACTCTGGTTTTATGTTTACAAACTTTTTTTTACTACTGCAGCGATTTTCGTGTGCCGAGCGTGATTTGCACGCACCCATTGACTTCAATGGGTGCGTGCTGCGCGAAACACGGGCAAGAATAGGACATGTCATGAGTTTCACATACATATGCTGCGTGAAATTCACTGACAGTCTGAACGGCCCCATTCACTAACATACAGTAGGTCCGTGCGACGCGCGTGATTTTCATATAACACGTTTGTGTGAATAAGGCCTTACTGTAAATATTACTTTGGTTCTGTCCATACAGCGCTTGGGGCATAAGTTTGGCGAACACATCTGAAGTGTCCTGCTGAACTTATGCACAAGATGTATGCATCGACTACAATTGTAAAAAAAAAAAAATCCTATGTGAAATACATTCTTTGCGGAACCCAGTTGTATTGAAAAGCATAGTTGACTATACTTTTCAATGCAATTAAAAAAGTTATAAAGACACAAACTGGCCAAATGATTGTATGCCATAAAGACACTCATGACACACATTATAATAATGGTACGCACAGAACCCATTGACTTTAAGGGTATGTTCACACGCAAACGTAAAATACGTCTGAAATTATGGAGCTGTTCTCAGGCGAATATAGCTCCTGAATTTCAGACGTAATTGCTCGTACTCGCGTTTTTCGCAACGTCCATTACGGACTTAATTGGAGCTGCTTTTCAATGGAGTCAATGAAAAATGGCTCCAATTACGTCCCAAGAAGTGACATGCACTTCTTTGAGGCGGCCGTCTTTGTACGCGCCGTCTTTTGACAGCGGCGCGTAAAAAAAAGGCCGTCTGCACAGAACACTATAAGACCCATTGAATTCAATGGGCAGATGTTTTCCGACGCTTTGAAGCCGTTTTTTCGGGCGTAATTCCAGGCGTAAAATGCCTGAATTACGTCCGTAAATAGGGCGTGTGAACATACCCTAATAGGTTCCGTCGGGGTGTTTCCTTGATTTTACTAGAGACAATAGTCTCCGGTAATCTTGGCCAGATCTGCGGCAGAGGCCCCTAATGGATCCTCCAACGCAGATGTAAACAAGGCCTAAACTGTGAGTGATGTGTCTGACAACAAGCTTGTTGACATTGACAGTATTAGTAACATTACCCTTAGGGTATGTTCACACATAAAATCAAAAACGTCTGAAAATATGGAGCTGTTTTCAAGGGAAAACAGCTCCTGATTTGCAGACGTTTTTAAGCCACTCGCGATTTTCGCTGCGTTTTTTATGGCCGTTTTTGGAGCTGTTTTCTATAGAGTCAATGAAAAATGGCCGCGTAAAAAAACGGCCCGTCGGAACAGAATGCCATTTTGTCAGGGATCAGTACTATGTATATTGTCTGAAAAATATTATCCTCACACATATGTATATACATTTCAGTTCTTTGTGTAATATACTGATATATATAACAAGTTCTTTGTTCATGTCGGACACACCTATGGAAGACACCGCCCCCTGGAATGCAAAGAGGAGTGTGCAGAAGAATGTACAGGAAAACTTATAGCTGAGGAGCGAATAGAATTTAAGCAAGTCCCACATCTATAAGGAGGGGCATGTGTCTTCTCTGTGTGTGTTTCTTTGTTCTGAATAAAGTTCAGTTCCTCCTGGCTGGGATTGAAGCTGTACCTCAGACATTTGTGTGGTGTACTTCACTCCAGGCATGCCTTCAGCTTTCAATTTACAGAGGTGGTTATTCGGTGTGAAATACGGACCTGACATTTGGCGCCCGAACAGGGACCTCACTCGAGGAAATATCAAAATCCGGACAGTCGACAATCACAGGGTGAAACAGAGGACTCAAAGTTGCCCACTGAAGGAATTTGATCACCTCCGCAATAACACGGTAAGCGAATTGATTTTATAAATCTTCGTCTTATCTGTGTTAGTGGGCAGTCTTGTGGCGATCTGTAGAACCCTTTTGTTGATTTCCTGGATTATCTCAGGCGACAGAGGTGATATTTTCCGCTGTGAGGTAAAAAAACCTGTGAGACCTTAGTCGCGCCCGACTAACCATCCTCTGGGTAATTAGGGACTAAATAAAGATTATATAAGCGACCGGAGAGTTATCGACTGTGAAATTTTAATATTTCCAGCGTAGCCGGAGAGTCTAAATAAAGATTATATAAGCGACCGGAGAGTTATCGACTGTGAAATTTTAATATTTCCAGCGTAGCCGGAGAGTCTAAATAAAGATTATATAAGCGACCGGAGAGTTATCGACTGTGAACTTTTAATATTTCCAGCGTAGCCGGAGAGTCTAAATAAAATTATATTTCGGCGGACCGGAGGCTGTAGACTGAGGAATTTTAATATTTCCGGCGAGGCCTGGGAGTCGTTGACCGAAAATTGTTATAGAAATTACGTGTATAATATAGACTGTTAGGCATATGATTTAATGAAGCGAAGAGAAGGGAAGCAGTATGTGAGTAAAATGAAGAAATTGATGGAAGTGTGTGGAATCCATAGAGGAGGGCGGCTGCAAGCCGGAGATTGGGCAAAAGGTATTCTGGAGAACAAAGGGAAGTTGGAAGGTAGAAAGTTGATGGAAAGTGCTTTAGAGGGATTTGCAGAAGAGGAAGTTAGGAATAAGAAAGGTATTGTATGTATTAGAAAACAGGACCAGCCGACGCCCGGTAATGGCGTCCGTACCTCATGTTGAGTGTGTCCTTATTGGGGGTGGGAAACAACACCCCCTTCACAGCTGCACACTGTGTTTCCAATGGGAGAGGCTGCCCCCCCCCCCCTGCCCCTGATGTGGCCTCGCCTGGCCCAACCAAATCAGTATGAAATAATCACCTTGTTAATTTTGTCATTTGGAGTGTTTTTTCTATTTACAGAAGTTCCAGTCTAGTTCACTGATGAAACAACACGTCATCATAATATAGAGATGGTGGCCGACAGATTGTACTGTTACAAATTATATGTTTGATGTTTTGAACGTAGATAATTCCTATACAATGGTGTGATGAATGATTGCAGATAGGTATGTTGTTTTGCCGGCATTGAAAGTGTTAAGATTGTGAGACTAGACGCTGTGAGAAGCTGTGAGTTTGTGACCCCCCTCCCTCCCCCCTGTAGTGTGCTGTGTTTGGGAGGAGGAGAAGGGGGGCTGACTGGGTGCAGTCTGCAGGGCTGATGAGACAAAGGGATTTCAATATGCACTGCTGAGAGATATATATATATCAGTAATGTCTACAAACCTAAATAAATTTCTTCTCTTTGCGCATGCGCTGTTGTTTATAAAAGTTACGATATTTATGTGTTATGATGTGATCAGATTTCATGTGTTTTGATGTTAATTCAGATGTATTAAACTACAGATACTGTGAGACACGGGGTTTTGAAAATGTATGTGCCCCCACCGTTCCCTATTTTTATATACAGTTTATTGGTTTGCAGTAATTAATGTTATCAGATATTATATTTTCTGTTTTTATTGAATAACTAACTACAATTGTTTTATTTTTGATTTCACATATAAATTATGTCATTGTAAAGATGAAATGTATTTGTCAGGAAAAAGTCATTTTTGTTTCAGGCTGTTGTACATTACAGGGGGTTAAACTAGTGTTATGTTGAGATGTAGTTTTGAACTCTGCTACATTACTCTCGCAGAGTCCACAAAGGGGGAAGGGTGAAGGAACTGATCAGGTACAATTTTGGTTTATGTGTAAGAGACCATCCCCCTCCAGCAAAGTTACACAGGAGGCAGAGGTGACATCACTCACACGAGTCTTTATGGATTTAGATGAGGGAGAAGGCAAAACAAAAATTGTCTGGACATTGTTAATTTGATGTAAAGTTTTTAGGAATGTTTTATTTTTATTTGTTTTTGTATTAATCAAGTATTTGTAGAACCTGATAAAAGTGAGATTCTCAAAGTGTTCAGGATTATCAGATGAGTGTGGAGAAGTGTATAACATTTGGTTTTATTTTAGAGAATGAAGACGCCACCCCTTTGAGATGTTCTATCTATATGTGACATGGGTTTTTAATGTAAATTTGTAATAAAGAGATATTTTATTATACAATATGTACAAGACAGGATACGAGGCACCAGGTAAATCATCCAGAAACCACTCTCACCTTCTTGTTCATCTCAAGGAGCGGAGTTGGAGGTGCTCGCTGAGGCTGTAACCTGGCAGAAGGTAAGACGGCCGACATCTACACTGGCTCTAGGTACGCTTTTGGCATCGCCCACAATTATGGGCCCATTGGTAGTAGGAACTTTATTGGATCATCGAGTAAGACAATTGAGAGAGCGAGAAAAGACAGACCTGACAACAAGGGTATGTGCGGTCAGGTGTCAGTAAATTGGCTTGTCCCTGGATACAATAATGCCACCACTAGGTTTGTAGCAGCCGGCGTGATGTGCGCACGGCATGACATAGATAAAACTGCAAAGGTACCTGTGAAAAGTGCAGACCGGCCAGATTACCCATCCCAGCCACTGCAGAACATACAACTACCCAAGGTAGTAGAAGTGTATGACAAAGTGCTCGTGTGTGTAGACCTGTTCTCAGGGGGGGCCTGAAGCCCGGCCTGTATTTTCCCCACTGCAGACGTTGTGTGTAAGTGACAGGGGAATAATATTATCCCAAGTATTGAACTGGTGTTTGTACAATGATAAGATGTCAGCAGTTCTCTAGACATTGTCCCAAAGTTAGTTTGTTTAATAATTGTATTTAAGAAGTGTTGTGGGAATATTAAATTCTGAAGTTAAAGTTTTATGTAAAGTTCTAGACCAGCCTTAGCATTGGGCTATTAGAGTCATGCGTCAGATAAAAGGTACAGAAGCGGAATATTCCCATTCGAAAACATTTTTATTTGTTTATTTTTGTTGTGAAAGGGAAATTTTAGAGCAGAGAATTCTGTGCAGTGTATATGTGTAAGTATAGATATGTATATAAAGAAGAAGAATCAGTTTGTAAGTTTTAGTTACTGACCAGTGTGAACGTTTAAAATAAATCTGTCATTGTTAATGTTCTCCTTCAAGTTAATTATCTGATTAAGATCAATTACTGATTAGGCTATGAAAAGCTTGTTCTTCACAGGAAGAGTCCAACTGAGAGCGGAAGGCGTGAGAACCAGATTCTAACAGAATGTGGACGGATAAGGGTTGATGAACCGGTAACACCCAAGGCACTCTTGATGGCACTTGCATTGATGGTGCATGACCTCACATATGCCCCAAGACTGCAAGGATCGATTTGGTAAGATCTAATTGGTATGTCCCAGGTTTTACAGCTGTTGCTGCTAAATTCTGTTAGAGCTGTTTGATTTGCCTACAGAACAGTCCTGGCAGACCGGTGCCAACCTTATCATACCCGCCTCCCACGAAGAGAACAGACCTTGAGAGGCCTTCCCAGGTAGAACGAACCAGATTAGAGTAAGAAAAATTGGTTTGAGACACTTGTCAGATAAACATGTGGAATCTGTGTATGTTTCTGTGAGGTGGAGATGTTCTAGGCGATCAGCTGAGATCAAGGTACAAATCCTGCTGAAAGAGTATCACCAAGTGCAAATGAAATGTACCCAGTAATCACACATCTTCTAGGTGCCCTGTCCATTGTAACAGAGAAGTTTTTCCTTATATATATATATATATATATATATATATATATATATAAAGGTGTTTGATGTAGTTTAAGGGCCTGACATTATTGTATCTACTTAGAACAACGTTTATAATGTATGCGGATGATGTTATCACCAGATTAGTACTTATTTTAACAATTGACAAGAGTTGGGGGTCCCCAGCAAGTGCCAGTAAATATGAACTAAAAGACTTTTAACACAATGAACTCCATCACTGAGATGCGGCAGGCACAGCCTGAGCCAGTACAACGCGTTTATCATGAACTGACGGCAGTGTCACAATTCTAAGCGGCCGCCCAGACAAGTAACTTGCCAGAGGAAGAGTACAGATGCGGAGGGTTTTATAGTCACAATACAACTCCACTAATCCGCCTACGTGGGATCTCACCCCAGGCTCACAACATGAGGTGTTATGTACAGCCTGATGACGTAAACTAAAGGAGACGGTGTCGGACAAATGAGAAGGACCAAACCAAGTCCTGATGACGTCAGCAAATATCAAAGTAAAGACCAAAGACCTGAGTGAATCCGTCAGCAGGATCAAGTGTTTTCATAAGTAAGTGACTAGGAGGGGGTAATAATAACTCCCCCACTGGACACCAACGTAGTCTGACTCCACAATTGTGTGGGTTACCCTGAGGGTGACAGTCAGTGAAGAGCAGAAGACAGGAGAAGAAGAAGACGATGGTGTACAGGACTGGCAATGAACTGATGGGACCCGAAACCTGAGGGTGATAGCATTATGATTATTAGTTGAGGCCCTATTGTTTATAATGTCTGAGGTTTATAATTATAACGTGTGTAAATATGCCACGATGCTGTAAATTACAATCTGAGGAGTTTTGTGTGGAGGCGTGAGGTGAAGGTCACTGTGCTGCCCATGACTTGTTATATCTGCAGGGGTAAAAGTCCCATTAGGACAGTAAGTGACAGTGCGACAATTATTACTGTTAATAAAATGTAGACCGGATTAATTATATATATATATATTACAACCAGCAGCGGTTTGTAGATTATATCAAGACAACCATCTTGTATCCAGAGGAGAATAAGGAAAGTTAGGACCACTCCCACACCTTGGAAGTCCAGGTACAAAGGGGGGTTACTCATCAGGAGTAGCTCGTCTCAAGCTGGTGAAGAAATCCAAAACCCCTACCCGCCTGGTTCGAGTGGTCAGTGGTAGGTTGCTAGGCAAGACTCAGGGATAGAATAATATTTTTAGGGGGGACTGTCAGGGATTATTACTATGTATATTGTCTGAAAAATATTATCCTCACACATATGTATATACATTTCAGTACTTTGTGTAATATACTGATATATATAACAAGTTCTTTGTTCATGTCGGACACACCTATGGAAGACACCGCCCCCTGGAATGCAAAGAGGAGTGTGCAGAAGAATGTACAGGAAAACTTATAGCTGAGGAGCGAATAGAATTTAAGCAAGTCCCACATCTATAGGGAGGGGCATGTGTCTTCTCTGTGTGTGTTTCTTTGTTCTGAATAAAGTTCAGTTCCTCCTGGCTGACATTGAAGCTGTACCTCAGACATTTGTGTGGTGTACTTCTCTCCAGGCATGCCTTCAGCTTTCAATTTACAGAGGTGGTTATTCGGTGTGAAATACGGACCTGACAATTTTTCCCATTGCAATCAATGGGCAGATGTTGAAAAACAGACGAAAATAGCCCGTGTGAACATACCCTGTTTAGAAATAAAAATGACAAGAAGCAAATAAATAACAAACAAAAATTGTATCAAAAATAAATGATAACTCTGTGGCAAGGCTATTAACCCCTTCCCGACATTTGTCGAAGTATACGTCATGGAAAGCCAGTGCTTCCCGCAAAATGTTGTATACTTACGACAAATGCAAGGCACCGGCTCAGAAGCTGAGTCGGTGCCATCATCCCCGGATGTCAGCTGTATCTTACAGCTGACATACTGCTGTAATGGCGGGGACCGAAGTTAGCTTCAATACCCACCATTAATCCCTTAAATGCAGCCGTCAAAAGCGATCGCTGCATTTAGGTGTTTGCAGCTCATCGACACCCCAGCAATTAAATCGCCAGGTTGTCGGTGCCTGCAATGGCAACCGGAGGCCTAATACTGGACTCCCGATGTGCCTAGCAGGGCAAACCTTTAGCCCCCGCCCGGAGGCGGGGCTTGAAAGGCTTCCGTAGCGGCTCAGGAGATGAGACGGCGTCATCAGCGGTGGAAAAAACCTGTATGTTACAGCTGACATCCACCTATAATGGCAGGAAGCGGAGCCAGCTCCGATCACAGCCATTAACACCTTAGATGCAGCGATCGGATGCGATCGCTGCATCTTTGTGGTTGTTAGCAGATCGGTAGCTGTGCCCTGCAATCGCACGGCTGCCGACTGCCATTATGGCAACAGGAGACCTAAGAATGGCTGATTAGGCCCTGCCCGGAGGTGAAGCCTAATCGGCTTGCTGTCAGTGAATGACTTACAGATCATACATAGGTAGTGCAATGAATTCGAAAAAAAATCTGACAGTTGGACCTTCAAGTCGCCTAGTGGGACTAAAGAAAAGTGAAAAAAAGTTGGAAAAAATATAATAAAAGTTTCAAGTAATAAAATAAAACACAATCGCCCTTTTTCACTTATCAAGTCCTTTATTATTGAAAAAATAAATAAACCATACATATTTGGTATCGCCGCGACCATAACGGCCTAAACTATAAAAATATTATGCTATTTATTCCACGCGTTGAGCGGCGTAAAAAAAACGGAAAGAACAATGCCAGAATTTCTGTTTTTTGGTCACTTTGCCCTAGAAAAATTGAAATAAAAAGTGATCAAAACGTTGCATGTATCCAAAAATGGTACCGATAAAAACTATAGCTCGTCTCGCAAAAAACAAGCCCTCATACAGCTCCGTCGATGAAAAAATGTAAAAGTTATGGTTCTCATAACATGGCGACAGAAAAAATACATATTTTTACAAAAGTAATTTTATTGTGCAAAAAGTTGTAAAACATAAAAAAGTGGTATAAATTAGATATCGCTGGAATCGTACTGACCCGCAGAATAAAGATAACATGTCATTTATAACACACGGTGAATGCTGTATAAAAAAAAACTAAAAAAAATCTATGCAAGAATTGCTTTTTTTTGGTGACCTTGACTCTCAAAAAATAGGATAAAAAGTGATCAAAAAGTCGCATTTAACTCAAAATGGTACCAATAATAACTACAGCTCATCCACTACATCTATGAAAAAATAAAATTAGTTAAGGCTCCAATAAGTCAGGAAATAAAAATATGCGGTTGTGCAGATCAGAGGGTAACATTTCGTCTGTTTCAAGAGGCAATTTATCGGGGCCCTCAAATTAGGGAACCAGGAAGGGGAGGGCCCAAACATATCTGCTGGAAGCGAGGGTGCCCGTATTATACCAGGACAACACTTCCCAGCAAAATTACGCAAACGACATAGGTGCGGAGTGTGGACCAAAAGGGGGATAAGTAAAGACACCGTTTATCAGTGCGACACTGGCCTGTGCAGAAAGGATTGTTTCACAGCGTAACACACATCTATGGATTATTTTGTGTTTACCCCATTATTATACCACCTGACTCTACCCCTGAAGTACTCCGCAGAGCTTACATGTACCCCCACATTAAAAACTGAAATACCAG
This sequence comes from Rhinoderma darwinii, assembly GCF_050947455.1. NCBI lineage: Eukaryota > Metazoa > Chordata > Amphibia > Anura > Rhinodermatidae > Rhinoderma > Rhinoderma darwinii. Next base: position 171,944,997 of record NC_134689.1, on the reverse strand, counting down.
TAATACTCCAAACAAAACTACTACCAAGCAAAATCTACGCTCCAAAAGCCAAATGGCGCTCCCACCCATCTGAGCCCTACAGTGTGCCCAAACAGCAGTTTACTTCCACATATATGGCACCGCCATACCCGGGAGAACCGTTTTAACAATTTTTGGGGTGTGTCTCTCCAGTGGCATAAGCTGGGCACGACATATTTGCCACTGAATTGGCATATCTGGGGAAAAATTGCAATTTTTACTTTGCACCATCCGCAGCGCATTCATTTATGGAAAAGACCTGTGGGGTGAAAATGCTCACTACACCCCTTAATAAATGCCTTGACGGGTGTAGTTTCTAAAATAGGGTCACTTCTCAAGGGTTTCTTTTCTTATTTCACATCAGAGCTCTGCAATTTTGAACCAATACTTTATATGTCGCCAAATTAGGCCTCAATTTCGCATGGTACTCTTTTACTCCTGAGCCTTGTCGAATGTCCAGGCAAAAGATTAGTGCCCCACGTAGAGTGATTCTAAAACTGGGAAACACAGCATAATAATTAGAGAGCTGTCTTGTTACGGTGGCACAAGCTGGGCGCCACATATTGGCATATCTATGGAAAAAAAAATCCCATTTTCCCTCTGCAATATCGAGTGCACACTAATCTCTGCAAAACACCTGCCCAGTTAAGATGCTTACTACACCCCTATGTGAATCCCTTGAGGGGTGTAGTTTCCAAAATGGGGGTCACCTCTGGGGGGTTTCCACTGTTTTGGTGCCACAGGGGTTTTGCAAATGCTAAATAACGACCAGAAACCAATCCGCAAAATCTGTACTCCTTCCCTTCTGAGCCCTGCCGTGTGTCCAAAAATCAGTTTAAGACCACATATGGGGTATTGCCGTACTCGGGAGAAATTGCTCAACATATGTTGGGGTTCTTTTTCTCCTTCATTTTTTGAGAAAATGAAACATTTTGCACTAAATCTACATCTTATTGGAAAAAAACTTAACTTTTATCTTCACTGCCCAATTCAAATAAAATCTATGAGACACCTGTGGGGTCAAAATGCTCACTTCACCCCTAGATTAATTCCTCAAGAGTTGTAGTATTCCAAATGGAGTCTCTTTTGGGTAGTTTCCAATGTACTGCTACCTTAGGGGCTTTGCAAAAGCGACATGGTGTCCAGAAACCAATCCAGCAAAATCTGTGCTCCAAAAGCCAAATGGCGCTCCTTCTCTTCTGATCCTTGCCGTGTGCCCAAACAGCAGTTTATGACCACATATAGGGTATTTCCGTACTCCAGAGAAGTTGCTTAACAAATGTTGGGGTTCTTTTTTTCCTTTATTTGTTGAGAAAATTAAACATTTTGAGCTAAAGCATTGTTTTTATTTTCACTGCCCAATTCTAATAAATTCTATGAAACACCTGTGGGGTCAAAATGCTCACTACACCCCTAGATGAATTCCTCAATGGGAGTAGTTTCCTAAATGAAGTCACGTTTTTGGCGTTTTCACTGTTATGGTCCCTCAGGGGCTTTGCAAATGCGACATGACGTCCGTAAACCGTTCCTGCTAAATTTGAGCTCCAAAAGCCAAATGGCGCTCTTTCCTTTCTAAGCCCTGCCGTGTGTCCAAACAGCCGTTTATGACCACATGTGAGGTATTGTTTTACTCGGGAGAAATTGCTTTACAGATCTTGTGGTGCTTTTTCTCCTTTAGTCCTTGGAAATGAGAAAAAAATAGCTAAACCTACATTTTCTTTGAAATTTCTGCAAAAAACCTGTAGAATCAAAATGCTCACTATACCCCTAGATAATTTCCATAAGGGGTGTAGTTTCCCAAATGGGGGTCACTTTTGGTGGATTTCCACTGTTTTGGCACCGCAAGAGCTCTTCAAACCCGACATGGTGCCAAAAATATATTTTAATAAAAAGGAGGCCCATAATCCTCTAGGTGCTCCTTTGCTTTGGAGGCCTGTACTTCAGTCCAGTAGCAGACTAGGGCCACATGCAGGATATTTCTTAAAACTGCAGAACCTGGGCAATAAATATTGAGCTACGTTTCTCTGGTAAAACCTTCTGTGTTACCATAAAAATGGATTAAAAATGAATTTCTGCATCAACAAAAAATAACATTTGTAAATTTCACCTCTACTTTGGTTTAATTCCTGTGAAATGTCTAAAGGGTTAAGAAACTTTCTAAATGCTGTTTTGAATACTTAGAGGGGTGAAGTTTTTAAAAAGGGGTGACTTTTTGGGGGTTTCTAATATATAAGTCCCTAAAAGCCACATCACAACTGAACTGGCCACTGTAAAAATAGCCTTTTGACATTTTTTTGAAAATGTGAGAAATTACTGCTAAAGTTCTAAGCCTTATAATGTCCTAGAAAAATAAAAGGATGTTCAAAAAACGATGCCAATCTAAAGTAGACATATGGGGGATGTTAATTAGCGACTGTTTTGTGTGGTATATCTGCCTGTCCTACAAGCAGATACATTTAAATTCAGAAAAATACAAATTTTTGCAATTTTTTGCTAACTTTTGTTGTTTCTGACAATTAAATACTGAATGTATAGAGCAAATTTTACCACTAACTTAAAGTCCAATGTGTCACGAGAAAACAGTCTTAGAATCACTTGGATAGGTAAAAGCATTCAGGAATTATTACCACATAAAGTGAAACATGTCAGATTTGAAAAATGAAGCTCTGTCAGGAAGGTCAAAAGTGGCCAAAGAGGGAATGGGTTAAACAAAAAACAAATATTGGTGATATCCAGCCTAAAGGGCTAAATCATTTGCAGCGGAATTATTTATGACGACGGCAGGAAGAGTCCTCCCTCCCTTTGATATCAATGGGAGGTTCGGGCAGAAACCACCCGAAGATCGAGCAGGACTCTTCTTTTTCCCACTAGCTTAAAGAGGCTCTGTCACCAGATTTTGCAACCCCTATCTGCTATTGCAGCAGATAGGCGCTGCAATGTAGATTACAGTAATGTTTTTATTTTTTAAAAACGAGCATTTTTGGCCAAGTTATGACCATTTTTGTATTTATGCAAATGAGGCTTGCAAAAGTCCAAGTGGGTGTGTTTAAAGTAAAAGTCCAAGTGGGCGTGTATTATGTGCGTACATCGGGGCGTTTTTACTACTTTTACTAGCTGGGCGTTCTGACGAGAAGTATCATCCACTTCTCTTCAGAACACCCAGCTTCTGGCAGTGCAGACACAGCCGTGTTCTCGAGAAATCACGCTGTGACGTCACTCACAGGTCCTGCATCGTGTCGGACGAGCGAGGACACATCGGCACCAGAGGCTACAGTTGATTCTGCAGCAGCATCGGCGTTTGCAGGTAAGTCGATGTAGCTACTTACCTGCAAACGCTGATGCTGCTGCAGAATCAACTGTAGCCTCTGGTGCAGATGTGGCCGACACGATGCAGGACCTGTGAGTGACGTCACAGCGTGATCTCTCGAGAACACGCTGTGTGTCTGCACTGCCAGAAGCTGGGCGTTCTGAAGAGAAGTGGATGATACTTCTCGTCAGAACGCCCAGCTAGTAAAAGTAGTAAAAACGCCCCGATGTACGCACATAATACACGCCCACTTGGACTTTTACTTTAAACACACCCACTTGGACTTTTGCAAGCCTCATTTGCATAAATACAAAAATGGTCATAACTTGGCCAAAAATACTCTTTTTTTAAAAATAAAAACGTTACTGTAATCTTCATTGCAGCGCCTATCTGCTGCAATAGCAGATAGGGGTTGCAAAATCTGGTGACAGAGCCTCTTTAAATAATCTGATAGCAGGAAAAATAAGCATCCAACATCCATTGAAAGGAATTGGAGGCAGAATTTTTTCGCGAATTCCGACTGAAAAATTCCTGTGTGAACATACCCTAAATGTCCCATGGATAGAAAATAATAGCAGCCATATCTTCTACTAGGTTTTTATGGCTATATATTTGATGTAATTTAGGAAACGTATTGAAGGATATTAGGCCTGTTCACATCTACGTCAGGGAACTAGGTTGTTTTGCTCCATTACAGAAGCATAACAAGGGAATTCCAGGCGCAACGTTTCCGTTGCAACACAGGACACCATTGGCGCCCGGCGGTACCTATTGACCTGAATGGGTTCCGTTGCTTTTTCTTCAGGGTGTCCGTCGTTTGACCAGAAACAATAGTGCAGCATTCGGCACTATTGTTTCCGGTAATTTATGCCGGATCTGCGATGGAGGCCCCTAACGGAGCCTCCAACGCAAATGTGAACAGCCCCTTAAAATATGTTATATTTTCATTATTACATCGCCTTTACCTGCTCTTTTCCCCCTCCCTATTGAGAATATACACTATGTATAGGTGGTGCACACCCAATGAAATAGCACTAAAAAAACATCCCCACTGTGTAAGACATTTCCCTATTTAATCTCTTAGGCCATACCTCTGGCAGCCCCCTCGATGCCATGGTAACCCATCAGCATCCCAAAATCATGTTGCGTGGCGTCGATTTGCTGATAGACAAAGCCCTCTTCCTCTGTCAAACACTTTAGATGATACAGTCGCTATTGACAGCGGCATCTAAAGGGTTGAATGGTCGGGCTGTCAATCACCGCCAGGCTCCCATTGTTGATTACACGGACGCAGCTTCTGTGCCCGTACGATCACCATGACGTACATGTGTGGCATGGAGCCTTAACATAAGGCATTCCATGATGTACATGTACATTAGAGCTTTAAGGGGTTAAAGGGGTGTATCATTTTCTGTGCACTAAAGAATATATGTACAAAAACAAATTATGTTTTCTATTCGGTGTATATTTTCTAATTCTGTATTTTCAGCAGTTTCGATTTAATTTATAGCAGGCACCTGGACATAAGAAAACAAATTCAGAAAACTACTTATTGCTTTTTACAAGAGGTGGTGTGGGCATGTTGTGGATATCCAATTCCCGACATCCGCCGTATATATACGGCTCAGGTCAGGTGGTGGAGTATAGAGCAGGATCATGGGCTGAGCCCATTTCTATACAACGAGCATGTTGGCTGTATCTTACCGCTCGTTTAATTCCTTAGAAGCAGCGATCAATAGCGACCGCAACATCTATGTCGTTAGAAACATCTATGTCCCCTGTTATGCTGCAACAAGCCCCCCCCCCCCCGTGACACAATTGTGTTGTGCCGATGGATGTGCCCATCATGATCCCCATCATATATATATATATATATATATATATATATATATATATATATATATATATATATATATATACACACCCTTTTCTTTATATATATTGTACCGTACGTATTTTGTACGTTCTGTACCTTTGCATCATATAATTTTGCCTCTATCACTCTCACTTATTATTTGAGTGGTTTGTCGGCACCTGCACTTTTTGTTTTCCGCCACATTTTTTAGTACTCACTATAAATTTGTATCTGCTATTTAATTATATTCTTACTATATTTGTATTTTAGTAATTTTATTATTGGCAATATACTTTGACAGTCCTACTGTACTTTCCCTGATGTGCAGTGCCTATTCATACATCCCTCCTTTCTACAGCTACTAGCTAAACTTATAAGTATTCTGTATGCCCCTCCCATGTTCTGCTGCGCCATGACGTTATGATGCCAGTGCAGCGACGCTTACCATACTGCAATGCGTCCTCCGCGGCATAACACATGCGTCGTGATGTAATGGCGTATAAGTAGCCACGCACGGCTCACACACATGGCGCCTGCATACATTTCTATGTGCGACGCCTCCCGCTAAACCTATCCAATGGCGTTGTTTGAAACAAACATTCACTGCATCATCAGGTAAATCTATAGAAGTCAGGTGTGCTATACTACATTGTCCTTTGTGGTTGGCCGGTGTCTATATAAACAGCACGTGATCCTCCATCACGGCATGCCCTGGACGAAGCTTTGGGTGAAACATACGGGCCTTGTGGTAGGCTGTGTTGGATATTTCTCTTATAGAAAAGAAGTACTTCTTCACACCAAATAGGAGTAATTTTCCAAGATGTTTTTTTATTATTCCAGTGCCAGTGCAACGTTTCGGTCAAACCTTGACCCCTCAGGCACTGTAAATTTCATAAACATACCGTATTTTTCGGACTATAAGACGCACCTGACCATAAGACGTACCCAGGTTTTAGACAATAGGAAAAAAATTATTTGTTATTTTTTTTCATCAATTGAGCGTTGTGAGGGCTTATTTTTTGCGGGACGAGCTGTAGTTGTATTAGCACCATTTTTTGGTACATACGATTTTTTTGATCAATTTTTTTTTTAGTTTTATTTTTTAAGCGCTAAGGTGACCAAAATACTATTTTGAGGTTTTCAATTTTTAAACTCACCGTGCGAGTTAAATAATGGTATATTGTTATAGATCGGACTTTTACGGACGCAGCGATACCAAATCATATTATTTTTTACATTGTCCTTGGGGAAAAAGTTTTTTTTTTTTACACTGAAAATGTATCTAACGTTTTTTTTTCTTGACACATTTTATTGGTTCCCCAAGGGGACTTGAAGCAGCGGCCACTTGGTTGCATGTGGAGTTACCGAAACAGCGTAACTTGGTGAGCTACGCTGTTTCCCTTAGGGTATGTTCACACGCAAACTCAAAAACGTATGAAAATACGGAGCTATTTTCAAGGGAAAACAGCTCCTGATTTTCAGACGTTTTTTAAGCCACTCGCGATTTTCGTGGCATTTTTTACGGCCGTTTTTGGAGCTGTTTTCAATAGAGTCAATGAAAAACGGCTCCAAAAATGTCCCAAGAAGTGACCCGCACTTCTTTTTCGCAGCCGTTTTTCAAATCGGCTGCGTAAAAAAACAGCCCATCGAAACAGAACGTTTTTCACATTGAAATCAATGAGCAGAAGTTTGGAGGCATTCTGCTTCCAATTTTTCGGCCGATTTTCGGGCGTTTACGGCCCGAGAAATGGCCGTCTGAACTTACCCTTACCCCCATAGTAGTGAATGGCAGTTACGGAAGCAGCGTAGCATGCGAGCTACGCTGTTTCCGTAACTACTGTTCAGTTCTATGGGAGTTACGGAAACAGCGTAGCTCAGCAAGTTACGCTGTTTCAGTAACTCCACATGCAATAAAGTGGCCGCTCTCCGCACAGAAAGCTAGAACAGGGTTTAGGGGGCCCCGTTCTAGAGATAGGTGTGGGTCCCAGAGGTGGGACCTGCATCTATCTGATATTTATGACATATCCCGTGGATATGTCATAAATGTCCTTCATAGAAAAACTCCTATAAATTCTGCGGTCGCTATTGACCGTGGCATTTAACTACTTAAAGGGGTTTGCCATAAAACACATATATCCCCTATCCACAGGATAGGGGCTACATGTGATTTCGCTGGAGGTCCGCCTGCTGGGACCCACAGTGATAAGGAGAACAGTGGACTAAAAGTCACCAAAAGCGCTACATGAGAATCCTGGACTACCGGGTTCTGTGTCCGGCATATCTGTTCCGCAGCTCCATAGAGATCAATGGAGAGCTGCTCGCGCATGAGCAGAAGAATCCCATTGATCTCTATGAAGCTGCCGAACACAGAGCACGGAAGTCAAAGCTTCTAATGCAGCGCTCTTGGTGACTTTCGGTACCCATTCTCCTTATCGATCACACATGTATCCCCTATCCTGTGGATAGAGGATACATGTGTTTTATGGCACAACCCCTTTAAACGGCCAGGAACAACGAAATTGCTGTTCCTGGCCGTTAGAGCAGCTTGTCCGCTGTAAAATACAGCTGACACCTGCAGTGTATGGAGCGGGCTCAGCGCGTGAGCCCGCTCCATACATCATCCCCTACCAGCTCCATGATGTGCTGGCACGTCATGGGTCGGGAAGGGGTTAAGTAATGAAGCAGTCAGGGGGCCCGGCAATGCCGGGTCCCTTGACTGCGGACTATAAGACGCAGGGACTTTTTAGCAAGATTTATTCTTGCTAAAAACTGCATCTTATAGTCCGAAAAATATGGTACACATATTTTAGACTCCATGTAATACAACATAACCCTACCTGAAAATCACTGTTTATTTTTGATTTCTTGTTTGTCTTCCCTAAAATATATTTAGTTTCTCACTGATTCAAGTCTATAGGGATAAGGAATGTTTGTCAGGTAGCGATGTTACTGTCTTCGGTTCGTGAATTATATCTGCATGTGTTAATATACTATGCAAATTTTGATGATATTTGTTTCTAGTGCTATTGCACTTACATTGCCACTAAACAACTCAATGACTTGGTAAATAAACGAGGTATGTGCTCCAGATATGCCTATTGTTTCTCTGGTCCGGATGTTATTAAAATGTCTGATTTTTAATTTTTGTTTTTATATATTTATATAGAGTTTTTATTCTTTTTGAAATTTTTATTTTATTATTTTGTTATTATTTTTGGTATAATTTGTTATATTTTTTATGTGATCCGGACTTGCGTTGAACCTATATAGGCTCTATTACCAAAAGAGATAATTACCCCGTCGGTGTATTTGTTTAAATCTAGTCCATGCAGTCAGGACACCTTCCTGTATACTGCATCCAGACTAGGTCCTAGATGGCTGTTATAATGAGTCCTAGATAGCTATGCTATATTAGCATATACAAAGCACATATGCTGGTTCGTCTGCCAGCTATTGAGCAATGATAAGGGCTGATACCTCGTTCCAGTCACTGTGTTATATGCCCTACGAGTTTCATTACTATCAATAGAATCTACTGTAATTCTTCAGGGGCCTGAAGATTTAGATTTACTTAAGCGTACAATGTATAAGGAGACATCAGATGATGTCTAACGTGGGTCCAGTTTGCTGGATTCTATTGATAGTAATGAAACGCGTAGGGCATATAACACAGTGACTGGAACGAGGTATCAGCCCTTATCAGGGCTCATCAGCTGGCAGACGAATCAGCATATGTGCTTTGTATATGCTAATATAGCATAGCTATCTAGGACTCATTATAACAGCCATCTAGGACCTAGTCTGGATGCAGTATACAGGAAGTTGTCCTGTGTCTTTGTGACACTTAGATCAGAATATGTTTACCCATCTTTTGATATTTCTACTGATGGAGCTTTCAAATATGTTTATTTCAAATGTAAATATTACCTGTTCTATACTGTTTATGACAATATAGGTTGTATCACATGGAGTCCAAAATATGTATATAATTTATTAAATTTACAGTGCCTGAGGAAGGTCACGGTTTGACCGAAACGTTGCACTTACACTGGAATAATAAAAAAACATCTTATTACTTATTACTCCTATTTGGTGTGCATAGTACTTCTTTTCTACTTATTGGGTTGGGCCCCTACGTTTGCATCCATGTGAAAACCTAGTGCTTTCCGAACCTTGTTCCACTGATATTTCTCTTATGTAATCATGTTGCTGCATTTTCAGTATTCTGATATATATTTGTACTAAGCTATGCATTTACTATGCAGCTATTTACCTGTTATCAGTGGGGGTTGTGAAAATATGTACAAGAAAATTTTTTGTTCCCTAAACACAAGTATGTTTGTATTATCTGTATATCATTCCAGTCCTACCACCCTTTTTTTAGGGCTATTTCCTTCTCCAAATTTTATCATTAACTGTATGTTTTTATTGATCTATTTATACAATAAAGTAAGTTTTGTACATGAAATTGTCCTGTGCATCGGTTATAATATATTTACAATAATTTTATAAAGTAAAAACATCAATACGAGGAAGGCCAAGCACAGCAGGCACGCTTTACCTGCAAAATAGCAGTTTACCTGCAAACACTGCATGGACATATACGAGCATTGTAGCACCGCAATGATTTGTAGTAAAACGGTATGATGTTCCACTTTTGATTATGTTTAGGACAGGATCACACTCACAATTGTGGTGCAGTTTTTCACAGAGTTTTTTGAGACAAAGCCAGAAGTGAATACGAAATGAGGGAAGGTATAAAAAAACAAACAACTGATGCATCTCCTTTCTTTTGTATCCACTTTTGTGTTTGGCTCAAAAAATTGAGCAAAAACTGCACCAAAACTCTGTGTGTGATCCTGGCCTAAAGGATTTCTGATGTTCAATCATACACGTATGACATAATTTCAAAGATCAAAAACGTAATTGTCTTTAACTCTTGCCATTAGATCATATATTTACTATACTGCACTGGAACTCTGTATAAAGACACAAGTTAATGCAACAATTTAATTAGTAAACATTATTCTTACAAACAGCTCATTAGGGAAACATACTTGATCCAGGAGTAATGACAAAAAGCAGCACATTTTATTACACAATAGATTTCTTTAAGCATTCACAATACTCAATTAAAGACCAGTATTGTCAGTTTGTTATTTATTCACAGTATCAGGTTATTTTAACAATAAAAGCAAATGTTAGAATATGAAGCACAACAAATTAATACAAAATAAAATGTACAAAACAAGGACATTCATTTTAAACACATATTTTGAATGTTAACTATGTTTTAAACATGCAAGACAATAACTTTTGTGACGTCATTTTGAAAAAAAAAAATACCTTTTACATATTGTTGTTTAATAAATATGCTGTTTACCTAAAATTCAATATAAACTATATAACAATTTCCCCTACAGCACCTTTTTGAGATATCTCATCAGACACAAGTTATGGAAATAGTGAAATGGGTGGAAATCATTGGTGTCTTTCCTTTGGCAGAATTTGCATAGTCTACTTGTCAACACTACAATAATCTTATATTTATTAACATGTTTTATAAATATTATATAAGTATTTTGAAATCTAGTTGACAGATTACATTAGGGGCAATTAAAAAAAATACCATCCCCATATATATCTACTAGGCACTCTGAAAAAAAGAACAACAAAAAAAAAAATCATAAATCTCCTAGTCCGGAGGGACATTTAATCCAGGGTATTCACACTCCCTTCTCATTTACTTCTGTGTTTGGGGCATGGGAAGTGACAACCTCTCTGGGCACAATTATTGCACACAGTGGCAGTTTCTTACTTAGCTTAATGAACTGTTGCCCCCCCTCCCCTCCATAACACGTAAGAATTAGAAGTACAAAAATATTCCTTCCTTGTATAGTGGTATTTGGTAACTGTATGATTGTATTATCTAGAGGTATATTATAATAGATAGAAAACTGTCTTATAGCTAAGTTGTCCTTGAGAATAAATATATATACTAGTATATATATATACATATATATATATATATATATATATATATATAGTGTCTAATTTTTTTACAGCCTACCAGCCACATTAATCACATACTAGAAAATAACTTAACCCCTTAGTGACCAGCCCATTTTAGGCCCTAATGACCAAGCTATTTTATTCGTTTTTCTATAGTCGCATTCAAAGAGCTATAACGTTTTTATTTTTTCGTCTACATAGCTGTATGAGGACTTGTTTTTTGCGGGATTAGTTGTGCTTTTTAATAGCACCATTTTTGGGTACATATAATTTTTATATTAACTTTTATTAACCTTTTTGGGGGGGATTATAAAAAAACCCTGAAATTCCGCCATTGTTCTATGCGTTTTTAAATTGACGCCGTTCACTATGCGACGTAAATAACATGTTACCTTTATTCTATGGGTCAGTACGATTACGGCGATACCACATATGTAGAGGTTTTTTTATGTTTTACGACTTTTGCACAATAAAAACACTTTTGTACTAAAATTATTTGTTTTTGCATCGTCGCTTTCCAAGAGCCGTAATTTTTTTATTTTTCCATCAATGTAGTGATTTTTTGGGCTTGTTTTCTGCGGGACAAGACGTAGTTTTGAATGGTACTATTTTGGGGTACATGGGACTTATTGATTCATTTTTATTATGACTTTTTTGGGGGGCAATGGAAAAAAATTGCAATTTCGCCATGTTTTTTTGCGTTTTTTTTTTACGGTGTTCACTTTGCGGTTTAAATTACATATTAACTTTATTAATGGAGTCATTACGGTCGCGGCGATACCACATATGTGTACTTTTTTTTTTTTTTTACACTTTTACTAAATAAAACCACTTTTTATGGAAAAAAATGGATTTATTTTTTTACTGTACTTTTTATTAATAATCTTTATTTCACTTTGATGCCTTATTTTATTAGTCCCACTAGGGGACTTTACTGTGCGATGTTCCGATCGCTGCTATAATGCTCTGGTATACTTCGTATACCAGAGCATTATTGCCTGTCAGTGTAAATCTGACAGGCAATCTGTTAGGACGTGCCTCCGGCGCGTCCTAACAGGAATATGTCCAGGGCAGACCTGGGGGCTTTTATCAAGCCCCCAGCTGCCATGACACCCCATCGGAGACCCGCGATTTCATTCCCGGGCCGCCGATGGGTGACAGATGGAGCTCACTCCCTCTGTAAACAAAGTTAAATGCCGCAGTCGCTATTGACGGCGGCATTTAACGGGTTAAACGGCCGCGATCAAAGTAAACTTCGATCGCGGGCGTTGGAGCAGGAGCTCAGCTGTCATCAGACAGCAGAGCCCCGGCTCCTGCCTGCACGGGAGACCCGTGCAGGACTCAGATTAGGCTGAAGTGAAAAGGCGTCAGCCTAGCATAAAGCCCATTAGTGACCGACGTAAAAAGGCGTATTCGTGGTCACTAAGGGGTTAAAGAGGCTCTGTCACCAGATTTTGCAACCCCTATCTGCTATTGCAGCAGATAGGCGCTGCAATGTAGATAAGAGTAACGTTTTTATTTTTAAAAAACGAGCATTTTTGGCCAAGTTATGACCATTTTTGTATTTATGTAAATGAGGCTTGCTAAAGTCCAACTGGGCGTGTTTAAAGTAAAAGTCCAACTGGGCGTGTATTGTGTGTGTTACATCTGGGCGTGTTTACTTCTTTTACTAGCTGGGCGTTCTGACGAGAAGTATCATCCACTTCTCTTCAGAACGCCCAGCTTCTGGCAGTGCAGACACACAGCGTGTTCTCGAGAGATCACGCTGTGTCGCCACTCACTTCCTGCCCCAGGTCCTGCATCGTGTCAGACGAGCGAGGACACATCGGCACCAGAGGCTACAGATGATTCTGCAGCAGCATCGGCGTTTGCAGGTAAATCGATGTAGCTACTTACCTGCAAACGCTGATGCTGCTGCAGAATCAACTGTAGCCTCTGGTGCCGATGTGGCCGACACGATGCAGGACCTGGGGCAGGAAGTGAGTGACGTCACAGCGTGATCTCTCGAGAACACGCTGTGTGTCTGCACTGCCAGAAGCTGGGTGTTAACGAACAGAAGTGGATGATGCTGATTCGTCAGCATCATACACTCCCATTCCTAACGCCCAGCTAGTAAAAGAAGTAAAAACGCCCCGATGTACACACATAATACACGCCCAGTTGTACTTTTACTGTAAACACGCCCAGTTGTACTTTTGCAAGCCTCATTTGCATAAATACAAAAATGGTCATAACTTGGCCAAAAATGCTCGTTTTTTAAAAATAAAAACTTTACTGTAATCTACATTGTAGCGCCTATCTGCTGCAATAGCAGATAGGGGTTGCAAAATCTGGTGACAGAGCCTCTTTAAGTAAAGTGCAGCTTCTTTACTGGATTCAATAGTAAACAGATTTGCAATATTTTGAGAAACTGTGTAAGCGGACTAAAGTTAGGGAGGAGAGAGGCAGAGCCTGCCAGACGTGCAGCTGGCAGTGGAGGGAGACTGAAATAGAGTGTAAACCTTTGCAGATCAATGATTTGGGGAGTCAAAAATTTATTTTTATGTTTTTAGGTAATGAAAAGTGTGGGAGGAATGCTAGTTAGAGGGGTTGTTTTAAAGTAATGCAATGCATAATTTTGCCTTTGTAACAATGCACCCCGGTATGGCTTATCAATAAAAAGAGGGGCCTAGCATGCATCTTAGAATTACATTTAAATTACTGTAAATTTTCATTGCTTCCGACAGCAGGCAGAGCCCTATCTGTAATAGAGACTCCTATCTAGGGAGGCGGGTGTGAGAAGGGCAGTGTGTACTTGATTGTTCTTTGACTGCATGTAAGAGAGAACATAGGGGTCTCTATTTGAAATATGGCCCTGGCTCCTGTAAAGAGCAATCAAAATGTTCCTGGAGGGAAAATCTAATTCCGCATGGTGTCACTCCGGTTTTGTCTACAGATTACAGAGTGCAGTTTACTCCAGTTTGTATTCTGTAAATGTGATATACACCCTGATCATTTATAAGCTAAAAGCGCACAAACATATTTCACATTCACCACACAGCAAGTAGGCCTGTGTTCTTTCAAATGCCAGTGCTGTCCTGTTATTTGAGCACTGAACAGCACTATTAATTGAGCAATGAACAGAGGTATTAATGAAAGACGGAATGGCTGGATAAATTCAGCAATTAATTTAACACTGTATTGGGGTATAAATTAAATACCTATTAATACTATATGGCAGCATTGGTTGTAGCAGAACAACAGTTAATTTATATTAAATTAGCCATCCTAATGAAAGAAGCCTTGGAAGTACTTGGTTAAAATTCCTTTGGTTTAGGGGTACCCATCGATAAACATAGAGAAACACTGCTAGAGACTAATGAAAAAAAGATAAACTTTCAAGTCATAAGAAAGTAGATCGAAACTCTGAAATTTTTCTTCATTTGAATTTAGCTGGCAAGAACATTTTCTATTGCAGAGCTGTATTTGCCACTTCAAAGACAATGGAGTTTGAAATATGGATCCATATTTCGGCCCCTGTTATCTTAAGGAAATTGTCCCATCTGCAAAACATCAGCGAAGCAAGTTCCCTGAGTTTTGCTTATCTCTATAAGAACGTAAGAGAAACATGCAAAGAGTGAAACCATCATAGGGATTTGGTATTACATGCATGGAATCATCTGTAACTGTCTTACATGCAGCATCTGTATAGATGGTAAAGTCATTGACTGTCCGACATAGTGTACTTTTCCTTTCTTTATTTAATAGAAATTTTACTTCCCATTACCTTCACACAATCTTGTGTCTCTTACAGTTGACATCCTAATCACATCACTATACGTGTTTTTTCTACTATATATAAGCCCCTTTATGCAGTGAAGATGTTTTGATTTCACCCATTTGTAGAAGCCCCTACGTTTTTTACATAGAGATCCTCAAATATATAATAAATATAGTCTGAGAACTTATCTTGCGTTTCCAATTTGGAAACAGCAAGATCAAAATCCTTGTATATACATCCAAGTATTATCTTGGTTGGTCTGAAAAAGTTTTATTCCTAAGGATATGTTCAGACGTAGCGTAACCACTGTGGATTTTCTGCAACGTATTTCGTTGCGGAAATTCTGCAGCGTGATACAGTAGCAGCAGAGTTGATGAGATTTGAATAAATCTCATCCACACACTGCATAAAAAACCCGCTGAAAAACTGTTCATAAGTTGACTTGCGGTGCGTTTTTTAATCCGCAGCATGTCAATTTATATTGCAGGATCACTGTTTTTTTTGTTGCGTGTTTTCCCCAATGAATTCAATGGGGAGGTAAAACCCGCAACAAATAGCAGATGTTGCGATTTTTACGGGGGAAAAAAAAAAAAGTTAGACTTACCAGTAGTCATGACGACGCACCCCTTTGACGTCCAGCAGCCCGGTCTCCTGGGATGACCTTTCATTCCATGTGACTGCAGTAGCAGTCATATAAAATTATGATGATATGCATATTGTCACCCGTGACCAGAATACTGATTTCCCTAGTATGTTTACAAAGATTTTACAAACAAAACATAACAAAGAAAAAACATACTTTCTCAAAACCCTTTGTACATTTAATAGTTTATCTGCATTGAATGCTAAGTTTATGAACTACTTATTCAGAGTTCTGTTACCCAAGTGCAGTGTATTGTGGGGACTCATATGACAGATACAACTAGCTTAGCTAAAACTGAGTTCCATTTTTTTTTCAAGACAGTTATAAAACAGACAATGAGCTGCCCAAGGAGCCCCCTCCAATAGGAGACTAAGCCCTGCCACTATAACTGTCTGCTGGCAGATAATAGAAGAGATCAGAAGGAAATAAAAACCTCTGCAAGATTTCTACAAAATCAGTTTGATTTATAAGTCTTCAGAAAATCTTGCAGACAGATAAACATATGTTTGAATCTAGAATTAAATAGTAAAAGTAGAGGGGAGTCTGTCACCAGGAAGGTGGTTCAGCGCTAGCACTTACTCCCTCTTCTGCTCTGCGATGCCGAGGTCCGTCTGCAGTGTGACATAATTGGTGCATGTGCAGTACAGATGATTAGACCAGTGAAACTTCAGGGATGTACTGCGCATGCGGCAATTCTGAAGCCGAGGTGCGTGCATGTTTAGGAGAATACGGGGTCAGGTGTGTACACGGCTTTTACAGTGCCTGGCCCCTGTCAATCAAAGAAGGAAGGGAGAGAGGGACGGACTGGGGATAGAAGCCAGAGCGGTTAGGAACAACGTTGACACCCTTGTTGCTCCAAAAAGCTAATTTGTATATAAAGATTAAAGTGATTTTCGCTGCAAAGGAGGCACTCAGCTGAAAAATTGAAAAAGCGTTAGATTCAGGTGAGGCTACATTATTTTACTCTGTTGCTGGTTTGATAGGCAAATTTCTAGTGACAAACTCCCTTTAAGACAAGAGTGACTCTCTAGGCACCCATTTTTTTTAAATTAGAGAAAGTTACAGGCTTATAAGATTTTTCATTATGAAGAAATACACTGTTGCATCTGACCATGGAGATTCTACATATGCGTTTACGCATGATTAATGGAGACCTACCAGAAACAAAAATTAAACAGGTCATATGTATATTAAAATGTGGCAAGAGGCTGCACTGCTGAAAGAGTCTGATGACATTTCCAGTTCTCTCATAGACCTTTGCGAGAATTGTAATCACCCTTCGGCCTCGTTTACACGAGCGTGCTATACGTGCGTGCGACGCGCGTGCTTTTCACGCGTGTCGTACGCCCCTATATTACAATATGGGGGCATGCAGACAGTCCGTGAGTTTTGCTCAGCGTGAGTCCGCTGAAAAAAACTCGACATGTCCTATCTTTGTGCGCTGTTCGCGCATCACGCACCTATTGAAGTCAATGGGTGCGTGAAAACCATGCATGCCGCACGGAAGCACTTCTGTGCGAACTGCATGATTCGCGCAACAGCTGTCAAACTCTGAATATAAACAGAAAAGCACCACGTGCTTTTCTGTTTACAAACATCCAAACGGAGTGTCATAATGATGGCGGCTGCGAGAAAATCTCGCAGCCGCGGATCATACGCTGATGACACACGGAGCTGTTAAGTGCCTTTTGCGCACGCAAAACACTGCGTTTTTTGCGTGCGCAAAACGCTCACGCTCGTGTAAATCAGGCCTTCAGCAACGTGTACTTACTATCTGTCTTGAATGGTATCAAATATGTGTATATGTGCTGACATAGTTGTATTTGTTGATTTGCATCCGCACAAGGTCTTAACCCCTTAATGACCAGGCCATTTTGTGCGTTAATGACCAAGGATTATTTGTTCTTTTTTCACTGTTGCATTCTAAGGGTATGTTCACACGCAGTGGTTTCAGGTGTATTTCGGGGCGTTTACGCCTGGAAAAACGGAAGCAGCCTGGAAAAACGGAAGCTGAATGCTTACAAACATCTGCCCATTGAAGTCAATTGGAAAAACAGCATTTAGTTCATATGGGGCGTCTTAGGGTATGTGCACACACACTAATTACGTCCGTAATTGACGGACGTATTTTGGCCGCAAGTCCCGGACCGAACTCAGTGCAGGGAGCCGGGCTCCTAGCATCATACTTATGTACGATGCTAGGAGTCCCTGCCTCGCTGCAGGACAACTGTCCCGTAGTGTAATCATGGTTTCAGTACGGGACAGTTGTCCTGCAGCGAGGCAGGGACTCCTAGCATCGTACATAAGTATGATGCTAGGAGCCCGGCTCCCTGCACTGTGTTCGGTCCGGGACTTGCGGCCGAAATACGTCCGTCCATTACGGACGTAATGAGTGTGTGTGCACATACCCTTACACTTTAAAAAAAAAAAAAAAATGCTTGTTTTTGCATCGCCGCATTTCAAGAGCCGTAACTTTTTTTTTCCGTCGATGTAGCCATATGTGCGCTTGTTTTTTGCGGGACAAGGTGTAGTTTTCATTGGTAGTATTTTGGGGTACATGGTACTTATTGATTAACTTTTATTTTATTTTTTATGGTGGGAATGGGATAAAAAAAGGAATTTTTCCATGGATTTTAGCGTTTGTTTTTGGACGCCGTTCACCCGGTGCTTTAATTAATGTGTTAACTTTATTGTTTGAGTCGTTACAATTGCGGTGATACCATATATGTATATGTGTTACATTTTTTTTACACTTTTTGGGGAAAAAAGTGGTTTTGTTTTATTTTTACTGTAATATTTTTTTCATTGAAATAAATTGTGAAGGAAACGGAAACCTATGGTTTCCATTTGTTTTAGTCAGGGTTCCGTTCATGGGTTCCCCTGAAGGAAAGCTCAGCCGGAACCAATGAACGGAGCCCGGACGCAGATGCGAACGAAGCGCTATTTGTGAAAAACGCCAAGCATTTTTCTAAATTTGAATTTATCTGCTTGTAAGACAGATAGTAATAAGACACCAAATTACTGATTATTATTTAGCATAGGTCTACTTTATGTTGCCAACATTTACTGAAATGTTTTTTGTTTTTTTTAGGCCATTAGAAGACTTAAAAGTTTAGCAACAATTTTTCACATTGTAAAGATAATTTCCAAAACATAATTTTTTAGCGAATAAATTCAGTTCTGAAGTTGCTTTAAAGGGAACCTATCACCAGCGTTTCAGCTACTCACCCCTCGCTGGCCGCTGCAGTCAAATGTTCATTGCCGTTATTCCCTCTCCTAAACTCCTCCTCCAACCGTAAATAATGGTCTACAAACATTTTGCACCTTTTATGGCAATAGCCCGGCAGTCTCGATAATTCCGCCCTCCCACCGCCGAAAACGGGCCCGCCATGAATGCCAAAATCTCGTCTGAGCTAGCACGCATGTGCCCATTATGTATGGTCCGATACCCTACCCTGCTTCGACCGGGCCTCAAGTCTAGTTACTGCGTATGTGCCGCTATGGTGTCCCATTGTGCCCACACATCAGAACAGGACATCGACGTGCAAGCGTGGGATTTCGTGTGTGCTGACGGGAGGTGAGGAGCTGTCAAATAAGGAGGCGGGGTAAACTCGGAAAGGCTTGAGGAATGAAGATATTACTTTTTTCGAACGTAGCACAGGAAAACTAAAAAATTTGACTTTTTTCGCATATGGCACAGGAACACTAAAAAAATGGAATACTAAACATACAGAGCCTACTTAGAAGATAATTATAGGTTACATAAAAATGATTTTTCACCCACTTCCACTAGGTATTGCTGGTTTAATAAGTGAAATACTGGTGACATGTCCCCTTTAAGGGGCATATATACTAGAAACCCTTCATAAAGTTAAATATTTTACTTTGTTTGCAGATATTCAAGTTTAATCAATTTTTTTCAGTAACACAAAGAAATCCAACTAAGTATTTATTACCCTGACTCTGAAGTTACTTAGTTACATAGCTAGTACGGTTGAAAAAAAACATATGTCCATCAAGTTCAACCAAGGAATAGGAGAAAGGGAAGGAATAAAACAAAAATTCTACAGATTGACATAGGAGCTGATATTTTTTCGTTCTAGGAAATTATCTAAGCCTTTTTTAAAGCCATCTACTGTTGCTGCTGTGGCCAGCTCCTGTGGTAGGCTATTCCACAGATTCACAGTTCTCACAGTAAAGAAGGCTTGTTGCCTCCGGAGATTGAACCTTTTTTTATCCAGACAGGGGGAGTGCCCCTTGTCTTTTGAGGGGGTTTTATATGGAACAGGTTTTAACTATAAGGGTATGTTCACACGAGGGCGTCCGTTACGGCTGAAATTACGGGGATGTTTCAGCCTGAAAACATCCCCGTAATATCAGCCGTAACGGCATGTGCAGGCGCTTGAACGCCGCGTCAATTACGGGCGTAATTGGTGCTGCTATTCATTGGAGTCAATGAATAACGGCTCCAATTACGGCCAAAGAAGTGACAGGTCACTTCTTTGACGCGGGCGTCTATTTACGCGCCGTCATTTAACAGCAGCGCGTAAATTACGCCTCGTGTGAACAGACAAACGTCTGCCCATTGCTTTCAATGGGCAGATGTTTGTCAGCGCTATTGAGGCGCTATTTTCGGACGTAATTCGGGGCAAAAACGCCCGAATTACGTCCGTAAATAGGCCGTGTGAACATACCCTTATTCTTCAATGGGTCATTCATATATTTATATAAGTTAATCATGGCCCTCCTTAGTCATCTCTTTTCAAGGCCAAATAGGTTTAATTATTTTAATCTTTCCTCATAACTTACATTCTCCATGCCCCTTGTTAGTTTCGTTACTCTTCTTTGTATTTTTTAAACTCCACGCCATCCTTTTTATGAACTAGAGCCCGCAACTAAACTGCATATTCTAGATGAGGCCGCACTAATGCTTTGTAAAGTGGTAATATTATATACCTGTCCCGTGAGTCCATACCTCTTTTAATACACGACAATATCTTGCTGGCTTTAGAAGCAGCTGATTGACATTGCATAATGTTATTTAGTCTATGAACTACAAGTACACCCAGATCCTTCTCAACAGTTTTCAGGAATATTCTATATGCAGTCCTAGTGTGCTACTTAACTCAAACTCAGGCTTCAGAAAAGAAGGAGCACCTTGTGGATTTCAGGGCCTGGTTTTTGCTAGGTTGTTTGCCAGATACCAGTAAAGGTTTGCA
Organism: Rhinoderma darwinii; assembly: GCF_050947455.1. Taxonomy (NCBI): domain Eukaryota; kingdom Metazoa; phylum Chordata; class Amphibia; order Anura; family Rhinodermatidae; genus Rhinoderma; species Rhinoderma darwinii. The sequence continues at coordinate 171,924,183 of NC_134689.1, read as the reverse complement.
GAGGCCTTGAGGTGCCAAAACATAAGAAAAACCCCTAAAAAGACCACATTTTGGAAACTACACCATTTAAGGTATGCATCTAAGGGGTGCAGTGAGCATCCAGACCCCACATTTTTTTTAAATTCCACTAGGGCCGTTCCAGCAGAATATCAGGTTTAATTTACAGCTGACACCCACTATTGATGGCTCAGCTTCTGGTATTTATCCTTTTATCTCTCCAATGCTGCCAGGGACCGATATCTTGTAAGTAAAATAAATAAATTTTTCCATTAAGAATGTGACATTTTAGGGCTGTTTCAGATGGCTATACATGGCTAGCTTACCATAGTGCCCTATGGCCATATAAGTTTGGTTCAGTGGAAAAGTGAAGGGCTTGGAAGTTAAACCTGTAAAACAGACCTTAAAATGCAGCTGTCCTAAGGCCATCTGGAACCAGCCTTAGGGCATGTTCACACACTTAGCAAAAAGCATCTAGAAAAAAGGAGCTGTTTTGAAGGGAAAACAGCTCCTGATATTCAGATGCTTTTTAAGCCGCTCATGATTTTCGCTGCGTTTTTTTATGGCCGTTTTTGGAGCTGTTTTTCTATAGAGTCAATGAAAAACAGCTCCAAAAACATCCCAAGAAGTGACATGAATTTTTTTTTCGCGGGCGTCTTTTTACGTGCCATTTTTGTAAAACGAGGCGTAAAAAAACGCCCTGTCTGAACAGAACACCGTATTTCCCATTGAAATCAATGGGCAGATGTTTGGAGGCGTTTTGCTTCCATTTTTTCCAGGCGTTTTTCGAGGTTTCAATGAAAAACAGCTCCAAAAACATCCCAAGAAGTGACATGAATTTTTTTTTCGCGGGCGTCTTTTTACGTGCCATTTTTGTAAAACGAGGCGTAAAAAAACGCCCTGTCTGAACAGAACACCGTATTTCCCATTGAAATCAATGGGCAGATGTTTGGAGGCGTTTTGCTTCCATTTTTTCCAGGCGTTTTTCGAGGTGTGAACATACCCTTACAGTAATCTTTAATATAGTGATAACTGTGATATTAAATCCCTTTTTCTATCAATATGATATTTACAGCTATTTGTGAATTGTATTTCAAACATAAAAAAGTTATATATTTTATGTAGTAGGGAATATTCTAATTTTGATAGACACCAACTACTATACAACATACGGGCATGCAAAGAAGCAACAAAAAAAAAAAAAGATTATAAAAGTATATTAACATTACATATTTCTTTGAGAAAAACCTCAGCCGTATAAATCTGCGCCATACATATGTACACGGTTTGTGAGTAAACCATGCACATGCAGAAGAAACAGCCCTATTCAGATGTACTGCATGGGATGGATATCTGAGGCAGTAATTCCTGCAACACACATAGGAGTCAAATCTGGTTAATAATAAAAAAAATAAGGCTCTAATAACATCAACCAAAATTGCTATAATGCACTATGTTAAAATGAGAGCTGAACATAAAAATTGCAACTGTAGGAGAATTTAAAGAGGTCGCTGTTATGTGGCAAGTGGGCGAATACAATTTGATCAAAATGTTAACAAAGAACCTCATGTTCACGTTTATAAATTTTTGCTTAGCAGCTATAGATCAAAGTATATACAGTATTGTGAATGTGCAGTCCATGTCTTTTTCTACAGTACTGATATATTATACAGTGTGTCCCCTTTGAAGGATGGTTTATTTGCTTATATTCTCTGTATGAAATTACATTATGAATTATCAAGCAGGATGCCGAATTACTAAAATAAGTATTCTCTATTTTGTAATGAACTTTCCTCTATATAATTCAAAGAAACATCTTGTCTTTATGTGTTCATCGTGTGGCCTTCATAGTCCATTGAAGCACGTTGGCTGAACGCCCAGACATAAAGTGCAACTATTTCTCCCCCATGAGAACAAATCACTAACAACTGCCCATTATATGCCAGTCTCCAGGTGTTATCTGATGTCGGCATTTTAATGAAGAATTAGAATTATGTATTTGAAATATTCTTATGGTCTGCTATTGGCTGAATAAGAGTTATTGTCACATTGCCTCTGATTGGTTAACTTCAAGTCTACACCCCATTTGGATGATATTATTATAGACGAGTTTGGAAATAAACCTCCAGAGGAGTATTTTTGAGAATACCAGCAGCGTCTGTGTGTCATTTCTCCTCTCTCGATATATATCGGTATTAAATATCCTGATTAGGATGCTGGATAAAGTGCCTGGCGTGAGTGTCTGTTGGAACACTCGTCTAAATTTCAGTCTAATATATTTTGAGCCATTGACTTCCACGACACCCCCCAAAGTACCAGAATGCCACACATTTGGCCCAGGTGATTTTAATTAGAGAATGACCTCAAAAGTATTTCTGCTCTTATACTCTCAGCTGGGAGCGCATGGAAAGGTGAGCTTATTCTATCTGTTCACATGTTATGGTGCTGTGTGGTGGTATCTGTTGCTGTCATGCTGTAGTTGTGGTGGGACGTTGCTCACAGCCATGGTGGCTTGACTTGACCTGGCAGCATGGGTGCTTTTGGGCCTCTGGGTTGCTCCCTCTGCAGGAGCGGTGTTATGGTAGCCGGCATGCAGTGCTGCAACTAATAGAGTAGGGACCCACATTAAAGAGGTCGCCATAAAGTAGCAAGTGGGCTTCTACAATTTAATCAAAATGTTAAACAGCACCTCATATTCACGTTTATAAATTTTAGCTTAGCAGCTATAGATCAAAGTATATATTCTAGATGTGCTGTCCATGTCTCTTTTTCTACAGTACTGATATATTATACAGTGTGTCCCCCTCATTTTTGGGGGGATTTCTTGGTACCAGAATGCCACACATTATACCCAGTTGATTTTAATTAGGAAAATTACCTCAAAAGTGTTTCTGCTCTTGTGCTCTCAGCTGGCCACTAGGAGCGCATGGAAAGGTGAGCTTATTCTGAGAGATTTTTATTTTTGAAATGTACGTCTATATTTTGACACTATATTGTTTTTTGGTCCAAAATTCTGTGCTGATTCCTTTCTTAAAATATATTTATAGTAGTGTGAGCACCATTATAAAAACAGAGCTCCAATCTTCTGCCTAGATATAAATTTAAAACATAAAATTCTGTCTGCCTGCAGCCACCACTAGAGGGAGCTTACTTTATACTGTGCTAATAATGAGTTCAATGTATAACAGGATAAATAAAGCTCTTAAAGAGGCTCTGTCACCAGATTTTCAAACCCCTATCTCCTATTGCAGCAGATCGGCGCTGCAATGTAGATAACAGTAACGTTTTTTTTTTTTTTTTTAAACGAGCATTTTTGGCCAAGTTATGAGCCTTTTTATATTTATGCAAATGAGACTTTCTTAAGTACAACTGGGCGTGTTTAAAGTTATGTCCAACTGGGCGTTTATTGTGTGTGTAAATCTGGGCGTTTTTACTTGTTTTACTAGCTGGGCGTTGTGAATGGAAGTGTATGATGCTGACGAATCAGCATCATCCACTTCTCTTCGTTACCACCCAGCTTCTGACAGTGCACAGACACACAGCGTGTCCTCGCGAGATCACGCTGTGACGTCACTCACGTCCTCCCACAGGAACTTCATCGCGTCGGATGAGCGAGGACACGGTGTGTGTCTGAACTGCCAGAAGATGGGTGGTAACGAAGAGAAGTGGATGATGCTGATGCGTCAGCATCATACACTTCTATTCACAACGCCCAGCTAGTAAAACAAGTAAAAACGCCCAGATGTAACGAACACAATACACGCCCACTTGGACATAACTTTAAACACGCCCAGTTGTACTTAAGAAAGGCTCATTTGCATAAATATAAAAATGGTCACTGTTACTGTTGTCTACATTGCAGCTCCGATCTGCTGCAATAGGAGATAGGGGTTTGAAAATCTGGTGACAGAGCCTCTTTAAACTCCCTCTAGCTGTGGTTGCAGGCTGTATAATTCCCAGAGGAACCAATGTGGCAAAATGCACGTCGGACGATGGGGTGAAGCCATACAGAAGCCCATTCCTGGATACATGGCAAATTCAGGTTTTAAAATAGCATAACTTACAAGCATATGTATATTCTATAGTATCCGTAAGCTATAGCACTTTAATTCTGTGGGTTTACTTTGACCTTATTAGTAACTTTTCTCTGACTTATTTTTACCACGGTTCCAATGAGAAGTGCATAAATTATATCCACCTTTACATTGATACCTACAGTGAAGGAAATAAGTATTTGATCCCTTGCTGATTTTGTAAGTTTGCCCACTGTCAAAGTCATGAACAGTCTAGAATTTTTAGGCTAGGTTAATTTTACCAGTGAGAGATAGATTATATTAAAAAAAAAAAAAAAAACTGAAAATCACATTGTCAAAATTATATATATTTATTTGCATTGTGCACAGAGAAATAAGTATTTGATCCCCTACCAACCATTAAGAGTTCAGCCTCCTCCAGACCAGTTACACGCTCCAAATCTTACATGGTCACCTGTATAAAAGACTCCTGTCCACAGACTCAATTAATCAGTCTGACTCTAACCTCTACAACATGGGCAAGACCAAAGAGCTTTCTAAGGATGTCAGGGACAAGACCATAGACCTGCACAAGGCTGGAATGGGCTACAAAACCATAAGTAAGACACTGGGTGAGAAGGAGACAACTGTTGGTGCAATAGTAAGAAAATGGAAGGCATACAAAATGACTGTCAATCGACATCGATCTGGGGCTCCATGCAAAATCTCACCTCGTGGGGTATCCTTGATCCTGAGGAAGGTGAGAGCTCAGCCGAAAACTACACGGGGGGAACTTGTTAATGATCTCAAGGCAGCTGGGACCACAGTCACCAAGAAAACCATTGGTATCACATTACGCCGTAATGGATTAAAATCCTGCAGTGCCCGCAAGGTCCCCCTGCTCAAGAAGGCACATGTACAGGCCCGTCTGAAGTTTGCAAATGAACATCTGGATGATTCGGAGAGTGATTGGGAGAAGGTGCTGTGGTCAGATGAGACTAAAATTGAGCTCTTTGGCATTAACTCAACTCGCCGTGTTTGGAGGAAGAGAAATGCTGCCTATGACCCAAAGAACACCGTCCCCACTGTCAAGCATGGAGGTGGAAACATTATGTTTTGGGGGTGTTTCTCTGCTAAGGGCACAGGACTACTTCACCGCATCAATGGGAGAATGGATGGAGCCATGTACCGTCAAATCCTGAGTGACAACCTCCTTCCCTCCACCAGGACATTAAAAATGGCTCGTGGCTGGGTCTTCCAGCACGACAATGACCCGAAACATACAGCCAAGGCAACAAAGGACTGGCTCAAAAAGAAGCACATTAAGGTCATGGAGTGGCCTAGCCAGTCTCCAGACCTTAATCCCATCGAAAACTGATGGAGGGAGCTGAAGATCCGAGTTGCCAAGCGACAGCCTCGAAATCTTAATGATTTACAGATGATCTGCAAAGAGGAGTGGGCCAAAATTCCATCTAACATGTGTGCAAACCTCATCATCAACTACTAAAAACGTCTGACTGCTGTGCTTGCCAACAAGGGTTTTGCCACCAAGTATTAAGTCTTGTTTGCCAAAGGGATCAAATACTTATTTCTCTGTGCACAATGCAAATAAATATATATAATTTTGACAATGTGATTTTCTTTTTTTTTTTTTTTAAATATAATCTATCTCTCACTGGTAAAATTAACCTTGCCTAAAAATTCTAGACTGTTCATGTCTTTGACAGTGGGCAAACTTACAAAATCAGCAAGGGATCAAATACTTATTTCCTTCACGGTATATTCAGATAGTTTGTGTACTGTGACTGCTGTATCCCCCACTTCATTACATATATTGTGTTAGGGATCTGCCAGGTACTACGTCTAGGTATACTCCTGGGATTAATCAATCCACACCTGAGGCCAGACCTGTTAGACTGACACCGTCTCCCACCAACCAGGGTGGCAGGCTCAGGAGTGGGAGAGCCTATCGCGGCCTGGTCAGTCGGAGTTAGCTCCGCCCCCTGTCCTTTATTACCTGCCGTGTTCTCTTCCTCAGTGCTTGTAATTCTTCTGGATCCCTGGCCCCACTGTTGCTTGCTCCAGCCTGCTTCTGCCGTGCTTCTGCCTTGCTGCAGTTCCGCTTAACCTGCTTCGCTTTGCCCCTGGCTTGCTTCCTTCTCCGTGCTCACGTTGGTATACTCCACTTCATCCTGGTCCTGACTACTCATTCACCGCTCCGTTTCCTCGTGGCGTTCCGTGGGCTACTGCCCCTTCCCTTGCATGTTCCCTGTTTGTTCTCCCGTGCACTTAGACAGCGTAGGGACCGCCGCCCAGTTGTACCCCGTCGCCTAGGGCGGGTCGTTGCAAGTAGGCAGGGACAGGGCGGTGTGTAGATTAGGGCTCACTTTCCCTTCACCTCCTTCCTGCCATTACATAATTACAAGCCCATACCTAGTCTTCCATTTCTCCTACCCTGACGCTATCATGGACCCCCTTGAGACCCTGACCCAGCAGATGCAGGGCCTCTCCCTACAGGTCCAGGCCCTGGCCCAGAGGGTCAACCAGGGTGACGCTGCCTTAGTAGTACCCCTCACCTCACCTCTAGAACCCGACCTCAAGTTACCTGACCGGTTCTCAGGGGACCGTAAGACGTTTCTCTCCTTCCGGGAGAGTTGCAGACTGTATTTCCGCCTAAAACCCCACTCCTCAGGTTCCGAGAACCAGCGGGTGGGTATCATCATATCCCGACTCCAGGAAGGGCCCCAAGAGTGGGCCTTCTCCTTGGCTCCTGACGCCCCTGAACTTTCCTCTGTTGATCGTTTTTTCTCTGCCCTCGGACTCATTTACGACGAGACTGACAGGACTGCTTTAGCCGAGAGTCAGCTGGTGACCTTACATCAGGGTAGGAGACCGGTTGAGGAATACTGTTCTGATTTTAGAAAGTGGTGCGTAGCTTCTCGGTGGAACGATCCGGCCCTAAGGTGCCAGTTTAGGTTAGGATTATCTGACGCCCTGAAGGATCTGCTGGTTAGCTACCCCTCTTCTGACTCCCTTGACCAGGTTATGGCCCTAGCAGTACGACTTGACCGACGTCTCAGGGAACGTCAGCTTGAACGTTTCAATGTGCTCCCCTCTGACTTTTCTGCGATCCCCCCCGAGGTCCCGTCTCCTCGCCCCTCCACGGAGGACTCGGAGGTACCTATGCAACTCGGGGCCTCCATGTCCCCTCGACAACGTAGGGAATTTCGCAGAATGAATGGTCTCTGCTTCTACTGTGGGGACGACAAGCATCTACTGAACACCTGTCCCAGGCACAAGAATAAAAAGCCGGAAAACTTCCGCGCCTAAGTGATCATCGGGGAGGTCACTTGGGCGCACAGGTATTTCCCGTTAATGTGAAACGCAATAAAATTTTGCTTCCCTTTCAGGTCTCGTTTGCTGGCCGGTCTGCCACGGGCAGTGCTTTCGTGGATTCTGGCTCATCTGCTAATATCATGTCTGTGGAATTTGCTATGTCTCGAAAGATGCCTTTTATTGATTTACCTTATCCTATCCCTGTAGTAGGAATCGACTCAACTCCCCTTGCTAATGGTTATTTTACTCAGCATACTCCTGTTTTTGAACTCCTGGTTGGCTCCATGCATTTGGAGCAGTGCTCTGTACTGGTGATGCAGGGATTATCGTCTGATCTGGTTTTAGGCCTTCCCTGGTTGCAGTTGCATAATCCCACGTTTGATTGGAATACTGGGGATCTCACCAAATGGGGTAATGAATGTCTTATGTCATGTCTTTCTGTTAACTCTATTTCTCCCCGGGAGGAGGTAAACACGCTTCCTGAGTTTGTTCAGGACTTCGCCGATGTGTTTTCTAAGGAGGCCTCCGAGGTGTTGCCCCCCCATAGAGATTACGATTGCGCCATCGATTTGGTGCCTGGTGCCAAGCTTCCTAAGGGTAGGATATTTAATCTTTCATGTCCTGAACGTGAAGCTATGAGGGTGTATATCCAAGAATACCTGGCCAAGGGTTTCATTCGCCCCTCGACTTCTCCTGTAGGTGCTGGCTTCTTCTTCGTGAGGAAGAAGGATGGTGGTCTTAGGCCGTGCATTGATTATCGTAACCTGAATAAGGTCACCGTAAGGAACCAGTACCCACTTCCTTTGATTCCAGATCTTTTTAATCAGGTTCAGGGAGCCCAATGGTTTTCTAAGTTCGATCTACGGGGGGCATATAACCTTATCCGCATCAAAGAGGGGGATGAGTGGAAAACTGTGTTCAACACACCCGAGGGTCATTTCGAATACCTGGTCATGCCCTTTGGGTTGTGTAATGCCCCTGCTGTCTTCCAGAATTTTATTAATGAAATCCTGAGAGATTACCTGGGTAATTTTCTTGTTGTGTACCTTGATGACATACTGGTGTTTTCCAAGGACTGGTCCTCCCACGTGGAGCATGTCAGGAAGGTGCTCCAGGTCCTTCGGGAGAATAATCTGTTTGCTAAGACTGAAAAATGTGTCTTTGGGGTACAGGAGATACCATTTTTAGGGCAAATCCTCACTCCTCATGAATTCCGCATGGACCCTGCCAAGGTTCAGGCTGTGGCGGAATGGGTCCAACCTGCCTCCCTTAAGGCGTTACAGTGTTTTTTAGGGTTCGCCAACTATTACAGGAGATTTATTGCCAACTTCTCGGTCGTCGCTAAGCCTCTTACGGACCTTACTCGCAAGGGTGCTGATGTCCTCCATTGGCCACCGGAGGCCGTCCAGGCCTTTGAGACCCTCAAGAAATGCTTTATCTCGGCCCCCGTGCTGATTCAGCCCAACCAAGAGGAGCCATTTATTGTGGAGGTTGACGCATCCGAGGTGGGAGTGGGGGCCGTCTTGTCCCAGGGTACCAGCTCCCTCACCCATCTCCGCCCCTGTGCTTACTTCTCTAGGAAGTTTTCGCCCACGGAGAGTAACTATGATATTGGCAACCGCGAACTTCTAGACATTAAATGGGCTTTTGAAGAGTGGCGGCACTTCCTGGAGGGGGCCAGACACCAGGTAACGGTCCTTACGGATCACAAGAATCTGGTTTTCTTAGAATCGGCCCGGAGGCTTAATCCTAGACAAGCTCGGTGGGCACTATTCTTTACCAGATTTAATTTCTTGGTTACCTATAGGGCTGGGTCCAAGAATATTAAGGCTGATGCTCTGTCACGTAGTTTCATGGCCAATCCTCCTTCCGAGAAGGATCCTGCTTGTATTTTACCCCCTGGTATAATCGTTTCTGCCACGGATTCTGATTTAGCTTCTGATATCGCGGCTGATCAGGGTTCAGCTCCCGGGAACGTCCCTGGGGACAAACTGTTTGTTCCCCTTAAATACCGGCTAAGGGTACTCAGGGAAAACCATGACTCCGCTCTATCTGGTCATCCTGGGATCTTGGGCACCAAACACCTCATTACCAGAAACTATTGGTGGCCTGGGTTGCCTAAAGACGTTAGGGCTTACGTCGCCGCTTGTGAGGTTTGCGCTAGGTCCAAAACCCCTAGGTCCCGAGCAGCGGGCCTACTACGTTCCTTGCCCATTCCCCAGAGACCTTGGACCCATATCTCCATGGATTTTATCACCGATTTGCCCCCATCTCAGGGCAAGTTGGTGGTGTGGGTGGTAGTAGACCGCTTCAGCAAGATGTGCCACTTTGTGCCCCTTAAGAAGCTACCTAACGCCAAGACGTTAGCTTCTTTGTTTGTGAAACACATCCTGCGTCTGCATGGGGCCCCAGTCAATATCGTTTCTGACAGAGGGGTACAATTTGTTTCCTTATTTTGGAGAGCTTTTTGTATAAAGTTGGAGATTGATCTGTCCTTCTCCTCCGCCTTCCATCCCGAAACTAATGGCCAAACGGAAAGGACTAACCAATCCCTGGAACAATATTTAAGGTGTTTCATCTCTGACTGTCAATTCGATTGGGTCTCATTCCTTCCCCTTGCTGAATTTTCCCTGAATAACCGGGTCAGTAACTCGTCAGGGGTCTCCCCGTTTTTCTGTACTTTCGGGTTTAACCCAAGGTTCTCCTCCGTTTCCCCGGGTTGTTCCAATAATCCTGAGGTAGAGGATGTTCATCGGGAACTGTGCACAGTCTGGGCCCAGGTTCAGAAGAACCTAGAGGCGTCCCAGAGCGCACAAAAGATTCAGGCTGATAGTAGACGTTCTGCTAAGGTCCCGTCCAGGAAGTTTGCTCCCCGATTTATTGGACCTTATAAGATCATTGAAGTCCTCAACCCTGTATCCTTCCGTCTGGAGCTGCCCCCATCCTTTCGCATACATGACGTCTTCCATGCCTCCCTCCTTAAACGCTGCTCCCCGTCCTGGTCCCCCTCGAGGAAACCTCCTGTTCCCGTTCTCACCCCTGAGGGGGTGGAATTCGAGGTGGCCAAGATTATGGACAGTAGGATGGTCCAGGGCTCCCTCCAGTACCTGGTCCATTGGAGAGGATACGGGCCGGAGGAGAGGACTTGGGTACCTGCCCGTGATGTTCACGGTGGGGTATTGATCAGGAGGCTCCACCTTCTCTTCCCTACTAAACCGGGTCCTCTTAGTAAGGGTCCGGTGGCCCCTCATAAAAGGGGGAGTACTGTTAGGGATCTGCCAGGTACTATGTCTAGGTATACTCCTGAGATTAATCAATCCACACCTGAGGCCAGACCTGTTAGACTGACACCGTCTCCCACCAACCAGGGTGGCAGGCTCAGGAGTGGGAGAGCCTATCGCGGCCTGGTCAGTCGGAGTTAGCTCCGCCCCCTGTCCTTTATTACCTGCCGTGTTCTCTTCCTCAGTGCTTGTAATTCTTCTGGATCCCTGGCCCCACTGCTGCTTGCTCCAGCCTGCTTCTGCCATGCTTCTGCCTTGCTGCAGTTCCGCTTAACCTGCTTCGCTTTGCCCCTTCATCCTGGTCCTGACTACTCATTCACCGCTCCGTTTCCTCGCGGCGTTCCGTGGGCTACTGCCCCTTCCCTTGCGTGTTCCCTGTTTGTTCTCCCGTGCACTTAGACAGCGTAGGGACCGCCGCCCAGTTGTACCCCGTCGCCTAGGGCGGGTCGTTGCAAGTAGGCAGGGACAGGGCGGTGGGTAGATTAGGGCTCACTTTCCCTTCACCTCCTTCCTGCCATTACATATTGCTTTTACTCTTGTTTTGTGGTATTTTTTTTTTTTATTTCTGCACAGTTACATTTAATGCCAATAAAGATGCCCCAGGAAGAAGCTGTGAAGGCGATGTGAGGAGTGCTGCTTGCATGGTTATGAATAAGCGCTGTTTTTATTTGTGTTTGTGAGTATACTTAAAACTCCCTTGTTTTAACTGTTCATCTGAAGTTGTGGAGTTACACTATGTTTTGGCCATTCTAAACTTTGTTGCAGTGAGAGGCTACAGTGTGGAGCGGAAGCATTCGGTTGTTTTTTTTATCTGAACTGAGCAAACACTGGAAGGAGGTTTGGCCTGAAAAACATATTTCTCTGCACTGCTAGAGTAAGGACCCATGCAGACGACCGTATTTCATCTATCCCGAAATACTGTCCGTAAATATGGATCCGTAGTCATTCGTAATTCATCCGTATATACTGATCCGTAAAAAACAGGGAGGATGCACTTGATGTCATTAGCATGTTGCATAGCATAGCAATGCTTCCGTAAATAAGGACGGTTTGCGGATGCACATCCGTAGTCGTCCGTATTTACGGAAGCTCCCATAGTCTTCTATGGGAGAGTCCTTGCCGCAATTACGGACAAGAATAGGACAGGTTCAATATTTTTTTTTAGCACGGACACCCATCAGTAAAAATACTGAAAGGTGTCCGTGGCCAATAGAAATGAATGTGTCCGTAATTACGTGTGCCTGGTCGTGTGCCTGGGGCCTAAGTAAGACCACTTATACCTTTACTACAAGTTGGAGTTGAAGCGAAAACAGTCCCTAAGGTGGATTGTTTTGCAGTGTATTAGTGGAGTGTGAGTGGAGGACCTCTTTTCCTTTTGAATGCTAATATGAAGAGTATTATATTTTGGTATAGTATACATATTACTCACTTATTTATGGCTATGTGAGTTTTTTGTTTTTTTTTTAGGTTGTACTGATAAAAAAAAGGTCTTCATCAGGACAATTCAGATATTTAGCACCACAGAATTTTTGACCTATTTAGATTAAAATAAACAAAATTGTATCAAAGGATGAACTTTTAATTTAAGATGTTTTATTTTAATATTTGTATATTATTTAATAACACATTATTTGTCATTCATCCATCATACCAATTGAATTAATATAAAATAATAATCAGAAAAACAAAAATCTGTGTTTGTAGCACCATAATGTAGCTTCATTTAACATAAGCACCCAGGCAGCACCAATACATTTATATTATATGAAGATGAATAGTTTTGGATAAACTAAGAAAAAAGGTTAAGTTAAAGTACACTAGCTTATTCAACAGTTCCTCCTGAATCAATAAACTGTACAAACCATATGAGAATTCAATATATGTAAAATAACAGAATTTTTTGAGTACTCACAGTAAAATCCTTTTCTTGTCCAGTTCATTGGGGGGGGGGGGACACAGACTGTGGGTATATGCTGTTGCCACTAGGAGGCTTGACACTATGAAATAAAAAAAGTGACTCCTTCTACAGGATATACCCTGCCTACAGACACTGAGCTGCTCCGTCTGTCCGCAAGCCGTAGGAGAAGCAGATACAAGGTAAGATGTGTATGTCAAACACCAAACACGAGAGGGGAATCCCTCAAACTGACAACCTTAAATGCAAAAAAAACGTGAAAACAATTGGGTGGGAGCTGTGTCCCCCAATGAACTGGACAAGAAAAGGTTTTCACAGTGGGTACTCAAAAAATCCTGTTTCCTTGTTCATTGCATTGGGGCACATAGACCATTGGATGTCCCATAGCAGCCCACAGAGGCAGGAACAGAACACGGGACATGGTCAGTTATTTTTTACAGATGCCTACAATACTTTGCAACCCAGGGAAGCTTCTGCAGAGGAGAAGATATGGACCTGGTAGAACTTGACAAAGGTATGCAGAGAAGACCACATAGCCGCCAGGTACAATTGAAGAGCAGAGGCCTGATGGTGCACAGCCCAGGAAGCTCCAACCACACTGGACGCGATAAGCCTTGCGAACAAGCATTCAAATCCACAGATCAATGGTGGCCTTAGAGGCCACCAAAACCCTTCCTGGTACCTTCTGGGAGGATGAAGAGGGAATCTGTCTGCCGGATGGAAGCAGTGATAGAAAGGTAAATCCGCAGAGCATGGACAACATCCAGGTTGTGGAGTGAACACTCCCTCGGATGATTGGGAGGACAAAAAGACGGCAAGACAATATCCTTATTCATGTGGGAGGCCGGAACCACTTTAGGTAAAAAAGAAGTTACCGTGCGGAGCACTGCCTTGTCTTGGTGAGGAGTCAAAAACTGAGATTGTCAAAAGAGAGCCTCCAACTCCCAAGACCCTATGGATGGAGGTCAACGCAACCAGCAAAACCACCTTCCAGGACAGAAATCGAAGAGAGATTTCTCTCAAGTGTTAAAATGGAGTCGACTGTAAGACATCCAAAAGCAAATTCAGATCCCATGAGGGGATCGGAGGATGATAAGGGGGACCCCATGAGCCACCCCATGCAAAAAAGTCTAATGTCAGCTTTAGACGCCAATGGGCGACTAAATAAGATGGAAAGGGCAAACACCCTCAGGTAATACGGTGATCCAAACCCCTTTTTAAATAGGATAGAATTCTGGACAAGGGAAAACACAAGGGAGGAAGTTTGCGATCCTCACACCAACCAAGATAAGCCTTCCATGTATGATGGTAAATGCGGGCTGAAGATAACTTTCTGGCTGTAAGCATAGTGAAGATAAAACTCTCCGAAAAACCACGATCCCACGGAACGGTGGCTTCAACAGCCACACAGTTAAACATAGCAACCTTAAATTCTGGTGGAAGAGAGGTCCCTGAACGAGAAGGTCAGGATGGAGAGGAAAGGGCCACAGGACGTCGGCCACAAGGGACACGAGGTCTGTAGACCAACAGCGGCGTGGCCAATCCGGGGCTACCATAATGGCGGGAATCCCTTCTGCCTTGAGCCGTGGGAGGAGTCATGCAGGAGAGACAGAGGAGGGAGGACGTACAGGAGACTGAAGTCTGGCCAGAATGCCATGAGAGCATCCACGGCGCAGGCCTCTTGATTTCGAGCTTGGAAAATTAAGCAGGGGACCTGTCGATTGAACCTGGAGGCAATCAAATCGACATCCGGATGACCCCACCTGAGACAAATTTGGTAGAAGAGGTCTTGATGAAGAGACTACTCCCCGGGATCCACTGTTTCATGACTGAGAGTCCGCGACCCAATTGTCGACCCTGGGAATGTGAACTGCTGTAAGAGCCGAAACATGAGCTTCCGCCCAGACCAGGATCCTGGAAGCCTCAGGCATCACTGCGGCGCTGCGAGTGCCGCCCTGGTGATTTAGATAAGCCATGGCCATGGCATTGTCCATCTAAACCCTCACCTGGTGATTGGACAGAGACTGAGTCAAGTGCAGGCGACACAGAAAATGGCTCGCAATTCCAGAGGATTGATGTGAAGGTAAGACTCCTGTGGAGACCGCAGTCCCTGAGCCGTGAGGTTCCAAACAGGTGCCTACCCCAGCCCTTGAGGTTGGCACCCGTGGAGAGGATGAGCCAGTTTAGCAGGAGGAAGGAGTGCCCCCCTGGAGAAGTGATCCACCACCAAAGCGATCACTTATCCAGGGGGGGTGAACTTCAGATCCAGCGAGAGGATCACCCGGTGTAGAGAGAGAATGTGGCACTGCACAAATGGAATTGTCTTGATTGAGGCCACCATGGTCTCGAGCACCCGCATGCAGAGGCGGAAAGAGGTCGGCACAGCCGTCTGTAAGGAACGAATCCCTTCCTGAGGAAAGAAGAGATGCTCCGGCGGAAGGAAAACCTTCTCCGAGCGGGTGTCGAAGACGAACCCCAATAAGATGATCTGCTGTGTAGGAGATAAGCAAGACTTGGACCGGTTGAAGATCTAACCGAACCGACTCAGAATGTCCAGAGTGATCTGTAGAGATTTGATTAGGATGTCGTCCAGGTACGGGGTGACAGACACCCCCTAAAGAGCCAAACGACTTTGAAGTGCAGAAGCCCACCCCCACCCAAGGCAAGTCGAGTGGGGGCGCACCTTCAGGCAGAAGTGGCCCCGTCCAACTTAGGCCCAAAGAGACAAGGCCCTGAAAAAGCTAGAGCAGTCAGGGAGCGCTTGGAGGCTGAATCCGTAGGCCAAGCCTTGAGCCAGGTGGTCCTGCAAACAGCGACAGAGGAAGCAGAGCCCGCGCCACCAGGCGGGCAGCATCAAGAGCAGCTTGCAGATATACTTGGACGCATTGGAGATAAGGTGAGACAGATCAACTAGTTCCTCCTGAGGAGGCCCTGAAAGCAGGCCTTGACGGAGTTTGTGAGGCCATTCAGTGACATAGCCCGGGCGAACAAATTTGGTTTTAGCAAATGAGTCGGGCATCGGCAAGGTAGCCGTCTTGGCTAGTCGAGAAACAGGAGGATCTACTGCCAGAGTCCACACCCAAGCGGAAGAATTGCCCTCCTGAAAAGAGTAGAAAACATCCAGACAGCTAGGGTGGGAAAACTTCTTGGACGGATGCTTCCATTCCCTTAAAGACTATACCCTCTAGTTCCGAATGGGCTCTAAAAAGCCTGAGAATGTTGGGGCTGAAGAAAAGAAATGGAGTAAGTGGAAGGAGAAGGTGCAGGATCAGTGACCTAAAGTGTGTCACGGACAGGTCTAATTAGCAACTCCAATGAGGTGGGAAGAGGTGAAAACCTTTACCAACTAAATCTGAAAATTCACAGTCAAACAAGGCCTTTCTAGGAGAAGAGGGGGAACCAGACCTGACATCAAGACCAGGAACACCTTGCCCACATGGGGGAGGTGAAACAGAAGAGGATGATGAAAATAAAAAGGCAAGCGAGAATCTCTGAACCGCTTGAAGTGAAGACCTGGACGGGGCGTCCATAAGGGGACGGCCAGAACAAGAATCCGATGAGCGGGCAGACATGCCACCCTGAATAGACTATTCACCCCCAGTGAGCAAAGCAGAGGTTGCAAGCATTTGGCTAGGAGGCCGGCATGCATCACATAAGAAAGCAGACTGACCACACAGAAATTTAGAATTGCACTTTGAGGAGGCATAAATAAATGCCAAAGGTTGTCCGGCGTGAGGGTTCCACTTTAGGGTCAGACATGGCAGTAGAGAAGGTTACTTAACTTTACACTAAAGCAGTGAGAAGGAAGAAACAGAAAAAAAATCATTTAAACTGCGTAGCAAGTAGTACTCCTATTTAGGGAGTAATGGCTGCTTCACTTAGCAGAGAAGTAACAGAGAAGTAACTAGCACAGAAATAAAAAAAAGAGTACGTTCCTTTAACAAACTAACAGTGCCTCTGGGCTAGGGCACCTGTAGGGGAATAGGAGAAGCATGTCCTGATCCTATCCGCTTCCAAGATCTCAGAAGTCCTCCTGGGGAAAGGAGCATCTGGAGCAGCAGCAGCGTTCGAACGAAATGGAGAAGAGCGGAACGATGAAACCCTGCCCACGGAGACGCGATTCATGTGAGTAGACCGACTCATTAGGAGAGACACGATTCCCCATAATGAGATGGGGAAAAATGCGCACTGGAGCGCTATTGATGCATACTATAGAGAAGGTACTGCCCCCTCCCCGCCTGTGCAGTGAAGAGAAAAATGACTCTGCTGGACATTAAGTAAGTAGCGCTGTCGACCCAAAAGAATCATGGAGCTCAGAGACAGCTAAGGGAATGCTCCAGTGGACAGTGCACAAGCGGTGGCCTGTATTTGGGGATGGGCTAAGGAACACTCACCCAACTCTCCATCTCCCATATGTACTGACCAGCAGGAGCACCCCCTTAGTGTTACCGCCTTTACCAAGGGGATGCTTGTGAGAGAGGTGATAGAAGTGCTCCTCAGGCTGGTGGGTGAAAAAGGAGATGATGCTCTTCTCCCACTTGTCTTCGTAGGCAGGTTGGATAGCAGTGCATTTGCATATGACACTGTGCGCCCACCGAATGGGACCCTGTGACCCTAGTTCTTTATGATGAAAACAATAAAATTAAAAAAATTCTTGGTAGATACTCTGCTGCTAATAGCCGAAGTGTCTGCCTCCTACAACACTAGGCTAAGAATGAATAGCTGTGTCTGTGGGCAGGGTATATCCTGTAGGAGGAGTCACTTTTTTATTTCATAGTGTCAAGGCACCTAGCGGCAACAGCATATGCCCACAGTCTGTGTCCCCCTCAATTTTCTTCTGTAATTCTGAAAATATGCATTTTATGCTAGTGACTCGAGTTCTAGGAAGTTTTTGAAACTTTTGCATATTCATTTAACCTAGCTGAAAACACATAATATACTTGTAGTGCATAAATTTTTTATTGTTTGAATAATCTTCTATAGAATCTGTAGTTTAAAACTGTAATTCAAGTAATTTCCTAAGCACCTAATGTTAGGCCCCATGCACACGAACGTGCTTTTGCGGCCGCAATTCCCCCAAAAATCCACTGGAGAACTGTGGCCCCATTCATTCCTATGGGGCCATGCACACGACCGTGGTTTCCACGGTCCGTGCATGACCCCCGGAGCCCGGACCGCAGAAAGAACGGGCAAGCCTTCTTACGCCCGCGTTCTGCGGTCTGGGCTCATTGAAAATAATGGCTGCGGCCATGTGCACAGCCAATGATTTGCGGGCGGCTCGCTGCTGACACTCCGTGGTCGGCCTACCCGAAAATCACGGCCGTGCACATGGCTATGGTCGTGTGCATGAGGCCTTAGGCTGGCCATTATGATAGATTTAGAACAGACTGTTCAGTAAGCATGTCGTCATTAAAGCGGTTATCTGATTAACATTTGCTGTTATAAAAAAAACAACAAGCCAATACTCACCTTTCTGATCCTCTGCCGACCTAGCACAGCCAATCAATGGCCTCAGCAGTCATGTGCTGTACTGTTGGCATCATGGCTCCCATTGCTGAGCGGTGATGCAAGCAGTATGGCATGTGACCACTAAGGCAACTGACTGTCTACAGCGGTCACATTCTAGCCGCTTGTAAACAAAGGGAGACCAGCCAGGAAATTAGCATTTCTCTATTCTGATGTGACTGCCATTTTGCAAAAGTGACAACAGGCATTGCAGCCATATTGGTTGTCAATTTTGAATTAGCTTCTCAGAAAATGATGACAAACATTCATGCTGTTCAATCAATAACAAAACAATATTTTTTTAAACTATTTCCCAAAAATGTCTCTGCAAGTAAAAAAAACAAACTTTGGCTACTGCCCTATCTCAGTTTTGGGTGGAAAAGTAAGATGAGTCGTTTTTTATCAGCTAGATAATATTTAACATAAAATAAAATCTGATCTTTGCATATATTTCTATGAATTTAAATCAAACTTGTAAAAAAAAAGTTGAAGGACCTTAGGGCTACTCAGAATCCGAATGAGTCCTGCTTCTCTGTCTGAGTTGTAAATATGTCTCAGTGTAGCACCAACCCTAAACCTCATCCCTTTCTTTTTAATGGCCGCCTACATTAAGGGCTTGTCCACACGTAATGGAAATGCTGCAAAAATTTCTGCAGCAATTCCGCAGAAAGTAGCAGAAATTCTGCTGCGGAAAAAAACGCACCATTTCCTGCGTTTTTTACTGCAGAAAATAGTGCAGATTTTGCTGCCTTTTTTTGAATGTTGGGAGATGGTGACAACTCTTCTGAAAAACGCAGCAATTCAGTCCACTTTCCGCAGCAGGAATTGACATGGTGCGGTACAAAAAATACGCACCGGAGGTGAATTTCTGGTCGGAAAGTTTAGGCAGCGTGTGGATGAGATTTGTCAAATCTCACGCACTTTGCTGCTACTGTATTCTGCTGCGTATTTTCCGTCCAAGATTCTGGACGGTAAATACGCAGCAATTCTGCTACGTGTGGGCAAGCCCTTAATATTTAGATTATGCAGTTTTTGGCGTAAAGTGCATGCCTCAAATTTGTGAACTTTCTCATCACTCGTCAAAGAATGAGTGGGGATATTTTTTTTTTACGTTAGGAAAAATTCATCACCGTCTCTGCCTGACGGTGAAAATGCACCAAATTTATTACCTAGCGTGCACTGTTAATAAATTTGGCTCAAATCAACCCAACTTTCTCCTAAAGTCTGAATTATGAAGATTGACTGAGGAACTTCGTATTCTGGCAGAAAGATAGGCTGCCTTCTGACAACTATGGTTGTTAAGCAGTGTTTGATATCCCTAGCAAATAGATCTTCAGACTAGCCTCAGCTTGTCCAGATTGGCATTATGCTGACAGCAGAGAAGTAGAGAAGCAGCTCGGCAGCAGGCCATTCCCCATCTCAGGCTGCAGTACTATTCAGACTTCAAATCAGGTAGAAAAGTCCTTTCATACCATGTTGTTATAAACGTTTCATAAAAAAACAGTAGTACAGTTTTTTCCCACATCAAACATTAATTAACTATTCTCTAGTATAAACAGGTATGCTGAGTTGAGTTTACTAATTTGAGATTTTAGACTAAATTAAACTAAAGTTTGTATTTTAACTAAATGTCTTTGAAACAGAGTCATATATTAGAAATTTCACTGTATCTGTCCAACACTGTATTAAATATTTGCAGGTCTCTTAAATTAAGCTAATAATCAATAAAATGTACAAATGTTAAAAATGTATGTAACACCTCTTTGTAGCAGTATATACATATATTTTTACACAAAGGAATGCCCCCAATTTTTTATATATTATTCAAAATTAAATAAACTTGTCTTAAATAATAAGGTACAACAGTTATTTCATGGAAAGCTGTGCATTAAATGTTCCATAGAAGTAATGTAAATATGCTATCGTACCGAATTCCATGGTCCTGGATGCCATGAAGCATCAGCAGGGCATATGTGTGTGTTACACTGGGCTATATTTGGTGGTTTATCGAGGATTTCACAATTTTGATCATCCAGAACTTGTCCACTTGTCAGCTGGCATATTACCAATCTTGTTCTCATTCCTCCTCCACACGTCAGGGTACACTGTAGATTAAAGGCAGAACTTAAAATTTTTAAAGGCATATTAACATTTATTTATTTTTTTTTTAAATAAAAAGAGAGTTTTCTTAAAATTTGTTAAGAACACAGTGGGTGTGAACATAGGTATAATAACTAGTGATGAGAGCTGAATGATAACATTATTTAAGATACATAATTAATAAAGAGATAAAAGAAAATCTTCATAAAACATCCCTAATATGAAAAAAAAAATGAAAGAGTGGTGTTGCATTATTAGAAATAAGGGTAAATCCACACGGGGCGGCCCTAACACAGTCGCAACACGGCCAACAATCGCGCTGGCACTTAGTAGAAGCGGTTGTCAAATACCTAGTTAAGGAGTATTCCAGTTAGATGCGCATTGCCGCTCCATTCATTCTCTATGGGAGCGCCGGGGATAGCCGAATGCAGTGTTCGGCTTTTCCGGCGCTGCCATAGAGAATGAATAGGCGGTAAGTTGTTGTAATTTGAAAAATTGTGCGGTCATAAAGGGAGTATATCATGGTCGCACAATTTTGCAGATAAAGGAACGGTTTACCCGCGTTAACATGTGGCCACTAACAGGCTGTTTGACAGCCGCACCGAACATGGTGCCGGCGCGGTTGTTAGCCGCGTTGCGACCGGGTCAGGGCCGCTCCGTGTGGCCTTACCCTAAGAGTTGATTATTTGTAAGAAGCCTAATTGATCGGTACTCCGTATGATGTCCTTAGGGTGTACACCTAGTGCAATTATGGCCAAGGATATCCAGTATAGGAATAAAGTGGCGGCACTTCCACAAGTAGTTAATTGCTTAAAGAGGCTCTGTCACCACATTATAAGTGCCCTATCTCCTACATAATGTGATCGCGCTGTAATGTAGATTACAGCAGTAGTTTTTAATTAGAAAAACTATCTATTTTCACCAAGATATGACCTATTTTAGCTTTATGCTAATGACTTTCTTAATAGACAACTGGGCGTGTTTTTACTTTTGTTTATTACAGCCTGAAAGAACGATTAAAAGTATTGATCTTTATTAATTCCTTAATATTAAAACTAGCTCTTACGCCCAATAGTACCTAAATACAGGCAAAAGCAAGCGGTCAGAGAGGTGAGAAGTGTTAGCAGGTGATGGAACGTACATCCATTCACAGATCGATAACTCTCCTTATTATATAAAAATTCTCTGAAACCCTTGCCAATAGTGGAATAATCCTACGCGTTTCAGTATCCCCTAGTTTGTGGGGTACGTCATCAGGGATTATATTTCAATCATTTAGGCCGGTTAGCACTGTTTCTGTGCTTATTTAGTCTCCCAGCGTGTGCATGGCTGATACATTGGGCGTACACGCGGCGAGGAGATGCCGGATATTTACAGGCTTAAGCCCTCTCACCGACTGACGTCAGTTCGCCGGCCAATCCGATTTAAGCACGTTATTGCTGACGTCCCAGATTGTGACAAGCCTCCATTATATCAGCCAATCAGCGCTCCCGGACACCAAAGCATCCCTAGTAACCCTGGGGAGCTCCAGGCGGTTTAAAACTCACATCATATTAAACACAGCCCTAAAGGTAAATAAAGCGAATGTAACTAAGGCTCTGTGCATGTATTAAATTCCCTAATGACCATAGCACATATCAAACAAAAGTAAAATACTACTAATAACCAATACTAAACCAGGTACGATCGGCAATGCAAAAATCTAAGGTTGGATAAAATAAAGTAACGTAAAGGAGGAGCAAGTATAGGGAATAATAATATGGCAGAGGAAAGGATATATAGTATAGTAGATACAGGAGTCATCATAATGGTGCGGAGAAATATACTAATATTAGATGAAGCAAGTGTATGAAATTTGTTCATTGAGACCAGACGGATAAATGGTCTGCAGGCAAAATATCCACTGTGCTTCTTTCTGCAATATTTTCTTATCTATATTTCCACCTCTCCACCTCTTACTGATGGTCTGATATGTTCGATTCCTTGAAATTTGAGGGTCATGGCATCCCCCCATGATGTTCCCACACATGACGTGACAATGAGGTGTCGTCTTTCCTTCTAACATCCCCCATATGTTCCCGGATCCTTCTCCTGAATTCCCTGTTTGTCTTCCCGACATATTGTAGCTGGCATCCACATGTGATCAGATACACAATACCTTTGATTTTACAGCTAATGTACGATCTATTGTCAAAAGTCTCATCTGTCTTGGAACTACCGAAATTTTTACTGCATGAAATAGATGCACACGCCCTACACAAGCCACATCTAAAAGTACCTAGTTTGCCACTATTTAACCATGTAGTAGATCTGGTCTATGGATTCAGGTGGCTATGTATCAAGCGATCTCTTAGATTGCGTCCCCTCCTGTATGTGATCATAGGATAATCCCCTACCAAATCACCTACATCTGGGTCAGCTCTCAAGATCCCCCAGTATCGTTGAAAGACTTCCCTAACCTCACTGTTGGCCGAGTCATAGATCCCAATAACCCGGATACAATCCTCTACAGGTTCTGTAATGACGGGGGTAGGGAAACGGACAAGTGAGCCCTAATCTACCCGCCACTCTGTCCCTGCCTACTTGCAACGACCCGCCCTAGGCGACGGGGTACAACTGGGCGGCGGTCCCTACGCTCAGTAAGTGCACGAGACAGACAAGGGAACACAAAGCAAAGGGAAAGGGGCAGTTGCCCACGGCAACACCGTGAGCAACAAGAGTGGTGAACGAGCCAAGTCAAACCAGGAGTGCACGAGGTACCAAACGCAGAGCAGGAGAGTAGTCAGTAAGCCAGGGACAGTATGGAGCAGGATCAAATAGTTGGAAGCTGTAGCTGGGCCAGGAAACCACACGAGAAGAATCACAAGCAAAGGAGGAACAGGAAAGGCAGGTATAACTAGACAGAGGGCGGGAGCTAGCTCCGTCTGGCCAGGCTGCGATAGGCTCTCCCACTCCTAAGCCTGTCATCCTGAGTGGTGGAAGATGGAGTCAGTCTCAGAGACATAGACTCAGGTGCAGACTGATTACCTATGGGAGTATACACAGAAGTTGTGCCTGACAGATACTTTACAGTACCCCCCCTTTTATGAGGGGCCACCGGACCCTTTCTAAGTGGACCTGGTTTATTGGGGAAACGAAGGTGGAACTTCCTGACCAATACCCCAGCGTGAACATCCCGGGCGGGTACCCAAGTCCTCTCCTCCGGCCCGTATCCTCTCCAATGGACCAGATACTGGAGGGAGCCTTGGACCATCTTGCTGTCCACAATCTTGGCCACCTTGAACTCCACCCCCTCAGGGGTGAGAACGGGAACAGGAGGTTTACTCGAAGGAGCCAAGGACGGGGAGCAGCGTTTAAGGAGGGAGGCATGAAACACGTCGTGTATTCGAAAAGATGGGGGCAACTCCAGTCGGAAGGAGACAGGATTGAGGACTTCAATGACCTTATACGGCCCAATAAACCGGAGGGCAAACTTCTTGGACGGGACCTTAAGGTGCAAGTTCCTAGACGATAACCACACCAGATCCCTGACCATAAACAAGGGGTTAGCAGAACGTCTTCTATCAGCCTGAGTTTTTTGTATGCTCTGGGACGCCTCTAGGTACTTCTGAACCTGGGCCCAGACTGTGCACAGTTCCCGTTGAACGACCTCTACCTCGGAATTGTTGGAACTACCAGGTGAAATGGAGGAGAACCGTGGATTAAACCCAAAATTACAGAAAAAGGGGGAGACCCCTGACGAGTTACTGACCCGGTTATTAAGGGAAAATTCGGCGAAGGGAATGAATGAGACCCAATCATATTGACAGTCAGAGATAAAACACCTTAAATATTGTTCTAGAGATTGATTAGTCCTCTCGGTTCGGCCATTAGTTTCAGGATGGAAGGCAGAGGAGAAGGACAGATCAATCTCCAACTTTTTACAGACGGCTCTCCAAAACAAAGAAACAAATTGTACCCCTCTGTCCGAAACAATACTGACAGGGACCCCATGGAGACACAGGATGTGTTTGACAAACAAAGTAGCTAACGTCTTGGCGTTGGGTAGTTTCTTATGGGGCACAAAGTGGCACATCTTACTGAAGCGGTCTACTACCACCCACACCACCGACTTGCCTTGAGATGGAGGCAAATCGGTGATAAAATCCATGGAGATATGGGTCCAAGGTCTCTGGGGAATGGGTAAAGAATATAGTAAGCCTGCTGGTCGGGACCTGGGAGTCTTGAACCTAGCACAAACCTCACAAGCGGCAACGTAGGCTTTAACGTCTTTGGGCAACTCAGGCCACCAATAGTTTCTGGCAATGAGATGTTTGGTACCCAGGATGCCTGGATGACCAGATAGTGCGGAGTCATGATTTTCCCTAAGTACCCTTAGCCGGTATTGCAGGGGAACAAACAGCTTGTCCTCAGGAAGGTTCCCGGGAGCTGAACCTTGATCAGCCGCAATTTCAGAGACTAAATCAGAATCAATAGAAGAAATGATTATACCAGGAGGCAAAATACAAGCAGGATCTTCCTCCGAAGGAGGGCTGGCCATGAAGCTACGCGACAGTGCATCGGCCTTAATATTTTTAGACCCAGCCCTATAGGTAACCAAAAAGTTGAATCTGGTAAAAAACAGCGCCCATCGAACTTGTCTCTGGTTTAGCCTCCGGGCAGATTCTAGGAAAACCAGATTCTTGTGGTCGGTAAGGACCGTTACCTGGTGCCTAGCCCCCTCCAGAAAGTGGCGCCACTCTTCAAATGCCCATTTAATGGCTAAGAGTTTGCGGTTGCCAATATCATAGTTACTCTCAGTGGGCGAAAACTTCCTGGAGAAGTAGGCACAGGGACGGAGATGGATGAGGGACCTGGTACCCTGGGACAAGACAGCCCCCACTCCCACCTCGGATGCGTCAACTTCCACGATAAATGGGTCCATTTGGTGGGCTGAACCAGCACCGGGGCCGAGATAAAGCACTTCTTAAGGACCTCAAAAGCCTGGACAGCCTCAGGAGGCCAGTGGAGGAGATCAGCACCTTTGCGAGTGAGGTCCGTAAGAGGCTTAGCGATGACCGAGAAGTTAGCAATAAATCTCCTGTAAGAATTAGCGAACCCCAAAAAACACTGTAACGCCTTCAGGGAGGCAGGTTGGACCCATTCCGCCACAGCCTGGACCTTGGCGGGGTCCATGCGGAATTCATGAGGAGTGAGGATTTGACCCATAAATTATCTCCTGTACCCCAAACACACATTTTTCGGTTTTCGCAACCAGTTTGTTTTCCCGATGGACCTGGAGCACCTTCCTGACATGCTCAATGTGGGAGGACCAGTCCTTGGAAAACACCAGTATGTCATCAAGGTACACTACAAGAAATACCCCCAGGTAATCTTTCAAAATCTCATTTATGAAATTCTGGAAGACCGCAGGAGCATTACACAACCCAAAGGGCATGACGAGGTATTCGAAATGACCTTCGGGCGTGTTAAACGCAGTCTTCCACTCATCCCCCTCTTTGATGCGGATAAGGTTATACGCCCCCCCCCCCCCCCCGTAGATCAAACTTAGAGAACCATTGGGCCCCCTGAACCTGATTAAAGAGATCAGGAATCAAAGGAAGGGGATACTGGTTCCTTACAGTGATCTTATTCAAGTTACGGTAGTCAATGCATGGCCTAAGACCACCATCCTTCTTCCCTACGAAGAAGAAGCCAGCACCTACCGGAGAAGTAGAGGGGCGAATGTAACCCTTGGCCAGGCATTCCTGGATATACTCTCTCATGGCTTCACGTTCGGGACAAGAAAGATTAAATATCCTACCCTTAGGAAGCTTAGCTCCTGGTACCAATTCGATAGCGCAATCGTATTCTCTACGAGGAGGTAACACTTCGGAGGCCTCCTTAGAGAAAACATCAGCGAAGTCCTGAACAAACTCAGGTAGCGTGTTCAACTCCTCAGGGGGAGAAATAGAATTAACAGAAAAACATGACGTCAAGCATTCATTACCCCATTTGGTAAGCTCCCCAGTATTCCAGTCAAACGTGGGATTATGCAACTGCAACCAGGGAAGGCCTAAAACCAAATCGGACGATAATCCCTGCATCAACAGTACAGAGCACTGCTCCAAATGCATGGAGCCAACAAGGAATTTAAAAACAGGGGTATGCTGAGTAAAATAACCATTAGCAAGAGGAGTGGAGTCGATACCCACTACCGGGACAGGTTTAGGCAAATCAATCAAAGGCATAGCTAGAGACATCGCAAATTCCACAGACATGATAGTAGCAGAAGACCCTGAATCCACGAAGGCACTGCCAGTAGCAGACCTACCAACAAAAGAGACCTGAAAGGTAAGCAATATTTTATTACGTTTCATATTTACGGGAAATACCTGTGCGCCCAAGTGACCTCCCCGATGAGCACTTAGGCGCGGAAGTTTTCCGGCTGCTTATTCTTACGCCTAGGACAGGTGTTCACTTGATGCTTGTCATCCCCACAATAGAAGCAGAGACCATTCTTCCTGCGGAACTCTCTACGTTGTCGGGGCGACACGGAGGCCCCGAGTTGCATAGGTACCCCCGAGTCTACCGTGGAAGAGCGAAGCAACGGGACCTCGGGAGGCATCATGGGGGAGTCAGAGGGGAAAACACAAAAACGTTCGAGCTGTCGTTCCCTGAGATGTCGGTCAAGTCGTACCGCTAAAGCCATAACCTGATCTAGGGAGACAGAAGAGGGATAGCTAACTAGCAGGTCTTTCAGGGCGTTCGACAGACCCAACCTAAACTGGCACCTTAAGGCAGGGTCATTCCACCGAGAAGCTACGCACCACTTCCTAAAGTCAGAACAATACTCCTCAACAGGTCTCTTACCCTGACGTAAGGTCACCAGCTGACTCTCGGCAAAGGCAGTCCTGTCAGTCTCGTCATAAATGAGTCAGAGAGCAGTAAAGAAACGATCAACGGAGGAAAGTTCAGGGGCGTCAGGAGCCAAGGAGAAGGCCCACTCTTGGGGCCCTTCCTGGAGCCGGGACATAATTATACCCACCCGCTGGCTCTCAGAACCTGAGGAATGAGGCTTTAAGCGAAAGTAGAGCCTACAACTCTCTCGAAAGGAGAGAAAAGTCCTCCGGTCCCCTGAGAACCGGTCAGGCAACTTGAGGTGGGGGTTCAAGAGGTGAGGTGTGGGGCACTACCATGGTAGCGTCAGGCTGGTTGATCCTCTGAGCCAGGGCCTGGACCTGTAGGGAGAGATCCTGCATTTGCTGGGCCAGGGTCTCAAGGGGTTCCATAGTAGTGTTAGGGAGCAGGGTACAAGGTATACTGGCTTGTGATTATGTAATGACGGGGGTAGGGAAACGGACAAGTGAGCCCTAATCTACCCGCCACTCTGTCCCTGCCTACTTGCAACAACCCGCCCTAGGCGACGGGCTACATCTGGGCAGCGGTCCCTACGCTCAGTAAGTGCACAAGACAAACAGACAAGGGAACACAAAGCAAAGGGAAAGGGGCAGTTGCCCACGGCAACACCGTGAGCAACAAGAGTGGTGAACGAGCCGAGTCAAACCAGGAGTGCGCGAGGTACCAAACGCAGAGCAGGAGAGTAGTCAGTAAGCCAGGGTCAGTATGGAGCAGGATCAAATAGTTGGAAGCTGTAGCTGGGCCAGGAAACCACACGAGAAGAATCACAAGCAAAGGAGGAACAGGAAAGGCAGGTATAAATAGACAGAGGGCGGGAGCTAGCTCCGTCTGGCCAGGCTGCGATAGGCTCTCTCACTCCTAAGCCTGCCATCCTGAGTGGTGGAAGATGAAGTCAGTCTCAGAGACATAGACTCAGGTGCAGACTGATTACCTATGGGAGTATACACAGAAGTTGTGCCTGGCAGATCCTTTACAGGTTCCTTGGGTTTAGGATTTAGTAACTCATTTCTGTTGCATTCTAGGGCATTCTGATATGCCATCTTGAGAACCCCCTGGGGATATCCCCTCCGCTTGAACCTATCTCTCAGTTTCCGTGCAGAAGTTTTCAAATCGGAGATACTCGAGCGGTTACGATGTGCCCTCAGGTATTGACCCTTGGGGATGCCTCGCCTTAGAGCCATCGGATGCCAACTTTCCCACCGTAGCAGACTATTGGTTGCTGTCTTTTTACGATGTATATTTGTTTGAATGGCTCCTGAAGCCGTCTTGGAAATCATCACATCTAGAAATGTAATCTGATTTTCATGGATTTTGGACGTAAAGAACAAATTTAATTCATTCACATTCAAAGTGCTAACAAACTCATCAAATTCACCCTTGGTTCCTGTACATAGGACCAGAACATCATCTATAAATCTGATCCAAAGGAGGATATAGGATGTCCATTTATCCATTGTCTCACTGAAGACATCCTCTTTTCCCACCAGCCCAGGTATAGATTAGCATAAGTGGGAGCAACTGGACTTCCCATAGCTACTCCCCTGAGCTGGTGGAAAATCTTCTGTTCAAATAAGAAAAAGTTGTGTTCCAGGATAAATTTGAGTGGGTTAATAACAAATTCATTGTGGGCCTGATATTATACCTTTCCCAATCAAAAAATGTTCCACAGCTCTACATTCCTGATCATGAGGGATGGAGCTATACAGTGCCTCGACATCAAGTGAGGCCAGGAGAACATCCGCATCACACCGTATATCCTCAAGCTTCCTCAAAGCGTCCATAGTGTCCCGCACATAGAAAGGGAGGGAGACTACAAACGGTCTGAGGATTTGGTCAAGGTAGAGACTAGCGTTTTGTGACAAACTGTCTATTGCCGACACAATCGGATGGCCTTTCAACGGGGTAATTCCCTTATGTATCTTGGGAAGGCCATAATTGTGGCCACATTGTGGGTGGTCAATAAGCATAAATGTAATTTCTTTATCACTTATTAGGTTCAGGGATTTTGCAGGAATAAGGATACATTTTAACTTATTTCTGAATGTCGTGGTAGGATCGCAAGTAAGTAGCCTATAACAATCTTGGTTACCAAGTATTTGATGGCACATTCTGCTATACTGAGTGCGATCCAATACCACGAAGTTCCCAACTTTGTCTGAAGGTTTGATTATAATTGTGTCATCTTGGTAGACCTGCCATCTCCCCCTTGGTGATATTCCATCTGCCTCCCCCAGGGTTCACCAGTAGTCTCAGTTGATCCTCGACCACCTTGATAAATACATCTATAGGGGTGTTGTCACTCAAAGGTGCATTCTTAGTAGAGGATACCCTCAGATCTGTAAAGGGACCCTCACCTGCATCTCTATGACTTTCCTCCCACAAGCTCTCCAGCATTTTAAGGTGTGGTAGGTCCTCTTCCGTGATGCCCAACTCGAGACATTGTCGTCGATCGTACGTTTTAAATATTTTTTTTCATTTTAACTTGCGTGCAAATAAGTCCTTAACCCATGTGAAGAGATTCAATTTGTTGGTGGGAACAAACGACAGATCCTTTTTCAAAACATTCATTTCCTCAACAGTCAAAGTCTGTGTCGATAAATGTATTATTTGTAGCTGATCTTCATGATGTACAGATCTCCAACTTATATGTCCCACCTGTCTCGTAGGAGGTAATCTGAGATAGGGTGATTCTTGGCTAAAAAAACACCACGATTGGGACACTTTCCCCTGCCTCTCCCTCTTTGATTCGTACGAGTGGGGTATCTATTCTGATCGCTCCCTCCCCAGCCTCTTCTTAATGGGTTTCTCCTGTTCGGATGATGATAAATCTGTGTCAGGTTCCTGAGAGATCTCGTAGAAACGCGTAGGATTATTCCACTATTGGCAAGGGTTTCAGAGAAATTTTATATCACAAGGAGAGTTAGCGATCTGTGCGTGGATGTACGTTCTATCACCTGCTGACGCTTCTCAGCTCTCTGACCGCTTGCTTTTGGCTGTATTTAGGTACTATTGGGCATAAGAGCCAGTTTTAATATTAAGGAATCAATACTTTTAATCGTTCTTTCAGGCTGTAATAAACTTTCGACTCTATTGAACGAAACACTTCATCAAATATAATACTGTGAATAATTGTGAATACATTTTAATAAATCACACACAAACGTACTCGAAGTGTCGGGATTGTGAATAGACATCCCGTCCTGGTTGGACACGATGTCTATTTACTGTCAAGACACTTCAGTAACGTTAATATGTGTGTATGTGACTGCACATAGTGAACAACGCAGGATCACTATATGCAGAGTAAATGAATGGGGAGAAGTGTATGACGCTGATTGGTCAGCGTCATACACTTCTCTCCACAACGCTCACTTGGTCTAAAGTAAAAACACGTCCAGTTGTCTTAAGAAAGTCATTAGCATAAAGCTAAAATAGGTCATAACTTGGTGAAAATAGATAGTATTTCTAATTAAAAACTACTGCTGTAATCTACATTACAGCGCGATCACATTATGTACAAGATAGGGCACTTATAATGTGGTGACAGAGCCTCTTTAAAACTTGTATTTTTAATCAATGGTACAATATTTTCAACTTGTAATACAAGTATTAACATAAATGTAAGGCCGGATTTACACGAGCGTGTGCGTTTTGCGTGCGCAAAAAACGCTGCGTTTTGCACGCGCAAAAGGTACTTAGCTCCGTGTGTCATCACCATATGATGCGTGGCTGCGTGATTTTCGCGCAGCCGCCATCATTATGACACTCTGTTTGTATGTATGTAAACAGAAAAGCACATGGTGCTTTTCTGTTTTCATTCATGCTTTTTACTGCTGTTGCGCGAATCACGCACATCACACGGTAGTGCTTCCGTGTGCTGCGCGTGACTTTTACGCACCCATTGACTCCAATGGGTGCGTGATGTGCGAGCAACGCACAAATATAGGACATGTCGTAAGTTTTACGCAGCGGACACACGCTGCGTGAAACTCACGGACAGTCTGCACGGCCCCATATACTAACATAGGTCCGTGCGAGGCGCGTGAAAATCACGTGCGTTACATGGACGTATTACACGTTAGTCTAAATAAGCCCTTAACCACAGAAATTAAAGATCAGGGTGGGTTCACCTCTGCGTTGCATCATTCTGTTATTCTGCTCTGTCAGGGTGTACATGATTTTACCGGACACAATAGCGCAGCATGCTGCGCTATTGTCTCCGGTAATCCCTGCCGGATCTGCGACGGAGGCCCATCCCGGACCTTTGTCAATGATAATCTGAAAAGCTGTATATTAGTAATGCTAGTGAAAATATTGAAAAATGTTATGCATTGAAAAATTTAGCACAAAACAAAAATAAAAATTTAAAGCGTACCTCCAATTATATGGCCTAAAAATTATTTTTGCACAGCTCAATAGAGCCTTTCACTACAATTCCAATGATACCTATATTAAGCAGATAGCAACTACCTAGCCCAAGATCCAGCTGTTATGCTTGTCAGAGAGTAAATGTAAAATCTTATCTTCCTGCATATTGAAAAGCGCTTGCACTTCCTTATTGTGACATCAGCTAAGGGAAATTAAGCCAGAGTTTGTGCCCTTATATCCCAGCATGCTTTGCTTTTAACTCGTGCACGAGCAAATCAGCTAAGCTATTCAGGTCACAAAATCTCCTGCTGCACTCCCAACCCAGCATTTATTATCTATACAGACAGCCTCTGCAAGGCAAGGGTGAAGACAAGTGCTGTTGTACCATATAATGTAGTGGGAAACTGGAATAAAAATATTTGTGTGTGAAAATAGGAAAAATACAGCGATTCCTTAATCTTTTGGGTGGTTTTGTTTTTATGGCGTTCACTGTGCAGTAAAAAGGGTGCATTAGCTTGATTCTGCGGGTCAAGGCGATTACAGCGATACCAGATTTATAACAATTTTTCAAGGTTTACTACTTTTAGTAAAACATGAAAGTCTCTGGCAGGGCTTCTAACAGTACAAAGATGGCGGACTTGGGGGCCTTCATCAGGCCCCCAGGCTGCCATGCTAACCAACGGCACCCCGAAATCATGTCGTGGGGGGGGGCCATTGGAAAGCTACAGTGGGCCACTCCCCTGTTTATAGTTATTTAAATGCCGCGGTCGCTATTAACCCCGGCATTTAACAAGTTAAACGAGCGGGATCGCGCTGAAGTGACGGCCGTAACACCCAGTCGATACGCTTGTTCTATGGAGCGGGTTCATGCCTGTGAGCCTGCTCCATGTTACCCCATCCCCCCCCCATATATATGGCGGATCTCGGGAAGGGGATATATATATATATATACACACACACACACACACACACACACACACACACGTACATGAATATGTACACGCACACGTGTATGTATATGTTTGAATATATATATATATATATACACACCCGTACAACATATATATATATATATATATATATATATATATATATACACACACACACACACACATACAAACCACGGGCGTTGCTAGAGTGTTAGAAGTTTTTTATGTGTTACTAATATTTTTTTTTTTTGGGTTTGATTTTTTTTACAGGTTCAGTTGTTGGACTACTTCAGATACGAGAACTACTTCGATGAAAGCGTTGTTTTTTTATTTTTAATAAAATGGTTAACGAGGGTTGTGTGTGGGGCGGTTTATTTCAATAAAATATTTTTTCTGTGTGTCTGTGTTTTTTTAAAAACATTATTACTACTGCCTTAGTAATGGCTGCAGTCTGGTTGACAGTGTCCATTACTAAGGGGGGCCTAGTGTTAGCCGGTGGAAAGGCTAACACTAACCCCTCCATTATTAACCACGTACCTACCACCACCAGGGGTAACAGGAAGAGCCAGCTACGATCCAGTACCCGACCATCTGTAGTGATTGTCGGACACTGGGGCAGCCGCAGGCTGGTATTATTAGGCTGGGAAAGCCCAAAAACTGTAATGCTAGCCTGCTGCAGCTACATTGTATCTGACTGGTTATGAAAAATATGGGGGACCCCACGTCGTTTTAACAAATAAATAAAAATAAATTACTGAAAAAAACAAACGATGTGGGATCCCTCCATTTTCATAACCAGCTAGATACAACATAGCAGCAGTAGCCTAGCATTAACAGGATGGGAAGGACCACGGTGTTTGGACCTTCCCAGCCTAATAATACCGGCCTGTGGCCACCCCAGTGCCCGACCATCACTTCAGACGGACGGGTACTGGATTATACGCGACTCTTCCCGGTACCCCTGGTGGCGGTAGGTAACGGGGTAATAATAGGGGGTTAGTGTTAGCATTTTCACCAGCTAACACTAAGCCCCGCCTTAGTAATGGACGCTGTCAATCAGACTGCGGCCATTGCTAAGGCAGTGGTAATAAAATGTTACAAAAAATACAGACACATAGAAAAAGTATTTTATTGAAATGAAACACCCCCCACTCAACCCTCGTTAACCATTTTATAAAAAATAAAAAAAAAAGGCGTCATCGAAGGAGTTCTCGAATCTGAAGTAGTCCAACAACCTAACCTGTAAAAAAACTGAAATAAAAAAAGAATGGAACAGACTACGCTAATCCATCCTGAGGGATCCCATCAAGAAACGTATACCACACGGTATACGTTTTTTTAACATGAGAGGCTATGGGTGATGGATGCCACTGTATGGCATCCGTCACAGGTATACATTAAACGTATACCTCTGGGAGCTCAGGACATCAATGTCCATATAAGCACAGTGAAGTCAGGGGCTTCCTCAGAGTTGGAATCCCCAAGAGGTGCGCTAGTAGAGACTCTGCCCCAGGACTCCGGCCCTGGGAAAGCTTCTGGCGTCACTATCCATATATGGACAATGATGTCAGGGTCTTCCCCAGAGCCAGAGTTCCAAAACAGAGTCGCTTCTAGCCCTATTCCTGCGACTCCTTCTCTCCTCTTGACATCACTGTACATATATGGACAGTGATGTCATGGGCAACCCCGAGACTCGCCTGGCAACCGGGCAACCCGCCTGGGACTCCTGCTCTGCTCCTGACATCACTGTCCATATATGGACAGTGATGTCAGGAGTTTCCCCAGAGCCGGAGTCCCAGAGCAGAGTGCTAGTATAGGTTCTATTCCGGCTCTGGGGTTGCCCCTAACATCACTGTCCATATATGGACAGTTATGTCAGGAGGAGAGAAGGAGTCCCAGGCAGAGCACTTGAAGAGAGTCCCAGGGAGAGCACTTGAAGCGAGCACTATAAGCGAGTCATATATGGACAGTGATGTTAGGAGCAGAGCAGGAGTTCCAGTCAGGGCCCGGTACTCCGGCTCTGGGGTTGCCCCTGACATCACTGTCCATATATTGACAGTGATGTCAGGAGGAGAGAAGGAGTCCCAGGCAGAGCGCTTGAAGCGGCTCTGTTTCGGGACTCCAGCTCTGGGGCTGCCCCTGACAT
This sequence comes from Rhinoderma darwinii, assembly GCF_050947455.1. NCBI lineage: Eukaryota > Metazoa > Chordata > Amphibia > Anura > Rhinodermatidae > Rhinoderma > Rhinoderma darwinii. The sequence continues at coordinate 171,889,693 of NC_134689.1, read as the reverse complement.
CACTGTCTATATATGGACAGTGATGTTAGAGGCTTCCACAGAGCCAATGTACAGGAGCAAAGCCTCTACTAGCACTCTGCCCGAGACTTCAGCTCTGCTTCGGACACCACTATCCATATATGAACAGTGATGTCGGGAGCAGTGCTGTGAATAGGGCCTAGAGTGAGGAGGCTCGGGAGCGCGCACGTCAACGTGGTGCCGCCCCCTCAGCCTCTGTTCTACATAGAATCCGTAGCAAGCATCTGATGTTGCTGGCTACGGATTCCAACTGACAACGAGCGGGGACTGCCTAAGTAGAAGAGACGGAGGAGAAGCAAAAAAGGGGAGAAGACTACAGCATAGCAGGCTAACACTTGCAGTAAGGTAAATATAATATATTGAAAAATTTTTATTATGTTAAAAGTAAAACATATAGAAAAGTTTTTTATCTTTACAGGTACACTTTAAACCCATAGCTAGATTATAAAGTAACATCTTAGCTGTCCACCAGAAGTAGCAACTGTTGCAATGTGAAGCATATATGAAATTGTAAAGCATATGTTAAGACACATGTAAATGAGAGCACTGGTAATGAGGCATATGTTAGGACACATATAAAGGAGAGCACTGGTAATAACCTGTAACCCCAGATTCTGCAGAGAATAATGTTCTGTTCTGTAACATCAACAATCAGGGTTCCAAAATGCGGTACTAGTGGAAAATCGCTCAAACAGATCATAGCTATAGGGAGTACGTGGGACCGTGTTGGCATTCTTAAGTGCTATCTGCGCCTGTGTCGAGAGGCCGTAATGAGTTGGAGATGTAGCGCGAGCGTCATGATGTTACCTTATAATCTAGCTATGGGTTTAAATATTTATTTATGTTACGTGCTCAATTTTTCAATGCATACAATTTTTCAATATTAGCATTACTAATATACAGCTGTGTGTAGCCATAATTGTAAATCAATCAGCACGTCTAGAATAGAAAAAACAACATCATTAATTTAATAGAAGAGAACCAAGATATTTTAAAGATTGATATGAAAATCACATTCTCTGTTTAGACCGTGGGGAGCTAGAGACTGTAACATATGAATCAAGGAGGATTCTCTCTTTTTTCAGTAGAAGAACCCTATTACCGCCTCTCCTGGGTTGTTGAACATGCTCAAGATCCTGGAAAATCAACTGTGATACAGTATGTCCTGCTTGGTCGAAACGGTATAGTACCAGTCTATATCTCCCCATGGTCTAAACAGGGAATGTGACTTACATATAAATCTTTAAAATATCTTAGTTCTCGTGTATTAAGTGAATTATGTTGTTTTTTTCTATTCCCGACAGGCTGAACTATTTACAATTACAGCTACACACACACACACACGAGATCATGGTAAAAATAATCTCCATAATATAGTAACATATCCATTTATTGTCATTCGTGAATATACTTATGACATAGCTTCAAAATATCACATATCTCTGACCTGTCAATGATAAAATCCGGCCACAGAGCGCTTTAGAAACATTACTATTCAAGCGGCTATATTTTTCAAGCATAGTTAAATTACTTACTATTGACTGTATCCATGCCGTCAAGATCCTAAGGCAACCAAAGTCTAAGACATAGCTCCGCAGTAAGGTCATGACGCTCACACTACCTCTCCAACTCAGTGTGGCCTCTCGGCACAGGCACAGACAGTAATTAAAAGGGTTATGCCTTCACGTTTGATCGCTGGGGGTCCAAAAGCTGGGACACCTACCAATCAAGAAGGTGCTAAATTGTTGTGGTGGGATTACCCCTTTAAGCACGCCAACACGATCCCACGTTCTCCATGCCACTAAATTATGACTATTTAGAACTTTGATCTCTTTGAGCGATTTTCCGCTAGTACTGCATTTTGGAACTCTGATTATTGATGTTACAGAACAGCACATTATTCTCTGCAGAATCTGGGGTCACAGGTTATTATTACCAGTGCTCTCCTTTATATGTGTCCTAACATATGCATCATTACCAGTGCTCTCTTTTACATGTGTCTTAACATATGCCTCACAATTTAATATATGCTTCACATTGCAACAGTTGCTACTTCTAGTAGACAGCTAAGATGTTACGTTATAATCTAGCCACGGGTTTAAATGTTTATTTTTGTTATGTGCTCAATTTTTCAATGTATACAATTTTTCAATATTTTCACTAGCATTACTAATATATAGTTTAGGCTTTGTTCACATCTGCGCTAGGGCTCCGTTCCGACGTTCCATCTGAGCTTTCCGTCGGAACGGAGCCCTGACAGACACAAACGGAAACCATACGTTTCTGTTTCCATCACCATTGATTTCAATGGTGACGGATCCGGTCCCAATGGTTTCCATTTGTCTCAGTTTGTGTCAGTCAGGGTTCCGTTCCGACGGAAGGCTCCGACGGAATGGGACCCTGACCCAGATGTGAACAAAGCCTTATTTAGCATTTTAGATTATTATTGATAAAGGTCCAGGATGCACTGAAATGTCTGATCTTTAATTTCTGTGGTTTACATTTATGTTGATACTTATTTTACAAGTTGAAAATATTGCACCCTTGAATAAAAATACAAGATTTAAGCAATTAACTACTTGGGGGAGTGCCACTTTATTCCTATACTGGATTGTTGTAATGTGTTCTAATATGACTGAATTTTTGCAAGCTTGAATGAGAAAATCCAAAAAATGCTTACTCCCGCAGAACATATTACAAAGAGTTGTGGAAATCTGTAAAACATACTTCTGGGTTTATTTGAGTCTCTATATTTTGTGTTTAATCATGCCTCTTTCCAATTTAACATTAGATCAATATCACCAAAAAGCATAGACTGTGATGGGTACCACTGCGTTCCCCACAGTCGAAAATATTTTTATAGCTGATTTTGAGGATGTCACTATTTATAATATCTTTAACCATGTTAACCACCTACAGCTCTACTTACAATATACAGATGTATTCATTGTTTGGTCAGGGACATCTGAGGATTTTTCTAAAATTGTGAACTATCTAAATGACAATCATATTAATATGAAATTCACTAGTAAATTTGGTAGTCATGAAATTTTATTTTTGTGTGTACTAGTTACCATTGTGGACGGTCAACTACAAAGTAGAGGATAATGCAAACCTACAGCAACTAATGCATTGTTAAGGTATGATAGTTATCATTCACTTTCATTTTAAAAGATCACTCCAATATAGTCAGTTTCTAAGATTGAGGAGGATCAATAGTCTATCAAAAACAGGCACTAGAACTAAATATAAGATTGAGGACAATGGGGTATCTGACAATTTTTATTGTCAAAGCATTAATGAACATAGCAGCTGCACAGAATCATAGCACATTTTTTTCTTATTCCAATATATTCCCATGAGCAGTGGCGTAGCTATAAGGGTCGAAGCGGTCACAATTGCGACCGGGCCCCTAAGTCTGGGGGGCCCACGGGCCCCCGTTGCCATACAGCATGCTTGTTAAATTAATTTTCTGTGCCGTGAAGCCGGCACTTCCTGGTTACGGTCACATGGTACACTTAGTGTACCATGTGACCGTGTTGTCACGTGACACGTCTTCCAGTCAGTGCAGTGGAAGAGCCGGTGTGGGGGACTCCAGGTGAGCTGCAGAGTCTGTATTGTATTGTGTTGTGTTGTGTTGTATTGTATTGTGTTGGCTTGTAATGTATTGTGTTGTATTGTGCTGTTTGCGGTGGAGACTGGGGGCCCTTTAAATTACAGCCCCGCCTCCTTTCTCCACCCCAAACTGCTCAATACAACACAATACCTTACACACTGTGGGTCGCGTCCCCCTGGGGATTCGTGTGAAGACCTCCGGGGGGTCGCGAGTCACTCACCGAGGTCCCGGTTCCATTCAATGCTGGAGCAAGGAGAAGACGTCTCCTTGATCCAGCATTCACTGTGCCCTGAGCGGCTCGATGCAGGCTGGTGGGATGTAGCAATATCTTCGCGCCTGTCTACGCCGAGTCACTCATAGCACACACCGGAGGAGGCGAAGGATCCTCCACCCGGCATGGGAACGTGGATAGGTAAGTAATTATGCTATTTTTCTATTATACACATATGGGGCATTATACTGTATGGGGGGCTGATATTGCGGGGGGGGGGGGGCATTATACTGCATGGGGGGCTGATATTGTGGCGGGGGCATTATACTGCATGGGGGCTAATATGGCATTGGGGCTGATAAGATGGGGGGGCATTATACTGCATGGGGGCTGATATGGGGGGCATTATACTGTATGGGTAGCTCATATGGGGGCATTATACTGTATGGGGAGCTCATATGGGGGCATTATACTGTATGGGGAGCTCATATGAGGGGCATTATACTGTATGGGAAGCGCATATGGGGGGCATTATACTGTATGGGGAGCTCATATGGAGGGCCTTTTACTGTATGGGGAGCTCATATGTGGGGCATTATATTGTATGGGAAGCTCATATGGGGGCATTATACTGTATGGGAAGATCATATGGGGGGCATTATACTGAATGGGGAGCTCATATGGAGGGCATTTTACTGTATGGGGAGCAGATATGGGGGCATTACACTGTATAGGGAGCACATGTGGGGGTCATTATACTGTATGGGGAGCTCATATGGGGGGTATTATACTGTATGGGAAGCTCATATGGGGGCATTATACTGTATGGGGAGCTGATACGGGGGACATTTTACTGTATGGGGAGCTGATATGGGGGCATTATACTGTATGGGGCTGATATGGGGGGCACTATAATGTATGGGGGCAGCTATGTGGGGCATTATACTGTGTGGGCTGATATGGGGAGCATTATACAGTATGGGCTGTTATGGGGGGGCATTATACGTTATGGGGCATTATACTGTGTGGGGGCAGCTATGGGAGCATTATACTGTGTGGGGGCATTATACTATGGAGGCTGTTGGGCAAGGCATCTGGGCATAGGTGCACGTAGGGGTCTGATGATGGTGGTTTTGGGGAGGGGTACCCAAGCTGAATTCTTGCACTCGGGCCCATGAGCCTTTAGCTATGCCCCTGCCCATGAGTGACGTGATATGATCAGCGATAATAAGAAGGAATTGGCATATTTTTTAAACTGATCCATTGCTAGTGGAAGTGGCAATGAGGAACCCTATCATTTCTTTTATTTGGGAGATACTTTAATAAAAGGGAATTTTACAACGCTGGCACCCAAACAGTATGGGGTAAGTGATTTTACGTAAAGAGGCAAATACAGATGTACGTACAGTACCTTAATTTAGGGGGCTGTGCGATAGTGGTGAATGGTCTTCTAACTTGTAAGGCCCAATTTGTTGTGTATGTGGTGACCTGTCTGTGCAGTCTCTTCTACATCAGGAAGAACATTTGCCCGTTGTACAAGAGATTTGGTGTGCAAGTTCGATCATTGAGCACAGATAAGGGATCTCCCTGTTTAAACCAACATATGCAAGATGACACAATAATAATCCAAGTTGTGTACAATTTTCAAGTGTGATTTGTGTAAAACAGCCCCTTTCAGGAGAAGATAGACATAACTTATTACTCCAGAAGGCAGTGGAGTTGACCTACAGAACGGAGGTCTGAATGGCCACAACGATCTTAGTTCAATTTTAGTATTTGTTAGGAGAGCGTATAATCCACATAGAATTACAAATATCTTTTCACATTATTGTGTGGCCTTTGTACCCTTTCAATGAATGTGTTTTTAATAATGTATTCTTTGTTATTTGTATCATTAAAGTTGTTATGTTTTGTATATAAGGCGGCTAATGTTTTAGAAAACGCTAGGGCCTTGTCAAAGCGTAGGAACACGCAAAATGGCCATAGAATATATTTTACTTCACACCCAGTGACCTGAAGAGACTCTTCTAAGTGGTGAGTCCCATGGGAATTATTTCTCTCTGGGTTTATCATTAGGCATAGGTAAGAAAACAAAGCAAAACTTAAGTTTTTTTCCTACCTCACCCCAGCTTCCAAAATTCCACCGAGGACAAGGCCCAGAATCACAGTGTCTTGAATCAACAGGTTTTGTTGCCTCATCACAAAAATGACTAATCCTTCCTTCTCTGTCTTGACATACTACAACTCGACGTTCAAAACCACCTGTACATGTGCTTGAGCACTAGTTAAAATGATAGTAAATGTAAGGCAAAATAAAATATACAATTAAACTGCATGAAAACAACATATGTACCCTCTATGCTATTGGTAACCAAACATATGTGAGATTGCATGCCTCATGTGGCTCATGATACTCTTTCCCTTTTTTAGGATGAGCAAGAATATCAAATAATAATATACATGATACATATGACCATTGTTATTAATTGTAAAACTGTGGGCAAAAAGTTTTGTTGGAGGTATAAATGTAATTTACTAATATAATTTGTCTTTCAAGGCTTTGTCTCTGGATCCCTTTTCTACCTACACATTTGGTTTAGGAAAGCTCATGAACACCTGATATTATAGGGGTATTTCAAACTTAGACATTAATGGCATATCCCTATGTCAAGAACAGCAGTCCCCTGACCCTGTCGCACCTGGTGAGGTGACCCCTGACTACCGCATTAAGGCCGGATTCACACAAGCGTGTGCGTTTTGCGCACGCAAAGAACGCTGCGTTTTGCGTGCGCAAAAGGCACTTAACAGCTCCGTGTGTCATCACCATATGATGCGCGGCTGCGTGCTTTTCGCGCAGGCGCCATCATGATGACACTCTGTTTGGATGTTAGTAAACAGAAAAGCACGTGGTGCTTTTCTGTTTTCATTCATACTTTTCACTGCTATTGCGCGAATCACGTGCGTCCCACGGAAGTGCTTCCGTGTGGTGCGCGTGATTTTCACGCACCCATTGACTTCAATGGGTGCGTGATGCGCGAAAAACGCACAAATATAGGACATGTCGTGAGTTTTACGCAGCGGACAACCACGGACTGTCTGCACGGCCCCATAGACTAATATAGGTCCTTGCGAGACATGTGAAAATCACGCGTGTTGCACGGACGTATATCACGTTCGCCTGAATAAGCCCTTAGGCTGAGAATAAATTCAGAGGAGGTGGGTTGCTCTCTCCGTTCACTTTGATGGGAGTTACGGAAAAAGCTGAGCATACATGTTTAACTGCTTACTTAAGTCCCATAGAACAGTGACACATCTATCAGACATTTATGGCATATTCTGTGGATATGTCATAAATGTCTGAGTTGGCAATACCTCTTTAATATCCTGATAATGCTTAAATCTACCTCTCTGATTCTGGTTCCTCCTTTTTCTCCTCCCACACAATAAAACTCAACATGGACAAAGCAGAATTAATAATCTTTCTGTCATACCAGTCCATTCCCATATCAGAACCACCAATTACAGTAAATCATACAACACGTGTCCACTGTTCATAAAACGATTAATCCATCTCCCCTCTTTTCCTCTCCTCTCTGCCAATCTCTTTCCTGGTTACTCATCATCCAGCAAATACTTTGTGAAATTCACAGTGGCATACAAAGTGCTTCACAACCGGACCCCTCCATACATCTCTACCCTCATCTTCAGATAACAGCTGACATGTAACCTCCGGTTTGCACAAAACCTCCTTCTCTCCTCTCAAAATGTCTGCACTGCTCATTCTCACCTCAGGTACGTATAACAAGTATCTACCTTCTATGGAATTCACTACACCAACATATCAGACTCTCTCCTACTCTTCATGCTTTCCAAAGTAACCTTAAAAACTCACATCTTCAGACAAATGTAAAAGTGGCAATTATGTTCAATGTAGAGAAAAGGCAATTTTGTTTATATATATATATATATATATATATATATATATATATATATATATATATATATATACACACACACACACACTACCGTTCAAAAGTTTGGGGTCACCGAGACAATTTTGTGTTTTCCATGAAAACTCACAATTGTATTTATCAAATGAGTTGCAAAATGACTAGAAAATATAGTCAAGACATTGACAAGGTTAGAAATAATGATTTTTATTTGAAATAATAATTTTCTCCTTCAAACTTTGCTTTCGTCAAAGAATGCTCCATTTGCAGCTATTACAGCATTGCAGACCTTTGGGATTCTAGCTGTTAATTTGCTGAGGTAATCGGGAGAAATTTCACCCCATGCTTCCAGAAGGCCCTCCCACAAGTTGGAATGGCTTGATGGGCACTTCTTGCGTACCATACGGTCAAGCTGCTCCCACAACAGCTCTATGGGGTTGAGATCTGGTGACTGCGCTGGCCACTCCATTACAGATAGAATACCAGCTGCCTGCTTCTTCCCTAAATAGTTCTTGCATAATTTGGAGGTGTGCTTTGGGTCATTGTCCTGTTGTAGGATGAAATTGGCTCCAATCAAGCGCTGTCCACAGGGTATGGCATGGCGTTGCAAAATGCAGTAATAGCCTTCCTTATTCAAAATCCCTTTTACCTTGTACAAATCTCCCACTTTACCAGCACCAAAGCAACCCCAGACCATCACATTACCTCCACAATGCTTGACAGATGGCGTCAGGCACTCTTCCAGCATCTTTTCAGTTGTTCTGCATCTCACAAATGTTCTTCTGTGTGATCCAAACACCTCAAACTTCGATTCGTCTGTCCATAACACTTTTTCCAATCTTCCTCTGTCCAATGTCTGTGTGCTTTTGCCCATATTAATCTTTTCCTTTTATTAGCCAGTCTCAGATATGGCTTTTTCTTTGCCACTCTGCCCTGAAGGCCATCATCCCGGAGTCGCCTCTTCACTGTAGACGTTGACACTGGCGTTTCGCGGGTACTATTTAATGAAGCTGCCAGTTGAGGACCTGTGAGGCGTCTATTTCTCAAACTAGAGACTCTAATGTACTTGTCTTGTTGCTCAGTTGTGCAGCGGGGCCTCCCACTTCTCTTTCTACTCTGGTTAGAGCCTGTTTGTGCTGTCCTCTGAAGGGAGTAGTACACACCATTGTAGGAAATCTTCAGTTTCTTGGCAATTTCTCGCATGGAATAGACTGCCGAGTTTCACATGAAAGCTCTCTTTTTCTAGCCATTTGGAGAGTTTAATCGAACCCACAAATGTAATGCTCCAGATTCTCAACTAGCTCAAAGGAAGGTCAGTTTTATAACTCCTCTAAACAGCAAAACTGTTTACAGCGGTGCTAACATAATTGCACAAGGGTTTTCAAGTGTTTTCTAAATCATCCATTAGCCTTCTAACACAGTTAGCAAACACAATGTACCATTAGAACACTGGAGTGATGGTTGCTGGAAATGGGCCTCTATACACCTATGTAGATATTGCATTAAAAACCAGCCGTTTGCAGCTAGAATAGTCATTTAGCACATTAACAATGTATAGAGTGTATTTCTGATTAATTTAATGTTCTCTTCATTGAAAAAAACTGTGCTTTTCTTTCAAAAGTAAGGAAATTTCTAAGTGACCCTAAACTTTTGAATGGTAGTGTATATATTTATATATATATATATATATATATATATATATATATATATATATATATATATATATATATATATATATATACATATACATGAATAATTAAAAACACCAGTGTTGTCATTGTCTCTGGAAATAATTAAATTTTGACATAACCTGCAGGAAATTGCTGCATTGGTGGCTGTACTTACATATGCATAAAAACTTGTATATAATGTAAGCTAGGCATACATCAAAAAGTGTTTTACAAAGGAAAATATTTCTTACTGCGCCCCATGGTCCAGTCCTCCATTGGTTTTCGTGACTAGTAGGCTTGTTTCGCTGGTTGTCTTTGCTGCTTATATCATGCTCCCTAAATCTATGGGGGCTCTCAGGATAAGGAAATCTCAGTGGATGTTCATGATTACCAGGAAACTGGCTGAATGTTTGGCATAGTGCAATATTACACTCTTGCTCTTTTATAGGTTTGGTATCAGGATCACAGTTTTCATTATCAATTCTTCCATGGTAACTGGTGCAAACAACTTGTCTTATAACAGTTCCTTTTCCACAAGTCACTGGGCACTGGACACAAGAGAATTATACAGATGTAACTGAAAAATGTAAAGGAAAATTTAAAAAAGAAAAATTATACCATTATATTTGCTTACGGGGGACCAATCTCCAGACTTCCATTCTCCACAGGATGTAAAACAACTGGAAACCTCAGGTGGACGTGGTAAATGGGTACAAAAGGTCTCATCAGCCACACCACCAAGCATATCTCTACAGCTCACATAGCGAGCACGATTACCTCTTCCACACGAAGCGGAACACTGAAAATGTTACAAAATATTTTATGATCATCAGTTAGATAAACTAGTCTTAAAAACAATAAATGCATGTATATAATTTTTTTTAATGACAATAAAAAATTAGAAGTGGAAATTAACATATTAAATGCAGTTTCATGGTAGACCCTACCGATGGATGTATCTGGGACACGTTGCACTGGAGGAATGGCACACCTCTTCTATGGTGCGCCAGTCTTAGTGAATTTCCCCCAATAGGCCTTATTTCTCAAAACTGCCTAACAGAAAAACTATCCTGGTTACCCATAGCAACTAATCACAGTGCAGCTTTTACAGCTCTGGAACAGAGAAAGCTGCACAGAGATTTCTTTGCTGTGGTCAACAGGGAAATTTTTTCTGTTATGACCTTTTGATAAATGAGGTACAGAGATCTCTGAGAAGCAGGATCATTACATCCAATATGATTTCTGCTTAAAAAGGCTCTGTCACCACATTATAAGTGGCCTATATTGTACATGATGTGATAGGCACTGTAATGTAGATTACAGCAGTGTTTTTTTATTTAGAAAAACGATCATTTTTTACGGAGTTATGACCTATACTATCTTTATGCTAATGAGTTTCTTAATGAACAACTGGGCGTGTTTTACTTTTTGGCCAAGTGGGCGTTGTACAGAGGAGTGTATGACGTTGACCAATCAGTGACCAATCAGCGTCATACACTTATCCCCATTCATATATCGCTATGGGCAGCCACATAAACACACTATAACGTTACTGCAATGTCCTGACAATGAATATACATTACCTCCAGCCAGGACATGATGTGTATTCAGAATTCTAACACTTCTCTAACACAATCCCGACACTACAGCACAGGAAGCATAATCTCGCGAGATTACGCTGTAAACTGTCATTTCAAATTAGATTACGCTTGCTGTGCTGTAGTGTCGTGTCGGGATTGTGTTAGCGAAGTGTCAAAATTCTGAATAAACATCATGTCCTGGCTGGAAGTAATGTATATTCATTGTCAGGACACTGCAGTAACGTTATAGTGTGTTTATGTGGCTGCACATAGCAATATAGCTATATCGCTATGCGCTGTATAAATGAATGGGGAGAAGTGTATGACGCTAATTGGTCAGCGTCATACACTCCTCTGTACAACACCCACTTGGCCAAAAAGTAAAACACGCCCAGTTGTTCATTAAGAAACTCATTGGCATAAAGCTAATATAGGTCATAACTCCGTCAAAAATGATTGTTTTTCTAAATAAAAAACACTGCTGTCAGTGGCGTAGCTATAGGGGTCGCAGCATCAATAAAGAGTTACTATAGTAACTCGGGCCGGGGGCCCCTGTTACTATAGTAACTGACAGTACTTACCTTCCTGGTTTCGGAGCGCAGCAGAGGTCCTGACATCACAGCGCTGTGTGCAGCGCATGACGTCACACCGCTATGCGCCGCGCACAACATCGTGATCCTGGATAGAGTCAGGACAGAACTTCCGCCGGGGCTGAAGAGGAGGGTAAAATTAATATCCCTGTCTGCTGAAGCTGATTGGCGGGGTCCGACTCCAATCAGCTGTTTTGAAGAAGCTGCAGCACTCGTACGAGAGCTGTTTCCCCTTCATTACGGTCACTTCATTCCGGTCACTTTCTCACACTGTGAATCCGTGTCGGCGATTCACAGTGTGAGCGAGTAAGGGAAATGAAGGGGAAGCAGCTCTCGTATGAGTGCTGCGGCCCCTTCAAAACAGCTGATTGGCGGGTCCCGGGAGATGGACCCCGACCCATCAGCTATTGATGGCCTATCCTGAGGATAGGCCATCAATGTTTAGGGACTGGACAACCCCTTTAAGCCTACAATGTAGAAGTCTTAGAGGGCCCATGAGACAGGATCACAGATTGTGTGATGCTGTCTGCTGGGCCCTGTATCTAAGCCAAACACATGGTAGGCTTAGATACAGGGCCCATGTGTGATCCTGTCTGATGGGCCCTGTATTTAAGCCTACCAACGGGAGGTTTAGATACAGGGCACGAGCACACAGTAATCTTATACTGTATAAGATTACTGTCTGCTGTACCCTGTATCTAAGCCTACCTTGTGGTAGGCTTAGATACAGGGTCCCACAGACAGTATCACACATGGGCCCTGTATCTAAGCCTAACAGATGTAAATAGTTTTTTTTGTGTTTTCTTACAGTTTCGGTCGGTGGACTACGTTGGATTCCAGGACTACTTCGATGACGGCATTTTTTATTATCAATAAAATGGTTAATGAGGGTTGTGTGTTTTTTTTTTTATTTCAATAAAATATTTTTTCTATGTCTTTGTGTTTTTTTTAAACTATATTACTACCGCCTTAATAATGGCCGCCGGCAGATTGACAGTGTCCATTGCTAAGGCGGGCTTAGTGTTAGCCGGTGCAGAGGAGAATACTAACCCCCATTATTACCCCGGTACCCACCGCCACCAGGGTTGCTGGGAAGAGCCGGGTATGATCCAGTACTTGACCATCTGTAGTGATGGTTGGGCAATGGGGCGGCCGCAGGCTGGTATTATCAGGATGGGAACGCCCAGAAACAGCAGCCCTTCCCATCCTGGTAATGCTGCCTGCTGCTGCTTTATTGTATCTGGCTGGTTATGAAAAATGTGGGGGACCCTACATCATTTAAAAAAACTAAAAGAAAAAATAATTGAAAAGAACGATGTGGGTCCCCCCCAATTTTCATAACCAGCCAGATACAACACAGCAGCAGGCAGCATTACCAGGGTGGGAAGTGCCACTGTTTTTGGCCTTCCCCAGCCTAATACTACCAGCCTGCGGCCGCCCCGGTGGCTGACCGTCACTACAGATGGTTGGGTACTGTTTCGCACCCGGCTCTTCCCGGTACCCCTGGTGGCGATGGGTACCGGGGTAATAATGGGGGTTAGTGTTAGCCTCTGCACCTGCTAACATTAAGCCCTGCCTTAGTAATGGAGGTTGTCAATCAGCCAGCGGCCATTACTAAGGTGTTAAGAATAACGTTTAAAAAAATACAAGCACATAGAAAAAATATTTTATTGAAATAAAATAACAACCACCATTAACCATTTTATTGAGAATAAAAAAACGCTGTCATTGAAGTAGTCCTCGAATCCGAAGTAGTCCAACAACCGAACTTGTAAAAGAACACAAACACACAAAAAGAATTAGTAACACATAAAAAAGCAAAACAATTATTATTCTTACATTTCCTGGGTCCAGCGCTGGAGCCGCAATGTCAGCGAGCTGGGCCCTATATCTAATCCAATCATTTGTGATACTGTCTGCTGAGCCACTGTATCTAATCCTATCATGTGTGATACTGTCTGCTGGGCCACTGTATTTAATCCTATCATGTGTGATACTGTCTGCTGGGCCTTATATCTAATCCTATAATTTGTGATTCTGTCTGCTGAGCCACTGTATCTAATTCTAGCCATAGTTTATAGGGTCATAGTGCTATAGATATGCTGTCTCCTATACACACACACACACACACACACACACATACACACACACATTTTCTTGGGGGGAACATATGTATTGGGGCTATTTCCCCTGACATTTTAAGTCCTTAGTGACGCCCCTGGCTGCTAGTGCTGCATTGGTGGGTCACTTAGGAGACCCAGCGATGCAGCTGAAAGCTGCGGACCGTTGGCCATGAGAAGTTTGCGGGGGGATGCCCCAATAAGAACTTTTGCATCGGGGCCCATGAGCCTTTAGCTACGCCCCTGACTGCTGTAATCTACATTACAGCGCGGATTACATTATGTACAAGATAGGGCACTTATAATGTGGTGACAGAGCCTCTTTAAATGTAACGATACAATTTAATACATGCAAAGAAGTGATAAATTTAGTTAATTTACAGTGAATCTCCGTTTTTTATCACCATGTATTTTACAGGTCTAAAATTCTGTGCTAATTTTTTTAATATACCTTAAAGTGTTTTGAGCTCTGTTTTTCTGATACAGAGCTCCAATGCCTCGTCATTGAGTTCAATGTATAAAAGTATGCAGTTAGCTCCCATGCACTATTGAGTGGCATATGACGGTAGCCTGAATGTTTTGTTTTAAATGTAGGTCTTTGAGGTGATTTCAAGCTCTGTATCAGCAAAAATAGCTTCAACCGCTATAAAATAGAATTTTTGAACTTCCCATAAAATCTTTTTATCGTTGTATTCATTGGGGAACACAACACCATGGCGATAGGCCTCTAGGAGGCTGACACTAGGTAAGAAGTGTTGGCTCCACTCAGGCAGGCCATACCCCTCCCAATGACACTGGCTAAATCAATTTGTACAGAAAGCAATGGAAAAGACAAAACAACAACATATATATCCCAGGAAAAAAATCAAACAGCCTGGAACAAACCAAAAAGAGGGCAAGATCTATGTCCCCCCAATCAAATACAACGAGAGAAGTATTTTATGGTCAGTACAAAAATCCAATTTTGTCATTTATATCATTGGGGACACAGCACCATGAAGCAGTCCCAGAAGGAGGGAATAAAAAAAAGTAAAAGGTGCAGCCATGTGACGTGCCTAATGCACAGCTGCTTGCAGCACCTTGGGATCCAGACTGGCATCAGAGGAGGCCAGGAAATGAATCTGGAAAAACTTGGTGAGGGTGTGCACTGAAGCCCAGGTAGCAGCCTTGCAAACCTGCGCAACCCAGGCTTGATGCCTGACCACACAGGAGGGACCAACAGCCCTTTTAGTATCGTCAGGGGCCCGGAGGGGAGAAACTTAAACTTCGGACCGATAGGCTTCCGAGATCACAGACCGTATCCAACACGCAATGGTGGCCTTGGACGCCACAGCGCCCTTGCGTGGCTCCTCGGGAACAACAAAAAAAGAATCGGAGTGCCGAAACAACGAAGTTGCTGTCAAGCAGACGTGGACTGCTCTCACCACATCAGGGCAATGTAAAGCATGTTCCCTTGGACAAGAAGAGGAAGAGTAGAATGAAGGGAAAACAATATCTTTGTTGATATACATACGTCTTTCGGCAGGGAGGAAAGCACAGATCAGAAAATCACCTTACCCTTGTGGATGAACAAAAAGGGGGACATGTAGGACAGGGCAGCTAATTCGAAAAAACCCTTCTGATGGAGGTGACGGCTATGATGAACGCCACCTTTCAGGAGAGTAAATGCAGCGAAACATCACGCTAAAGTTCAAAGAGAGCAATCTGAAGAGCCTCCAAAACCAAATTGAGATAACACGGCTCAGTGGGTTGTCTGAAAAAAAGGAACAGCATGAGACACTCTTTGCACGAAAGTCTTCATTGAAGAATGAAAGGCCAGTGTAGCGTCCATGGCCATGGGCCGTCGGGTTTACTCACTTCCCGACGCCCGCAGCCATGGATCCATGAGCGCTGGTCCCCATCTCCTTCCTAGGAGACGCCAGCGCTCACTTCCGCACCAATCTGCTGTGTCCCGAAGGGTGCGCGCGCACGCTCGTGCCCGTTCTTAAAGGGCCAGCGCGCGCCTGTAAAACAATCATCATTATCAACCACATGATTTCCTGGTCTATAAGAAGGACCCAGCCCTTCTGATCCTTGCCTGAGCGTTGTTAGTTATTCCCAAGTCTGTCTTGCAAATGGTCCCTTAGTGTTTCCCGTTCCAGTTGTTACCCGTGCCCTGTTACCTGTTCCTGTATCACGTGCTGTGTTCTTGTTCCTGTGCATACTAGTTGGAGTGGTGTCTACTGCACCTGCTGTTGCCTTGCCACGTCCTGTGTCATCTGCCACGTCCAGAGGGATTCGCCACATCTGGTGCAACCTGCGGCCCCTACTGTCATCCGCCACGTCAGGAATACCTGTTGCACCCACCTCCATCCGTGCCAGAGCTGCGGCCACTGTCTGGACTATCCAGGTACCCTTGTGCGGGACTTTGTATTTCTGGGGTTCCTGTTGTTTGGCCAGCTGCCTCCCTGCTACGGCAGTTCGGCCTAGTGGTCCCACATACCCACAAACCGTGACAGCCAGTGCCTGCTCAATTAGATGGACAGAGCAGAAACCTGACCCTTAAGTAAAGACAATCCAATTTCCAGATCAAGACCTAATTGCAGTAAAAAACTTGAGTCTAAGTGTAGAGTATAACATACTGTAGGATGGAAAATACGCTGTTTACGCCAAGTAAAATAAGCCTTCAAGGTACAATGGTATACCTTAGCTGACGACAGCTTTCTGGCTTTCAAAATCGTCTGAATGACTGGCTCGGAGAGACATCGGGCCCACAGAACTTTGGCATATACAGCCATGCTTTTAAATGCATCTGACGTAATGCGGAGCGTAATAGTGGACCTTGGAAAAGGAGGTTTGCTCGACTGGGAAGGCGCCATGCTGCGTCCGGGAGCAGTTAGACCCCATCAACGTACCAGACCCGACGAGGCCAATCCAGCGCCACAAGTATTGCGGGAACAGCTTTCCTCTTGAGCACTTTTGGCAAGAGCGGAAGGGTAGGGAACAGATACTGGAGGGAGAACTCATCCAAGGGAGTGACGAGGGCATTGACCACGATGGCTTTGGGATTTCTTGCTCTGGCCAAGTAGGGTTGGAACCTTGCGATTGAGATGTAATGCAAAGAGATCCACATCCGGTGTGCCACACTTCGTCTAAAGGTGATGAAAGACATCTAGGGGAAGTGACCACTCTCCTGGGTCTCTCGACTTAGAAAGTCTGTGGCCCAGTTGTCCACTACTGGTATATGGACTGTTGACAGCGCTGGTACATGGCTCTCTGCCCAAAGAAGAATCCGAGAAGACTCCCACAGAGCCAACCGACTCTTGGAGTTGTTGGTCTGGATCCTGACTGGATGACCCTGGAGAAGGAGAGTTCAACGGAAAAGAGCCAGTAAGATTGCCCTTAGTTCCAGAAGATTGATCTTTGGACTTGACTATTTCGCCAATCAGGTGCCATGGACTGTGATGAGGTCGGAGACTGCAACTCACCCAGGCAGACTGGCATCCATTGAGATGACAAGCCACTGAAGGGGAAGGAAAGGCCATCTGAGCTTGATGACCGCCGATGTCTTCCACCAGCGCAACTCCTGACGAATTTCAGTGGGCAGGATAATCAATTTGTCCAAAGAAGCCGAAGACTTGTTTCAATGCGACAGAATTGCCCCTTGGAGAGGTCCGGAGTATAACTGGGTATATGGAACTGCCTGGAAAGTCAAGATCCAGCAAGACGTTCTGGGGCAAAGGAGAACTCTTACCGTCTATAGCATTGACAATCATTTCGGCCAGACACTTGCCAAAAAGTCTTTCACCAACAAAAGGAAGGCCAATGAGGGCCTTTTTGGAAGCCTGGTTGGCCGCCCTGAAATTTCAGCCTAATGGAACGCCGCATGGCAATCAGATTAGCGGATACGCGGGCATTAAAACAAACTAACTCATGGGAAGCCTAACGAAAAAACATTATTATTTTTTTTATTACCTATTGCGGAATACCTTCCAGGATACCACGGCGCCACTGTTTACTCCAAACCGAGTAAACCTTACTCAACCAAGTGGATTCAAAGACTAGGCACAGAGCAGAACCTTCAGACACGAAAGTAGACTTGGACTGGGAGTCACGCTTGTTTTCAAGAGGGTCACTGAGGGGTGCCACATCTGATACTGGAATGGTGGTGTTCTTACACAGCAATAGATGGATGCACAAAGGGGGAAACTGAGCATTTAGAAATCAATTGTTCCTAAAAGGAAAACTGGTGCTGCAGACTGGATGCTAAATTAAAAAACCCAGCCTGTAGCGCTGAGGGCGTGAGCGGCACAATGATACAGGGAGCAGCTCAGGATGTGGCTCGCTCATCCCATCTATGGGAAACACTTAAATACAAAAATGGCAGTGTAAAGCTGGTTAGTGTGCCATAAAGTGAAAGAAACTCCTCACAAGGAGACTGTGCAGCCATAACTTTCCAGATAGTTGTCGGCTCCCTATTAAATGATTCCCCCCCCCTCCATCTAGATTAGGGTTCACCTTCCATTGTAAGGCTACTATGGGATACGAATAGCAATTAGTATATAGATATCAATACTAATGGGATACTGTACATCAGGGGAAAATTCATAGAATTCCCATAGTGGGGGAGGTGTGGTGGAGTGAATTTTATACTCATACTCCATAGACTTTGTGTGTTCGCAGGGTCACTTCTTTAGTAACTTTGCACTGATAGTGGGGTTACTGGCACTGCTTTTACGGATGCGGAAAAAATAGGTTTGGTGACTGGCGGTGAGTGGAAGTCAGTGCAGGGAATTGCCTGGTTTCCCGGCACTCACAGGTGGTTGACTAGGCTGTGAACAGGCTGACAAACCACCTGCAGCTAAAGGAGAGAAAATAAATATATAAATAAAACTAAAATAAAAAAAATAGCAGCAGAACTGAAAACAGAGCCAGTCTGCCTCCAACCGACACTAGGTAAAAACTGATTTAGCCAGTGTCTGTGGAAGGGGTATGGCTTGTCTGGAGTAGAGCCAACACTACCTAGTGTCAGCCTAATAGTCGCAAGGGCCTATACCCATAGTGCTGTGCCCCCCAATTATATAACTGAGAAAGATAAATTAGAAAATTAATTAGCACAGAATTTGTGACTTATTTAAATTTAAAAAAAAATGGCATTCAAGAAAGGATATTCACTTTAAGCATGAATTATCAATAGGTTAAAAAAAAAAACTGTTTGAACTATCATGTCATTGAATGGGGAAATTATAAGTGTGAGTACTTGTTTAGTTTTGACAATAATTTATACATGTAAACCATGAAATAATCAGTATGACTGTCATGTCAAGAGTGAGCAAACATGTCTGTAAAGTATTCACTGTAGACTAAATACAAACTGTATATCACTTACTGGCGTCCATGACCCATATCGCCACTGTGCGTTCTTTTGTATTTGATCTATGGGAGAAATAGTTGGGTATACACGGGAATGTGTTGGGCAAGGAAGTCTTTCACAGTCCTGTTGATACAAGACTACCATAAATAACAACAATAATATATTAAAAACACTATAAATCCCAATAGTAAAAAATTAATAAGAGTTCAACGCTCGGCTGTTGATGTCAGTCCCATAGACATTAAATGGAGCCGTAGGTGAATGCTTGACCGCTGCTCCATTTAGGCTCCTAAGTACTGCGGGGGGGGGGGGGTGCAGTGAAGATGAACGGGATCCACGTTCTCGTGATCTGTGTGGTTCCCAGCGGTGGTACCCCCAGCGATCAGACAATACTCACCTATCCTTTGGATAGGGGATAATTGTACATGCCGGTACAACCCCTTTAAGTATTAAAGTTTTAAATGATTTAAAAAAAAAAAAAAGGTCTAAATTATTGTTAAAAAGTTAAATAAATGTTAAATTTACAACTAATTACTTATAAGAACAAATTAACTAACCAAAGAGAACATTTAAATTTGAAAAAAAGACCAATTGGCAGTGCTATTGCAGGTGCAAAATTTAGTTCTACAACGCAGACTTTATTGCTAAAGGCGTAGTTACACGTACCAGTTTTGTAGCTGTTTTTTGCCACAATCATCGTAAAAACATGGCATGGTGCTGTTATGCAAAACTGTTGCGTATTTGCCATGATTGTTGCACAACCACAGCAGTTGTTTTGCCACAATCTAAAGAAAAACAACCAAAAACATCAAACCCTTGCATGTGAATAGACCCTTAGGCAACATGCACACGACCATTTGTATTTTGTAACCCGTAAAGGACAGGTGCGCAATACACGGACAACATCCGTGTGCCCTCTGTGGTTTTCACGTTGCCAAAGATTTGTATGGGCATGACCAAGCCGCAAACACGGACAGGAATAGGAGCTGCTCTGAATTCTGCGGCCCGGTCCCACGGACCCCAAACGGATACGTGAAAAACACGGTAGTGTCCATTGAGCCATAGGAATGAATAGGTCAGTGTGCTATCCGTTAAAATAAATTGATAGCACACTGACAAAAACAACGGTCGTGTGCATGTAGCGTTAATCACCTGTGCATTTGAGTAGATGCACCTGGCAGATAGGGAGCCACAGTATCATATGGCTCTAGAAAGAATGAATGATGAACCCCTTTTTTAACCATAATACAGGCTTTTAAAAAAGTAAGAACGTATTTGGTATAAACTAATTTAGACAAATTTGAACTCATATATACTATTAATTGGTAACTCTACATGTCTTTGTAGAAAAAAAATACAAAAAATATACTTTCCTGGCCATCTGTAGGTCGAGTAGCTGCATTGCAATCACGTTCATCCAAAGAAATCCCATAATTTTCTGTACTGCATTTTACTGTGCGTAATTGGTAGCCATGTCCACAAGTAACTGAACACTATTAAAGGATATTTTTACAATTAGTATCAAAACTGTAATTATACAAACAACATAAATGTCTCATTTAAAGCGGTTTCCACATCAGCAGTTAAATCTATATACTATCGAATGATCAAACTGGCGTCTAATTTGGATATCCAAGAATATCCATGTGGACAGTCAAATGGTACACATCCAATTAACCCCTTCAGGACACAGCCTGTTTTGGCCTTCAGGACGCAGCCAATTTTTTCAAATCTGACATGTTTCACTTTATGTGGTAATAACTTCGGAATGCTTTTACCTATCCAAGCGATTCTGAGACTGTTTTCTCGTGACACATTGGACTTTATGTTACTGGCAAAATTTGCTCGATACATTAAGTATTTAATTGTGAAAAACACCAAAATGTAGCGAAAAATTGCAAAAATTAGCATTTTTCTAAATTTATATGTATCTGCTTGTAAAACAGATGGTAATACCACACAAAATTGTTGCTAATTAACATCTCCCACATGTCTACTTTAGATTGGCATTGTTTTTTGAACATCCTTTTATTTTTCTATGACATCACAAGGCATAGAACTTTAGAAGCAATTTCTCACATTTTCAAGAAAATTTCAAAAGGCTATTTTTACAGGGGCCAGTTCAGTTGTGAAGTGGATTTTAGGGCCTTATATATTAGAAACCCTCGATAAGTCACCCCATTTTAAAAACATCACCCCTCAAAGTATTCAAAACAGCATTTAGAAAGTTTCTTAACCCTTTAGATGTTTCACAGGAATTAAGGCAAAGTAGATGTGACATTTTCAAATTTCTAATTTTTTTTTGCAGAAATTAATTTTTCATCTATTTTTTTTGTAACACAGAAAGTTTTACCAGAGAAACGCAACTCAATATCTATTGCCCAGATTCTGCAGTTTTTAGAAATACCCCACATGTGGCCCTAGTGCACTTATTGACTGCAGCACCAGCCTCAGAAGCAAAGGAGCACCTAGAGGATTTTGGGGCCTCCTTTTTTATTAGAAAATATTTTAGGCACCATGTCGGGTCTGAAAGGCTCTTGCGGCGCCAAAACAGTGGAAATCCCCCAAAAGTGACCCCATTTCGGAAACTATACCCCTTGAGGAAATTATCTAGGGGTATAGTGAGCATTTTGACCCCGCAGGTTTTTTGGAGAAATTATTGGAAGTAGGCCGTGAAAATGAAAATCTACATTCTTTCAAAGAAAATGTAGGTTTAGCTAATTTTTTCTAATTTCCACAAGGGCTAAAAGGAGAAAATGCACCACTACATTTGTAAAGCAATTTCTCCCGAGTAAAACAGTACCCCACATGTGGTAATAAACGGTTGTTTGGACACACGGCAGGGCTTAGAAGGGAAAGAGTGACATTTGTTTTTTTCAGCTCAAATTTAGCAGGAATGGTTTGCGGAGACCACGTCGCATTTGCAAAGCCCCTAAGGGACCAAAACAGTGAAAACATCAAAAAAGTGACTCCATTTAGGAAACTACACCCCTTGAAGAATCCATCTAGGGGTGTAGTGAGCATTTTGAACCCACAGGGGTTTCATAGATTTTATTAGAATTTGGCAGTGAAGATAAAAAAAATACTTTTTTTCCAATAAGACGTAGCTTTAGCTCAACATTTTTCATTTTCTCAACAAATAAAGGAATAAAAAAAAAACAACATTTGTAAAGCAACTTCTCTGGAGTACGGCAATACCCCATTTGTGGTCATAAACTGCTGTTTGGGCACACGGCAAGGATCTGAAGAGAAGGAGCGCCATTTGGCTTTTGGAGCACAGATTTTGCTGGATTGGTTTCTTGACACTATGTCACTTTTGCAAAGCTCCTAAGGTACCAGTACAGTGGAAACTCCCCAAAAGTGATTCCATTCACAAAACTACACCCCTTGAGGAATTCATCTAGGGGTTTAGTGAGCATTTTGACCCCACAGGTGTTTCATAGATTTTATTAGAATTGGGCAGTGAAAATTAAAAAAAAATATTTTTCTTCAATAAGACGTAGTTTTAGCTGAAAATGTTTCATTTTCTCAACAAATAAATGAAAAAAAGCACCACAACACTTGTAAAGCAACTTCTCCTGTGTACGGCAATACCACATATATGGTCATAAACTGCTGTTTGGGCACACAGTAGGGCTCGGAAGAGAAGGAGCACCATTTGCTTTTGGAGTACAGATATTGCTGGATTGGTTTATGGGTGCTATGTCGCATTTGCAAAGTCCCCGTGGGACCAAAACAGTGTATCCCCCCCAGAAGTGACCCCATTTTGGAAACTACACGCGTCAAGGTATTCACCTAGGGGTGTAGTGAGCATATTAACCCCGCAGGTGATTGGCAGAAATTGGTGTGCATTCGATGTTGCAGAGTGAAAACTGGATTTTTTTCTATAGATATGCCAATATGTGGTGCCCAGCTTGTGCCACCATAACAAGACCACTCTCTTATTATTATGCTGTGTTTCCCGGTTTTAGAAACACCCTACATGGGGCACTAATCTTTTGCCTGGACATTCAACCAGGCTCAGGAGTGAAACAGTACCATGTAAAATTAAGGCCTAATTTGGGAATTTACAAAGTATTGGATCACAATTGCAGTGGCTCTGATGTGAAATAATAAAAGAAACTGCTGAGAAGTGACCCCATTTTGGAAGCTGCACCCCTCAAGGCATTTATTAAGGGGTGTAGTGTGCATTTTCACCCCACAGGTCATTTCCATGAATGATTGCACTCCGGAAGGTGCAAAGTAAAAATTTCAATTTTTCCCTAGATATGCTATTTCAATGGCAAATATGTCGTGCCCAGCTTGTGCCACTGGAGACACACACCCCAAAAATTGTTAAAAGGGTTCTTCCGGGTATGGCGATGCCATTTATGTGGAAGTAAACTGCTGATGGGCACCCTGTAGGGTTCAGAAGGGAGGGAGCACCATTTGGCTTTTGGAGCGTAGATTTTGCTTGGTAGTAGTTTTGTTTGCAGTCTTACTGGTGTTTTCGTTTATAATGTGGGGGTACATGTAAGCCGGGCGGAGGATATAAGGGGCATAGTCAGGTGGTATAATAATGGGGTTAAAATACCAATAAAATAATCCATAGATATTTGTTACGCTGTGACACAATCCTTTCTGCACAAGCCAGTGTCGTACTGATACATGGTCCTTACTTATTCCCCTTTTGGTCCACACTTGGCACCTTTGCAGTTTGGGGAATTTTGCTGGGAAAGTGTTGTCCTGGTATAAAACGGGCACCCTCGCTTCCAGCAGGTATGTTTGGGCCCTCCCCTTCCTGGTTCCCTAATTTTAGGGGCCTTGATAATTCGCCACTTGAAACAGAAGAAATGTTCCCCTCCGGTCGGCACAACTGCATATTTTTTCTTTCCTGACTTATTGGAGCCTTAACTAATTTTATTTTTTCATAGACGTAGTGGTATGAAGGCTGATTTTTTGCGGGACGAGCTGTAGTTATTATTAGTACCATTTTGGGGCACATGTGACTTTTTGATGACTTTTTATCCTATATTTTGGGAGGCAAGGTGACCAAAAAAACTGCAATTCTGGCATAGTTTTTATTTTTTATACAGCGTTCACTATACGTTATAAACTACATGTTACCTTTATTCTGCGGGTCAGTCCGATTCTGGCGACACCTAATTTATAGCAATTTTTTTATGTTATACAACTTTTTGCACAATAAAATAACTTTTGTAAAGAGAATGTATTTTTTCTGTCGCCAAGTTGTGAGAGCCATAACGTTTTAATTTTTTCGTCGACGGAGCTGTATGATGGCTTATTGTTTGCGAGACGAGGTATAGTTTTTATAGGTACCATTTTTGGGTACATGCGACTTTTTGATCACTTTTTATTTCAATTTTTGGAAGACAAAGTGACCAAAAAATAGCAATTATGTCAGTATTTTTTAGGTTTTGTTTTTTTACGGCATTCATTGTGCGGAATAAATAACATAATATTTTTATAGTTCAGGTCGTTACGGTCGCAGTGATACCAAATATGTATGGCTTTATTATATAATAAATGACTTGATAAGGGAAAAAGGGCGATTGTGTTTTTTTTTATTACTTTAAACAATTGTTTTTTTTACCACTTTTATTTTAACTTTTTTGACACTTTTTTTTGACACTTTTCTTTAGTCCCACTAGGGGACTTGAAGGTCCAACTGTTTGTTTGATGTTCTAATACATTGCAATACCTATGTCAGTGACTGCTGGGGACGCTGCTTCTATGTTCTCTGATCACTTGTACTCTATTGCTCCCGGTGTTCATGTGACTGGTCACATGATCCCCGGGTGCTGTTGGTGACAGACTGCTGCTGGGTCTTACTAGACCCAGCAGAGCCCTATTAGTGTCAATCGTCACTATGAGAGGGCTGATTTCCCCTGTAACTGGGGCTGCTGTGCAGCTCCAGTTACAGTGGAAAAGCATGGCGTAAAAGAAAGAAAAAATATATATAAAGTCCCCCAAAGGTCTTTTCTGATCTTTGAGGGACAGACCATAGTAATAAAAAAATAAAAGTAAAGTAAAGTGCAAAAAAAATTAGTAATAAATACACATAAAATACCCACCCCCCAAAAATGTCCCCCCCTGCCAACCATTGTTGTAACGCTAGCGCTGACCCAATTACCCTAATATAGACATGTAATATATTAAAATTTACGGTAGACAATGACGATCACAAATAAAAGTTCTATTTTAGGGTAAAACTATGTTATTACCAAAAAAAAAAATAGCTGAAATGTAAAAAAGCTTATTTTTTTACTATTATTTTCAAACTTTAAGAATAAAAATTCTAAAATACCAAAAAGGATGTGTATAATAACGATAAAAAACAGAAACATGCATTACCTAAGGAAAAAACATTGCAAAAATCACATCGTTAGCACAACAAATAAAAAAGTTATAGCCATTTAACTAACACGTGCTAGAAAGGGCTAAACGGTGTCTGGTCCGGAAGGCTCAAAATAACTGGGTCCTGAACTGGTTAAAAGATAACATTTTCCAATTTTCCTTTCTATGTTAATTCCACATGGTTTTCAAGATCTCTGCTTGTTGTCATCCAGTAGGAAGATTTATTGTTTACTTTCAGTTGTTAAAATTCTGTTCCTGGTCATGTGATGGACACAGGTGCTGGGATCATTAGAAGACACAGCTCTGATACATATACTGTAACTGTAATCTGATACATGGCAATAGCATTCTCCAGCATGTATAAGGCCTCATGCACACTACAGTTTTTTCCTTCAGGGTGAGATCCGTTTTTGTCACTGATA
The DNA here is from genome assembly GCF_050947455.1 of Rhinoderma darwinii. Classification (NCBI taxonomy): domain Eukaryota; kingdom Metazoa; phylum Chordata; class Amphibia; order Anura; family Rhinodermatidae; genus Rhinoderma; species Rhinoderma darwinii. Next base: position 171,863,806 of record NC_134689.1, on the reverse strand, counting down.
GCACCCTGAACCCATTCATTTCAATGGCCCCATACACACTTCAGTTATTTAAACGGATCTGTTGTTCCGTTCCGTGCAAAGTAGAGCATGTCCTACTTTGCTCAGTGATTCAGTGACCGTGTGGCCCATAGAAGTCAATGGGTCAGTGAAAAAAACGGATGGCACACGGAAGGCTTCCGTGTGCCGTCCGTTTTTGACGGATCCGTTGCCATAGCAACGGCTGGGTGAGCAAAAGTTCACAGACTCACAGACTACAGTAAGGCCTCATTCACACGGCAGGGTTTCCCGGCCGGGTGCAGGCCGTTCATAAATCGGCCGGCACCCGGCTGCATTAGGAATAATAGACCCCTAATGGGGCTATTAACACGACCGATTTTTTGACGGCCGGGAAATCCGGCCGTCAAAAAATAGGACATGCTCTATCTTCGCCCGGGTACCCGGCCGCCCGGCTCCCATAGAAGTCTATGGGGCCGGGTATTACACGGCCATCACCGGAATGTGTTCCGAGTGATGGCCGGGTTTCCCGGCGCTTGCACTCTATCTCCTCCTCCTCACAGCGCAGAGTGCATCTCCCCGCTCTGCTATGTGCTAGCCGCACTTTAGCTCCTTGAAGGAGCGGAATCCCAGTGTTTTCGGGGATTCCGCTCCTGGACAGAGCGCTTGATGTCTCTGTCCATATCTGGGCAGTGACATCAGGGGAAACTCCTGAAGCGGAATCCCCGAACACATGGGGATTCCCCTTCAGGAGTTGCCGCTGATGTCACTGACTGGATCTGCCCGGCCCGGCACGGATGCAAAACTTTATGCAAACCGGCCGGGCAGAATGGCCGATTTTACCGTATTTCGGCCGCAAGTACCGGACTGAACACAGTGCAGGGAGCCGGGCTCCTAGCATCATAGTTATGTACGATGCTAGGAGTCCCTGCCTCTCTGCAGGACAACTGTCCCGTACTGTAATCATGTTTTCAGTACGGGACAGTAGTTCCATGGAGAGGCAGGGACTCCTAGCATCGTACATAACTTTGATGCTAGGAGCCCGGCTCCCTGCACTGAGTTCGGTCCGGTACTTGCGGCCGAAATACGTCCGTCAATTACGGACGTAATTAGTGTGTGTGCACATACCCTTAATGACCAAGCCAGATTTGGAAAATCTGGTATGTCTGACTTTATCAGAGAATAAGGCTGGGTTCACACGACCTATATTCAGGCGTAAACGAGGCGTATTATGCCTCGATTTACGCCTGAAAATACGACTCCAATACGTCGGCAAACTTCTGCCCATTCATTTGAATAGGTTTGCCGACGTATTGTGCCGACGACCTGTAATTTACGCGTCGTCGTTTGACAGCTGTCAAACGACGACGCGTAAAATGACTGCCTCGTCAAAGAAGTGCAGGACACTTCTTTGGACGTAATTTGAGCCGTTTTTCATTGAATTCAATGAAGAACAGCTCTAAATTACGGCCGTCAATGACGCCTCGCAAAATGCGAGGACGAGCAATTACGTCTGAAATTACGGAGCTGTTTTCTCCTGAAAACAGCTCCGTAATTTCAAACGTAAATGCAGTTTACGTGTGCACATACCCTAACTCTGCAATAGTTTTGCATATCCAAGCAATTCTGACATTGGTTTTTCGTCACATGTTGGACTTTATTTGAGTTTGCGTAAATTAATTAAAAAATACAAAAATTGATGAAGTTTTGTAAAAATTTACGTTTCCCTATTTTGAACTGTAATATTTCCTCATATATACTGTACAATTAAAAAATAAATAAATATATATTTCCATCTCTTTACTCCATCTCTTATTTTGGCAGCACGAAAAAATAAATAAAATTTTGAGCAATTTAGAAGACTTAAATGTAATAATAATTGTATAAATTTTGAAGTATTTTGTTTTCTCATAGGTGTCAGAATGATGGAAACCACCATAAATGACCCCATTTTGAAAACTACACCCCTTAAGGTATTTATTAAGGGGTGTTGTAAGTATTTTTGTAAGAACTCATGCAAAGCAGGTGTAAACAAATATAATTTAAATTTTTTCACAAATTTATAATTTTAACCCCCTACCAACATCTGCCGTATATATACTGCGCTGTCGGGCAGGGCTTCCCGCAAAACACAGTACTATTATGTCACGGTGATAGTACGGGCTCAGGAGCTGAGCCTGCACCATCACTGCCGTGTGCCAGCTGTATGTTACAGCTGGCACTCTGATGTTACGGCCAGGACCGGAGCTAGCCTCCGATTCGGCCGGTTAACCCCTCAGATGCTGCGTTCAATAGAGATCATAGCATGTGAGGGCTCTAGGCCACCGGCACCCCAGCAACCTGATCGCTGAGTTGCCAGTGGCTGCAATGGCAACCGGAGGCCTAATACTGGCCTCCTGGTCTGCCAGCAATGGAAGCCTCCAATGCCCCGCTTGGAGGCGGGGCCTAAAAGGTTTTCAGTACCATCGGCAAGATGGCACCGGCTCAGCTTTCGGTTTAGAAGCTGAGCCGGCGTAATCAGCAGTGGGTGCACCCCCTAGCTCCGATTCCTGCCATTAACCCCTTAGATGCAGCCGATCCAAAGCAATCGCTGCATCTTAGTGGTTTGTAGCAAATCGCCAGCCCTGCTGCCGACTGTGACTATGGCAACAGGAGGCCTAACAATGGCCTCCTGTCTGCCATTACGGAAGCCAATAAGGCCCCGACCGGAGGCGGAGTGAACAACTGAAAGGCTTAGGTAGTGCAATGTATTGGAACATCAATCAAACAGTTGGACTTTCAAGTCCCCTAGTGGGACTAAAGGAAAGTGTCAAAAAAGGTGTCAAAAAAGTAAAAATAAAAGTTTCAAGTAATGAAATAAAACACAATTGCCCTTTTTCCCTTATGAAGTAATTTATTATTGAAAAATAATTTTAAAAAAACATACATATTTGGTATTGCCTCGTACGTAACAACCTGAACTATAAAAATATTATGTTATTTGTCCCGTGAAGTGAAATAATTTTTCTGGTCCCTTTGTGTTCCAAACATTGAAATAAAAAGTGATTAAAAAGTCGCATGTATCCAAAAATGGTACCTATATAAACTATAGCTCGTCTCGCAAAAAAAAAAAAGCCCTCATAGAGCTCCATCGACAAAAAAATGTAACAGTTATGGCTCTTACAACATGGCGACAGAAAAAATACATTCTTTTAACAAAAGTACTTTTATTGTGCAAAAAGTTGTAAAACATAAAAAAGTGCTATAAATTAGGTATTGCCGGAATCGGATTGACCCACAGAATAAAGTTAACATGTAATTTATAACGCATGGTGAATGCTATATAAAAAAAAACTAAAACACTATTCCAGAATTGCTGTTTTTTTGATCACCTTGCCTCCAAAAAAAAAGGATAAAAAGTGATCAAAAAGTCGCAGGTACCCCAAAATGGTAACTATAATAACTACAGCTCGTCCTGCCAAAAAACAGCCCTCATACCACTACGTCTATGAAAAAATAAAATAAGTTAAGGCTCCAATAAATCAGGAAGGAAAAATATGCAGTTGTGCAGGCCTGAAGGGAACACTTCTGTTTCAAGTGGCGATTTATCAAGGCCCTAAAAATAAGGGAAGGGCCCAAACGAGGATGCCCGTATTTTACCAGGACAACACTTCCCAGCAAAATTCCCCAAACTGCAAAGGTGCGGAGTGTGGACCAAAAGGGGATAAGAAAGGACACCATTTATCAGTGCGACACTGGCCTGTGCAGAAGAGATTGCTTCACAGCGTAACAAATATTTATGGATTATTTTATTGTGTACCCCATTATTATATCACCTGACTATGCCCCTGACGTACTCTGCCCAGCTAACATGTACCCCCACATACTAAAATACCAGTAATACTCAAACAAAACTGCTACCAAGCAAAATCTACGCTCCAAGAGCTAAATGGCGCTCCCTCCCTTTTGAGCCCTACAGAGTGCCTAAACAGCAGTTTACTTCCACATATATGGCATCGCCATACCCGAGAGAACTCTTTAAACAATTTTTGGGGTGTGTGTCGCCAGTGGCACAAGCTGGGCATGACATATTTGCCACTGAAATGGCACATCTAGGGAAAAATTCAAAATGTTACTTTCCACCATCCGCAGCGCAATCATTTATGCAAAAGACCTATGGAGTGAAAATGCTAAATACACCTCTTAATAAATGCCTTGAGGGGTGCAGTTTCCAAAATGGGGTCACTTCCCAGGGGTTTCTTTTTATTATTTCACATCAGAGCCTCTGCCATTGTGAACCAATACTGTGTAAATTACGAAATTAGTCCTCAACTTCGCATGGTACTCTTTCACTCCTGAGCCCTGTTGATAGTCCAGGCAAAAGATTAGGGCCACATGTAGGGTATTTCTAAAACCGGGAAACACAGCATAATAATTAGAGAGCTTGTCTTGTTATGGTGGCACAAGCTTGGCACCACATATTGGCATATCTATGGAAAAAAAAAATCTAATTTTCACTCCGCAACATCGAGTGCACACTAATTTCTGCAAAACACCTGCAGAGTTAACATGCTCACTACACCCCTAGGTGAATACCTTGAGGGGTGTAGTTTCCAAAATGGGGTCAGTTCTGGGGGTTTCTACTGTTTTGATCCCACAGGGGCTTTGCAAATGTGACATAGCGACCAGAAACCAATCCAGCAAAATCTGTACTCTAAAAGCCAAATGGCGCTCCTTCACTTCTGAGTCCTGCTGTGTGCACAATTTTTCTTTTAACAATTAGTTTTTTCACTGTTATCATATTGACCAGCAGAATAAAGTGAAGTTGTCGTTTTTACTGCACGGTGAAAGATGTAGAAACGTAACCCCCAAAAATCTGGAGGAATCGTAGTTTTTTTTTCCAATTTCACCTCAAAAACATTTTTTTTTTCAGTTTCCCAGAATATTATATGGTACTTTAAATAGTGCACAAAATACTCCCACAAAAAATAAGCCTTCACACCATTCCATTAAAGGAAAAATAAAAAAGTTATGGCTCTTGAAGGCGGGGAGTAAAAAACAAAAACGAAAAAACAAAACAAAAAATGGCTTGGACTTCAAGGTGTTAATTACTAATTCACATCTGTAGAGGTTGCTATAAGAACACAATATTTACACTGATGTCTATGTACGTATAGTTTCCTTTTAGCAGTGTATACTTCTAGTGGCCATTTTATTTTGCCGACATTCTTAATAATTCACTGGGACATCTTTTGCTCATGCCCATACATTATAATATACAGTATTTCCAGTATTTAATTGTCTATTGAGAGACTTTATGACTTGGTCCCCGATTCAGATTATCTGTAGTTTATGCCTGTTTGTCTAACAATTATCTACTCAGCTCCAGCATCCAATAGCCATTTACCACTACATGTTATTTTATTGAAACACTGAGTGAAAAACTGCAGCAGCATCTCCCTCCTCCCTGTCTTCTATTTGCCACATTACTGAAGATAGATTTCTGATTTGGAAGGTGAGGAAGATGGAACTTATTGCATCATGTATTTATATAATTAAATGAATTATGGGAGAAAATTGCAACAATAGCTACACTGGTTTGCATTAAATACACAGTTTCTATTTTTGAAATGACGTAATGTATCCTAGAAAACATTTATTTAATTTATACTTACTTGTCCCCAAGATCCAACATGCCAAAAAGCACAATCCTGAAGCTCACAAGCGCTGACAGATTCAGGTTTCATGTCTGAATTGCAATAATTGTCTTTCATATGTTCATCACGTAATATGCATGCTACATGTCGACGTCTCATTCCTTTTCCACATGTCACAAGACACTAATAAAAAAGGAACAGGGAAAATACAGTGGTAAATATAGCAGTTTCCAAACTACTAGTATGGTTACAGTACAGCTAGAATACTAGTAGACTCAGTTGTCAGTTACTACATTAGAGGGTATACAGACAATAGTGCACTTTTAGAAATCTGCACCATAACATTTTAGCTGGCAAACAGAAAAAGTAGAATATACCAAATGATTGACAATTAATATAATGGCCCACACTTAGGGTATGTTCACACGCAGTGACCAAAAACGTCTGAAAATACGGAGCTGTTTTCAGGCGAAAACAGCTCGTGATTTTCAAATGTTTTTTGTAACAAGTAGCGTGTTTTGCGGCGTATTTTACTGACGTTATGTAAAGGATTTGCCAGACACAGCTTCTGTGTCGACGCCCGTGGGCAATCAGTCTGCACCTGCTCCTATGTCTGTGAGACTGACTCTATCTTCCACCACTCAGGATGGCAGGCTTAGGAGTGGGAGAGCCTATCACAGCCTGGCCAGACGGAGCTAGCTCCCGCCCACTGTCTATTTATACCTGCCTTTCCTGTTCCTTCTTTGCCTGTGATTCTTCTATGCTTGTTTCCTGGCTTGCTGCTGCTGTTTGTACTACTCATCCTCTGCTTGCTATTGACCTTGGCTTTCTGACCACTCTCCTGCTCAGCGTTTTGTACCTCATTCTCTCCTGGTTTGACTCGGCTCGTTCACTACTCTTGTTGCTCACGGTGTCTCCGTGGGCAGCTGCCCCGTTTCCCTAGCTTCTGTGTACCCTTGTCTGTTTGTCTGTCTTGCACTTACTGAGCGTAGGGACCGTCGCCCAGTTGTACCCCGTCGCTTAGGACGGGTCGCTGCAAGTAGGCAGGGACTGGGTGGCGGGTAGATTAGGGCTCACCTGTCTGTCTCCCTACCCTGTCATTACACGTTATAGGAGCTGTTTTTCAATGGAGTCAATGAAAAACGGCTCCAAAAAGTTCCGAGAAGTTACATGCACTTCTTTTTCGCGGGCGTCTTTTTACGCTCTGTATTTTGACAGCGACGCGTAAAATAATACCTCGTGGGAATAGAACACCGTAAAACCCATTGAAAGCAATGGGCAGATGTTTGTAGGCGTAATGGAGCCATTTTTTCAGGCGTAATTCGAGGAGTAAAACCCCCGGATTACGTCTGAAAACAGTGCGTGTGAACATACCCTCACTCTTCTAAGTGGAGTGATATGTGCCAAATTTATTAAATGGTGCACACCTGATTGCCAAATTTGCAACATTTTCTTCTATTCCACATAAAAAAATAAGGCCTAAACTGGGGATGATTTGGAGACCACTTCGACTTTTGTTGTCGATTATCAAATTTAGCAAACGTCAAGAAAAATCAAACTTTTACTGCTCAAATATTGCATGTCATCACTTGTGACAATACCCAACATGTTCGCCAATTAAGTTCAGCGGGATCATTTTAAACAATCTATACAGTTGCATACGTCAGTCAAAGATTGCCTTTAAAAAAATTGTATACCAGTTGCTTTACACACTTCTATTAAAATGTATAGTCATACAAGGAGCAGACATATCGCAAGTGCAGCCAGTTCGGCTGCACAGGGGCCCGGAGGGTGTGGGGGCCCGCTCAGCTGACCGAAACGCTGTGTGAATAGATCGGCACGGCTGTGCACTTTAGGCAACTCACAGTAACATATATTAAGGAAGTGGGCCCAATCTGTGAGTTGCCGAAAGTGCACAGGGTGGGAGGGGGGCCTCACTGTCTGCTGTGCAGCTGCGCCGATCTATTACTTAGAAAACCTATTAGTAAGGGAGGGGCCTGGCAAGGCTTGCTCTGTCTGGTGGTCTTCGTCACCTAGTAACCAGTATCACTGTCAGATGCAGTGCAACACCTGACAGAGACGCTCACTAGGTGACAAAGACCACCAGATTTTGTGCCGCACCTAACAAGCAGCATCGCTATCTTCGGACAAGTTATTGATACGGGATAGCGGCACTGCTGAAATTAAGCCTAATACTGGTTCGCTGAGCTTCTTAGCCAATTAGTATTAGAATTCTTCTTGCTCCGCCCCCTGAGCCTGCCGATGCTTTTACTGTGTGGCTGTGTGTGCTGAGAGGCCTGACTGAAAATAAAAAGAACTAGAAGGTAGTGGTTGCTGCCCTGTCTGTAGAAAATTTTTGGAGTGGAGTGGAGCTCAGTGGACAGTTAAAGGGGTTTGCCCTTCTTCAACATTCATGGAATATCCACAGGATATGCCATAAATGTCTGATAGATGCGGGTCGTACCTCTGGGACCTGCGCCTATCTCTAGAGTGGGGCCCCCTAAACCCTGTTCTGCCTTACTCGGCTCCTGCTGCCTCCTGGCCACTTTCTTATAAAATGGTCGGGAGTTACGAAAACAGCAAATCTTGCTGAGCTACACTGTTTCTGTAACTCCCATAGAAGTGAATGGCAGTTACAGAAGCAGCGTAGCACGGCAGCTACAATAAACTAGTACTAAAATGTGTAATATAAATTTGTATAGTTTTATATGCACGTGGGCATGGTTAGGTTATGGGGGGCCAGGCACATTCTTTGCACAGGGGCCCTATGCAGTCTGTGTCCACCTCTGAGTCATACTATGCTTTTCAATGAAGTTGGGGCTGTGGAATCCGAACCTACTGTAAACTGGCCAAACGTATACCAAGAAGATTTTCAAAGATTTTTGATTGATGGCCTATGATCCACAGAACTGCCACCAAGCTGCCACCAAGCGGTCTGCTGATCAGTGGGAATCCAAGTCCCAATCATCCATTGATGCCCATTAATAAAAAATGATGAAAAACCCCATTGAAGTTTATGGAACTGTCAGTATATAGGCAAGAGATTTACTGTATATGCCGACTGTGCACCACAGACATTGTGTGAATTAAGCCAAAACGAACCAAATAATATCTATTTTTCCTGAACAAAATCATTGATACTAAAATAATGAGTAAACAGACTTGAAATATTAGATTTTTCAACAATAGCTAGATAGATAGTTGCTTTATTGATCCTGAGAAAAAAACTCGTTATTGACAACAGCTCCACCAAACATACAGTACATAGTGATTACATGAGAAACATTACAAATATCACTGTTATATTTAAAAACACTTAACAATAAAGAACAATAAAACACAAATAAAAATATAAATACAATGACCAGCGCAATACTAAAAGTAAATAAAAATATATTAAAAATACAGTATATATATATATATATATATATATATATATATATATATATATATATATAAAATATCTGAATTACAATTACCTCACTCCACTCACTAGTAGTCCAAACAGGGCAAGAATGTTCATTACAGCTCTGGGTCACAACTTTATGCTCTTCACCACATTCTCTATCAGCCAAACGATGACCAAAGTTGTTCAAACAATAAGCTTCTCTGGTCTGCATTCCCCTTCCACAGCTCTGAGTGCACTGCCATTTACACAGATAACAAATTTATATTAATCTCATTAATGACAAAGTACTGCATTGACATTTTCAATAACATAATCCGTAATCAGAAAATATAATGACATGTTAGTTGTCAAATAAATGTAAAAGGTAGCATAAAGGTTAGTTGAGTAGCTAGCATTTACGATTGTAGCATACTTTTTAGGCAGTTTACAAAAATACCTTATATCTGGCACCATTATTTTGTTCACACATAAAAAAAAACCTGCTGTATAAAAACACGTTTAGGGTATGTTCACACGTAAACTCAAGGGAAAACAGCTCCTGATTTTCAGACGTTTTTTTAAGCCACTCGCGATTTTCACAGCGTTTTTCGCTGAGTTTTTTACGCCCGTTTTTGGAGCTGTTTTCTATAGAGTCAATGAAAAATGGCTCCAAAAACCTCCCAAGAAGTGACCTGCACTTCTTTTACGCGTAAAAAAACGGCCCTTCGGAGCAGAACGCCATTTTTCCCATTTTTAAATCAATGAGCAGATGTTTGGAGGCGTTCTGCTTCCGATCTTTCTGCCGTTTTTCGGGCGTTTACAGCCAGAAAAACGGCCAAAAATAAGCCGAGTGAACATACCCTTATTGTTTTTGCATAGACACAATGCTGCAATGCATTGTATTCTACTATTTTTTGAATAGTAGCTAACTATAATTTAAAACTATATGACACAAATGTATCCTCACCTGGGCCCATTCTGAATACCGCCATCTGGCTGAAGGACAGTTTCCATGGCAAGGTTCACGGATTGGAGGCTTGGTTTGGCTGATACAAAATTTATCTTCTACAGGTGTGGTCAGAACTCTTACAGAAGAATATTTTATACAGTGCACATTTAGCGACCGATGTCCAGGTCCACATTGTGATGAACATTCACCTTTACCAGTAACATACCACCTTTAGGCGAAAACCATTAGACAGAACAGAATTATTTATCTCTGTTAGCTTGTCTCTCATTGCTAACATCAACACAAATTCATATAAATATAAGGGCACGACCAGACGTGGCGGAGGTTTTCCGCTGCAAATGTTGGTGCAGATTTGGGACATTTACGCAACAAATCTGCACCAGCATTTGCATATTTGACAGGTAATTCAGACGTTGCAGAAATCACAGCGGACTTGCCACAGATTTCAGTTTTTGCATTGCAAAGGCTGAAATCCGCAGTGAAATTCTGCTTCTTCTCCGCAACAGTCAGTGCATGATGCGGAGGGAAAATTCCACAATGCAGCCTATGGTCCGCAGCTGAGTTTTCCGCATCGTCTGAACTGACTTGCCAGAAAATGTATTGAAACAACTGTAAAGAACGGCCGCTGGAGAATTCCACTGCGGACTGTCCGCAGAGGAATTCCACAGCAATTCCGCCACGTCTGGCCATGCCCTAAAGCTAAAAATGTATCCTAAGGCCTTGTTCATACAAAGAAAAAGACGAGGAGTCCCACACAATTTCCGCATCGGAATTCGTGTGAATTCCGGTTGTAAAATACCTACCATTGACATGTCACCACTTGATCGTGTTTCAGCAGCGTATTACGCGTAAAAACAGAATCGGCTAACCGCGTGCATATGTGTGCTAATCTGTTCACAGAACCACGGCAGGGTCAGCCTCAGATTTCTGCTGCGAGATCAAATCCACATTAAATTTTTCCTCAAATTCACCATTTGAACATGGCCTTGCAGAAAGCATATTTAAATGAATTACAGTGGCTAGCAGTCCTCTAAGATTTGAGAAAATCTACTGAAAACTTAAAGTGGTTGTCTGGTTTGAAAAAAACGTTTTAATTCACCCTATTAGTGAATTCTGAGTTAATAGAGTGGGATCTGTTCAGGGTCCTCTCCTGTCCTTTATTATACAGACAACCCTTTGATATGAATGGGAACTGTGTAATACGTAATTTCTCCTGTGGTGGCGCTGCAGGGAACTTGAACACTTACTGACATGTTTCCCCACTGATTACAGCTGATCACTGGAGTTCCAGAAGGGTGACACTCTGTGATCTGCTTATTGTGAGGGGATGCTTCTAATAAGTAGAGATTTCCAAAGCAGAGAACCTCTTTATATGTTCACCTAGGATTGCAAAAATAGTAATTCCCTAATATATCTATTGGTGGAACAATTCACTTTACAAGTTGAAAAAAAATCGACACATAAAGGGAATGGTAAAAATGTTTACTTTCTACTCTGTCCATCAGCACATACAGAGCAGTTTGTGACAGTCTGCCCCTGCTACTTCTTAGACAGGTTAATGGATTATAAGACAATGGCAGGGAGTTGGAATTACCCACAGCCTTACATGCATATTATTGGAATACACATACACACAGGCTTTTCTTTATTCGCGTCAGGTTTCCGTTGCTTTTTTACTGCAAACACGTGGTTACATGCAGCGTTATTCTTGCTGTCAAAAATACCAGACCCCCGATGTAAACCTGACGGACCACATTGTAAGTCTTTGGGATCTTTTAGGATCCTTTTGAAAAGGGATCCGCATTAGCTACCATAGCTCCATTATGAACAGAAGGCATGATGCTATGTGAACAGAGCTGTACAAAACGTAGCAATCATGATAAAAATATATAAGGAAATTACTGTTTATGAAAATGCCTAATATAATAGTATAGGATCAACATGCAAAATATTGATAATAGAGATTGGTTATAATCATTACAAAAACAGATATTAAAAATAGATTAGTTCTGCTTTAGGGCGTCTAATTAGCATTCATTCCTTAGAATATACAATATGCTCATGAATGTTTATGAATTGCAATCTAGGATGATTGAAAACTGAGTACAATTTAATATCCTTACAGGTGTGTGTGTGTGTGTGTGTGTGTGTGTGTATTATATATATATATATATATATATATATATATATATATATATATATATATATATATATGTATATATATATACATATATATATATATACATATATATATATATATATCTCAATTACTGTGTATCAGAATAAAGAATATAGAATACACATTTACCTTAACTGGCAATCTAGGTTGCATGACTCTGTAATGGGCTCTGGACGAGACAAATATTCACATCTTTGATCAGAAACAACGAATTGGTCACTTTTACGCTGACAGGTCACTTTTCTTTTTCGAACACCTATCATATGAAACATCCAAAACAAACATTTTATTTATACTAGATTACAAGATTCTGTATGGTAAAACATTTTAGATAATTAAGAATATGCATAAAATCCTATTCCATAAAATGTTATATCATGAAAGAAGTAAGAATGTTTTGTATTTTGTTTCTTCTGGCCTTGTCTTTCCACCTTCGCTGCCATCTGTACTTCGAAATATAAAACATTAAAACAAACTAAGGTTTTATTGTTTTTTTCCATTGACAGTTTATTTTTTTCTGCAGTATTTTACCTTGGCATATATTGTTGCAGGCTTGCCATGGCCCATGCTTGCCCCAAGAAAATTGGTTGAATTTGTCCTCAATAATAGGAATATTGAATGTATATCGAACATCGGGATTGTATAAATTGCCAACGCATAAGATCTGGAACCAGATTGCCAAGTAAATATTTGATGTTTATATTTTACTTCAAAAAACAAAATGAAACTGTACCACATACATCACAGCAATAAGGGTAATAAATTCTCCATAGATTTTTAGTGTAAAGAAAATATTGATGACATTAAGATATGTCTGCCTTGACAAATCTAGTCAAAACATGTGACGCATAGCATAACTGGAAACTTTAAAAGAAAGTTTTCTCTGTAAATAATCACTCACAAGCTTAAGGGCTCTATTGGACTTGGAAAGTGTCCTTTTCTCCCTTTACCCTCTTCATAGCACCAGTTTTCATCACCTGTAATCCAGAAAGAGGGAAGATGAAGATTGGACCGGTTCCTTAGGAGGAGAAAATATACAAAAGAAAGGAAAGGATGGCCCTTTCCAAAGCCCTCTAGACGCTATATCGCTCCAGCAGAACCCTTAACTTCCTGAATGGAATTTTGGTATCAAGATGGTTTCTTAAATTTTAATTTCATGCTATGTATTATGTTTTAACTGGCAGAAAATATCTGTTTTACACACATTTTACAATGAATCAACATTATTGCTATAGTTTTCTTAAAGGCAAAAGGTTAAAAACGTGCAAATTAGTGGCAAAAGTGTATGGCTGCTCATAGCAAGTGTAAAGCCAATTCTAAATACATCAGATTTATAAGTGTTTGACTTTTAATAAATTAGGTGCAATTCTCACCAAATACCCTCTCCAATTTTATTGACGCACTATGCCATTATTAATAAATGTGGGCCAATATTTATAATGACAGAATTGCACTGAGGAAGGAACAAATTACAGTTCCTAGTTCACAAATTAAATTACAAACCAGTTTACCTGAAGAATTAAATCTTCTTCCAGACGGTCAGTGCAATTTATTCTTTCTATTACATTGTCTGAACCGCTATATTCCAATACAGCACCTCCGGCATTTATTTCTCTTTTAAACCTGCTCACTACAAAATTTCCATTGAGAACAAAATTTCCTTGACCATCTGACAGAGCTGAAACAAAGCATGACAATATGTTAGACATGGTAACATATGTAGAAACAACTTTAGAAACAAAGTTTGCTTACCATATATTAGCAGTACAATAAAAAAGTACTTTTTTGTACATTCCGGTGTATTGCTACTCTCCCCAACACTGATCTTATATAATTGCTTATGTATATGCACCATACTCCATATATTTATTGGAAATTTTTCTCACTATGTCACCATAGTTTGGTCATTTATAAGTTTTTATTGTTACTGTTGTTTTATGTAATCCCCTTCTAATGGGTCAATGTAACACTGCAACTATCTTATTGCTAACTGTATGAATTACTATTTGAACCCAATAAAAATAAATGTTTAAAAAACAAAAGTACTTTTTTTTTGTTGAAGGGCTCATGTAGACTGGCACAAAGCCAGTATGGCAGTGGACAAATCCTCCATCGGACTCTATAATTAGAGCAGAATAAAGCTGGTTCCTACCTACCCTGAATTCATTTAGTAGGCCTAGGTCCAAGAGAGAGGTGAGTCTCTTATTGTACAGGTATAATGTGTAGTGTAGTGGCTCATCTATGAGGTCACCTTGTCGTGGCAGGTGGGCCCACACACTTTGATCAAAATGTGCGCTTTGAGCCTCACATTTATAAATATGGTTCTTCAGATATATAGCAGTAATGCAATTTAAAGAGACTCTGTCACCACATTATAAATGCCCTATCTCCTATATAAGGAGATCAGCGCTATAATGTAGATGACAGCAGTGCTTTTTATTTAGAAAAAGATCTGTTTTTACCACATTAGGAGCAATTTTAGCTTTATGCTAATTAGTTTCTTAATGCCCAAGTGGGCGTGTTTTTACTTTAGACCAAGTGGGCGTTGTGCAGAGGAGTGTATGACGCTGACCAATCAGTGACCAATCAGCGTCATGCACTTCTCCATTAATTTAGTCAGCGCATAGTGACACTGCGTTGTTCACTATGTGCTGTCTTATACTGACATATTAACGTTACTGAAGTGTTTAGACCGTGAATAGACAATCCTTCCAGCCAGGACGGGATGTCTATTCACAATCCCGGCACTTTTTTAACGTTTCTGTGGTACTTACAGCAGAGCAAAGCGTAATCTCGCGAGATCTCGCTGTAAATGACAGGTTACAGTGAGATTACGCTTTGCTTCGCTGTAAGTACCAAACAAACGTTAACGAAGTGCAGGGATTGTGAATAGACATCCCGTCCTGGCTGGAAGGAATGTCTAGTCACTGTCTAAACACTTCAGTAACGTTAATATGTCAGTATACGACAGCACATAGTGAACAACGCAGTGTCACTATGCGGTTACTAAATGAATGGAGAAGTGCATGACGCTGATTGGTCAGCGTCATACACTCCTCTGTACAATGCCCACTTTGTCTAAAGTAAAAACACGCCCACTTGGGCATTAAGAAACGAATTAGAATAAAGCTAAAATCGCTCCTAACGTGGTAAAAATATATTGTTTTTCTAAATAAAAAGCACTGCTGTCACCTACATTACAGTGCCAATCTCCTTATGTAGGAGATAGGGCACTTATGATGTGGGGACAGAGCCTCTTTAAATTAATCCATATGTTCATGTTTGTATATATCTTCACGCCCGCAGAGTGCTCTTTGTGTTTCTTTGCTATTGCATTGCACTCACAAAAGATTTGCACCTGACAATTTTGCATTGTCCAATGGAACATGCTGATTTTGAACGGAATCCGACAGAAAAATATACTGTATAACTTCGTATGAAATTGGAACCATACTGAGGTACAGTAGGGGGCTCATTCACCTGTATGTAAGTCCTATGACAGATCCGTACAAAACGAAGTGGTAATATTTAAAATGCATATCATTAGATTTTAAAAGCCCTGCAGCTTTTTCTATATAGATAAGCTATGGCAAATACTATACCATTTACATTTACATATAGTGACTGCTACATAAACAAATACAAATGTTTTTTTACACTTACCCAGGTAGTTGTCATCATCCGGTCGACCGGAGTAGCTATGCTGATGTACATCAATGTTTGTTGCCCCAGCAGGAATTTTCACAATAATATTATACCCTAAAAAAGCAAATAACGCAAAATTGTTCCATAATTTAATAGCTGAACATTGTGAAATGGTAATGCATATTGAGTTGCTATTCATGAATTCAAGAAATTAACAATAGTAGATTAAGTTTGGATTTTTTCCAAATAAAATGAGAATAACTTGATTTTGTTTTTATTTATCCACAAAACCATTACGGCTCATTCACACATCAGTTATTTTCGTCAGTGTGCTATCCGTTTTTTTAACGGAAAGCACACTGACCCAATTCATTTCTATGGGGCCATGCACACATCCATTTCTTTTGTGGATCCATGTGCCGGATCCACAAAATTCAGAATAGGTCCTATTCCTGTCAGTTTTTGCGGATCAGTTTTCGATTATTCTATTCAATAGTCTGTTGAGAATAGGTTTCCTTAAGACGTTAATGACACAGTGACTGAATACATTTTTTACTTTAATAGGGTATGTCTGGGTTTGAGTATTTTTTATGGCAAGAATGGCTTCAAACTACAACACATTTAAAAGGCTCAAATAAAGAGGTTAAGAGATTTCCTGATTTTATGCACTTATTTATTGTATAATGAAAACATCTGCAATTTCTATTTTACTCTTCCTAATTTCTATTTTTAACAAATTGCAAGAACTCTACTTCCCATCAGTGATTGGAAAAAATATTGTTTATATCCAGAGGTTGAAAACCATTCCTTATTATGTGCAACTAATAGGCTGGGTTCACACTGAGTTTTTTGCAGGCAGACAATCTACCTCAAAATTCTGTTTGAAATTTTGAGGCAGATTTTGCTCTGCCTGCACGCCGATTTTCGCTGAGTTTTTCGCTCGCGGCCATTGAGCGCTGCGGGCAAGAAACGCAGCAAAATAAGCTTTCTCTGCCTCCCATTGATGTCAAGTCGTCACAAGCTATCTCGAAGACCATGGCTACATAATCAATTGGGAGAAGTCTCTACTCTCCCTACGCAGCTCCCTCACGTTTCTGGGGCTTAAAATAGACACCAGAACCATGAATGTTTTTCTTCCGACAGAAAAGATTCTGATCATCCAGCATGCAGTATTTTCAATTCTCCCCTGTTATCTCCATCAGGAACGCAATGATGGTCCTTGGCCTTCTGACTGCCTCTATAGATGCAATGACATGGGCAGAAGCTGATCTCAAACCACTTCAAGTGGAGATCCTCAGATCTTGGGACAGACTCCCTGCCGGATTAGTGAAGAGAATTTTTCATCTCTCCCAAAACAAAGCTTGCAAACAGATGGTGGCTGGTGAACAGGAATCTTCTGAAAGGGAAATCCTTTACTACCCTCCAGTGGATTATATTAACTATAGATGGCTCCAAACTGGGCTGGGATGGCCATCTTCAGGATATACTGTATAGAGTCAGGGGCGATGGTCCTTTCAGGACAGCAAAATATCATCCAATTTCAGGGAATTGAAAGCGGTGAGACTGGCCTTGCTACGCTTCCAGAACAGAATAAGAGGTACACATCTGAAGGTTCGGTCAGACAACATGTTGACTGTATTCTACCTAAACAAGCAGGGAGGTACCTAGTGTTGCCTAATGTGCCAAGATCATGTCTTGGGACGAATGTCATCCGGCTAATATTGCAGCAGAGGCACCGACAACTGCTCAACAGATCTCCCTGAGCAGGGAAACAATCAGTGGATACCACCTGGATAGTGGGGACTGAATCCTTTAGTGATCCAGATGTTAACCCCCTTCACGCACCACGACCTAATAGCACATCCTGGTGCGGGGGGGGGGGTGATGTATGGAGTGGGCTCATGCGCTGAGTCTGCTCCATACGATGTGGGTGTCAGCTGTGTATTACGCCCCCAGGTCTGCCTTCTCTCTGCCTCTGTTAAGCATGCCTCTGGCAGAGCTTAACAGAAGCCTGTACCAATGACAATATACTGCAATACATTAGTATCGCTGGTTCAAGTCCCCTAGGGGGACTAATACAATGTGAAAAAAAGTTGAATAATGTTTTTAGTAGTGTAAAAATGTACTTTCTTATGTTTCCTCTAAAGTAATGTAAGAAATTAAAAAAAATAAACAAAATTGGTATTGCTGCATACATAAAAGTCTGAACTATTACAATATAACATTATTTGACACACAAAGTAGACCTCCAAAATCGTATGTATCAAAAAATGGTACCAATAAAAACTACAGCTCATCCAGCAGAAAATTAGCTCTCATACCACTCAATCGTCAAAAAAAGAAAAAAAGTTATGGCTCTCGGAATGTGATGAAACCAAAACATTTTTTTTAACAAATAATTTTTTCTTTGTAAAAGTAGTAAAATATTTTTTAAAAAAACTATATAAATTTGGTATAACCGTAATCGTATTGAGCAGCAGAATAAAGTTAAGTTGTAATTTTTACCACACGGTGACAGCCGTAAAATTTGGAGGGCTTAACTTTCGCGGGACGCTTTGTAGTTTTTCATGGCACTATTTATTGTACCATATAATGCACTAAGAAATGGGAAAAAAACAATCTTTGTGGGGTGAAAAATGACAAAAACAGCGATTCCTCCATAGTTTTTTACGCTTCGTTTTTACGGCATTCACCGTATATTTAAAACTATATGTTGACTCTATTCTGCGGCTCAATACAATTAGGGTGATACCAAATTTATATAGTTTTTTTTCTATTTTACCACTTTAACAAGGAAAAAGCTGTGTAAAAAAAATAAAATTTATTTTGTGAGCCGTAACTTTTTTATTTTTCCGTCGATATGCAGTATGAGGGGTTATTTTTAGGTCACATCTCCTCCCAAAAAATTGAATAAAGAGTGATCAAAAAGTCCCATTTACCCCAAAATAGTACCCATAAAAACAACTGGTCCCGCACAAAAAAAAAAATCCCTAACACAGCTTTGACCACGCAAAAATAAAAAAATGATGGGGCTTACAATATGGCAATACAGAAAACAAATGATTTTTTTAAAAAGAAAATTAGATTTTATTGTGCAAAAGCTGCAATGCATGAAAAAAACAATATAAATTTGGTATTGTCGTAATCGTATCGACCGACAGAATAAAGTTAACATGTAATTTATGGCACATGGTGAATGCCGAAACAAAACACATTTCCAGAATTGATTGTTTTTGGTCATTTGCTCCTCCAAAAAATGAAATAAAAAGTGATCAAAAAGTCGTACTGTATGTGTCCCAAAATGGTACCACTAAAATCTACAGCTTGTCTCGCAAAAAGCAAGCCCGCACACAGCTCCATCAACTGAAAAATAAAAAAGGTATAGCACTAGTAATGCAGTGATGAAAAAACATCCTGATGTGCAGGACAGAGGGTAACATTGCTTTAATTTCAGGGCCCTAATATTTAGGAACTAGGAAGGGAAGGGACATAGCACATCTGCTGGAAGCGAGGGCGCCCGTATTATACCAGGGCAACACTTTCCCAGCAAAATTTGCCAAACTACAAAGGAGGAAACGTCCCCAAAAGGTGCAGAGGGTTACAAAAGGGGGATAAGACTGGACACCATTTATCAGTGCGACACTGGCCTGTGCACAACGGATTGCTTCACAGCATACCAAACATCTATGGATAGTGTAATGACAGGGAAAGGGAGACAGACAGGTGAGCCCTAATCTACCCGCCACTCAGTCCCTGCCTACTTGCAACGGCCCGTCCTAGGCAACGGCGTACAACTGGGCGACGGTCCCTACGCTCAATAAGTGCACGACAGACAAACAGACATGGGTACACAGAAGCTAAGGGAAATGGGGCAGTTGCCCACGGCAACACCGTGAGCAACAAGAGAAGTGAACGAGCCGAGTCAAACCAGGAGTGTACGAGGTACCAAACGCAGAGCAGGAGAGTAGTGAACGAGCCGAGTCAAACCTGGAGTGTACGAGGTACCAAACGCAGAGCAGGAGAGTAGTCAGTAAGCCAGGGTCAATATGAAGCAGGGACAAATAGTTCAAGCAGCAGCAGCAGAGCCAGGGAACAGGAGAATCACAGGCAAAGGAGGAACAGGAAGTGAAGGTATAAATAGACAGAGGGCAGGAGCTAGCTCCGTCTGGCCAGGCTGTGATAGGCTCTCCCACTCCTCAGCCTCCCAGCCTGATTGGTAGAAGGAGGGGTCACTCGATCCGACGTAGGAGCAGGTGCAGACTGACTAACCACGGGCGTCGACACAGAAGCTGTGTCTGGCAGATCCTTTACAGATAGTTTAATTATTTACCCCATTATTATACCCTTTAATTATGCCATGATGTATTCCGCACAGATTACATATGCCCCCACATTATAAACTGAAATTTCAGTAAAACTCAAACAAAACTACTACCAAGCGAAATCCCTGCTCCAAATGGCACTCCTTCCCTTCTAAGTCCTACAGTGTGCCCAAATAGCAGTTTATGTCCATATATATGGCATCGCCATACCCGGGAGAACCTGCTTAACAATTTATGCGGTAAGATTCTTCAGTGGCACAAGCTAAGCACAACATATTGTGCAGTAAAATCACAGATCAGTGGAAAATTGCAATATTCACTTTGCATCATCTACTGCGTATTAATTTCTGAAAAACACCTGTGGGGTCTAAATGCTAAGTACACACCTTGATAAATGCCTTTAGTGTGTAGTTTGTAATATGGGGGTCACTTTTTTATTTTGTGGTACATCAAGGGTTTTGTGAATGCGACATGGTGTCTGATTACCATTTCAGCAAAAGCTATGCGCCAAAAGTAAAAAAACACTCCTTTTCTTCTGAACCGTTACATATGTCTAAATAGCAGTTTATAACCACATATGGGGTATTACCATAATCGGGAGAAATTGCTTTACAAATGTTGGGGTGCTTTTTCTTCTTTTTTCCTTGTGAAAATGAAAAATGTTGATCTAAAACTACATCTTATTTGAAAATAATTGAATTTTTCATTTTCATGGCTGTACTAGTACTACAGGAAACCATTCGAAAATCCAAATGGCGCTCCTTTCCTTCTGAGCCCTGCCGTGTGTCCAAACAGCTGTTTATGGCCGCATATGGGGTATTGCCGTACTCGGAAGAAATTGCTTTACAAATTTTGTGGTGCTTTTTCTTCTTTAGTTATTGTGTTAATGAAAAAAAAAGTTAAACCTACATTTTATTGGAAAAAAAATCTAGGTTTTCATTTTCACAGCCTAGTTCCAATAACTGCTGCAAAAAACCTGTGGGATAAAAATGCTCACTATACCCCTAGATAATTTCCTTGAAGGGTGTATTTTCCCAAATTAGGTCACTTGTGTTGGGTTTCCGGTGTTTTGGCCCCTCAGGGGCTTTGCAAATGCGACATGGCCTCCGTAAACCATTCTAGCTAAATTTGTGCTCCGAATGTCAAATCTGCTCCTTCCCTTCTGAGCCCTGCCGTGTGTCCAAACAGATGTTTATGACCACATATGGGGTATTGCCGTACTCCTGAGAAATTGTTTTACAAATGTTGGGGTGCTTTCTCTACTTTAGTTTTTGTGGAAATAAAAAAATTCTACATTATGTTGGAAAAAATGTAATTTTTTATTTTCACAGCCCAATTCTAATAACATTTTTGAAACACCTGTGGGGTCAAAATGCTCACTATACAGCTAGATAAATTCCTCAAGGGGTGTAGATTCCTAAATAGAGTCACTTTTTGGGCGTTTTCACTGTTTTGGTCTCAGTTTCCAAAAACATTTTTGGGGAGTTTCCTTTGTTTTGGTACCACAAGACCTCTTCAAACCTGACATTGTGCCTAAAATATAATCCAATAAAAAGAAGGCCCCAAAATCTGCTAGGTGCTCCTTTGCTTCTGAGGCCTGTGCTTCAGTACCACAGTGGGGCCGCATGTGGGATATTTATAAAAACTGCAGAATCTGCATAATTTATTTTTAGTTGTATTTCTCTGGTAAAACCTTCTGTATTACTGAAAAAAATTGATAAAAAATGAATTTCTGCAAAAAAAAAAAATGAAATTTGTAAATATCACCTCCACATTGCTTTAATTCCTGTGAAACGCCTAAAGGGTTAATAAACTTTTGAAATGCTGTTTTGAATACTTTGAGGGTTCAGTTTTTAAAATAGGGTGAATTATGGGGGTTTGTAAATGATGGGCCCCTCAAAGCCACTTCAGAACTGAAATTTTCTGGAAAACGGGGGAAATCGCTGCTAAAGTTATAAGCCTTGTAACATCCTAGAAAAATCAAAGGATGTTAAAAAAACTATGCCAATCTACAGTAGACATATAGGAAATATTATCTAGTAACTATTTGGTGTGGTATTACTATCTGTTTTTCAAGCAGATGCATTTATAAAAATGCCTATTTTTGGAAATTTTTGCTACATTTTGGTGTTTTTCACAATGAAATACTAAATGTAATGACCAACTTTTACCACTAATATAAAGTCCAATGTATCACGAGAAGACAATCTCAAAATCGCTTGGATAGCATTCCAAAGTTATTACCACATAAAGTGACACGTCAGATTTGAAAAATTAAGCTGTTAGGAAGCCCGCAGCGGGAAGGGGTTAATAATGTATGTCACACAAAGTTAGATAAATTAGGGAATAGGAAGAATGAGGGCAAACAGTCAGCATTATATAAATTAGCTCAAAGATTTGGGTGGCACGATGTCGGAAATATTCCTGTTTCTCTAAGACGCATACTACGTCTTCAAGAATAGATATGTGTTTGGGTAGCATATACCTGGTTCGAAAAATTTAAAAACAATGATTATGAAGTAAGAGGGTTGTCAGACCACGCACCTTTTGTTGTGACATGTGTGCTAGATGCTAGTCCCCATCGTGCTAGATTTGAGGTACATCTATCCTGGTTATCTTTACTAGAATGTCATGATAAGGTAAAATAGGAAATAGTAGCATTCTTTCAAATCAATCATACGACAGCACATACCTTAATCAGTTGGGACACATTTAAAGCCTATCTCAGGGGGATTATATCGAAGGAAATTAAGATTTATATTAAAAAAAACTGGTAACATAGTTGGAGAAGAAATGAAGGATAAAATTAAAACCCCTGAAAAAAACCTATGTGGAAGAGCCTACTTAGGTTAGATTGGATGAATGTCAAAGTGCAGTTAAAAGCTATGAAAATTATCAGCGGAAAATTGCACTGAAAATACAATGTTTTATAAACTATAGAGCTGCAGTTGAGGGTAGTATCCCGGGTAAGGTGTTAGCAGGAATTATTAAAAACCAAGTGCCTGAAAATACCATTGATACTATTAGGTATAGAGATGATAGAGTGGTAACAGAGCTGAACAAGATGTAAGAGTAATTGAGATTAAGGTTTATTAAGATTATAGCTTTTTCTTTATTTATCAAAATAACTGTATCAATTAAAGAATATTCATTGTATAAAATTGTCTCATAAGCAGTTTTGAAATAAGCTGTGTGAAACAGGAAAATAATTCTAGTCACCACGCAGAAGACCACACAGAACAGGATGCACAATGCATCCTAAGATACAACAGATAAGAAAACATTGTTGTTATTTATGACATTGTTATATGTCATAAAATTTAGTTTTGAGAAATACAGAACATAGATAATATCATGTGATAGTCCACACATAGTGAAGCAGTTTACTTTAAGTAAAAGTGACGTACATATCCTACTAATGTAATTATCTGATTGGTTGATGGTTGTTAACTGAAAGCAGGAAGTTATAAATAAACCTCAAACTCATGGTTTTACAGGAAATCTGCATGATACACCAAACATTGTGTGTGTCTGGGTTATCCTCCGGCCATATATTGGAATGTATATATGTATACTTGGAAATTGATCTACCTATGAGAGCAACTCTAACATCTTTGGAGGCACAGCGAGATATCCCAGTCACGCCTTCATGGACTGAACGGAGTGGAACTTTCCCCCGGAACGGGAATGCTAACTCCGGGTAAGTGAGCCTTTGTCTGTTTCTCTTACCTTTCTGTGTGGGAAGTCCCTTGTCAGTCCAGGGAGGAATCGGGAATCTCAAGGTAGGTCGATATACCTTTGTTTTGAATATTGCTGTTTTACTAACTCTGCTTGAAATACCAAGGCGTTTGACTGAGTGATTGATTGTATTTGCTCTCTGTGTGTAGTATAGTCATCCTTGTGAAGTCGAACGTCCAATAGATGAGAAGAGATTAAAACCTCTGCTCATCTGAGGTCCGGGCAAATTGTGTATAACCATCTCACCCCAGGGGCTTTTTGAAGTGATGGGTAACCACTCCCTCCGGCGTTTTGATAGTATAGAGATAGTATCTCTGCAGTTCACAGGTTGAACCCAGTACGGGCTTCTTGGGTCAGGAAGTGTGTTGTTTGTAATAGGGATCCTTTTATTTTTTTTTACATTCACATATTTTTGTGACGGTATATACGTAAGAAAGCTAGGCAGGAACGTAAAGCAGTGCAGTGTCTTATAGCCCAGAAACAGGTTCTGGTAATTGATCAAAACCGAAAGATTTTACATAGCGGATTGATCAAGAACTGGGATCGCTACCCCTAGTATTTGATCGCTATGGGAAACTTGCCTACCAAGTCAGAACTAGAACAGACTGAGGGTTCACCACCCAAGATGTCAGCCAGAAATAGAGTAGACTGAGGGTTCACCACCTAAGACGTCAACCGGAAATAGAGCATACTGAGGGTACACCACCAAAGATGTCAGCCACAGACACGGTTAGGGAAGAACATGGAAAATGGGCAGTTATAGACACTGATAAAATACTGAAGAATGCAGGAATGCCCTCTAAGGGATGCCTAGATGCAGAAAGATGGCGCAACTTTAGTCTCCAAAATGACGGGTGGATAGACAATCAAAAAATTAGGAGACCAAGTAGGAGCATGGATTAAGACTTCTGAGAAATATGAACAACAGAAGCAACATTAAAATTTAGAGGAGGAATACTGGAGGAGAGGGAGAACAGTGACAACACTGGTTGCCACAATGCCGGCCCTAGTGGTTGCAGCAGCAAGAGGTCAACCTCCTGCTACTTCTCTGAAGCCGATTACCTCTCCTAAACCTGTTACAAACCTGTTCCTAACAGGAGAAATAACTAGTCCCTTACCTTCTCTGTACCCTTCTTTACCAATAACCCCTGAGCAGAAGAGACAGGGAGAGTGTGGATGGGAGTGGATATTGTAACCAACAGGATGCAAATGTATGTGTGAAATGTCAGGATTTGGGAGTTTGGGGTGAATCAGATTGTACTTTACAGACAGGAAAACAGGGGAGAGATTATGAAGTCCCACAGAAAGCGCTGACTACCAGACTAGCAGACACCCTAATGAAGGCGCTATAAAATAGGAGTCCAGCTATGCCTAGACCATATGGTCCTAAATTCTGCCCATATTGTGGTGCTAAGAACCCCATGTATACACAGATCCTTATGGTTGGAGATTTTGGGGAATTATCTCCTTATGAGGAATCGTTAATGTACAACCCACAAGCATTAGCCTCCACTGCCCCAGTATATCCAGTAATAACACAGACCACTACGGTGCCACAGCCTGGTGATGCAGCAGACAAGATAGAAACCACTACTTGGTATAAGGCTTGGAGTCAGAGTGAGCAGCTTGTGATGGCAGATAAAGTGGCTGACCCTTATAAAAATCCTACAGGATTTTGTAGATAGCTCCACAGGATCCAAGAAAATGATGATGCCAGTTGGAGTGATTTGGCAAGACTTTGCACTATAGCTGCAGGATCGCCCTTTACCAACAGGGTGCAGAATGTGTTATATAATAACCGAGCAAATTAGCCCCCTCCAGGAGACCAAAAGACTAGAGAATCAGGTCAGAACTTTATAGAAAGGCTGCATGCCCTAGCCAGACAGATGAGTGATGATATGTCACTTGGATTTCCTGAAGCGTTCCTGTAATGGCAGGAAGGAGGTGAAGGGAAAGTGAGCCCTAATCTACCCACCGCCCTGTCCCTGCCTACTTGCAACGACCCGCCCTAGGCGACGGGGTACAACTGGGCGGCGGTCCCTACGCTGTCTAAGTGCACGGGAGAACAAACAGGGAACACGCAAGAGAAGGGGCAGTAGCCACGGAACACCGCGAGGAAACGGAGCGGTGAATGAGTGGTCAGGACCAGGATGAAGTGGAGTATACCAAAGTGAGCACGGAGAAGGAAGCAAGCCAGGGGCAAAGCAAAGCAGGTTAAGCGGAACTGCAGCAAGGCAGAAGCAAGGCAGAAGCAGGCTGGAGCAAGCAGCAGTGAGGCCAGGAATCCAGAAGAATTACAAGCACTGAGGAAGAGAACATGGCAGGTAATAAAGGACAGGGGGCGGAGCTAACTCCGACTGACCAGGCCGCGATAGGCTCTCCCACTCCTGAGCCTGCCACCCTGGTTGGTGGGAGATGGTGTCAGTCGAACAGGTCTGGCCTCAGGTGTGGATTGATTAATCCCAGGAGTATACCTAGACGTAGTACCTGGCAGATCCCTAACAGTACTCCCCCTTTTATGAGGGGCCACCGGACCCTTACTAAGAGGACCCGGTTTAGTAGGGAAGAGAAGGTGGAACCTCCTGATCAATACCCCAGCGTGAACATCACGGGCAGGTACCCAAGTCCTCTCCTCCGGCCCGTATCCTCTCCAATGGACCAGGTACTGGAGGGAGCCCTGGACCATCCTACTGTCCATAATCTTGGCCACCTCGAATTCCACCCCCTCAGGGGTGAGAACGGGAACAGGAGGTTTCCTCGAGGGGGACCAGGACGGGGAGCAGCGTTTAAGGAGGGAGGCATGGAAGACGTCATGTATGCGAAAGGATGGGGGCAGCTCCAGACGGAAGGATACAGGGTTGAGGACTTCAATGATCTTATAAGGTCCAATAAATCGGGGAGCAAACTTCCTGGACGGGACCTTAAGGCGCAAGTTCCTGGACGACAACCAGACCAAATCCCCGACGACAAACCGGGGGTTAGCAGAACGTCTACTATCCGCCTGAATCTTTTGTGCGCTCTGGGACGCCTCTAGGTTCTTCTGAACCTGGGCCCAGACCGTGCACAGTTCCCGATGAACATCCTCTACCTCAGGATTATTGGAACAACCAGGGGAAACGGAGGAGAACCTTGGGTTAAACCCGAAATTACAGAAAAACGGGGAGACCCCTGACGAGTTACTGACCCGGTTATTCAGGGAAAATTCAGCAAGGGGAAGGAATGAGACCCAATCGAATTGACAGTCAGAGATGAAACACCTTAAATATTGTTCCAGGGATTGGTTAGTCCTTTCCGTTTGGCCATTAGTTTCGGGATGGAAGGCGGAGGAGAAGGACAGATCAATCTCCAACTTTTTACAAAAAGCTCTCCAAAATAAGGAAACAAATTGTACCCCTCTGTCAGAAACGATATTGACTGGGGCCCCATGGAGACGCAGGATGTGTTTCACAAACAAAGAAGCTAACGTCTTGGCGTTAGGTAGCTTCTTAAGGGGCACAAAGTGGCACATCTTGCTGAAGCGGTCTACTACCACCCACACCACCGACTTGCCCTGAGATGGAGGCAAATCGGTGATAAAATCCATGGAGATATGGGTCCAAGGTCTCTGGGGAAAGGGCAAGGAATGTAGTAGGCCCGCAGGTCGGGACCTAGGGGTTTTGGACCTAGCGCAAACCTCACAAGCGGCGACGTAAGCCCTAACGTCTTTAGGCAACCCAGGCCACCAATCGTTTCTGGTAATGAGGTGTTTGGTGCCCAAGATGCCAGGATGACGAGATAGAGCGGAGTCATGGTTTTCCCTGAGTACCCTCAGCCGGTATTGCAGGGGAACAAACAGTTTGTCCCCAGGGACGTTCCCGGGAGCTGCACCCTGATCAGCCGCGATATCAGAAGCTAAATCAGAATCCGTGGCAGAAACGATAATACCAGGGGGTAAAATACAAGCAGGATCCTTCTCGGAAGGAGGATTGGCCATGAAACTACGTGACAGAGCATCAGCCTTAATATTCTTGGACCCAGCCCTATAGGTAACCAAGAAATTAAATCTGGTAAAGAATAGTGCCCACCGAGCTTGTCTAGGATTAAGCCTCCGGGCCGATTCTAGGAAAACCAGATTCTTGTGATCCGTAAGGACCGTTACCTGGTGTCTGGCCCCCTCCAGGAAGTGCCGCCACTCTTCAAAAGCCCATTTAATGGCTAGAAGTTCGCGGTTGCCAATATCATAGTTACTCTCCGTGGGCGAAAACTTCCTAGAGAAGTAAGCACAGGGGCGGAGATGGGTGAGGGAGCTGGTACCCTGGGACAAGACGGCCCCCACTCCCACCTCGGATGCGTCAACCTCCACAATAAATGGCTCCTCTTGGTTGGGCTGAATCAGCACGGGGGCCGAGATAAAGCACTTCTTGAGGGTCTCAAAGGCCTGGACGGCCTCAAGGGGCCAATGGAGGACATCAGCACCCTTGCGAGTAAAGTCCGTAAGAGGCTTAGCGACGACCGAGAAGTTGGCAATAAATCTCCTGTAATAGTTGGCGAACACTAAAAAACACTGTAACGCCTTAAGGGAGGCAGGTTGGACCCATTCCGCCACAGCCTGAACCTTGGCAGGGTCCATGCGGAATTCATGAGGAGTGAGGATTTGCCCTAAAAATGGTATCTCCTGTACCCCAAAGACACATTTTTCAGTCTTAGCAAACAGATTATTCTCCCGAAGGACCTGGAGCACCTTCCTGACATGCTCCACGTGGGAGGACCAGTCCTTGGAAAACACCAGTATGTCATCAAGGTACACAAGAAAATTACCCAGGTAATCTCTCAGGATTTCATTAATAAAATTCTGGAAGACAGCAGGGGCATTACACAACCCAAAGGGCATGACCAGGTATTCGAAATGACCCTCGGGTGTGTTGAACGCAGTTTTCCACTCATCCCCCTCTTTGATGCGGATAAGGTTATATGCCCCCCGTAGATCGAACTTAGAAAACCATTGGGCTCCCTGAACCTGATTAAAAAGATCCGGAATCAAAGGAAGAGGGTACTGGTTCCTTACGGTGACCTTATTCAGGTTACGATAATCAATGCACGGCCTAAGACCACCATCCTTCTTCCCCACGAAGAAGAAGCCAGCACCTACAGGAGCAGTCGAGGGGCGAATGAAACCCTTGGCCAGGCATTCTTGGATATACAGCCTCATAGCTTCACGTTCAGGACATGAAAGATTAAATATCCTACCCTTAGGAAGCTTGGCACCAGGCACCAAATCGATGGCGCAATCGTAATCTCTATGGCGGGGGCAACACCTCGGAGGCCTCCTTAGAAAACACATCGGCGAAGTCCTGAACAAACTCAGGAAGCGTGTTTACCTCCTCCCGGGGAGAAATAGAGTTAACAGAAAGACATGACATAAGACATTCACTACCCCATTTGGTGAGATCCCCAGTATTCCAATCAAACGTGGGATTATGCAACTGCAACCAGGGAAGACCTAATACCAGATCAGACGATAATCCCTGCATCACCAGTACAGAGCACTGCTCCAAATGCATGGAGCCAACCAGGAGTTCAAAAACAGGAGTATGCTGAGTAAAATAACCATTAGCAAGGGGAGTTGAGTCGATCCCTACTACAGGGATAGGATAAGGTAAATCAATAAAAGGCATCTTTAGAGACATAGCAAATTCCACAGACATGATATTAGCAGATGAGCCAGAATCCACGAAAGCGCTGCCCGTGGCAGACCGGCCAGCAAACGAGACCTGAAAGGGAAGCAAAATTTTATTGCGTTTCACATTAACGGGAAATACCTGTGCGCCCAAGTGACCTCCCCGATGATCACTTAGGCACGGAAGTTTACCGGCTTCTTATTCTTGCGCCTGGGACAGGTGTTCAGTAGATGCTTGTCGTCCCCACAGTAGAAGCAGAGACCATTCATTCTGCGAAACTCCCTACGTTGTCGAGGGGACATGGAGGCCCCAAGTTGCATAGGTACCTCCGAGTCCTCCGTGGAGGGGCGAGGAGACGGGACCTCGGGGGGGATCGCAGAAAAGTCAGAGGGGAGCACATTGAAGCGTTCAAGCGGACGTTCCCTGAGACGTCGGTCAAGTCGTACTGCTAGGGCCATAACGCCGCGAGGAAACGGAGCGGTGAATGAGTGGTCAGGACCAGGATGAAGTGGAGTATACCAAAGTGAGCACGGAGAAGGAAGCAAAGCAAAGCAGGTTAAGCGGAACTGCAGCAAGGCAGAAGCACGGCAGAAGCAGGCTGGAGCAAGCAGCAGTGAGGCCAGGAATCCAGAAGAATTACAAGCACTGAGGAAGAGAACACGGCAGGTAATAAAGGACAGGGGGCGGAGCTAACTCCGACTGACCAGGCCGCGATAGGCTCTCCCAATCCTGAGTCTGCCACCCTGGTTGGTGGGAGATGGTGTCAGTCGAACAGGTCTGGCCTCAGGTGTGGATTGATTAATCCCAGGAGTATACCTAGACGTAGTACCTGGCAGATCCCTAACAGTTCCAAGATCCAGGTGAAACAGTAGATAAATACCATGCTAGATGTACAGGCACATTTACTGACCAGGACTTTTGATATGACTAGAGGACAGGACGCTAGAATCATGAAAGCGTGTTTTATTAACGGACTCCGAACAGAGATTAGACAAAAATTACTAGAAGTAAGACCAGAATGCACGTATGCCCCAATAGAACAGACTCTGGCAGTAGTACGGGGAATAGAAGAACAAGCTCTAAAGAAAAAGCAGAGCAAAGCTAGACCATCAGCTATCCCTGTAATGGTGACAGTAAATACAGCTCCAGAAATAACAGCATCAGCTGATGTGGGTGGAACTCAACCTAAGACAGGATTTAGGCAAAGGCCAAGGATAAATGTGGAAGAGTATAGAAAGAAAGGACTTTGCTTTGGATGTGGGGGACAGGGACATATGAAGAGAGACTGTCCCTCCAAGGGACGGACGACCAGACCAGCACCTCAAGTACAAGTCCAGGCAGTTGAGGTCGCCGGGAATGATTCAGACTAGGTAAGTGGCAGCTACCAGTCGTCCCCTGTGATAATCGTCTCCCCAATACCAGGTCAACAAGTAGTGAAACTGACATTACTAACAGGGGATGACATTAAATGTATTTTAGAGACTGTGGCGAGCCGGACAATGATCATAAAACGTGACATGCCACCAAAATTAGTGACTTCTGTAACAATACCAGGAACTGAACTTAGAGGGGTGACACATCCGTTAAGACAGACTAAACCACTTAAGATTCGACTGGAGGACACTGTAGACCTCTGTGCACAACTTTTAGTCTCAGACACATGCCCAGTAAACCTACTGGGATCAGACATACCGTCAGCAGTCCAAGCGGTCATTCGCTATGGACCCAAAGGGATGACAGTTGCAGGTTCCCTTCCAGAAGACACTCTGACTGCTTTAACCCCTTCCCGACATTTGACGTATACATAGGCCAAAGTCGGGTAGGGGATGTATGAAACGGGCTCACGGAGTGAACCCGCTCCATACGATGCCAGTGTCAGCTGTTTGTTACAGCCGACACTTCAGGGTAACTAGCAGCATAGCGCTCGAGTCCTTATGAAGTGTTGTTTGGTGGACCACCAAAGGCAGGCTTATACTTTCCACAGCAATTGCAGAATTTACATTCATATTTGACTACATATGTGGGTGCATTACAAAAGAATTTACAACAGGTGCATCATAGTATTTTTAGTTCTATTCCAGATCCGGACTACATGAGAGGTACCCATTTTCTCGAGCCTGGAGATTGGGGGACGATTAAGAGGCACGTCAGGAAAGCACTGAAACCCACATTTGACAGTCCTTACCAAGTCCAACTAATCACACCTACGTCTGTAAAGGTGGAAGGTAAACCAACGTGGATCCACGCATCTCACTTTAAAAGATTTCTCAAAAAAGTCTCTCAGTGAAGAAACATAATGAAGTTGATTATATGGCTCTCTACCATTAGTTTTTGCTTTCTACACACACATTTATATGCACCAGGATATACTTTAACAAATACTGGCAGAAGAACATGGGGTTGGATAAACTCCAAACATGACCGAACTCAAGTCAATTTTACATGTTCAGCCAATTTCCAATGTAAAGTAGTTAAGGTCATTGTAAGAGGGATAAAGACGATTCCAGGAAGGATGTTGATAGAACCCAAAGGGAACTTGATTCAAGTGACACTATATAATGAAACTAGGATAAAATGTTGCATTTTTCACAACTCCCAGTTATCAAAGCGGGAGCACAGAAAATGACAGGTTTATTTCTAATTCATAGATGACAAAATAGTAGTAATAATTACAACACAATAGCTGAATCCATGGATTTTGTGTTTTTCCTAGAAGTATATCCACAATATGTTTGTATTGTAACTTCAGATCATAGAACTACTAGTATGTTTCATTTGGCTAACCCTTTTTATGGATGTTTGTCTAATGTTATTAATCTAACTTGAAATAATGAAACATTCTCTTTTCTTTCTAACTTGAATCAACAAGTAACCTTGTACTATCATCCTGATTCATACCCTGATTCTAATATTACTCTTTCTCTCGAGGAAATGATAAGATAATCAATTGTACAAAGCAGCTTGAGCAACATTTGCAGATTAGGAATAAGACGCTGAATGAGAGACAGATATACACTACTTTGTTGGCGAGCGACTTGTCAATTTGGGAACCAAGATAGAGACTGATACTCAACATCATTGGTATGATGTCTTCAAGGGATGGTCCATAACAGCAAAAGGAATTTTCAACTGGATTTTCCACCCAATTATTGTCATTTTAATTACTCTTATACTTCTCACTTTTAATTGCTATACCTTTTGTGAAAATAAGACACCTCACTAGTTTTTTTTAACTTAGTTATGTAGGGTATGAAGGAGTTAGGAAGGGATAGACTCATGTGTGACCGAAATATTCTTTATTTGTTCTATAGATAAATGATTTACAGCTGATCTGTGGGAAAGGATCTCAAGGCAAGTTTAATGATCCCACAGTTTTCACGGCTACCTGTGTTAATCCGTGCCATACTGCAGTATCCACTGTAACCCATGATAGGTAGATTACCCATCTAATGGCCACTATACTAATGAAGGAATGGATAGAAAGATCCGAACTTCCATAGGGGTATTGGGTCCAATAGGGACAGAATAGTTGAATACAGTATTTTGTCAAAAAGAGGGGAAATGTAAGATTAATTGAGATTAAGGTTTATTACTATCATAGCTTTTTCTTAAATTATGAAAATAACTATTAATTAAAGACTATTCATTGTATAAGCAGTTTTGAAATAAACTGTGTGAAACAGGAAAATAATTCTAGTCACCACGCAGAAGACCACGCAGAACAGGATGCACATGGCATCCTAAGATACTACAGATAAGAAAACATTGTTGTTATTTATGACATTGTTATGTATGTCATAAAATTTAGTCCTGAGAAATACAGAACATAGATAATATCATGTGATAGTCTAGACATAGTGAAGCAGTTTACTTTAAGTAAAAGTGATGTATATATTCTACTGTTATCTGATTGGTTGATGGTTGTTAACTGAAAGCAGGAAGTTATAACCCCTTCCTGCCCAATCACGTACAGTAACGTGATGGAAACTGGTGTCTTAACGCCTTTCCACGTAACTGTACGTGATGGAGATGGAGCTAGCTCAGGAGCTGAGCCCGCACCTTCACAGCCAGGTGCCAGCTGTATGTTACAGCTGGCATCCTAAGGTATCGGCCAGGACCGGAGCTAGCATCCGATCCGGCCGATTAACTCCTCAGATGCTGCGTTCAATAGAGATCGCAGCATGTGAGGAATTTTTAGCCACTGGCGCCCCAGCAACGTGATCGCTGGGTTGCCGGTGGCTGCAAAGGCGATCGGAGGCCCAATACTTACCTCCCGGTCTGCCAGCAACGGAAGCCTCCTATGCCCCGCTCGCAGAAGCTGAGCCGGCGTCATCAGCAGTGGATGTCCGTTGTATGTTACAGCGGACACCCCGATCTATCGGCAGGAACCGGAGCTAGCTCCGATTCCTGCCATTAACCCCTTCGATGCAGCGATCCATTGCGATCGCTGCATCTTAGCGGTTTGCAGCAAAACGGCAGCCTGCCATGCAATGGCAAGGCTGGCGACTGCTACTATGGCAACAGGAGGCCTAACAATGGCTTCCTGTCTGCCATTACGGAAGCCGATTATGCCCCGCCCAAGGCGGAGCCTGATCGGCTTGCTGTTAGTGAAGAACTGACAGTTCCAATACATTGCACTACACAGTTAGTGTAACAACTAAAACATACTGCCATAATTGCTGTTTTTTTGGTCACTTTGTCTTCCATAAATTGAAATAAAAAGTGATCAAAAAGTCGCATGTATCCAAAAATGGTACCTATAAAAACTATAACTCGTCTCGCAAAAAAAAGCCCTCATACAGCTCTATTAACGAAAAAATTAAAAAGTTATGGCTCTCACAACAGAAAAAATAAATTCTCTTTACAAAAGTAATTTTATTGTGCAAAAAGTTGTAAAACATAAAAAAGTGCTATAAATTTGATATCACCGGAATCGTACTGACCCGCAGAGTAAAGGTAACATGTAGTTTATAACGCATGGTGAACGCTGTATAAAAAAACTAAAAAACTATGGCAGAATTGCTGTTTTTTTGTCACCTTGCCTCCCAAAAAAAGGATAGAAAGTGATCAAAAAGTCGCATGTACCCCAAAATGGTACCAATAATAACCACAGCTCGTCCCACAAAAAAAGCAGGCCTCATACCATTACTTCTATGAAAAAATAAAATAAGTTAAGGCTCCAATAAGTGAGGAAAGAAAAATATCCAGTTGTGCAGCCTGAGGATAACATTTAGTCTGTTTCAAGAGGCGATTTATCGGGGGCCTAAAATTAGGGAACCAGGAAGGGGAGGGCCCAAACATATCTGCTGGAAGCAAGGGTGCCCATATTATACCAGGACAATCCTTCCCAGCAAAATTCCCCAAACTGCAAAGGTGCGGAGTGTAGACCAAAAGGGGGATAAGGAAGGACATTTATCAGTGAGACACCGGCCTGCGCAGCAAGGATTCTTCACAGCTTAACACACATCTATGGATTATTTTATTATTTTTTTTACCTTATTATTATACCACCTGACTATGCCCCTGATGTACTCTGCCCAGCTCACATATGGTGCATATTATGAACGGAAACACCAGTAAGACTCCAAACAAAACTATTACCAAGCAAAATCCACGCTCCAAAAGCCAAATGGCGCTCCCCCCTTCTGAGCCCTACAGTGTGCACAAAAAGCTGTCTACTTCCACATATATGGCATCGCCATACCCAGGAGAACCCTTTTAACAATTTTTGGTGTGTGTGTCCCCAGTGGCACAAGCTGGGCACAACATATTTGACACTGAATTGGCATATCTAGGGAAAAATTTCAATTTGCACCTTCTGCAGCGCAATCATTTATGGAAAAGACCTGTGGGGTGAAAATGCTCACTACACCCCTTAATAAATGCTTTGAGGGGTGCAGTTTCCAAAATGGTTTGACTTTTCAGGGGTTTCTTTTATTATTTCACATCAGAGCCTCTGCAATTGTGAACCAATACTTTGTAAGTCGCCAAATCAGGCCTCAATTTTACATGGTACTCTTTCACTCCTGAGCCTGGTCGAATGTCCAGGAAAAAGATTAGGGCCACATGTAGGGTGTTTCTAAAACTGGGAAACACAGCATAATAATTAGAGACCAGTCTTGTTATGGTGGCATAAGCCGGGCACCACATATTGGCATATCTATGGGAAAAATCCCATTTTCACTATGGCAGAAATAAGTGTGCAATCGATGTTGCAAACACCTGCAGGGTTAACATGCTCACTACACGCCTAGGTGAATACCTTGAGGGGTGTTGTTTCCAAACTGGGGTCACTTCTGGGGGGATCCACTGTTTTGGTCCCACAGGGACTTTGCAAATGCGACATAGGGCACAGAAACCAAATGCAGCAAAATCTGTACTCCAAAAGCAAATGGCGCTCCTTCCCTTCTGAGCCCTACTGTGTGCCCAAATAGCAGTTTAAGACTACGTGTGGGGTACTGCCGTGCTCGGGA
Organism: Rhinoderma darwinii; assembly: GCF_050947455.1. Classification (NCBI taxonomy): domain Eukaryota; kingdom Metazoa; phylum Chordata; class Amphibia; order Anura; family Rhinodermatidae; genus Rhinoderma; species Rhinoderma darwinii. The sequence continues at coordinate 171,827,804 of NC_134689.1, read as the reverse complement.
GAAATTACTTTACAAGTATTGGGGGTTATTTTTTTCCTTTATTTGTTGAGAAAATTAAACATTTTGAGCTAAAACTACGTCTTATTGAAGAAAAAGGAATTTTTTTATTTTCACTGCCCAATTCTAATAAAATCTATGAAACACCTGTGGGGTCAAAATGCTCACTACACCCCTAGATGGATTCTTCAAGGGGTGTAGTTTTCTCAATGGAGTCACTTTTTTGGCGTTTTCACGGTTTTGGTCCCTTAGGGGCTTTGCAAATTGACATGGCCTCTGCAAACCATTCCTGCTAAATTTGAGCTCCAAAAGCCAAATGGCGCTCTTTCCATTCTAAGCTCTGCCGTGTGCCCAAACAGCCGTTTATTACCACATTTGGGGTACTGTTTTACTCGGGAGAAATTGCTTTACAAATGCTGCAGTCATTTTTCTCCTTTAGTCCTTGTGGAAATTAGAAAAAAATTAGCTAAATCTACGTTTTCTTCGAAAGAATGTAGATTTTCATTTTCACGGCCCACTTTCAATAATTTCTGAAAAACACCTGCGGGGTCAAAATGCTCACTATACCCCTAGATAATTTCCTGAAGGGGTGTAGTTTCCCAAATGGGGTCATTTTTGGGGGATTTCCACTGTTTTGGCACTGTAACAGCCCTTCAAACCTGACATGGTGCCTAAAATATTTTCTAATAAAAAGGAGGCCCAAAATCCACTAGGTGCTCCTTTGCTTCTGAGGCCGGTGTTTCAGTCCATTAGCACACTAGGGCCACATGTGGGATACTGCCTAAATATTGAGTTGCATTTCTCTGGTAAAACCTTTTGTGTTACAAAAATTAGATTAAAAATGAATTTCTGAAAAAAAAAAAATGAAATTTGAAAATTTCCCCTCTACGTTGCTTTAATTCCTGTGAAACGTCTAAAGGGTTAAGAAACTTTCCAAATGCTGTTTTGAATACTTTGAGGGGTGAAGTTTTTAAAATGGGGTGAGTTATTGGTGGTTACTAATATATAAAGCACTAAAAGCCGCTTCACACCTGAACTGGCCCCTGTAAAAATAGCCTTTTGAAATTTTCTTGAAAATGTGAGAAATTGCTGCTAAAGTTCTAAGTCTTGTAATATCCTAGAAAAATAAAAGGATGTTCAAAACACGATACCAATCTAAAGTAGACATATGGGGATGTTAATTAGCAACAATTTTGTGTTGTATTACTATCTGTCTTACAAGCAGATACATTTAAATTTAGAAAAATGCTAATTTTTGCAATTTTTCACAACATTTTTGTGTTCACTAATAAATATTGAATTTATCGACCAAATTTTTCCACTATCATAAAGTACAATAAGTCACAAGAAAACAATCTTAGAATTGCTGTGATAGGTCTAAGCATTCCCAAGCTATTGCCACATAAAGTGACATGTCAGATTTGAAAAAATGGGTCTGGTCCTGAAGGCCAAAATGAGCTTGGTCCTCAAGGGGATAAATAAACCTCAAACTCATGTTTTTGCAGTAAATCTGCATGATACACCAAACATTGTGTGTGTCTGGGTTATTCTCCGGCCGTTTATTGGAATACATATATGTATACTTGGAAATTGATCTACCTATGAGAGCAACTCTAACAGAGATAATCTCTATTTTTGTATCTTTTTACAAGGACCTTTACCAGACTAAGTTGAAATGTCCAATACAAGGGACGAGGGCCTTTCTGGGGAAAAATCCATTCTCTAGACTCTCAGAGGAGCAGAGAGCAAGTTTGGATGCTCCGCTATCACTGGAGGAAGTGAAAAGGGCCTTGGCTACATCTGCAGGAGGAAAGTCACCAGGGCTGGATGGACTGCTATTTGAGATTTATCAGTGCTTAAGTGAGCAATGCTTGGGGATGCTCAGAGAGGTGTTAGAAATGGCATTTAAAGAGGAAAAACGTCCTCTCTATATGACGGAGGCGTTAATTATATTAATCCTTAAAAAAGAGAGAGATCCCTTAAGTGTTGACTCATACCGTCCTTTAACACTGATAAATATAGATATTAAATTACTTGCAAAAATTTTAGCACATCGGCTCTTGGCTGTTATGCCCGTTCTGGACATGGAGATCAGACCGGATTTATTAAAGGAAAATCGACATCAACCAATATTAGAAGTTTGTTTATGAATATACAGTCCAAACCAGATAATACTGGTCAATGGTCGATTATCTCTTTGGATGCAGCCAAGGTCTTTGATACGCTTGAATGGTCATATTTGTGGGAGGTGTTGGAAGGTATGGGTTTTGATAACTGCTTTATCAATTGTGTAAATATAATAAAATTATTATAAAATTATTATATTTTGAACCAAGGGCCAAGTTGGAGGTTAATGGGAAAGTGGTGGAGGCCTTCCTGATTGCCAGGGGAATTAGACAGGGAAGTCCCCTTTCTCCCCTATTGTTTGCCTTGGGAGTAGAGCTACCGGACACTCGAATAAGAGGGGATGTGGAAATAGAGGGATTTAGACGATATTCGATTATATTCTATTATTCTTGGGGACCCACCTGTCAGTTGGGAAGGTATTCGACACATTGAGGGAGTTTGGCGAAGTCTCAGGGTTACAAATTAATTGGAGGAAATAAATTATGCTGCCTCTGGATTCCCGAAATTGAACCCCATGTGTAATGATGGGGGTAGGGAAACAGACAAAGGAGCCCTAATCTACCCGCCACTCAGTCCCTGCCTACTTGCAACGACCCGCCCTAGGCGACGGGGTACAACTGGGCAACGGTCCCTACGCTCAGTAAGTGCACGACAGACAAACAGACAAGGGTACACAAAGCTAAGGGAAATGGGGCAGTTGCCCACGGCAAAACCGTGAGCAACAAGAGTGATGAACGAGCCGAGTCAAACCAGGAGTGTACGAGGTACCAAACGCTGAGCAGGAGAGTAGGGAACAAGCCGAGTCAAATCAGGAGTGTACGAGGTACCAAACGCAGAGCAGGAGAGTAGTCAGTAAGCCAGGGTAAGTATGAAGAAGGGTCAAATAGTTCAGAAGCTGCAGCAGGGCCAGGAAACCACACGAGAAGAATCACAAGCAAAGAGGAACAGGAAAGGCAGGTATAAATAGACAGAGGGCGGGAGCTAGCTCCGTCTGGCCAGGCTGTGATAGGCTCTCCCACTCCTAAGCCTGCCATCCTGAGTGGTGGAAGATGGAGTCAGTCTCACAGACATAGAAGCAGGTGCAGACTGATTACCTATGGGCGTATACACAGAAGCTGTGCCTGGCAGATCCTTTACACCATGATAATGGAATTCAGATAATTCAGGAGAATGACTCTTTTAAATATCCCAGTATAAATATTACAAGGGATTTGGACAGTTATAGCAGACACAATATCATCCCACTTATACATAAAATGAGAACCAAGGTAAAGATATGGTCTAAATTGAGGATGAATAGGGCGGGGAAAGTAGCCCTTCTAAAAATTGTATTAATACCTTCTATGTCGTATGTCATGTCTAACTGTCCAATCCGGTTACCTGATCAAATATTTCGAATTATAGAAAGCCTATTTAGGGACTTAGTGTGGAGAGGAAGACAACCGAGAATAAAATTGAGTCATTTACAAAGATCAGTGGATTCGGGGGCGGATGGCTATCCCTGTAGTTAAATCACTCTATATTGCAGCCCAAGTACAAATGATTTGTGAGAGAAGAGAAAATATGGTCTATAAAGAGCTTATAGTGAGTAAGTTACATAGTTACATAGTTACATAGTTAGTACGGCTGAAAAAAGACACATGTCCATCAAGTTCAACCAAGGGAAGGGAAAAGGGAAGGAAAAATTTCTACACATAGGAGCTAATATTTTTTTGTTCTAGGAAATTATCTAACCCTTTTTTAAAGCCATCTACTGTCCCTGCTGTGACCAGCTCCTGCGGTAGGCTATTCCATAGATTCACAGTTCTCACAGTAAAGAAGCCTTGTCGCCTCTGCAGCTTGAACCTTTTTTTCTCCAGACGGAGGGAGTGCCCCCTTGTTTTTTGAGCGGGTTTTACAAGGAACAGGATATCACCATATTTTTTGTATGTGCCATTAATATATTTATATAAGTTAATCATGTCCCCCCTTAGTCGTCTTTTTTCAAGGCTAAATAGGTTTAATTCTTTCAATATTTCCTCATAACTTAAATTCTCCATGCCCCTTATTAGCTTCGTTGCTCTTCTTTGTATTTTTTCCAACTCCAGGGCATCCTTTCTATGAACTGGAGCCCAGAACTGAACTGCATATTCTAGATGAGGCCTCACTAATGCTTTGTAAAGTGGCATTATTACATCCCTGTCCCGCGAGTCCATGCCTCTTTTAATACACGACAATATCCTGCTGGCCTTTGAAGCAGCTGATTGACACTGCATGCTGTTATTGAGTTTATGATTTACAAGTACACCCAGATCCTTCTCAACAAGTGAATCCGCCAGTGTAGCGCCCCCTAGGACATATGATGCATGCAGGTTGTTGGTACCCAGATGCATAACTTTACATTTATCTACATTAAACTTCATTTGCCAAGTGGACGCCCAAACACTTAGTTTGTTTAAATCTGCCTGTAATTCATGAACATCTTCCATAGTCTGAACTATATTACATAGCTTGGTGTCATCTGCAAAAATAGAAATAGTGCTATCAATCCCTTCCTCTATATCATTAATAAATAAGTTGAATAATAGTGGTCCCAGCACTGAACCCTGGGGTACACCACTTATAACCGGTGACCATTCAGAGAAGGAATCATTGACCACAACTCTCTGGATACGGTCCTTGAGCCAATTCTCAATCCAATTACAAACTATATTTTCTAAACCTATAGTCGTTAATTTACCCATTAGGCGTCTATGGGGGACAGTGTCAAATGCCTTTGCAAAGTCCAAAAACACTATATCCACAGCGGCCCCTCTGTCTAGACTTCTTGAAAACAAATGCCAAAGGCAGAGAAACCCTATTTCCCAACTACCGTTAAATTTGGTTAATAATCTTTATTGTGCTATTGCAGCAAACAGACATACAGACAAAAACAACACATAGGGTTAAAATTTTCAATGCATGGATAGGGATAATAGCCGTGCGTGGCTATGCTAATAAGCACGTGTGCCTGCCGTCTATATCGTCCGTGGTAGCAGTGTACCGTCTGAATAAACAGTAGCTATACCAGTGAACACATATGTCTATCGTCTGTATTTGCACCCAGACAGATTCAGCGGTCACTGAGACCAACAACGGATTGCTAGGTAGTTAGATTTTTAAATTGTTAAATAGTATTGCCCTAATTCCAGCATGTGTTAAAATAAAACAGAGAGCCCCCCCCGACATGTTTCGCTACATATGTAGCGTCCTCAGGGGTTCATGGGGCTACTGGCGGCGCGCCGAGAAACTCACAGTATTATGGGATTCCCAATGACGTATTAGGGGGGTGTGTAAGTAGATTGGACCAATGGCAATGAAGATGGGTGGGAACTGTCCGCCCACCACTTGAGTGGCAGCTATAGCTGCAAATGAACTGATCAGTAGTCCGAACGTCCAGATAAGAACGCCCACGCATGCGCACTAGGGCTTTAATGACTCTTATATTAATAGACCACCCGCAGGAGTCAAGATGTGTGAGTAGTAGTTTCTGTTCACATCTTATTAAAAATGCGAAGTTACTTATATTATTGTGCTAGAGACCAACGCATGAATAGAGAGATATATGAATAAACCGATCTATGTGCCGATCCGTGCTGTTATCAATGTCTAAAAATAGACTGTTGCGGAACAGATGAAGAATGCCGATGCATTCTCACACAACCGCAAAATATTTAGGGCGGAGATATGAAAACTATACAGAATGTACAGTAAAATATTGATGCCATTATAATAAAAAACACTGTAAACATGATTGTAATATCTACATGTGAAATGATTTCAAGCAGGCACATAATAAAGGAAAGAAATTCATATATAGTATACTACATGATACTCAAAAGCACAAACAAATACTTCTCAAAACTCATGTGGATGGTTCTTTATTCATTGGATTTTAGATTTGAGGATACCCAAGATAAGACAAGGAGAATCGGAGTCCGCCAGAACTCAATAGTTGAACGTTGTCTGTAATTCTGTACAGTGTCTAATGCAGAAAGTGGACAGTATAGGAATAGAATCGTATTATGAACAAGTGCCGCTGCATTAGCGGCACTGAACTTCATATATTGATATAACAATCTCAGAGAAAAGCCGCAAATGTAAAACCTTCGTTAAGACCCAAAGGGCTGAGAGAATGAAAACGATGAATCCATCGTGCTTCCTCTTGCAATAACATGCGGTCTAAATTACCAGCTCTTGGTCCCAATTTCATCTGGGCAACACCCCAGAATTGAAGCAGCTTAGTATCGCCACCGTGTAGCTGGTGCATGTGTCTGGATAGTGTAGTGTCTTCTTTATGGTTGATAGTACTGAGATGTCTAGAAATTCTCCTTCTCAGTTCCTGTACGGTTTTACCCACGTATAGCTTGGGACAGGGGCATTTCACAATATATATTACCCCACTGCTCTGGCAGTTAATAAACTGCTTAATCGTATATACTTTCCCGTCAGATGGATTAGTAAAGGCTTTTGTCATAGGCATAAGAGGACAGAAGGAGCAACGACCACATGGGTGGGAGCCCCTGACTGGGGATTTTAGCCAGGTTTGTTGAGACTTGCGTTTGATAGAATAGTGACTATGCACCAGAAATTCTCGTAGGTTTTTTCCCCTACGATACGTAATACTTGGAGTTGCAGAAATGACCTTTTTAAGATCAGGGTCACTGGTGAGTATTGGCCAATGTTTTTTAAGGATGTCCACAACTTGAGAGGAGCAAACATCATATGTTCCAATGCAGCGTATGGCACTGGATGACTCAGTTCCAGCAGGGTTAGTCCCGTTATTCTGGATCAAATTCTGTCTATTGGTAGCCCTAGCCCTAGCATAGGCCCTGTGCAGCCATTTTTTTGGATAACCACGAGCCACAAATTTGTTGTATAATGTATCACATTCGATCTGGAAAGATTGTTCGTCAGAACAATTTCTTTTGGCTCTCAGATACTGCCCTATTGGTATTCCTCTTTTCAGAGGTAATGGATGATGGCTCTGCCAATGTAAAAGGCTATTTGTGGCAGTGGCTTTTCGAAATATGTCGGTATGGACACTGCCGCCAGGGTCCAAGGAGATCGTAAGGTCAAGGAAATTAATCTCGCTCTTATTTTTTTCATGAGTAAATCTCATGCCAATGTCATTGTTGTTAAGTGTCAGAACGAAATCATTGAATAAGTCAGTGTCACCATCCCAAAAGATGAGAATGTCATCAATGAATCTCCCCCAAAACAAAATATGTGATGTGAAATTAAGTAAAGTATCTGTGAAAACAATAGTATCTTCCCACCACCCTAGAAATAAATTTGCATAAGTGGGTGCACATACAGTCCCCATCGCCGTGCCTTTAATTTGTTTATAGTACTTCCTATCGAAAGTAAAAAAATTGTGTGTAAGAAGGAATTGTAATAGTGATAAAACAAAATCATTGTGTAAATGAAATTGAATGCCTTTTGTGCTTAGAAAGTGTTTAACTGCGTTTAAACCTAATTGGTGCTGAATGTTGGTGTATAGTGATTCAACGTCGATGGTGGCAAGTATAGTGGTTTGTGTGACATGGATCTCCTGGATCCTGGCAACAGTGTCCTTGGTATCCCTTAAAAAGGAGGGTAGAGAGGAGACAAACGGAGACAAAATTTCGTCCACATAGAGGCTTATCCCCTGTGTGAGATTGTCATTTCCCGACACGATTTGTCTCCCGGGAGGTGGACGTACAGCCTTGTGGATTTTGGGCAGGGCATAAAAGGTAGCTATAGTAGGGCTAGGGCTATACAGTCGTTTGAACTCATCTGTTGTTATTAGATTCTTATCTTTTGCCTCCGAGAGGAGGAGATGTAGCTCGGCCAAAAAACGATCAGTGGGATTACCTGTCATTGTGACATAGGTGGTAGTGTCATCTAATAATTTATGAACCATTTGCGCATAGTCTAATCGGTTCATCACAACCACATTTCCACCCTTATCGGAGGGTTTTAGAACTATCTCTTCGTTATTACATAAGTCATCCAGTGCCAATTTCTCGCTAGCGCTTAGGTTCCCAAAGACCCTAGATCTCTCATTTTTTAGTTTCCCCAGGTCAGTACACACCATTTTGACAAAGATGTCGATGTGACTATACTGGGAAAATGGCGGAGTAAGTTTAGATTTTGGTCTTAAGGAGGAGAAGGGGCCGGTGGCAGTCACAGCTCCAAATTCATTTTCCTCCAAAAGAGTTTCAAGATCTCTCAGGGTTTTAAGTTCCTCATGGCTATATGATGTACCATCTCGAGTAAGATTTTTGAAATATTTGTGTAATGCTAGTTTTCTAGCAAAAAGATTAATATCTTTTGACCAGACGAAGTCATCAAAAGCAGGTGCAGGTGTATATGACAGTCCCCTACATAATAAGGTTTCTTGGTGGGGATCTAAGTGTAAAGAGGATAGATTGAATATCTGCATGTTATCACTCCTAGAGTCACATGAGCCAGTTTTTGCTGTTATTTCGGACCCCACCGCGGGTTGGGTAGTCCTAAAAAAGGAAAAGAGGCAATGGGAGTCATAGGTGTGATTGTACTGCTTGGTAACTTGGGATTGTTTCCACTGATTGCTTGTTCCACATCCAGAGTATGTGGCATCTGAAGTGTATTTTGAGAACGTAATGAACGTGAAGTACCAGAGGTAGAGGACGTAGCTTGGAAGCTGGTAGATGTACATCCCCCGTCTTGATTAAGATAGGGGTCTCTTGTGGGGGACCTAGATACAGAGGAGGTCCTCTTCGATAAATTATATTTGTTGTTTTTATTGTTAACCTTGATTTTACGTTTAGTACCCAGTCTCAAGTTCTCCCTGGGTAGTCTAGAGTCATCAGTACCCGATGTATCAGATTCTGAAAAATCTGTGTAGACTGTAGTTTGTTTAAATGTGGGCTGTAAACGTGTTTTGTACGTATATGCTTGTCCTGTATCGAAGTCCCTGCAGTCGCGGATGTATTTGCGGTGCTTACGTTCTTTTATTTCCCCTTGCACTTTCTCAATGTTTTTTTGTAGCTTAATTTCAGATACACTGAACTCTGGAGAGGATTTAAATATCTGTATATCCTCAATTTCTTTTTCAAGTTGAACGGCAGTTATATTATGATCGCGTTTCTCAAATTCTAAGAGGTAACTAAGCATGCGAAGCGAGCTATCCGTTAGTAAATCTTCCCAGCCTTTAATAAAGGTACTGTCATTCCGATATAAATTTGGTGTAATATTAATTCGTAATCCTCTATATACTATTTTCTGCTGTATATAGGTTTCTAGACTTGCTATCTCCCAACTGGATCGAATAAATTTCTGATACGTTTTTTGTAAATCTTTGAACGCTGTGTTCATATCGAATTGATGTAAAGGAATCTTTTCTTTGGTAAATACATATGCAGCCTCAGCAATGAAGCTCTCTGGATTGGGCTTTTTGGATAAAAAGCCGGCCATAACCTGGGTGTATCAAATAGATAATCAAATGCCCAGCAGTGTGGACAGGGCCCAGAAGAAAGAAGGGTAATTAACCCCAAATGTTACAAAATAGAGAGGGTTGGGCCCTTGGTAGTTGGCAGGTCTAATATACAAAATTGAAAACAAATGCCAAAGGCAGAGAAACCCTATTTCCCAACTACCGTTAAATTTGGTTAATAATCTTTATTGTGCTATTGCAGCAAACAGACATACAGACAAAAACAACACATAGGGTTAAAATTTTCAATGCATGGATAGGGATAATAGCCGTGCGTGGCTATGCTAATAAGCACGTGTGCCTGCCGTCTATATCGTCCGTGGTAGCAGTGTACCGTCTGAATAAACAGTAGCTATACCAGTGAACACATATGTCTATCGTCTGTATTTGCACCCAGACAGATTCAGCGGTCACTGAGACCAACAACGGATTGCTAGGTAGTTAGATTTTTAAATTGTTAAATAGTATTGCCCTAATTCCAGCATGTGTTAAAATAAAACAGAGAGCCCCCCCCGACATGTTTCGCTACATATGTAGCGTCCTCAGGGGTTCATGGGGCTACTGGCGGCGCGCCGAGAAACTCACAGTATTATGGGATTCCCAATGACGTATTAGGGGGGTGTGTAAGTAGATTGGACCAATGGCAATGAAGATGGGTGGGAACTGTCCGCCCACCACTTGAGTGGCAGCTATAGCTGCAAATGAACTGATCAGTAGTCCGAACGTCCAGATAAGAACGCCCACGCATGCGCACTAGGGCTTTAATGACTCTTATATTAATAGACCACCCGCAGGAGTCAAGATGGAACTGAGTCATCCAGTGCCATACGCTGCATTGGAACATATGATGTTTGCTCCTCTCAAGTTGTGGACATCCTTAAAAAACATTGGCCAATACTCACCAGTGACCCTGATCTTAAAAAGGTCATTTCTGCAACTCCAAGTATTACGTATCGTAGGGGAAAAAACCTACGAGAATTTCTGGTGCATAGTCACTATTCTATCAAACGCAAGTCTCAACAAACCTGGCTAAAATCCCCAGTCAGGGGCTCCCACCCATGTGGTCGTTGCTCCTTCTGTCCTCTTATGCCTATGACAAAAGCCTTTACTAATCCATCTGACGGGAAAGTATATACGATTAAGCAGTTTATTAACTGCCAGAGCAGTGGGGTAATATATATTGTGAAATGCCCCTGTCCCAAGCTATACGTGGGTAAAACCGTACAGGAACTGAGAAGGAGAATTTCTAGACATCTCAGTACTATCAACCATAAAGAAGACACTACACTATCCAGACACATGCACCAGCTACACGGTGGCGATACTAAGCTGCTTCAATTCTGGGGTGTTGCCCAGATGAAATTGGGACCAAGAGCTGGTAATTTAGACCGCATGTTATTGCAAGAGGAAGCACGATGGATTCATCGTTTTCATTCTCTCAGCCCTTTGGGTCTTAACGAAGGTTTTACATTTGCGGCTTTTCTCTGAGATTGTTATATCAATATATGAAGTTCAGTGCCGCTAATGCAGCGGCACTTGTTCATAATACGATTCTATTCCTATACTGTCCACTTTCTGCATTAGACACTGTACAGAATTACAGACAACGTTCAACTATTGAGTTCTGGCGGACTCCGATTCTCCTTGTCTTATCTTGGGTATCCTCAAATCTAAAATCCAATGAATAAAGAACCATCCACAAGAGTTTTGAGAAGTATTTGTTTGTGCTTTTGAGTATCATGTAGTATACTATATATGAATTTCTTTCCTTTATTATGTGCCTGCTTGAAATCATTTCACATGTAGATATTACAATCATGTTTACAGTGTTTTTTATTATAATGGCATCAATATTTTACTGTACATTCTGTATAGTTTTCATATCTCCGCCCTAAATATTTTGCGGTTGTGTGAGAATGCATCGGCATTCTTCATCTGTTCCGCAACAGTCTATTTTTAGACATTGATAACAGCACGGATCGGCACATAGATCGGTTTATTCATATATCTCTCTATTCATACGTTGGTCTCTAGCACAATAATATAAGTAACTTCGCATTTTTAATAAGATGTGAACAGAAACTACTACTCACACATCTTGACTCCTGCGGGTGGTCTATTAATATAAGAGTCATTAAAGCCCTAGTGCGCATGCGTGGGCGTTCTTATCTGGACGTTCGGACTACTGATCAGTTCATTTGCAGCTATAGCTGCCACTCAAGTGGTGGGCGGACAGTTCCCACCCATCTTCATTGCCATTGGTCCAATCTACTTACACACCCCCCTAATACGTCATTGGGAATCCCATAATACTGTGAGTTTCTCGGCGCGCCGCCAGTAGCCCCATGAACCCCTGAGGACGCTACATATGTAGCGAAACATGTCGGGGGGGGCTCTCTGTTTTATTTTAACACATGCTGGAATTAGGGCAATACTATTTAACAATTTAAAAATCTAACTACCTAGCAATCCGTTGTTGGTCTCAGTGACCGCTGAATCTGTCTGGGTGCAAATACAGACGATAGACATATGTGTTCACTGGTATAGCTACTGTTTATTCAGACGGTACACTGCTACCACGGACGATATAGACGGCAGGCACACGTGCTTATTAGCATAGCCACGCACGGCTATTATCCCTATCCATGCATTGAAAATTTTAACCCTATGTGTTGTTTTTGTCTGTATGTCTGTTTGCTGCAATAGCACAATAAAGATTATTAAACAAATTTAACGGTAGTTGGGAAATAGGGTTTCTCTGCCTTTGGCATTTGTTTTCAATTTTGTATATTAGACCTGCCAACTACCAAGGGCCCAACCCTCTCTATTCTGTCTAGACTTCTGCTCACCTCTTCATAAAAACAGATTAGGTTAGTTTGACAACTTCTGTCCTTAGTAAAACCGTGCTGGCTGTCACTTATAATGCTATTTATTGTCACATAATCCTGTATATAGTCCCTCAATAGCCCCTCAAACATTTTCCCCACGATGGATGTTAAGCTTACTGGTCTATAATTACCCGGGGAAGACCTAGAGCCCTTTTTGAAAATAGGCACCACATTTGCCCTGCGCCAGTCCCTTGGCACTATACCAGTCACTAGAGATTCTCTGAATATTATGAAAAGGGGGACAGAAATAACTGAACTAAGCTCTTTAAGAATTCTAGGGTGTAACCCATCTGGTCCCGGAGCCTTGTGCACATTTATTTTATTTAATTTAGCTTGGACCATCTCTACATTCATCCAATTCAGTATATCAGCCGATATATTAACAGCACTGGCACCGGCTACATGAGCTGCTCTTTCTTCTGTTGTATATACAGAGCTAAAGAACCCATTTAGTAACTCTGCCTTCTCTTGATCCCCTGTGATCAACTCCCCATTACCATTATCTAGGGGTCCTACATGTTCAGACCTTGGCTTTTTTGCATTTATATGCTTGAAGAATTTTTTAGGATTTGTTTTACTATCCTTGGCCACCTGCCTTTCATTTTGTATTTTTGCTAATTTTATTACATTTTTACAGATTTTATTAAGCTCTTTATATTTTACAAAGGCTACATCTGTACCCTCAGATTTGTATTTTTTAAATGCCCTTTTTTTGTCATGTATTGCCCCTTTCACAGAAGGTGTAAGCCATGTGGGGTTTAATTTGAGTCGTTTATACTTGTTACCTATAGGAATAAATTTTGCACTATAATAACTCAAAGTAGATTTGAAAATCTCCCATTTATCATTTGTTCCATTAATTGACATTAGTTCTTCCCAGTCTATATCCTGAATTGCAGCCCTCATCCTGGGGAAATTGGCTTTCTTAAAATTAAATGTTTTTGCCCTCCCAGCCTGCGTTTGTTTTTTACAGTATAGGTAAAATGTAACTATATTGTGATCACTGTTACCGAGGTTTTCACGAACATTGACATTCCCAACAAGATCTGCATTATTAGAAATGACCAGATCCAACAGAGCTTCACCTCTAGTCGGGTCTTCCACAAACTGGCCCATAAAATTTTCCTGCAACAGGTTGAGGAAATGTCTCCCCTTTGCAGTTGAAGCCGAACCATGACACCAATTAATATCCCGGAAATTAAAATCTCCCATTATTACTACAGTACCCGCCTGTGCAGCCCGCTCCATCTGTTTATATAGCTGAACTTCCATCTCCTCAGTTATATTGGGGGGTCTATAGATTACACCAAAAGTAATTTTTTCAGTGTTTACCTCCCTTTCTAGTTCCACCCACAAGGTTTCAACCTCCTCACAGTCTTCACCCAAGTTCCTTTTTCTGAGGAGGTATAGTGTTATTGAATAACTAGAAACAGGAATATTGGCTGACTTGTCACAGTTCCCTACATCCTTGATGGCACAAAGAGTATGGAGGGCACTAAAGGATGAAGTGGGTAACAACAGGTTATGGAACATTGCCCTAATATGGAGGTACAAATATTTGGGTAAAGTTTTTTGATCTACAATACTCATTTTGGCTAAATAAGGTATTGATAAACTCTCACAATTGTACAGGGAAAATGTAATTCGTTCATATGAAGAACTAAGTCTAGAATATGGGCTGTCATCGACGAGTTATTTTACAATATTTGCAGATCAGAGCATCTCTTTTTAGGAGCAACCGTTCTATCTTAATGCAGATTTTGACTGAAGTTGACGTTATCTTCAAAGAAACTAAGATGAAAGGGCTAATTTCTAGACTATACAGATTGATGACTAAAGAAAGGAGGCAGGAATTGCCAAGAGGTGTAAGAGCTAGATGGGAAAGCGATTTCGGTGATGTCCTATTGGAACAATGAGAGAAAATTATAAGAGTCTTCCCCACTTGTCAAAGAGTCCAGTATATAGGGTTACCAAAATTTATATACTGTATAGAACATATTACTCCCCTCATAGAACTGCAATATTTAATAAAAATAGGAACTCTGAATGTCCAAAATGTAAACTGGTTAAAGGAAAAAATGTTCATATGATATGGGAATGTGGGAGATTAAAGAATACTGGAAAATGATGTTTGGTGATCGTTCAGGAAAATTATATGGTATGTATACTTAGTGATTTGGAGAGTTTATACTTAAAGGGACCTAGAAAAACAGTCAATAATGAAGTTGTTGTTTTTTTCTAGGAAAGTAATAAGGACTAAGGGATAGGAGTTAAAGCTCCTAATATGGCAGAATGGGAGGGATATTTTAAAGAGGCTCTGTCACCAGATTTTGCAACCCCTATCTGCTATTGCAGCAGATAGGCGCTGCAATGTAGATTACAGTAACGTTTTTATTTTTAAAAAACGAGCATTTTTGGCCAAGTTATGACCATTTTTATAGTTATGCAAATGAGGCTTGCAAAAGTCCAAGTGGGTGTGTTTAAAAGTAAAAGTCCAAGTGGGTGTGTATTATGTGCGTACATCGGGGCATTTTTAATACTTTTACTAGCTGGGCGTTCTGATGAGAAGTATCATCCACTTCTCTTCAGAACGCCCAGCTTCTGCCAGATCACGCTGTGACGTCACTCACAGGTCCTGCATCGTGTCAGACGAGCGAGGACACATCGGCACCAGAGGCTTCAGTTGATTCTGCAGCAGCATCGGCGTTAGCAGGTAAGTCGATGTAGCTACTTACCTGCAAACGCCGATGCTGCTGCAGAATCAACTGTAGCCTCTGGTGCCGATGTGTCCTCGCTCGTCTGACACGATGCAGGGCCTGTGAGTGACGTCACAGCGTGATCTGGCAGAAGCTGGGCGTTCTGAAGAGAAGTGGATGATACTTCTCATCAGAACGCCCAGCTAGTAAAAGTATTAAAAACGCCCCGATGTACGCACATAATACACGCCCACTTGGACTTTTACTTTTAAACACACCCACTTGGACCTTTGCAAGCCTCATTTGCATAACTACAAAAATGGTCATAACTTGGCCAAAAATGCTCGTTTTTTAAAAATAAAAACGTTACTGTAATCTACATTGCAGCGCCTATCTGCTGCAATAGCAGATAGGGGTTGCAAAATCTGGTGACAGAGCCTCTTTAACTCAGCTCTCCCATTTGAGTATATATACTGGTGTAAAGCTAATAAAATCGCGATTTCTGGCAAATATGGTACCCATGGACCTCGGTACATGGCAAATGTGGTATAGTGGGAGAGTAGGGGGGATGAAGAGAGGAATATTTATTCTTTTTTTTTTCCAATTTGATTTTGTATTTTGTTAGTGCCTTGCACCCTGTTACTTCTATACTGAGAAAACTTTCCAATAATCCTGTAAGAGAGAGCCAACGGCTAATGATCTTGCAACTCAAATATCAGTGTAAAGGATCTGCCAAGCACAGCTTCGGGGTTAACGCCCATAGGTAATCAGTCGGCACCTGAGTCTATGTCTCTGAGACTGACTCCAGTGGGAGAGCCTATCGCAGCCTGGCCAGACTCAGCTAGCTCCCGCCCTCGGTCTATTTATACCTGCCTTTCCTGTTCCTCCTTTGCTTGTGATTCTTCTCGTGTGGTTTCCTGGCCCAGCTACAGCTTCTGACTATTTGATCCTGCTCCATACTGACCCTGGCTTACTGACTACTCTCCTGCTCTGCGTTTGGTACCTCGTACACTCCTGGTTTGACTCGGCTCGTTCACCTCTCTTGTTGCTCACGGTGTTGCCGTGGGCAACTGCCCCATTTCCCTTAGCTTTGTGTACCCTTGTCTGTTTGTCTCGTGCACTTACTGAGCGTAGGGACCGCCGCCCAGTTGTACCCCGTCGCCTAGGGCGGGTCGTTGCAAGTAGGCAGGGACAGAGTGGCGGGTAGATTAGGGCTCACTTGTCCGTTTCCCTACCCCTATCATTACAATCAGACTCGGAAGCTTATGGCTTTTCACTGAAAGATCTTTGATCTTCCTAGCTTGCCTGAGATTAAATTTACAGTGAATAACTTGCTAAAAATTGTTAAATATGTAACTTAAAAGAGAGGCAATACTAATATATTGGAAGACTTTTGGGCCTTATGCCTTGATATTCCGGGGCTAGTGTCAAGGTCGTTCCTTCTCGATAAAAATTTTCCAAGATCATAGGGGTGGCGGGACTGAACTGGCTGATGTTTTTTTCTTTTGTCATGTCTCTGAAGAGATGGATATATATTGTTTGCTGTGTTGAGTCTAAATATGTATACTTTAACAAGTGTACTGTAGGATCTTGATAGAAATGTACTTCTATTTTTGCATAATTCCTGTGGTCCATCAGACATTGTTGTCTTGCTGCTGGATTTCTCTTTTTCAGAGACTCATAGGTTTTATTGGAACTGGACTTTTTTAGGCAGATCTTCAAGGGTTCAGGGTGGGAGGGGGAAGGAGAGGAGGAGGGTGGTTGAGTAGGGATAGAGAGTCGTTTTGTATTGTATTCTTATTTGAAAAATTGTTAATAAAAGGAAGACACCATTTCCCCTAATAACATACGATACAAAGTTTTATGTTTTTAAACATACTACTGATGCAAAAATAAACCACACTTTACACTTCACCCCTTTCACTGCTAAAGCAAAAAAGAACATTATGTAGCACAGGTCATGGAAGTAATCAAAAGAAATAGCATGTACATCACTATGTGGGTCTTATCACATCTACGTTGGGGGCTCCGTCACAGATCCGTAACCCAATGGGTCAATGGGTTCTGTCGGGCGCCACTGATTTCCATCATGTGACGGTTCTGGCGCTTCAGTTTTTCCCGTTATTCTGTTCCTTTGACAAAACAGAATAATGAAAATTGTAGTGGAGATGTGAACAGAGCCTAAGTTAATATGTATTTCAGACATTAGTTATTCATTTTCAAATTGACATTGATCTACTTACCATACTGAGCTTTAGTGAAGGTACCTGCTACAGTTTTACAGGAAGAATTATCACCCCCACATACACCACATTTATCTTTTCTTGCTTTGGAATTTAAAACATGGTCACAGCCCGCTTGCTAAAAGAAAGTTTTAAATCAGCTTTATTCTTTCATAAAAACATACACGACATATTTTGACTATTCGCTCTAGAAGAATACATCATATCAATGGTTAAATGAGTCTAGAAACTGTAAAGCACAAAAAGAAAAAAATATACTGCTCTATATTACTATCATCATTATTTTAGTTAGCCAATGAACTGTATTACATTCATTACTGTCACGATCCATTGGTATGTGGACCCACTAGGTTGCACCGCCGTAGCGGAGCAGCAGCTGGCCAAACAACAGTCCTAGTACAAGAGTACCTCTGTGCAGACAGTAACGGAGGCTTGGCACAGATGAACTTGCAGACACCAGACGTGGTGTATATCAGCAGGCGTGACCGGTGGTACAACACGACTCCAACAGGTTAAGGCACAGGAACAGATATAGCACGGGATACAGGATACTGGTAGCAGGGCACGGGAACAACGGGAACAGGATAACACTAAGGAACCATTTGCTAAGACTAACATGGGTAAACACAACAACGCTCAGGCAATGAGTGAAAGGGCAGGGCTCTTTTTATAGTCCAGGGTGATCATGGGCTAATTACAGATTTTACTTATGTGTGTGCACTGCCCCTTTAAGGCTAGATGCGAGCTTGCGCCCGCACCCTATGGGAACCAGTGCAGCGATGCGTAAGTGAGTGACTGCATCTCTCTGGAGGGAGATGCCGCCCGGCACTCACTCGTCCATGGCGGCGGCCGTCGGGGGGCAGGTAAGAACGACGGTCCGCGGCTGTGGACGTTACAGTATCCCCCCTCTTACGCCCGCTCTTCTTGGGACCAGAGCGAGAGAGGAACTTCTTAATGAGGGCAGGAGCATTGAGGTTCTCCTCTGGCTCCCAGGACCTCTCCTCTGGACCAAACCCAAATCCACCAAATAAAAAGTACTTCCTCGTACCCTCTTGCAGTCCAGGATCTCCTTCACCTCAAACACGTCAGATGAACCGCTGGATAACACTGCGGGACCACGAGTCTTACTATAGCGGTTCTGGACCACAGGCTTCAGTAGGGACACATGAGAGGAGTTGGGGATTCTGAGGGTAGGAGGCAGCCGAAGGTTATAGGAAACAGGGTTTATTTGTTGTAGTATCTCAAAGGGTCAGAGAAACCTGGGAGCAAACTTGTAGGAAGGCACCTTTAGGCGGATATTCCTTGAGGACAGCCAGACTTTGGTACCCGGCAGATACTGAGGCGGCTCACTTCTCCTAGTATCCGCCTTTCGCTTCATGCGATCGACTGCCTGCAGAATAGAGGACCGAGTTTGCTGCCAGACCTGTAGAAAGTCTCTAAATGTAGAGTCGGCTGCGGGTGCCTGGGATGTAACCAGAACAAGAAGAAGAATTTTGGATGTTGGTCGTACACAATGTAGAATGGTGTGGAATTGGTGGACTCACTTGTGTGGTTGTTGTATGAGAACTCGGCCCATGGAAGTAGCTGTACTCAGTCATCATGCTGTGTGGAGATGAACTGGCGAGGATAATTCTCCATGATTTGGTTAATACTCTCGACTTGGCCATTGACTGGGGAAGGTAGGCTGAAGAAAAGTCCAACTTCACATCTAGGAGTTTACAGAGGGCTCTCCAGAATTTTGACGTGAACTGAAACCCCCGATCAGGCATGATATGAAGAGGCAAGCCATGCAACTGGAAGCTGTGTTGGATGAAGAGGTTAGCCAGTCGAAGAGCAGAAGGTATACCGGTCAGCAGGATAAAAATGAGCCATTGTCGAGAACCGGTCCACCACCACCCAGACCGCATTATATCCTGCAGGGGATGGAAGGTCTGTGACAAAGTCCATTGCTATATGCTGCCAGGGAGAATTGGGCACAGGCAGAGGTTGGAGCAGACTGGCAGGCTTGGAGTGAGCAACTTTGTTGGAAGCACACACAGTGCAGGACGACACAAAGTCCACAATATCTTTGGGCGGCGTGGGCCACCAGACATGACGGGCAATCAGATCTCGGGTTTTACGAGCACCAGTGTGCCCAGCCAGTTTGGAGCTGTGCCCATAGCGAAGGATTCTCATCCTGTCTGCCAACCGCACAAAAGTCCTCCCCGGAGGGATGTCTCTAACTTGCAGAGGTTTAACAGGAAAAAATACAGGATGGATCAATGATACTTCGTGGAGACTGCACGGTGTCCTCAGTTTCAATTGACCTGGACAGGGCATAGGCCCTCACATTTTTGTAAGTGGGACGGTAGTGGAGAACAAATTGGGACCGGGTGAAGAACAGCGACTACCTGGCTTGACGGGGGTATAGGTGAGGTTCTTGTGGTCAGTATATATCAGGATGGGGTGAGCTGCTCCCTCTAGTAGATGTCTCCACTCCTCCAGAGCCAATTTGATGGCCAGTAACTCCCGATCCCCAATAGATTAATTGCGCTCTGCGGGAAAGAAAAAAGTCTAGAATAAAAGCCACATACGACTGCCTTCCCTTTGGAACCTCTCTGGAACAGAAGTGCACCTGCACCAACAGAGGAGGTGTCCACCTTTAACGAAAACTGTCGAGATACGTCAGGATGATGGAGGGTTGAGGCTGACGTGAAGGCACTCTTAAGGCTATTGAATGCAGATTCTGCCTCTGGAGTTCACACCTTGGCGTTCATACCTTTTTTGGTGAAGGTAGGGATGGGAGCCGTCAGTGAAGAGAAGTTTGGGATAAACTGCCGGTAGATGTTGGAGAATCCCAAAAACCACTGTATGGACCTCAGGCCTTGAGGACGTGGCGATTCCAGGATGGACTTTACCTTCTCATAATCCATCTTGAGGCCTTGATCCGAGATGATGTAGCCCAGGAAGGGTAGAGAATTCTTCTCACAAATACACTACTCCAGCTTGGCATACAGACGATTCTCCCTTAATCGCAACAGAACTTGAAGGACATGCCTCCGACGAGTCGTCGGATCTGGATAAAAAAAATCAGAATATCATCGAGATCGACAACAACACAGACATAGAGGAGGTCTCGGAAGATATCATAGATGAATTCTTGGAAGACCGCGGTAGCGTTACACAGACCGAAGGGCATTAACAGGTATTCATAGTGCCCATCTCGAGTGTTG
Organism: Rhinoderma darwinii; assembly: GCF_050947455.1. Classification (NCBI taxonomy): domain Eukaryota; kingdom Metazoa; phylum Chordata; class Amphibia; order Anura; family Rhinodermatidae; genus Rhinoderma; species Rhinoderma darwinii. The sequence continues at coordinate 171,807,164 of NC_134689.1, read as the reverse complement.
AATGCCGTTTTCCGTTCGTCACACTGGTGGATCCGGATCAAATTGTAAGCCCCACGCAAGTCTAGTTTAGAAAAAATCTTGGCTCCTCGTGTGCGGTCAAATAGTTCGGAAATTAGTGTCAACGGATATTTTTTCTTGACCGTGATTTGATTGAGACCATGGTAGTCAATGCAAGGTTGTAGAGATCCGTCTCTTTTCTTGACAAAGAAGAACCCAGCCCTGGAGGAGGATTTTTGTATGAAACCCCTCTCCAGATTCTCCTTGATATAGACTGGCATAGACTGAGTCTCTGGCAAAGAGAGAGCTTATACCCGTCCACGGGGAGGGGACGTATTTAGAACCAGTTCAATAGGACAGTCATAAGCCTGGTGTGGGGGAAGCATCTCAGCCTCCTTCTTGCTGAAGACATCCGCAAACTGAGAGAAATGAGGGGGCAATCCTGCCAATGACTGAGGCACAGGAGGCTGGACAGGATGGATCTGCAACAGACAGCGGCAGCGACATTTGGAGCCCCATTGGTGAACCTCTCCGGAATTCCAGTCCAGGTCTGGGGCATGTAATCGGAGCTAAGACAGACCCAGTAAAACAGAATTGACGGCTTTAGGCAAAACAAGAAACAAAATAAGTTCAGTATAAAGTGCTCCAACTTGGAGCTTCAACGGCTTGGTTTCAGATGCAATCGGGTCGGGCAGGGGCAGTTCATTCACTGAGGCAACAGCCAAAGACGTCTCCAGAGGGACTGTGGGTAACTGGAGAAGATCCACTAGGTCTTTTTGGAAAAAGTTTGCTGCGGACCCAGAGTCCAGATAGTGCGTCTTCTCGCCGGACACTATGGTCACGCGGATGGACAGTTTTGAAGATAATTTTTTATTCAGCACTGTTCCACCTAGGGTTGTCTCTACAACTAATCCTAGGCATTGGAGTTTTTTTGGCTTCTGAGGACACAAATGTACAACATGGCCTCCAAAGCCGCAATAAAGACAAAGTCCCGAAGAGCGTCTGCATTGTTTCTTCTGGGCTGCCAATTTGAGCCGGTCCACCTGCATAGGCTACTCTGGTGGAACAACTGGTGAGGACAACAGGGATTGCTGGAAAGTAGGAGCCATTCTGGGGAATCTTCTCTTCCGACGAACTTCTTGGGATCGCTCCCGGATCCTCATGTCAATCAGGGTGACAAGAAGAATGAGATCATCCAGGGTAGGTGGCAGATCACGAGCGGCAAGTTTGTCTTTAATCTCGGAAGACAGTCCCTGCCAGAAGGTAGCCAGTAAGGCCTCGTTGTTCCAGGACAGCTCTGCCGCCAGGGTGTGAAACTGAATGGCGTACTCGCCCACGGAGATGTCTCCCTGGCGAAGGGTCAACAGAGATGCAGCTGCTGACGAGACTCGTCCAGGTCCCTCAAATACTGTGTGAAAAGTCTGTAGGAAACACTGGAAGTCACGGGACTCTGGTTCCTGACGTTCCCAGATAGGATTTGCCCATGCTAGGGCCTTGCCAGTAAGGAGATAGGCGATAAAAGCGATCCTTGCGCCATCGGACGGAAATGCTCTGTCATGCAGACTAAAGTGTATCTGGCACTGGTTCAGAAATCCCCTGCAGGTACTTGTATCTCTGTCGTGTCGAGGAGGTAGTGGCAGCGAAAATCGGGAGTTGGCACCGGTACTGACAGGAGGTGTAGTAGGAGGAACAGCCGACCCAACAGGAACAGTTGCCGTGATGGATGCAACTTGCGCATACAGACGCTGTGCAATGGAGTTCACTGCCAGGAGGAGTTGGCCTTGTCGTGTCTGAAGGTCTCGCATGTCTGCCTGTATGGCTTGAGACGTCGTCATGGTCTTGGGTTGACCTGCGGGGTCCATAGCCAGCCTGAATGTACTGTCACGATCCGTGGGTATGTAGACCCACTGGGCCACACCGCCGTAGCGGAGAAGCAGCTGGCCAAACAACAGTCCTAGTAAAAGAGTACCTTTGATAGTCCAGACAGTAACGGAGGCTCGGCACAGATGAACTTGCAGACACCAGATATGGTGTATGTCAGCAGGCGTGACTGGTGGCACAACACAACTCCAACAGGTTAAGGCACAGGAACAGATATAGCACGGGATACAGGTAGCAGGGCACGGGAACAACGGGAACAGGATAACACTATAGGACCATTTCCTAAGACTAACATGGGTAAACACAACAACGCTCAGGCAATGAGAGAAAGGGAAGAGCCCTTTTTATAGTCCAGGGTGATCATGGGCTAATTACAGATTTTACTCATGTGTATGCACTGTCCCTTTAAGGCCGGATGCGAGAGCGCGCACCCTACAGGAACCAGTGAGGCGATGCGGAAGGGAGTGCCGCCATCCCTCAGGGGGGAGATGCCGCCCGGCACTCAATCGCCCATGGCCGTCGGGGGGCAGGTAAGAAAGACGGTCCGCGGCTGTGGACGTTACAATTACACAAATGTAACTTTACTTCTCTATTTTCTCTAACAATATCAATATATCTACTGGCAAACTCCACAGAATTATATTAATCAACATGATAAGATGTATTTTAATTTGTAATATATATATATATATATATATATATATATATCCAAAAAAGAGAATGTGAAGCAGCACTCAAATAAAGTGAATTTATTCATCCAACATGGAACCACAACGTTTCACCTCCTCATAGAGGAGGTGAAACGTTGTGGTTCCATGTTGGATGAATAAATTCACTTTATTTGAGTGCTGCTTCACATTCTCTTTTTTGGATATATATATATATATATATATATATATTACAAATTAAAATACTCAAATAAAGTGAATTTATTCATCCAACATGGAACCACAACGTTTCACCTCCTCATAGAGGAGGTGAAACGTTGTGGTTCCATGTTGGATGAATAAATTCACTTTATTTGAGTGCTGCTTCACGTTCTCTTTTTTGGATATCTAACACATAAGGAGAGGTCACTCCTTTATTTTTGAAGCTTTGCACCAGCCTAGTCAGGCATTTGTTCACAGTGCTGCTCCAATCCCCTGCTTTTTTATATATATATATATATATATATATATATATATATATATATATATACAATTTAATAAAATTGTATGAAATAGATGAAACAACAGTCTCTATAAAAAAAATATTACATACCCTGCATAATCCTTGAACACAAAGGTCATCAGTTTCAGGACCACAAATTGTGCCATCTATAACTCTGTCCTTCAGCTGGTAATAGGACGATGTCCCAGAAACACGACAAAACAGCTTGCACCGATCTTTCATTAGAACTGTACAAATAAAAATGTAGTCTCTGTTACTGTGAAGCTTCTGCTTCAATTACCTTTCTACACTTAAGAATCAGAAGAAGACACAATTTATTCTTACTGCCACTGTATTTTGGGATCCACCGTACACTGGTTGTAAGACCATTGATGTTGAAATGTTTGCCATCAAATTGAGAACACTGCACATCTCTAAAATCTTTCTTTCCTTTGGGGCAAGAATCAGTGTTACAAGATCGAAACTTCATCCTTCTTCCCACACAATATTTTCCCCCATCTTTGGGCCTACAAAACATTTGCAGTAATAAAAAAAATATAATGTTTACTACAAACTTAACCACAAAATGTTAATGTATATAACGAAAAAGTTAATATTAACGGTAAAGTAAATTCCAGGCTTTATTTAGTATTAAAAATAGGAATTGGGAATTTGATGTACGGCTTTCAAGTAAAACAAATGTTGATATAGCAATACTGCCTCTGCTAATAATAATAATAATAATAATAATAATAATAATAATAATAATAATATAATATAAGTTCCTAAACTATGCAAAATCTTTTGCTTTCATGACCACATTGTTAAAGATTTATAAAGAAAACCCCCTTTGCTAAAGCAGTTCCCCAGGCGATACACTAAGGAAAGCTGCTGGTTGGCATGAAAAATGTAGCATTGTGTGGTGCCCACCGAAACCAATTTGTGATCATGTAATACCCCAGAAAAATTCCTCCAGAGCAAGAGCTGCTTTTTGCAGTGGTCATTTGTTTCTGGCTAATAGAGGATTGCCAAGTGGATGTTCTCATGTCCTAATAGGGCAAATGGAGAAGTATGGAGAAGCAACATTATAAAAGTCCTAATGGGATAACCACTTTAGTAGTTATGCTTTTCAAAATGCTTCACTATTCCAAGTCTTCTTTATTTGGAAATAATAATAGTTGTAACTGAGCTACACGGAGCCTGTACAACATTGAGACCATAGGGCATCCGTGAACTGCCGTACAGGCACTGTTAAGTGCCATATGTACGGAGATATTCTTCCCTAGAAACAATGATTCCAGGGGAGAATACCTCTATACATACAGCATTCGATAGAAAAACCCACAATTTTTTTGTCTGTCAGATTCATATGGAATCCAACAGAAAAACCTCTGTATCAACTCCTAAAAATCAGAGGCACACGGATGTACAGTAGAGGTCTCATGAACATCTATAATAGATCTATCATGGCTCTGTACAAATGCAGCCATAATATGACTATGTGAAAAAGACCTCAGCAGTGTCTTTGTAAGTTTTCCAAACTGATATATTTCAACAACTATGGGCACTTATTTGACTACATCTTGCTAAAGGCATTAATAATTTTTTTCTTAGCTTTAATATCTTGGTCAATTTTTATAATCAGTTGGATAAACTCTCCTTCATATAAAGATTTACATAACTGTCGACATTAATTTGGCACAATCATCACATGATTATTCTATGCTGTTGTAGCCTTTTTTTTTTTACTGTTTCTGCTTCTCGCCTCCCAATAATGAAAAATGATTTAATTAGGCATAACAATGAATTCCAGATAAATAAAACAGATGATAAAATAGTACAGTCCCATTTTCCTCATTATCATCCCTGAGGCAAAAAGTTTAGCTGTTCTTATCATATATCTTTTTTTTTTCCAAATTTATGGATAAGAACAATTATTATATAAACATATAATATATTATTATATACAAATAATACATAGTTTAACAGCTTACTCGGGTTGATTGCAATATCTAGCAGATGTTTTGATTCCGCCACCACAGCTTCTTGAACATGAACTGTAAGGTTCCCAAGGTCCCCATTCACCATCCACAGGACGGCTATTCGATACTTTGTCAACACAAAGGCCACGATGGCAATGCTATTCAAAAGAAATAGAAAATACATGCAGTAATAAAGATTTGTCAAGATTTTGTCAAATGCTGCTTATTAACCCCTTAATTTACAATGGCATTTTACCTCTCATAACAAGCCTCACTTTGGAGGTTTTTGAAATGTATTCATTTGACAAATGTATTTTCCACTTACTAGGATATTCAACAGATTTTAACGTTTTTTTTACTACAGAGATCAGCTCATATCTACCCGTTTGGCCACTACAACCAGGCAATCAACTGTTATCGGAGGCCACTGCAAGTAAAATTTTGCATTATATTCTGCCTATTCAAATGCTCTTAGCAGTGGCTCTCCACTTTGGCTAATATAGAAGGGTACCGAGCAAAGAACCCACCTCAATAAAATCCATATATCCTGTTTGATTAAATTAAGGGATATCTTGGCTTATGTAAAGAAAACTTAAAGTGAATGTATAACCTATATTTTATTTCCTAATTAAAACCTAGATAGTAAAACCTAATCTTTTTTTCTAATCTGTTTTTATTTTCTTATGTCGATTTTTTTTAAATTCTATTTTCTGTACATGATTATGGGGGCAACAATTTTGCCTGGACTGATGTTAAAGAGAATTTTTCACTACCCCCATACATGTGTAGCGGAGTGCACCAGGTTATAGGCGCTGCTGGCCTTTCTGGAGATATCAGTGCCGTCATTAGCCTCTCCTCCCCGGCGACGGCAGTGGCGTCTGTGCTGTGGATCACTGCTGTGTGTGTGTGTGTGTGTGTGTGTGTGCATGCACGCTCTCCTTCTCTTTCCATTTCTCCAGCTCCTGTCAGCCAGTGATGAGAAGACAGTGTGATCTCACGGGAGAGATCACAGAGCAGAAGCCAGTCTGACACTGTCCGCAGCTGTTTGCACAGTGTCAGAGCGCTAACTATCACGCCCCACTGCCCTTTTCATGTCCAGGAACGCCCCACTGACAGTACAGGGGCTAATTTATATATCGGTCGCCAATAATAATGGTACCGATCTCTCCAGAATGGCGGAGGCTAGACAGGTAATTCAAAGTACCTCAGGGTCTGTGATGAAGCACTTATAATATGTCTGGGGTAGTGGAAAGTTCTCTTTAACAGCATTTAGAGATATGGTTTACAGCCGCCACATGGACCATAGGAACCTGTGAACAAGAGGAGAGTCACTGACTTCTATGGGAGAGATTTCTAGGTATGCTCTCTGACCTGTGCAGAGATCAATGTGCAGGAAGAGATAGGAGTGGAGCTGTATCCATCACCAATTGTCAGTGGTGGATCCTGTGATATCTATATATAGGTGTTACCCAGGGGCATAGCTAAAGCATCATCGGCCCCGATGCAAAAGTTCTTCTTGGGCCCCAACAAAAACTCTCATGGCCAACGGCCCGCAGCTTTCAGTGACCCAACGATGCAGCACTAGCAGCCAGGGGCGTCACTAAGGTCTTAAAACATCAGGGGAAATAGCCCCAATACATATGTCTCCCCCAAAAAAACATGTGTATGCGTGTATGTTTATGTGTACGGATGTAGCCATCGATATCACAGAACAAAAGTCATTGAAAAAGTCAAGATAAAGAATCTTGCCACTGTGTATTTAATGCGTTAAAAGTCAAGATAAAGACGGCTACATCTGTATGTATGTATATATATATATATATATATATATATATATATATATATATATATAAAAGACAGCATATCTATAGCACTACAACCCTATAGCTATGGATAGGATTAGATACAGTGGCTCAGCAGACAGTATCACATATGATAGGCTTAGATATAGGGCCCAGCTCGCTGACATTGAGGCTCCAGCGCTGGACCAGGAAAGGAGAGAATAATAATTGTTTTGCTTTTTCATGTGTTACTAATAATTTTTGTGTGTTTGTGTTGTTTTACAGGTTCGGTTGTTGGACTACGTCGGATTCGAGGACTACTTCGATGACGGCGTTTTTTTTATTCTCAATAAAATGATTAATGAGGGTTGTGTTTTTTTTTAATTTCAATAAAATATTATTTCTATGTCCTTGTATTTTTTTAAACTTTATTACTACCTCCTTAGTAATGGCCGCTGGCTGATTGACAGCGTACATTACTATGGCGGGGCTTAATGTTAGCTGGTGAAGAGGCTAACACTAACCCCCCATTATTACCGCTGTACCCACCTCCACCAGGGGTGCCGGGAAGAGCCGGGTACGATCCAACTCTTTCCGGGCACCCCTGGTGGTGGTGGGTACAGGGGTAATAATGGGGGTAAGCCTCTGCATCGGCTAACACTTAGCCGCGCCTCAGTAATGGACCCTGTCAATCAGCCAGCGGCAATTACTAAGGAGGTAGAAATAAAGTTTAAAAAAAATACAGACATAGAAAAAATATTTTATTGAAATAAAAAAAATCCTCGACAACCATTTTATTGATGATAAAAAAAGCCTTATTCGAAGTAGTCCTCGAATCCGACGTAGTCCAACAACCGAAACTGTAAAAAAACACAAACGCAAAAAAAAAAGCATTAGTGATATTATGTGGTTATGGTAAGATGCTTAGATACAGGACCCCAGCAGACAGTAATCTCTTACAGTATAAGATGACTGTCTGCTGGGGCCCTGTACCTAAGCCTACCATGTGGACGCAGACAAGTAAAAAATGCTACAGAGGGAGAAAGCTCAGGTGCATTAAATAGTGATATCCACTTCCACTAGTCTTGAGGGGAGTGGCTGCTCAGTGTTATCACTGCACACAACCAACACAGCGTATCTTGATCACAGCCTATTTGTCACGCCCCTACTATTAGATCAGGCGGGCTGCCCTGCCCACCACACCAAACAATGGCACATTATAAGACCTGGCTGCATCCTGAAAAAAATGTACATAGTAAACATATCCATGAAAAACAGACGGTATTAGTTGTTATTTTGGCCAAAAATACGCAAGCTCGAAACCCAATGCCAAGGGTCACTCACTGTCTTGCGAGTCCTACGCTAGAACTTTTCGTTCCCCACATAAAAGCAATACACAGAAAAAAGGGGGACATAAATATACTCAAAAACACACAAAAAAAGGTCCTTCTTACTAAATGGGTTGGTAGACACCAGTTCCCAACAGGACGCAGACAAGTCAATGACCCAGCAGACAGTCATCTTACAGTATAAGATGACTGTCTGCTGGGGCCCTGTACCTAAGCCTACCGTGTGGTAGGCTTCGATACAGGGCCCATCAGATAGGATCACACATGGGCCATGTATCAAAGTCTACCATGTAGTTGGCTTAGATACAGGGCCCAGCAGACAGGATGACGCGATGTGGGATCCTGTCTCATGGGCCCTGTATCTAAGCCTACCACATAGTAAGCTTAAAGGGGTTGTCCAGTCCCTAAACATTGATGGCCTATCCTCAGGATAGGCCATCGATAGCTGTTGGGTCGGGGCCCAACTCCCGGGACCCCCGCCAATCAGCTGTTTTGAAGGGGGTGCAGCGCTCGTATGAGCGCTGTTTCCCCTTCATTTCCCTTACTTGCTCACACTGTGAGTCGCCGACACGTCCGTGTCCGCGTTTCTAACAATCGCTGGTTCAAATCCTCTAGGGGGGCTAATAAAGTACGTAAAAAAAAGTTAAATATAGTTAATAGTGGAAAAAAAAAACAACAATATATATTGAAGGTTAAAAAAAAAATGTCTAAAATAATCTAAAAAATTTAAATAAAAGAAATAAACAAAAATGGTATTGCTGCGTCTGTAAAAGTCAGAATTAATACAATATACCATTATTTAACTCAAACGGTGAACGGCGTAAAAAACAAAAAATTTAAACCACCAAAATCGCTGTTTTTTGATCACCGTAGATCTAAAAAAAATGTTATAAAAAGTGGTCAAAAAGTTGTATGTACCCAAAATATTGTATCAATAAAAACTACAGTTTGTCCCGCAAAAAATAAGCCCTCACACCGCTCAATCGACGAAAAAATAAAAAAGTTATGGCTCTCAGAACGTGGTGAAACAAAACTATTTTTTTTAACAAATATTTTTTTCTTTGTAAGTGGTAATATATATAAAAATCAATATCAATTTGGTATCACCGTAATTGTATTGAGCCGCAGAATAAAGTTAAGTTGTCGTTTTCACCGAAAGGTGAAAGCCGTAAAAACGAAACCAAAAAAATAACAATGGAGGAATCACAGTTTTTTCCAATTTCAGCCCGCAAACAATATTTTTTTTCAGTTTCCCAGTAAATTGTAAGGTACTTTATTCTATTCTCTACTTAAACAAATTAATTCTTCCATGAAAATATGCTGTGATTTAATTCCATTACATTGTGATTGGAACATGTATATTTGTGAAAAATCTAATTCATCATGTGAAAATAGCAACCTGAGTATAGAGCATACTTTATGGCCTAAATAGGGTCACTTATTTTCTGTATGGAAAAAAAGATCTATGTCTAATACTTCTCACAGTTGACTGTATCCACTCTAGGCAATCCCCTTTGAGCTAAACAGATCAGCAGTACAAATATCTCTCCTGTCCTGATAGTGTGCGACATTGTATCAGTGCAGTCAAAATGTGCCAGCCCATAGTTCAAAGTGTTTATTTTGAAGAGAATTGTCTATACTGGATAAAATTGTAACAAAACTCTCAAGATTCTGTTCTGGTTTTCAGCCTCTGGATGTACAAAAGGTTGTTTTCATTCACTAACAGAACAAAGATATCTTAAAAACAGTAAAGAATTAAAACAAAGTTTTATAGAATGTTGTACAACTTTATACAATCATCAAGCTTTATTTACATTTAAAAAAAAAATCGGAAAACCCCTTCAATTATTAAAAAAAAAGTGGGAGAACCCGGAGATTTCAGTTTTTATATTGCGAGACTCCCACTGCCTGTGCTAATTAACGGGTCACTAAAGAGCTCTGTTATCTAAAAGAAAATGTAAGATTAATACCTTTCCGGGACCACAATCACTTCCATCAGCTAAAGGCATATGTTGAGTTAAACATCCTTTATGCATTCCTTCTGTACTTGTGCACCACAAGCGCTTGCACTGTTTCTGTTTAAAAAACAAATGTAATATTTATTTCATTTCTTTAGATTTACCCTATTTTGCAGTGTATTCATGCTTAGGCCTTATTTACACGAGCAATGCGCAAATCCGACGTGAAAAACGACAGTTTTTCACGTCCGAGGTGCATCCGTGCTCGGCGCTGCAGAACGCGATGTCTCGCATCCCCCATAGATGAGAGTCTATGGAGGGATGCATGATGCGTGAAAAGATAGGACACGTTCTATTTTACCATGGACCCTTCACACGGGCCGTTGAAACAACGGCTGTGTGACCGGGCACATTCAATTACATAAGTCCGTGGGACGACCGCTGTTTCAACGGCCGTCCGATGGACGTTTAACACGCTCGTGTGAATTAGGCCTTAAAGTGTACCTCATCACAAAAAAAATCACAATAATTCCGTAGGCATCTGTATATTTCGAGTAGTGCAGCCAAAAATTATATGTTGAACTTGAATATTTTAGGTATTTTTGGTTCTGCTGGTATTTTTCTGTATGTTTTCTCCCACCATGTTTGTCAACTCTACATAGTGAGGTGCAGAGGGGCATGGGCCCTGGTGCAAAAATTCGGCTTGGGCCACCTTTCTGCCTCTTCGGCTAAGACAAAACCAAAATCTCACCCTGTATACATTTGTTTATACATCATATGAATAATAATAATAATCTTTATTTATATAGCGCCAACATATTCCGCAGCACTTTACAATTTAGATGGAACATGAACAGACAATATCAGACATTACATAGTGACAAAGCTCATTTACAATTCAAACAAGAGGAGTGAGGACCCTGCTCGCAACAGCTTACAATCTATGAGGAAATAAGGGAGACACAAAATGTAAAAAGCGCTTGTTCAGTACAATGGTCCAGCCATCTTTTATACACATGAGGTAGTACACATAAAGAAGCATGAGCCGGTCACCAGCCAGTGTCTGCGTATGACAGACATGAACTGCATTAGGGTGCAAGGAGTGTGGGGGAAACTGCTGAATAAAGGGGTCAGGTTCTCATGACTAATGCAAAAGGGGGGCCAGCGAAAGGAGTCAGATTAGGTAATGTTATAGATCAGGGCACGTTTAAAACTTGGATGTTGGGAATTAATCTGATTGTCTGGGGTAGCACATTCCAGAGGACTGGTGCTGTACGAGAAAAATCTTGGATTATGAAGGATGTTAATCTAAGGTCGTTGGCAGAACGTAGAACACAAGTAGGGTGGTAGACAGCAATGAGTAAGGAGGTGCAGCACTGTGGAGAGCGTTATAGGTGAGAGTAATAAGTTTGAATTTAATTCTGTAGGGAATGGGCAAGTGACTGGCACAGGGTAGAGGCGTTGGTGTAGCGGTTGGTCAAAAAGGTGAGCCTGGCTGCTGCAATAAGGATAGATTGGAGAGGGGAGAGTTTATTGAGGGGAAGACTAATTAGTAATAAGTGACCGTGGTCAAGACGAGAGTGAATTTAGAGCAACAATGAGGGTTTTGGCTGTTTCCATAGTAAGAAAAGGGCAGATTCTGGAGATGGTTTTGAGGTGAAAGTGACAGGAGCGTGTAAGTGATTGAATGTGTGAAGAAAAGGAAAGATCTCAGTCAAAAATAACACCAAGACAGCGGGCGTGCTGCCTAGGAGTTATGGTAATGCCACACACTGAGATGGAGACATCAGGTTTAGGTAGGTTAGTAGATTTTGGGAACTCAAGGAGCTCATTTTTAGAGAGATTCAGTTTCAGATAGAGAGAGGATATGATGTTAGAGACAGCGGACATGGGAAGAGGCATATAATTGGGTGTCATCAGCGTAGAGATGGTACTGGAAGCGAAATCTGCTGATGGTTTGTCCAATAGGGGTTGTGTAGAGAGAAAAGAGGAGCGGACCTAGGACTGATCCCTGAGGAACCCTGATAGCAAAGGGAAGAGAAGAAGTAGAACCAGCAAATGACACACTGAATGAGCGGTCAGATAAGAGGAAAAACAAGTGAGAGCTTAAGTCCAATAGAGTGGAGCAGGTTAGGTAGGAGTTGGTGGTCTACAGTGTCAAAGGCTGCAGTGAGATCCAGAAGTATCAGGAGAAAGTATTTGCCGTTAGATTTAGCCGCCAAGTGATCGTTTGAGACTTTAGTAAGGGCAGTTTCTGTGGTGTGTAGTGTGCGGAAACCAGATTGTAAGGGGTCAAGAATGAAGTAAGCAGAGAGATAGAGGATAAGGCGACAGTAGTCCAGGCGTTCCAGGAGTTTGTAGATGAAGGGGAGGCAGGTTGGCAGTTAACAACGCTGGATGGGTCATGAGTTGTTTTTTTCAGTAATGGGTTTATAACGGCATATTTAAAAAGAGGAGGGAAAGATTCCAGAAGAAAGAGAGAGGTTAAATATTTTAGTCAGATGACTAGTGACAGCCAGGGAGAGGGACTGGACGAGGTGTAAGGGGATAGGGTCACTAGGGCAGGTAGTAGGACGAGAAGAAAAGAGTAGCCTAGAGACGTCTTCTGTTACTGAATAAGAGCTCATAAACACAGATATATTCTGGCTCTTAGTTATACTAAGGGCTTATTTACATCAGAATTATCTTTTCATGCAACCTTTCTATCAAAGGAACAAAAAGCCAAACAGAAACTATCGCTTCCGTTTGCATTACCATTGATTTCATGGTATTTTTTCTCCTTCAGTTGTTTCTGTTTGTTTCCGTTCCGCTAGGTTTCCGTTTTCTTTTTATGGAAACAATAGCGTAGTCGACCACGCTATTGTTTGTGTGTAAAAAACAGAAACCTAGCTAATCCGAGGCACACTGGAACCAACTGAAAGAGATAAAATGCCATAGAAAACTATGGTAATACAAGCGGAAGCGATAGTTTCTGTTTAGCTTTCCGGTCATCTTTTCCTCTGACGGAAAGGTTATCCGGAACAGATGAACGGAAAGACAACGCTGAGGTGAATGGGCCCTAAGCTGTAATATGGCTTCCATAGCACTCTGACTTCATATGGAGGCATACAGAGTTTTTAGGTCAGATATGAATCCGTTAAAAAAAATTGTGGTTGCTTCATTGCCCGTTTTATTACGAAGGTGTTCTCCCCTAAAAGTCTTGCTTTTGGGGGAAAAAAAAAATCTGGAACACAATGCCGTATGTACCAAAGATTAGAAAGCTGTTGTAGCAGCTCTGCCTTTCTGCGATTTTAGTGTGCCCTTTCTTTGCGTTTTGTTTTCTGACACAATTTTTGAAAAACCAAAGCAAAAATGTCACGGTTTTGCCATGATTTTTGCAAAATTCCAGATCCCAGAATTAATCAAAATTAGATACCAAAATTAATTCAGACTCCAGACCAGACCCCCAAAAAATTCAGACACTAGACCTCAAAATAATTCAGACTCCTAAAATAAATCCAGACCCGAGACCAGACTCCAAAATAAATCCAGACCACCAGAATCCAAAATTAATTCAGACTTGAATGGCGTCAGGACACAGTGCAGTAATGTCAGAGGTGAAGAGGACTCGGGAACAAGGAGGGTAAATAAATGGAGAAGTTACTGCATTAACTGGGGCCTGTATTGTCTCATCTAATGGAAACCACACAGGTCCCAGGCACTACAGTAACTCTGCTGTACAGCAACAAAAAATGATAGTGGTACAGAGATTCAGTAAGCTTGTATTTATTAATGCTGACAAACATGCACATGAACGTGTTTTTGCGGCCGCAATTCACCCTCATCAGATTGCTATACAGTGCATTGTGTAAAGACTACACTTCCCAGAAACACTAAGATAGCAAATGCTCTAACTTATCAGATTAGTACAATATAAATAATGCAATGCAATTATAAAGTTACTGAACATTTTATACACATACATATATGGAGTTTAAAGGGGGAAAAACACTTTAATCATCAATTCTAGAGTCTGCAACAAGTGGTTAATATAGACTGATAAATTAAAGTGAAGCTCCAGTTGATACCTAACCTATTAAACTCAAGCAACATTCATACGTAAATTGTCATTGCTCAGATGTTGTCTCTGTTAAGAAAGGCATATTAAAATTACATCATGACAAAGGGCACCAAAAAATTGTGCCATTAGTCTAATAACGGAGTAGAAAGAACAAACCAGACTCATTAGAGGGACTGGTAGACTTTCTTTGGAAAGTTGTATTAGACAAATAACACAATATGTTTCTGTGCTGTTTGTCTTAGTAACCTTTTGGATCCGTACTTATAAGATTGCTGCCCCACAGTAACTGAAAGTAAAAAATAAAATCAAAAACTTACCATATATGGACAAACTTGTGACCCTTTCCCAAACATCAGCTCACATTGCTTGTTAGCATCGTATATTACACCAGGTAATTGATTTGAAAAGTCATACACACGTCCACTGGGCGTATCAAGGAGACATTCCCCATAACCAGTACTATAAAGAAAATTTGAATTAAAATAATAACACATCAGAAATATATGTGGAATTGGAGGGATGTGGAGGTACAGAAGAGACCTCGTGGGCTTCTATTCAGTCTTATTACAGCTCAGTACAAAACACAATGCACAGCAAATCCTTAATAATATATACTGGTTATTTACAGAATGTATATATTACTTTATTGAACCCCATCGTTTGACAGAATGCAGCATAATAAATGAAACATTTATAGACCTATATCCAATATAGAAACTGATGGTGATGATATATGATCTCATCTCTCAAGCCCATAAACCACCACTATCGGGTTCAACAAATGTATTTATGCACAGACTAGCCCCTATAGATACTGGTAGGGCTAGTCTGTGCAAGAATGCATTTGTTATCCTAGCTGTGAGTGACTAAATGTAAATGTTTATTCTCTCTGTGACTGTAAAAAATTAAAAGGAGAAAAATATATAGGGACATTGTTTTGCTTCTAGATCTCTGATAAGCACTGTAGTCACTGTATGATCTGCAGCGAGATGATTGGTGTATTGTTATTTTTTGTGAAACAACATCTCCGAACATATCCTTACCATTGTTCAGGCTATACTACGAGCTGTAATATTATGCCGTACAAACTTATATGGCAGGGGTTAAACTGAATTTGCAAATGATCTATGTACTGAGCTGTATTTGTGCTTGTGCTGTATATATGTACTGAGCTTGGTTCTGCTGCTGTATAAATTTATTTAGCTTGATTCTGGTACTGTATGTATGTACGGAGCTTGGTTCTGGTACTGTATATATATGTACTGAGCTTGGTCCTGGTGTTGTATTTATGTACTGAGCTTGGTTCTTTCATTGTATATATGTACTGGGCTTTGTTCTGGTGCTGTATTTATATCCTGAGCTTTGTTCTGGTGTTGTATATATGTACTGTGCTTGGTTCTGGTGTTGTACATATGTACTGAGCTTGGTTCTGGTGTATTTATGTACTTAGCTTGGTCCTGGCACCGTATCTGCGCATTAGCCGGGAGATTTGTCACGGCTTACAGCGCAAGCAGCACTATCCCCCACCCTTCTCATAGTGCACAGCCTAACTAAATGGGCTGAGCATGCTTAGGATATTGAATGTGTTTTACAGCTGACATGCTGCTCTAATGGCCAGGAACAGCGATTGCACTGTTCCTGGCCGTTTAACTAGTTAAAGCTGTTTTCCCATGAGGGACATTTATGACATATCCACAGCACATGTCATAAATGTCAGATAGATGCGAGTCCCACCTCTGGGACCCACACCTATCTCTAGAACAGGGCCCCCTAATCCCCGTTCTAGCTTTTTGTGCTCAAGCTGACACCCGGCCACTTACTGATTTGATTTCATGGTCAGGAGTTACGGAAACAGCGTAACTCGCTGAGCTATGCTGTTTCCATAACTCCCATAGAACTGAAAAAGTAGTTATGGAAACAGCGTAGCTCGCATGCTGCGCTGCTTCCGTAACTGCCATTCACTCCTATGGGAGTTACGGAAACAGCGTAGCTCAGCAAGTTACGCTGTTTCCATTACTCCCGACCATGTTCCTACCATGTAATCAGAAAGTGGCCGGGAGTCAGCGTGAGCACAAATACTGCGTTTGACCAATAAAAGGACATATTGATTGAAACTTGGGAGACGTGTGCTGCTTTTCAACCATGCTTTTTCTGAGGATATCCTGTGGATATGTCATAAATGTCCCTCATGGGAAAACCCATGCCCTGGTCAATAGCGACCACAGCATTTAAACCGTTAGGAGAGGGACGGCCCCCCTCTGACTGCCCAATGGGCAACCCCGCAATGCGATTGGGGGGTGCCGATGTTTATCACCTAATGAAGGCCCCCAGCTCTGCCTTTTGTCTGCCTCCGGCAGGGCATAGCAGTAGCCTGTAAAAATGACAATATACTGCAATACATTAGCATTGCAGTGTATTATACCAGCGATGTAACGATCGCTGGTTCAAGTGCTCTGGGGGAACTTATAAAATGTGTAAAAAAGTCAGATACATTTTCAGGAGTGTAAAAAAAATAAAAATCATTCCAAAAACCCCTTTTCCCATTTTTTCCCCAAGCTCAATGTAAAAAATTAAAAAAAATTAAAAAAATGGCATCCCTGCGTCTGTAAAAGTCTGAAGTATTACAATATACCATTATTTAACTCGCATGGTGAACGGCGTAAAAAAATAAAATTTAAAACACAAGAATCTTCTTTTTTGGTCACCTCTAAAAAAAAAATGAAATAAAAAGTAATCAAAAAATCGTATGTTCCAAAAATACATATTGCTGTGGATAGGTGATAAATGATGTTTATGGGAAAATACCTTTAACCCCTTCCCAACATTTGTCGTAAGTATACGTCATGGAAAGCCAGTGCTTCCTGCAAAACGTGGTATACTTACGAGAAATGGATGGTACCGTCTCAGAAGCTGAGTCGGTGCCATCATCCCCGGATGACAGCTGTATCGTAAAGCTGACGGCCTGTTGTAATGGCAGGGACCGAAGTTAGCTTCGATGCCTGCCATTAACCCCTTAAATGCAGTGGTCAAAAGCGATCGCTGTATTTAAGGTGTGTGAAGCTCATCGGCACCCCAGAAATGAAATCGCTGGGATGTCGGTGGCTGCAATGGCAACCGGAGGCTTAATAGTGGCTTCCCGGTCTGCCTAGTACGGAAAACTTCCAGTCCCTGCCCGGAGGTGGGGCCTAAAGAGCTTCGGTAGCCATCGGCAAGATGGCGTGGGCTCAGGAGATGAGCCGGCGTCATCAGCGGTGGATGTCAGCTATATGTTACAGCTGACATCCACCTGTAACAGCAGGAACTGGAGCTAGCTCCAATCCCTGATATTAACCCCTTAGATGAAGCGATCGCTGCATCTTTGTGGTTGTCAGCAGATTGGCAGCTCTGCCCTGAAATCACAGTGCTGCCGACTGCTAATATGGCAACAGGAGGCTTAAAGAAGCTCTGTCACCAGATTTTGCAACCCCTATCTGCTATTGCAGCAGATAGGCGCTGCAATGTAGATTACAGTAACGTTTTTATTTTTAAAAAACGAGCATTTTTGGCCAAGTTATGACCATTTTTGTAGTTATGCAAATGAGGCTTGCAAAAGTCCAAGTGGGTGTGTTTAAAAGTAAAAGTCCAAGTGGGCGTGTATTATGTGCGTACATCGGGGCGTTTTTAATACTTTTACTAGCTGGGCGCTCTGACGAGAAGTATCATCCACTTCTCTTCAGAACGCCTAGCTTCTGCCAGATCACGCTGTGACGTCACTCACAGGTCCTGCATCGTGTCAGACGAGCGAGGACACATCGGCACCAGAGGCTTCAGTTGATTCTGCAGCAGCATCGGCGTTAGCAGGTAAGTCGATGTAGCTACTTAGCTGCAAACGCTGATGCTGCTGCAGAATGAACTGTAGCCTCTGGTGCCGATGTGTCCTCGCTCGTCTGACACGATGCAGGACCTGTGAGTGACGTCACAGCGTGATCTGGCAGAAGCTGGGCGTTCTGAAGAGAAGTGGATGATACTTCTCATCAGAACGCCCAGCTAGTAAAAGTATTAAAAACACCCCGATGTACGCACATAATACACGACCACTTGGACTTTTACTTTTAAACACACCCACTTGGACTTTTGCAAGCCTCATTTGCATAACTACAAAAATGGTCATAACTTGGCCAAAAATGCTCGTTTTAAAAAAATAAAAACGTTACTGTAATCTACATTGCAGCGCCTATCTGCTGCAATAGCAGATAGGGGTTGCAAAATCTGGTGACAGAGCCTCTTGAACAATAGCCTCCTGCTCTGCCATTACGGAAGCCGATTAGGCCCCACCCGGAGGCGAGGCCTAATCGGCTTGTAGTCAGTCAATGACTCACAGATCCAATACTTTGCACTACATGGGCAGTGCAATTTATTAGAAAAAAAATCTGACAGTGGGACCTTCAAGTCCCCTAGTGGTACAAATTAAAAGTGTAAAAAGTGAAAAAAAGTTTTAAAAAATATAAGAAAAGTTTCAAGTGATAAAAAAAAACACAATCGCCCTTTCTTCCCTATCAAGTCCTTTATTATTGAAAACTATAAATAAACCATACATACTTGGTATCCTCGTGACCGAATGGGCCTAAACTATAAAAATATTATGTTATTTATTCCACAGGGTGAACGGTGTAAAAAAAAACGTAAAAAACAATGCCAGAATTTCTGTTTCTTGGTCACTTTGCCCTACAAAAATTTAAATAAAAAGTGATCAAAAAGTCGCATGTATCCAAAAATGGTACCTATAAAAACTAACGCTCGTCTCGCAAAAAACAAGCCCTCATACAGCTCCGTCGACAAAAAAATTTAAAAGTTCTGGTTCTCACAACATGGCAACAGAAAAAAATACATTATTTTTACAAAAATTATTTTATTGTGCAAACAGTTGTAAAACATAAAAAAAGTGCTATAAATTTGGTATCGCCGGAATCGTACTGATCCACAGGATAACGTTTACATGTAATTTATAGTGCATGGTGAATGGTGTATGAAAAAAAGAAAGCAGTGCCAGAATTGCTGTTTTTTGGCCACCTTGCCTCCCAAAAAATAGGATAAAAAGTGATCAAAAAGTCGCATGTACCCCAAATTGGTACCAATAATAACTACAGCTCATCTAGCAAAAAACAGCCCTCATACCACTACAACTATGAAAAAATTTAATTAGTTAAGGCTCCAATAAGTCAGGAAACAGAAATATGCGGTTGTGCAGGCCCGAGGGGAACATTTCTTCTGTTTCAATAGGCGATTTTTCAAGGCCCTACAATTAGGGAACCAGGAAGGGGAAGGCCCAAACATATCTGCTGGAAGCGAGGGTGCCCGCATTATACCAGGACAACACTTCCCAGCAAATTCCCCAAACGGCAAAGGTGCGGAGTGTAGACCAAAAGGGGGATAAGAAAGGACACCATTTATCAGTGCGACACTGGCCTGTGCATAAAGGATTGCTTCACATAATAACAAATATCTATAGATTATTTTATTGTTTTTTTTACCCCATTATTATACCACCTGACTATGCCCCTGATGTACTCTGCGCAGCTTACATGTACCCCCACATTATAAACTGAAATACCAGTAAAACTCCAAACAAAACTACGACCAAGCAAAATCTACGCTTCAAAAGCCAAATGGTGCTCCCTCCCTTTTGAGCCCTACAGCGTGCCCAAACAGCAGTTTACTGCACATATATGGCATTGCCATACCCGGGAGAACCCTTTTAACAATTTTTGGGGTGTGTGTCTCCAGTGGCATAAGCTGGGCATGACATAATTGCCACTGAAATGGCATATCTGGGGAAAAACCTAAATTTTTACTTTGCAGCATCCGCAGCGCAATCATTTATGGAAAAGACCTGTGGGGTGAAAATGCTCACTACACCCCTTAATAAATGCTTTGAGGGGTGTAGTTTCCAAAATGGGGTCACTTCTCAATGGTTTCTTTTATTATTTCACGTTGGAGCCTCTGCAATTGTGAACCAATACTTTGTAAGTCGCCAAATTAGGTCTCAATTTTGCAGGGTACTCTTTCACTCCTGAGCCCTATCGAATGTCCAGGCAAAAGATTAGTGCCCCATGTAGGGTGATTCTAAAACCGGGAAACACAGCATAATAATTAGAGAGCTGTCTTGTTATGGTGGCACAAGCTGAGCACCACATATTGGCATATCTGTGGAAAAAAATCCCATTTTCACTCTGCAACATCGAGTGCACACTAATTTCAGCAAAACACCTGCGGGGTTAACATGCTCACTACACCCCCAAGAGAATACCTTGAGGGGTGTAGTTTCCAAAATCGGGTCACTTCTGGGGGGTTTCCACTGTTTTGGTCCCACAGGAGCTTTGCAAATGCTACATAGCGACTAGAAACCAATCCAGCAAAATCTGTACTCGGAAAGCAAAATGGCGCTTCTTCCATTCTGAGCCCTGCCGTGTGCCCATAAAGCAGTTTAAGACCACATATGGGGTATTGCCGTACTCTGGAGACATCGCTTTACAAATGTTGTGGTGCTTTTTCTTATTTTTTTGGGGAGAAAATAGCAATTAGACCTACCGGTAATTGTATTTCCAGGAATCCATCATGACAGCACTACAGGAGGTTGCCCTCTTGACCTCTGTAGGGACAGGAAGACAGAGAGGTTAAAAGGCCCCTCCCACCACCCACTTGCCAGTGTTTTTCAATTACTACACCAGGATGGATGCAACCCTATTTTATTTCTAGGGATAATAACTGACATGTTAAATGCACAAATCAGAATTCAATAAGGGAGGGATGTAATGGTGCTGTCATGATGGATTCCTGGAAATACAATTACCGGTAGGTCTAATTGCTATTTTCCAGTACATCCCTCATGACAGCACTACAGGAGCAATACCAGATTATAATGCTCAGGGCGGGACTATGGATTGAAGGACTTTCCGTCCAAAACTTAAATCCGTATCGGACAGCACATCGAGTCTATAATGTTTGTAAAACGTATGATGGCTTGACCAAGTGGCAGCTCTGCAGATTTGGTCCATAGAGGCTTCTCTTCTTTACTGCCCTTGTTGAATGGGCTCTGATGCCTTGTGGGGCACATAGTCCTTGGGACTTGTAGGCTTCTTGTATGGTGGTTTTTACCCATCTCGCTAGAGAGCCTTTTGAGGCTTTCTTTCCTCTATTCTTTCCTCCAAACAGGACAAATAGATTTTTATCTTGTCTCCAGGAGGAGGTTCTATCCAGATACTGAAGAATTGTTCGCCTGACATCCAGGCAATGGAATTTTTCTTCTTGTTGGTCTTTTGGATCTGGATAAAAGGAAGGTAGAATTATTTCTTGTTCTCTATGGAAAGCGGTAGATACCTTTGGGATAAATGAGGTATCCAGCTTTAGGATGATCTTATCCTCTTGTACTTTTAGGTACGGTTCTATGATTGACAGAGACTGGATTTCTCCAATCCTTCTTGCTGAAGTAATAGCGACTAAGAATGCAGCTTTTAGAGTTAAAAAATGCATACTAATTTCGTCGAGCGGCTCAAAGGGGGGCTCACAAAGAGTTGTTAACACCACATTCAAATCCCAGGTAGGAACTGACTTCTTTAGGGAAGGTTTCAGTTTATAGACCGCTTGGGTGAATCTTCTGATCCACCGATGTTCAGCCAGAGGAGTGTTAAAAAAATTACCTAAGGCTGAAATCTGTACTTTTAAGGTACTAGGGCTAAGTCCTTTTTGAATCCCGATTGTAAAAAATCTAGGATTTTCGCAATGTTGGGAGAAAAGGGATCTGGTCCTGGGATTCCATGCCAGGAACAGAATTTCTTCCAAATCCTTTGATAGATTTTAGAGGTAACTTCTTTATGACTTGATAAGATAGTTGAAATTACCTCGTCTGACAGACCGTGGTTCCTCAAGATCTGCCTTTCAGGATCCAGGCTGACAATTTCAGAGTCTCTATTCCCTGGAAGAATAAGGGACCCTGGGAGAGAAGATTCTCCTTGACTGGGAGCATGATAGGATCTTCCAACGCTAGGTATTGTACGATTGGAAACCAACTTCTTTTCGGCCAATAGGGAAGAATAATGATGAGCTTTGTCAAATCTTCCTGGATTTTTCTTAACACCATTGGTATTAGAGGAAACGGAGGAAAGGCATAGGCCAGATCCATGTCCGAGTGATGGGACAATGCATCTACTCCCAATCGGTTGTCTCTGAGATTTAGGGAGAAAAATGTCTCTACTTGAGTGTTTTTCCTCGTGGCAAATAGGTCTATTTGTGGATAACCCCAATTTCGGGTTAGGGACCGAAAGACTTCCTTGTTTGGGAACATTCTCCTGGGTCTACTTTTTCCCGACTCAGGAAATCTGCTGATGGACTGCCGTGACTGATAGGACGTTTTCTTCTGCCCAACTGAAAATTTGTGCAGAGAGGGCCTGAAGAAGAATGTGTCTTGTTCCCCCTTGATGGCGAAGAAAGGACACCGCTGTCGTGTTGTCCGATAAAATTCTTATATGCTTCCCTTTTATGGTGGGTGAAGCTCTTATAAGTGTCTCCCATACAGCTCTTAGTTCTTTGAAGTTTGAGGACATCATCTTCACTTGACCAGTCCATGTGCCCTGAAAGTGTTGGTCTTGGATTACTGACCCCCAGCCGTGTTTGCTGGCATCTGTTGTAATCACTACATAAGGAGAAGTTCTCCAGGGGACTCCCTTGTCTATGTTGTTTGTGCAGAGCCACCACAGGAGGGATGATTTCACCGTCTCGGAAATTTGAATTTTTAAATTCAGGGAGTTTTGTTTTCGATCCCACCGGGACAAGATCAGATTCTGTAAGGGTCTGGAGTGAAATTGGCTCCATGGAATAGATTGGATGCAAGACGTCATCATTCTCAATATCCGCATACATTCCCTTATGGAACAGGTGTCTTTCCGCCAAAATTTTCTTACTTCTGCCAGTAGGAGTATTTGTTTCTCTCTTGGGAGGAAGGAATGTTGAAGGGAGGAGTCCAGCAGTACTCCTAAGAAGACCTTCTGTTTCTGGGGAGGAAGACTCGACTTCTGAAAGTTGATTATCCATCCCAATTCTTGTAGGAGGGAAAGAACCTGTGACCGATGACTGACTAAGATAGCCGGAGTATCTGCTGTCAACAAGAAGTCGTCTAGATATGGGATAATTACTATACCTTGACTTCTTATGAATGCCATGATCTCTGCCATAATTTTTGTAAAAATTCTGGGGGCGGAGGAAAGGCCAAAGGGGAGGCAGACAAACTGGAAGTGGAGAATGGAAGGACCGTCCTGAATTGCGAATCTGAGGAATCTCTGGATAGGAACGTGATAATACGCATCCTTTAAATCGATCGTACACATTGATGCCTCTTCCCTTATTAGAGGAATAGTCGATCTGATAGACTCCATCTTGAATTTCCGAAAATTCACCCATTTGTTTAGGACCTTCAGGTTGATTATGGTCCTGTAGGAACCGTTTGGTTTTTTGACCAAGAAGATTTTCGAATAGTGGCCCTTGCATATCTCGTTGTGGGGAACTGGGGAAATGGCTCTCAATCTGAGTAGTTTCTGGACGTCCTGGATAAGTATCTGATGAAGATCTTTTGCTTGGTAATGGGTTATTAGGAATTTCTCTGGAGGAATGGAGGAAAATTCTATTTTGTATCCTTCTTCTATTATCTTTAGAACCCAGGGGTTCTGGGTTATTCTCGACCATTCGTGATAAAATTGTAGGAGTCTTCCCCCCACACTCTTGGCGTCATTGCTTTGAGGGCTGGAATGAATTATTTGGGTTAAGGAGATATCCTCGACCCCTTTTTCCTTTGGGGTAACTCCAGCGACCGGACTTCCCTTTCCCGCTGTAGTTCTGTGAAGTAGGATCCCTCTGTTGGCGAAATCTTCCAAATTGAGGGGGTTTTTTTGGTTTCTCTTCAGGAAACCCCTTTTTCCTATCAGTTGCACTCTCCAGTATGTTATCAAGGAGAGGACCGAACATCAGAGACCCTGTAAATGGGATAGAACACAACTTGTTTTTGGACTTAGTATCTCCTGACCACATTTTGAGCCATAATGCTCTTCTAGCAGAATTTGAGAGAGCCCCATTCCTGGCAGCAAATCTAATAGATTCCGCTGAAGCGTCTACTAAGAATCCGGTTGCCATTTTTAGTAACGGTAGAGATTCTAGTAGCTCTTGTCGTGATGTCTTCATCATCAAATGGGTCTCTAGCTGGTTTAGCCATATGAACATTGCTCTTGCTACTGATGTGGCCGCGATATTAGTTGAGATCAAGGCAGAGGAAGATTCCCACGCTCTTTTCAGTAGTCCGTCTGCCTTTCGGTCCATGGCGTCCCTCAACTGAGAGGAATCTTCAAAAGGGATTGCGGTTTTTTTAGCAACCCTGGCGACTGGGACATCTACTTTTGGGATTTCATCCCAAGGCTTAGTGTCTTCTGGATCAAAGAAAAGTCTGTTCTTAAAATCTCTTGAAATGAAGAGCCTTTTTTCTGAATCTTCCCATTCAGTTGTCACCATTCTTTTAAGATTTTCGTTTACCGGAAAAACCCTTGTTTTCTTTTCCGCTATGGTATGTGGTTGGTCCTCTTCGGGAATATCCATAGTTTCCCGTATTGCTTGAATTAAGGTATCCGCCATCTCGGAAGAGAAGAAATTTTTTTTCTCTTGAGTGGAAGAAGTTCAAGGTAAGAGTTCGTCTCTTTCTTCTAACTCATCTTCCGATAGGTAATAGCACTCCTGCTCAGAGTCCGACCCCTGAGAAGGAGGCCAATATTTTTGATCCACTTCAATCTGTGGTCTTTTTGCCCGGGAGTGTGAGGGAGTTTCTTGCGGAGGGGCGAGGGAGGCTACTGACTGACCCACTTCCTCACGAATCATAGTCCTAAGTTCGGACATGAACGTTGGTTGTTCCTCCTTTAGTATTTTGGCAATACAATCCTGACACAATTGTTTTTTATGGGACTCTGGCAATTTTTTTGCACAAGTCGCACATTTTTTAACCTTCTTTTTATCAGTTTGTCTCTGAGAGAAATCTTTTTCCTAGAGAAAACAGAAGGTAGGTAAAGTATGGCGTACATACATAAGGGGTCATACCCTTCCCCAAGGGTGAGACTCACGTGACCCTGGGACATATCTGGAGTTCCATCAGGACGAGGAAGTTCCATATCGCGACAGGTAACAGGCAATGCAATGTGCAATCCACAAAAAATAAATCCAAGTTAGAGTTATCAGCTCTAACTACATACCTGTGCGTGTCCCTTTAAATGCGGGCGTTTTGAATTTCCCGCCTTCCAAGATGGCCGCGGACCGGAAGTAGCCCGACGTCATATCCGGTCGGCTATTCGTCCAGCGTGTACCTGGAGTGCAGCCGCCATAGCCGGCGCTAAGGCTTGCTATGCGGTGCAGCGAGGATCCCTGCCGGTGCGTCCATGCCTATGGAGCTGCCGGTCCCCGCCTGGTCCGCGGTCCGGCCGAAGCCTGCTTGGGAAACCCCAGCCCCCACACACTACCAGAACCCTGCCTAGGATTCCTCCGGTAGGTGTCTTAGGGAGGGAGCTAAGGGACCCGTCGTATGAGGGGTGTTAGCCTGGGCTTTAGGGGGAAGAGAAGGGGGAGTGCACGGACCCCCCGATCTTGCCCCCTGCCCGAGTTTCTTTCCTGCACTAATACAGGAGCGACGCTCTCTGCTCCTGACCCTTGTGGGGACAGGAAGAACACTGGCAAGTGGGTGGTGGGAGGGGCCTTTTAACCTCTCTGTCTTCCTGTCCCTACAGAGGTCAAGAGGGCAACCTCCTGTAGTGCTGTCATGAGGGATATACTGGAATATAAAAAAATTTTGCGCTAAAGCTATGTCTTATTGAAGAAAAAGGATTGTTTTTATTTTCACTGCCCAATTCTAATAAAATCTATGAAACATGTGTGTTGTCAAAATCCTCACTACACCCCTAGATGAATTCCTCAAGGGGTATAGTTTCCTAAATGGAGTCACTTTTTGGGCGTTTTCACTATTTTTGTCCCTCAGCGCTTTGCAAATGCGACATGGTCTCTGCAAACTATTCCTGCTAAATTTGAGCTTCAAAAGCCAAATGGCGCTCTTTCCCTTCTAAGCCCTGCTGTGTGTCTAAACAGCCGTTTATGACCACATGTGGGGTATTGTTTTACTCGGGAGAAATTACTTTACAAATGTTGCATGCTTTTTCTCCTTTACTCCTTTAGCTAAACCTACATTTTCATTGAAAGAATGTAAATTTAAATTTTCACGGCCTACTTCCAATAATTTCTGCAAAAAATTTGTGTGGTCAAAATGCTCACTATACCCCTACATAATTTCCTCAAGGGGTGTAGTTTCCAAAATAGGGCCATCTGCTGGAGTAAACGCTAGTTCCGGCGTATGGCGTCATACGCCGGAACTAGCGTTTACTCCAACACTGGGAAACAAGTGCTATGAGGAATCCCTGCCACTGCAGAAGAACGAAACTTCAAAACAGCTCCAACTTAATCCGTGCCTCCTGTCAAGGAGGTTATCTGGCCTTATCTCCCCTGAAGAATTCTGGCCACAAGGAAACGCGTAGGGAGCAGGCAAGGATTGATTGCCTAATTATAAGAAAGAAACAAGTGAGGTTTCTCAGTCCCCAGTCATAGGAACGGAACAGGACTTTAACAAACTAGGGAAAGGGTAGGAGCGGTCATTACCCCACAGATATTAACATCTATCCTTCTGGGAAAAAGATAACTCACACGCATTGAAATAATTTGGAGCACCATTTACACTCTGCAAAAAATGTTAATATCATCAATATAAAATTGACGTTTTATTGCATGGAGCATTATATCTCCTTCATGATAAGGAAGATTTTTTTGTTGTAAACAGTCTTGTCCTAGTGTGTCATTTGTTTTGCACACTTTTTAAAACATGTTACGAGTAAAGGTTACATTCCACCCGTATTTACGGGCACGTTTTCGCTGCAAAATTGCACTGCACTAATCGGCAGCCCTTCTCTCTCTCAGTGCAGGATAAGGCTGGGTTCACACGTGCACGTCCGTTACGGCTGAAATTACGGAGCTGTTTTCAGGAGAAAACAGCTCCTGAATTTCAGACGTAATGGCATGTGCAGGCGTTTTTCGCAGCGTCCATTACTGACGTAATTGGAGCTGTTTTTCTATGGAGTCAATGGAAAACGGCTCGAATTACGTCCCAAGAAGGGACATGCACTTCTTTGACACGGGCGTCTTTTTTACGTGCCGTCTTTTAACAGTGGCACGTAAAAAAAATCACCGTCGGTACAGTACATCATAAAACCCATTCTAATGAATGGGCAGATGTTTGCCGGCGCTTCGGCGCCGTATTTTCGGACGTAATTCGAGGTTAAAACGCCCGAATTACGTACGTAAATAGGTCGTGTGAACCCAGCCTAAAGAGAAGGGACAGCCCTTTCCGCAGTAAAAGTAAAAAAAATTCATACTTACCCGGCTGTTGTCTTGGTGACACGTCCCTCTTTCGACATCCAGCCCGACCTCCCTGGATTACGCGTCAGTCTATGTGACCGCTGCAGCCTGTGATTGGCTGCAGCCGTCACATGGGCTGTAACGTCATCCCAGGAGGCCGGACTGGAGGAAGAAGCAGGGAGTTCTGGGTAAGTATGAACGTCTTTTTTTTTTTACAGGTTGATCTATATTGTGATCGGTAGCCACTGTCCAGGGTGCTGAAAGAGTTACTTCCGATCGTTTAACTCTTTCAGCACCCTGGACAGTCACTATCCACTGACGTCGCCTAGCAACGCTCCCGTAATTACGGGTGCACACACGTAGTCACCCGTAATTACGGAAGCCCCATAGACTTCTATGGGCCCGCCTGTGCCGTAATTACGGCCTAAAATAGGACATGTTATATATTTTTCAACGGCCCGGTAACCTTCCCGTAAGCATACGGGGAGGTGCCCGTGGCCAATAGAAGTTTATGGGCCCGTAATTACGGGACGTAATTACGGCCCGTGATTACGGACGTTTTTACGTTCGTGTGCATGGGGCCTTAGGACCCATGCACACGACTGTATTTTTTCCCACCCGTAAATACTGGCCGTAAATACGGGTCCTTTGTCACATGTTTTTAACCCGTATTTAACCCATATGTACGGACCCGTGCCCATAAATACGGGTCCGTTGTCATCCGTATTCCACCCGTATTTACGGACCCGTAAAAAAAGGAGGGCTGGAAATTATGTCACAATCATGTCCAAACCCCTTAATAGGGACACATTATCGCCAGACACCATTTTCTCTGCTTCAGTTTATTCAAAAATTGAAATCCCCTGATGTCGCCTAGAAACGCTCCCGTAATGACGGGTGCTCACACGTAGCCACCCGTAATTACGGGAGCCCCATAGACTTCTATGGGCCTGCCCGTGCCGTAATTACGGCCTGAAATAGGACATGTTCTATATTTTTCAATGGCCGGGCCGTACGCAAACGGAAGGTACCCGTGGCCAATAGATGTCTATGTCCGTAATTACAGGCGTTTTTTACGGTCGTGTGCATGGGGCCTTATTGGGGGTTTCTAATATATGAGGCCCTAAAAGCCACTTCACAACTGAACTGGTCCCTGAAAAAATAGCCTATTGAAATTTTCTTGAAAATGTGAGAAATTGCTGCTAAAGTTCTAAGCCTTGTAACGTCCTAGAAAAATAAAAGGATGTTCAAAAAAAACTATGCCAATCTAAAGTAGACATATGGGGGATGTTAATTAGCAAAAATTTTGTGTCTTATAACCGCCTAACTTACAAGCAGATACATTAAAATGTAGAAAAATGCAATTTTTTTCACAATTAAATACTAAATGTACCAAGCAAATTTTGCCAGTAACATAAAGTCCATTGTGTCACGAGAAAACAATCTCAGAATCACTTGGATAGGTAAAAGCATTCCGAAGTTATTACCACATAAATTGAAACTTGCCAGATTTGAAAAATAAGGCTCTGTCAGGAATGTTAAAAGTGGCCAAAGCGGGAAACGGGTTAAGGAACTGGCTGTACTGCTGGTCTGTCTTTGCAGAGATTGCTACCACTAAGGCTGGGTTCACACACCCTATTTACGGACGTAATTCGGGCGTTTTAACCTGGAATTACGTCCGAAAATACGGCTCCAATGCGCCGGCAAACATCTGCCCATTCATTTGAATGGGCTTTACGATGTTCTGTGCCGATGGTCATTTTGTTTACGCGCCGTTGTCAAAAGACGGCGCGTAAAAAAGACGCCCGCGTCAAAGAAGTGCCTGTCACTTCTTGGGACGTAATTGGAGCCGTTATCCATTGACTCCATAGAAGAACAGCTCCAATTACGTCCGTAATGGACGCTGCGAAAAACGCCTGCACTTGCCTTTACGTCTGAAATTCCGGAGCTGTTTTCTCCTGAAAACAGCTCCGTAATTTCAGGCGTATCGAACGTGTACGTGTGAACATACCCTAACTCTAGATAAAAAAAACAACTTACCTGAACAGCTCTGTTCATTAAAGTCTGCTATTACCTCCCTGTGTCGGCTGAGGACCACTGGGAGATAATAATACCATGTGTCTACATAATGTACCAACATTACACTATTTCCCTGGCAGACTGCAGTGGCTTAATGGCTGCTGAGTGTAAAAGACCGGTCCACACCTCACTCCTGTGTCATCTGCGGCAAGGATAGCAGGCTAGGCTATATATTTTTAACCCTCATTCATTAAAGGGGTATTCTCAGAAGCAAAAATGATCACCTATCGACAGGATAGGTGATCATTTTCTGATTGCTAGGGTTCCCATAGCTGCGACCCCCACTGATCGTAAAAACGGGGGTCCCGAACCGCCAGAGGTCGAGGATGCGCCTGTCACTTCATTCAACGTTTATGTTAAAGATGGAAACAGCCAACCATCTCTCCCTTCAATGTCCTACTCACTGCGGTTGAGCAGTGAGGAGGAACAGGTGGTTCGGGACCCCCTGTACTAGTGATCGGTGGGCGTACCAGCGGTAGGGACCCCAGCAATTAGAAAATTCTCACATATCCTGGTACAACCCCTTTAAGAAAAAGACAGCTTTCCTTTGTTTAAAAAAAGGCTCCCTCCATCCTTCTAGCAACCGCTGACCAGAGGGTCGCTCCACATAAACACTGCAGCGACACTCAGGTTTGTACATGGCCCCCTTAGGGTATGTGCACACACAAAATCAAAAACGTCTGAAAATACGGAGCTGTTTTCAAGGGAAAACAACTCCTGATTTTCAGACGTTTTTTAAGCCACTCGCGATTTTCACTGCGTTTTTACGGCCGTTTTTGGAGCTGTTTTTCTATAGAGTCAATGAAAAACGTCTCAAGTAGTGACATGCACTTCTTTTTGCGGGCGTCTTTTTACGTGGCGTTTTTGGAAAACGAGGCGTATAAAAAACCTGCGGTTTTTTTGAGGCATAAATGCCCCGAAATATGCCCGTAAGCGCCACAGTAGCGTTTATATAGAGCGGGGCATTCGAAATTCTAATTATTCTTAATGAACAAGAGGGCTAAATAAACACCATATAGCCTGGAGAATCATGGCGCGCTGGAGATATGCACCCACTAGCAGCAGCGTCACAAGTCTGCTGTGAAGGCATCAATTTAATGATTCTGTCCAAAAACAGAATTGTGAGGCGTCCAATTTGAGAATTAATCAAACTGATTAAATTAATCTCCCAGCCCTACTTTTTACTGGTCTCTCTTTCACCTTGTAAGTGCTTTTAAACAGTACCTACCTATATTTTTGTGTATATTTTGGCTTGTTTAAAAGTACGGTAATGCATTATCAGACAATGTCATGTAATTTAAACCAGGATTTTAATACAAACATATATTTTTTTTAATTTGCTGATTTTTCTTAATATGGTTTATTTTGTTATGTGATCCATATAAAAAAAATCTGAATAATTCCAGGTTTCTCACTGCCACAGAAACTGAAGCACACAAAATAGGCTGACATTTCCTATTTTCTTCAACTTACTTTTCGGCATTCCTGTGTAGACAACGAAATGGTCAGCAGATTAATCTTATTATTATTAGAGGGCAAGTTAATGCAAGCTCTATTATATTGCTGGAGGACTAGGTAATGCAGGATACCACTTTACACACGGAATTTCCTTTGTCACACTGTAATCCTTCTCTTACTGGGGACTAGTCTATTGTATTAGTCTATTGACTCTTTTCTGACTATTAATCCCTCATTTAAACTGCCATAAAGCACGCATAAAGTGCCTCGAATTTGGCAGCCCCAGGGAAGTTTTTTTTTTTTTTTTTTTAAAACAGCAACAACATTTCAAGAAAATAATAAAACATTAGTTGTCTTCTACATATTTAAATTTAAAGAAGACCTCTAGTGGAAACACAACATTCCATGTCTGCATTCCCCACTTGACTGTATTACACACTCTACACTTCTTTTATGTATACTGTACTTACTTTTTGAGCTGCTGCCTTGTCTGCGCTTTAAAAAAAAAAAAAAAAACCTCCAGCTTGATTCTTAGATTTCCTCAGCTTTCTCTTCCTTTCTGCTTTGCTATCAATCCCATGTAGAGTCAGTACAGCATCACATGACAAGCTAAAGACCATACCATTTCTGCATGCTGGGGGTCAATGTGATTATCGTTCTCTCTATATTCTCCTAAATAAGCTGAGAAACCAAGAATACAGACAGGGAGGCTGCACTATATTCTTCTACGTTACACCTGTGTGACAGGAACCTGTCTTAGTATCAGTGGTAGCTGATGATATAAGTCCCCCCCCCCCCCTGTACAAAACTAGTGTGGCACAGGAACTGCTGAAGACTGTGATGGGTAACACATAGACCTCCATAGACTCAAGTAGAGAAATTGTGTCACAGAGCCTGATTCACACTGCTGCTAAGCAACCATCCCAGTCTGATATTTAGAGATAGAAGCAGCAAGAAAAAATAACAGATGAGAGACTGACACATGGAATACCATAATGGTACACATGGGAAAGTTTAGCTATGGCAAGAGTGTCCCTTTAATTAATTAATCTAAAATTAAATACATAATATGTTGGGCATAGAGTGAGTTTGAAACTTTTTATTTTTTATTTTTTTTTATTTACCTCGACAGAAAGGGGATTTGTCTCTACCTAAGATCAAATATTATTGTATTGCTGCTGAAATTCAATACTTGATTATAAAGGAAACATTTTGTTTTGTTTGAAGGTTTATTTTAAGAATAGAGAGTGTGGGTAATCTTCAAAAAATGTTTTTAAGTTTTAGAATCATGACAATTAGGCACTTAGCACTTTAAGAAATACACATTATGTTATGCACTTAATAAAGTATGCCATTGGATTAAGAATTTGTATGGATTTTTCAGGGCTAGTTCATAATTACATATTTGGAATAATATAATTATAATAATAAAGAATTTTGGAAAACAGAAGACACTGTTAGGTGAAAAAAAGGTGATGTTGGGTTGTTGTCGCAGCTGTTTGTTCATGGTAAAATTAGAGGTTTTGAGAGTATAAGAGCAGAGTTTGATATACCTCAGAATTGATTTTTATTACTATCAAATATGCCATGGTTATATTAAATCAATTGATAAACAGGTGTTCAGAGTAGACAGCAGTGTGAAAGTTATTAGTCGGTACAGCTTTAAGGAAAAAGGCTGTCTAAGTGCTATAAAGCGCTTACAAGACATAATGTAGCCAAATTTATGTTTAAGATTTACCAACAATGGATTAAAGATATTAGAGATATTGAGATAATAAAGGTGGGATCATTTTTAGAAATACTCCCAAGGTGTCTCTAATCATAAATTATTCAATTTAATATACTTCATAGGTTATACTTTTCCTAAAGTTTTTGTTTAAAATTGGTAGACAAGAGGATTGTAGCAGTCCATGCTGTCCAAAATTGGATGCGTCTTTTTTTCCACATTTTCTGGAAATGCCCCAATATTTAATCTTACTGACAACAAGTGTATGATTTAATTGGTAAAATATATTTATTGGAGGTGGATCTCTATCCTACTAGGGAAACACTTGGGGATTTAACAGATGTTAAGTGTTCCACTGCAACTAGAAATATAATGAGAAAAAAAATAGTTTATTAATAATAAGAGCTTGGTTATGCAATAAAGTACCGGGTATTGAACAATTCACTATATTAACGAGACGAATAATGGAGTTTGGAAAAATATAGTACTTAAAGAGGCTCTGTCACCACATTATAAGTGTCCTATCTCCTACATAAGGAGATCGGCGCTGTAATGTAGGTGACAACAGTGCTTTTATTTTAAAAAAAACGATCTATTTTCACTACGTTATTAGCGATTTTAGCTTTATGCTAATGCATTACTCAATGGACAACTGGGTGTGTTTTACTATTGACCAAGTGGGCGCTGTACAGAGGAGTGTATGACGCTAACTAATCATCATCATACACTTCTCTCCATTCATTTAGTCAGCGCATAGGGATCCTTTTAGATCAGTATGAGCTGTATTATACGAACACATTAACACTAAAGTGTTTAGACAGTGAATAGACATTCCACGGGATGTCTATTCACAATCCCTGCACTTCGTTACATTTTTCTGTGGTAGTTTCTGCAGAGCAAGCGTAATCTCGCGGGATTACGCTGTAGATGACAGGTTACAGCGAGATTACGCTTGCTCTGCTGTAACTACCACAGAAACTGTAATGACAGGGATAGGGAAACAGACAAGTGAGCCCTAATCTACCCGCCACTCAGTCCCTGCCTACTTGCAACGACCCGCCCTAGGCGACGGGGTACAACTGGGCGACGGTCCCTACACTCAGTAAGTGCACGACAGACAACCAGACAAGGAAACACAGAACAAAGGGAAACGGGGCAGTTGCCCACGGCAACACCGTGAGCAACAAGAGTGTTGAACGAGCCGAGTCAAACCAGGAGTGTACGAGGTACCAAACGCAGAGCAGAAGAGTAGTCAGTGAGCCAGGGTCATATGAAGCAGGGTCAAATAGTACAGAAGCTGCAGCAGGGCCAGGAAACCAGCAGAGAAGAATCACAATCAAAGGAGGAACAGGAAAGGCAGGTATAAATAGACAGAGGGCGGGAGCTAGCTCCGTCTGGCCAGGCTGTGATAGGTTCTCCCACTCCTAAGCCTGCCACCCTGAGTGGTGGAAGATGGAGTCAGTCTCACAGACATAGAAGCAGGTGCAGACTGATTATCTATGGGCGTTAACCCCGAAGCTGTGCCTGGCTGATCCTTTACAGTACCCCCCCTTTTATGAGGGGCCACCGGACCCTTTCTAAGTGGACCTGGTTTACTGGGGAAACGAAGGTGAAACCTCCTGACCAATATCCCAGCGTGAACATCCCGAGCGGTGAGAACAGGGACCGGAGGTTTCCTCGATGGAGCCAAGGACGGGGAGCAACGTTTAAGGAGGGAGGCATGGAACACGTCGTGTACTCGAAAAGATGGGGGCAACTCCAGTCGGAAGGAGACAGGATTGAGGACTTCAATGACCTTGTACGGCCCTATAAACCGGGGAGCAAACTTCTTGGACGGGACCTTAAGGCGCAAATTTTTAGACGATAGCCACACCAGATCCCCGACCATAAACAAGGGGTTAGCAGAACGTTTTCTATCTGCCTGAGTTTTTTGTATGCTCTCGGACGCCTCTAGGTTCTTCTGAACCTAAGCCCAGACTGTGCACAGTTCTCGATGAACGACCTCTACCTCGGGATTGTTGGAGCTACCAGGTAAAACGGAAGAGAACCGTGGATTAAACCCAAAATCACAGAAAAAGGGGGAGACCCCTGACGAGTTACTGACCCGGTTATTAAGGGAAAATTCGGCGAGGGGAATAAATGAGACCCAATCATATTGACAGTCAGAGATAAAACACCTTAAATATTGTTCTAGAGACTGATTAGTCCTCTCAGTTTGGCCATTAGTTTCAGGATGGAAGGCAGAGGAGAAGGACAGATCAATCTCCAACTTTTT
The DNA here is from genome assembly GCF_050947455.1 of Rhinoderma darwinii. Taxonomy (NCBI): domain Eukaryota; kingdom Metazoa; phylum Chordata; class Amphibia; order Anura; family Rhinodermatidae; genus Rhinoderma; species Rhinoderma darwinii. The sequence continues at coordinate 171,772,011 of NC_134689.1, read as the reverse complement.
ACAGAAGGCTCTCCAAAACAATGAAACAAATTGTACCCCTCTATCAGAAACAATATTGACAGGGACCCCATGGAGACGCAGGATGTGTTTGACAAACAAGGTAGCTAACGTCTTAGCATTGGGTCATTTTTTGAGGGGCACAAAGTGGCACATCTTACTGAAGCGGTCTACTACAACCCACACCACCGACTTGCCTTGAGATGGAGGCAAATCGGTGATAAAATCCATGGAGATATGACTCCAAGGTCTCTGGGGAATGGGCAAAGAACATAGTAAGCCCACTGGTCGGGACTTGGGAGTCTTGGACCTAGCACAAACTTCACAAGCGGCGACGTAGGCCTTAACGTCTTTAGGCAACCCAGGCCACCAATAGTTTCTGGCAATGAGGTGCTTGGTACCCAGGATGCCTGGATGGCCAGATAGTGCAGAGTCATGATTTTCCCTAAGTACCCTTAGCCGGAATTGCAGGGGAACAAACAGCTTGTTCTCAGGAAGGCTCCCGGGAGCTGAACCTTGATCAGCCGCAATTTCAGAGACTCAATCAGAATCAATAGCGGAAATGATTATACCTGGAGGCAAAATACAAGCATGATCTTCCTCCGAAGGAGGGCTGGCCATGAAGCTACGCGACAGTGCATCAGCCTTAATATTTTTAGACCCAGCCCTATAGGTAACCAAAAAATAGAATCTGGTAAAAAATAACGCCCATCGAGCTTGTCTCGGGTTTAGCCTCCGGGCCGATTCTAGGAAAACCAGATTCTTGTGGTCGGTAAGGACCGTTACCTGGTGCCTAGCCCCCTTCAGGAAGTGGCGCCACTCTTTAAATGCCCATTTAATGGCTAAGAGTTTGCGGTTGCCAATATCATAGTTACTCTCAGTGGGCGAAAACTTCCTGGAAAAGTAGGCACAGGGACGGAGATGGGTGAGGGACCTGGTACCCTGGGACAAGACAGCCCCCACTCCCACCTCGGACGCGTCAACCTCCACGATAAATGGCTCCATTTGGTTGGGCTGAACCAACACCGGGGCCGAAATAAAGCACTTCTTAAGGGCCTCAAAAGCCTGGACAGCCTGAGGAGGCCAGTGGAGGAGATCAGCACCCTTGCGAGTGAGGTCCGTAAGAGGCTTAGCGATGACCGAGAAGTTAGCAATAAATCTCCTGTAATAATTAGCGAACCCCAAGAAGCACTGTAACGCCTTCAGGGAGGCAGGTTGGACCCATTCCGCCACAGCCTGGACCTTGGCGGGGTCCATGCGGAATTCATGAGGAGTGAGGATTTGACCCAAAAATGGTATCTCCTGCACCCCAAACACACATTTTTCGGTCTTCGCAAACAGTTTGTTTTCCCGAAGGACCTGGAGCACCTTCCTGACATGCTCAATGTGGGAGGACCAGTCCTTGGAAAACACAAGTATGTCATCAAGGTACACTACAAGAAATGCCCCCAAATAATCTCTTAAAATCTCATTTATGAAATTCTGGAAGACCGCGGGAGCATTACACAACCCAAAGGGCATGACGAGGTATTCGAAATGACCTTCGGGCGTGTTAAACGCAGTCTTCCACTCATCCCCCTCTTTGATGCGGATAAGGTTATACGCACCCCGTAGATCAAACTTAGAGAGCCATTGGGCCCCCTGAACCTGATTAAAGAGATCAGGAATCAAAGGAAGGGGATACTGGTTCCTTACAGTGACCTTATTCAAGTTACGGTAGTCAATGCATGGCCTAAGACCACCATCCTTCTTCCCCACGAAGAAGAAGCCAGCACCTACCGGAGAAGTAGAGGGGCGAATGTAACCCTTGGCCAGGCATTCCTGGATATACTCTCTCATGGCTTCACGTTCGGGACAAGAGAGATTAAATATCCTACACTTAGGGAGTTTAGCTCCTGGTACCAAATCGATAGCGCAATCGTATTCTCTATGAGGAGGTAACACTTCGGAGGCCTCCTTAGAGAAAACATCAGCGAAGTCCTGAACAAACTCAGGTAGCGTGTTCACCTCCTCAGGGGGAGAAATAGAATTAACAGAAAAACATGACGTCAAGCATTCATTACCCCATTTGGTAAGCTCCCCAGTATTCCAGTCAAACGTGGGATTATGCAACTGCAACCAGGGAAGGCCTAAAACCAAATCGGACGATAATCCCTGCATCAACAGTACAGAGCACTGCTCCAAATGCATGGAGCCAACAAGGAGTTCAAAAACAGGGGTATGCTGTGTAAAATAACCATTAGCAAGAGGAGTGGAGTCAATACCCACTACCGGGACAGGTTTAGGCAAATCAATCAAAGGCATAGCTAGAGACATAGCAAATTCCACAGACATGATATTAGCAGACGACCCTGAATCCACGAAGGCACTGCCGGTAGCAGACCTACCACCAAAAGAGACCTGAAAGGGAAGGAAGATTTTATTACGTTTCATATTTACGGGAAATACCTGTGCGCCCAAGTGACCTCCCCGATGATCACTTAGGCGCGGAAGTTTTCCGGCTGCATATTCTTACGCCTAGGACAGGTGTTCACTTGACGCTTGTCATCCCCACAATAGAAGCAGAGACCATTCTTCCTGCGGAACTCTCGTTTGGTGGTCGGTCTGCCACCGGCAGTGCCTTCGTTGATTCCGGCTCATCTGCTAATATCATGTCTGTGGAATTTGCTATGTCTCTAAAGATGCCTTTTATTGATTTGCCTAATCCTGTCCCGGTAGTGGGTATCGACTCCACTCCTCTTGCTAATGGTTATTTTACTCAGCATACTCCTGTTTTTGAACTCCTTGTTGGCTCCATGCATTTGGAGCAGTGCTCTGTACTGTTGATGCAGGGATTATAGTCCGATCTGGTATTAGGTCTTCCCTGGTTACAGTTGCATAATCCCACGTTTGATTGGAATACTGGGGATCTCACCAAATGGGGTAGTGAATGCCTGACGTCATGTCTTTTGGTTAACTCTATTTCTCCCCGTGAGGAGGTAAACACGCTACCTGAGTTTGTTCAGGACTTCGCTGATGTTTTCTCTAAGGAAGGCCTCCGAGGTGTTGCCCCCTCATAGAGATTACGATTGCGCTATTGATTTGGTACCAGGTGCTAAGCTTCCTAAGGGTAGGATATTTAATCTTTCATGTCCTGAACGTGAAGCCATGAGGGAATATATCCAAGAATGCCTGGCCAAGGGTTTCATTCGCCCCTCTACTTCTCCTGTAGGTGCTGGCTTCTTCTTCGTGGGGAAGAAGGATGGTGGTCTTAGGCCGTGCATTGACTATCGTAACTTGAATAAGGTCACCGTAAGGAACCAGTATCCCCTTCCTTTGATTCCGGATCTTTTTAATCAGGTTCAGGAAGCCCAATGGTTCTCTAAGTTTGATCTACGGGGGGCGTATACCCTTTTCCGCATCAAAGAGGGGGATGAGTGGAAGACTGCGTTCAACACGCCCGAAGGTCATTTCGAATACCTGGTCATGCCCTTTGGGTTGTGTAATGCCCCTGCTGTCTTCCAGAATTTTATTAATGAAATTCTGAGAGATTACCTGGGAATTTTTCTTGTAGTGTACCTTGATGACATACTGGTGTTTTCCAAGGATTGGTCCTCCCACGTGGAGCATGTCAGGAAGGTGCTCCAGGTCCTCCGGGAAAATAATCTGTTTGCGAAAACCGAAAAATGTGTGTTTGGGGTACAGGAGATACCATTTTTGGGTCAAATCCTCACTCCTCATGAATTCCGCATGGACCCTGCCAAGGTTCAGGCTGTGGCGGAATGGGTCCAACCTGCCTCCCTGAAGGCGCTACAGTGTTTTTTGGGGTTCGCTAACTATTACAGGAGATTTATTGTCAACTTCTCGGTCGTCGCTAAGCCTCTTACGGACCTCACTCGCAAGGGTGCTGATGTCCTCCACTGGCCTCCTGAGGCCGTCCAGGCTTTTGAGACCCTCAAGAAGTGCTTTATCTCGGCCCCGGTGCTGGTTCAGCCCAACCAAATGGAGCCATTTATCGTGGAGGTTGACGCGTCCGAGGTGGGAGTGGGGGCTGTCTTGTCCCAGGGTACCAGGTCCCTCACCCATCTTCGTCCCTGTGCCTACTTCTCCAGGAAGTTTTCGCCCACTGAGAGTAACTATGATATTGGCAACCGCAAACTCTTAGCCATTAAATGGGCATTTGAAGAGTGGTGCCACTTCCTGGAGGGGGCTAGGCACCAGGTAACGGTCCTTACCGACCACAAGAATCTGGTTTTCCTAGAATCGGCCCGGAGGCTAAACCCGAGACAAGCTCGATGGGCGTTATTTTTTACCAGATTCTATTTTTTGGTTACCTATAGGGCTGGGTCCAAAAATATTAAGGCTGATGCACTGTCGCGTGGCTTCATGGCCAATCCTCCTTCGGAGAAGGATCCTGCTTGTATTTTACCCCCTGGTATAATCGTTTCTGCCACTGATTCTGATTTAGTCTGATATTGCGGCTGATCAAGGTTCAGCTCCCGGGAACCTCACTGTGGACAAGTTGTTAGTCCCCCTGCAATACCGGCTAAGGGTACCTAGGGAAAACCATGACTCCGCACTATCTGGTCATCCTGGCATCTTGGGTACCAAACACCTCATTACCAGAAACTATTGGTGGCCTGGGTTGCCTAAAGACGTTAGGGCTTACGTCGCCGCTTGTGAGGTTTGTGCTAGGTCTAAGACCCCCAGGTCCCGACCTGCGGGCTTACTACGTTCTTTGCCCATTCCCCAGAGACCTTGGACCCATATCTCCATGGATTTTATCACCGATTTGCCTCCATCTCAAGGCAAGTCAGTGGTGTGGGTGGTAGTAGACCGCTTCAGCAAGATGTGCCACTTTGTGCCCCTTAAGAAACTACCTAACGCCAAGACGTTAGCTTCTTTGTTTGTTAAACACATTCTACGTCTCCATGGGGTCCCAGTCAATATAGTTTCTGACCGAGGGGTACAATTTGTTTCATTATTTTGGAGAGCCTTTTGTAAAAAGTTGGAGATTGATCTGTCCTTCTCCTCCGCCTTCCATCCCGAAACTAATGGCCAAACGGAGAGGACTAATCAATCCCTGGAACAATATTTAAGGTGTTTCATCTCTGTCAATTTGATTGGGTCTCATTCATTCCCCTCGCCGAATTTTCCCTGAATAACCGGGTCAGTAACTCGCCAGGGGTCTCCCCGTTTTTCTGTAATTTCGGGTTTAATCCACGGTTCTCCTCCGTTTCTCCTGGTAGTTCCAATAATCCCGAGGTAGAGGTCGTTCATCGGGAACTGTGCACTGTCTGGGCCCAGGTTCAGAAGAACCTAGAGGCGTCCCAGAGCGTACAAAAAATTCAGGCTGATAGAAGACGTTCTGCTAACCCCCGGTTTGTCGTCGGGGATTTGGTGTGGTTGTCGTCTAGGAACTTGCGCCTTAAGGTCCCGTCCAGGAAGTTTGCTCCCCGATTTATTGGGCCTTATAAGGTCATTGAAGTCCTCAACCCTGTATCCTTCCGTCTGGAGCTGCCCCCATCCTTTCGCATACACGACGTCTTTCATGCCTCCCTCGTTAAACGCTGCTCCCCGTCCTGGTCCCCCTCGAGGAAACCTCCTGTTCCCATTCTCACCCCTGAGGGGGTGGAATTCGAGGTGGCCAAGATTGTGGACAGTAGGATGATCCAGGGCTCCCTCCAGTACCTGGTCCATTGGAGAGGATACGGGCCGGAGGAGAGGACTTGGGTACCTGCTCGAGATGTTCACGCTAGGGTATTGGTCAGGAGGTTCCATCTTCTCTTCCCCACTAAACCAGGTCCTTTTAGTAAGGGTCCGGTGGCCCCTCATAAAAGGGGGGGGGTACTGTAAAGGATCTGCCAGGCACTACGTCTGTGGATACTCCCAGGATTAATCAATCGACACCTGAGGCCGGACCTCTTAGACTGACTCCGGCTCCCACCAATCAGGGTGGCAGGCTCAGGAGTGGGAGAGCCTATCGCGGCCTGGTCAGTCGGAGTTAGCTCCGCCCCCTGTCCATTTATACCTGCCGTTTTCTCTTCCTCATTGCTTGTGATTCTTCCTTTTTTCCTGGCTCTGCTACAGCCTTGCTCCAGCCTGCTACTGCCTTGCTTCAGCCTTGCTACAGTTGCCGCTTATCCTGCTTCGCTCTGACCCCGGCTTGCTTCCTGCTTCTTGCTCTGCGTTCGTATACTTTGTGACATCCTGATTCTGACTGCTCGTTGACCACTCTGGTTTCCTCACGGTGTTCCGTGGGCTACTGCCCCTTCCCTTGCTTGTTCCCTGTTTGTATTCCCTAGCACTTAGTCAGCGTAGGGACCGCCGCCAAGTTGTACCCCGTCGCCTAGGGCGGGTCGTTGCAAGTAGGCAGGGACAGGGCGGTGGGTATATTAGGGCTCACTTATCCCCTTCCCCTTCTTCCTGCCATAACACTCATTGGCATAAAGCTAAAATCACTAATAAAGTGGTGAAAATAGATCGGTTTTTTAAATAAAAAGCACTGCTGTCATCTACATTATAGCGCCGATATCCTTATGTAGGAGATAGGGCACTTATAATGTGGGGACAGAGCCTCTTTAAGGAGAAACTGGGCCAAAAATGTAACAGACAATGGAGTTACTTGCCTTGGGCCTCCACTCTCTTGGTTAATTTTAGAACATGAACCTTTTATTCTTATTATTACATAACTAAGGAAAATTGCAACCAAGTGAAAACTACACAGAATCTAAACTAAATGTTATCTTCAATCTGGTTACTTGTCAATATGGGCCTAATTATGTAAAATAACTTAGTAGAACTTACAAGAGAATAGAAATAGAAATTTGTAAAATAAACTACTCACAAACAAGACGTTGCAACAAAGAAAAAGCAAAATTCCAAAAAGGAATAAGTACTGTTAGAATATGATAAGTGAAATGACTCACTCTAGGAACTCTGTGATATATTTCTGACTGCATTTAGACCAGGTCCACGGGCTTGTGTCATAGCTTAAAACTGCTGACATCACATGAAATTCATTTTTAATTCCTATGTCTTTGCACTTTGAGCTGTCATCATGAGGCATGTTGAATCTAGAAAGCAAGTAACAAGAATAAATAATACATAATGAAATGCAATTTTGCAAGACAATAAACACTTTGGTCTCGTTCACATGTAGCGGAATTGCTGCAGATCTTCGATCCAGATTTGCGAGCAAAAAATCTGCAGCATATTACAGTAGCAGCAAAGTGGATTCGATTTTAAAAAAATCGCATCAACGCACCGCAAAAAAACTTTTGTGCAGAAATTTACCTGCGATACAAATTTTTAAATCTGCAGCATGCCAATGAATGTTGTGGAAAGTTTTCATATTTGTCACAGATTTTCCCCATTGAGTTCAACGAGGAAGTCAAAATCCGCTACAAATAGTAGGAAGTAGAAAAAAAACACCTTTCCACTTTAAAATAAAAAAAACCACAATAATAACATCACCTGGTGCTCCCATTGCGTTGCGCCCCTGCTCCCCCAGCCAGTTTCCTGGGATGATGCCAATAAGGGCTATCCTTAGGTTAGATGGTGCCCCGTGCAAAGTTTTCTGTCGGCGCACACCCCAACATAAAAAAATGCCCATAAAAAAGTATAATGCCCCCTTTAGTGCCCCCCACACAGTTTAATGCCCCTTTAGTTCCCCCCACAGTATAATGCCCCCATACAGTTTAATGCCCCCATATCTGCCCCATACAGTATAATAATATTTAATAATATAAAATATTATAACCCCTTTAAGGACACAGTATTTTGTCCTCTAAGTGTACCCACACAATATAATGCCCCCTAAGTGCCACACACAGTATTTTGCCCCTGTAGTGCCCCTACACAGTATAATGTCCCCTTACTGGCCCTCACACAGTATAATGCCATCTTAGTGCCCCCCCCCCCCATAGTATAATGTCCCCCTTCCCCTCCCCTGGGTGCCACATAGCCTTCCCCTTTTAGATAGTTCCCCCTGTAGATTGTGCCATACAGCCCCTTCTAGATATTTACAGCTCCCCACCTCCCCCTTGTAGACAGCGCCATACAGCCCCCACCTCCCCTTTGTAGACAGCGCCATACAGCCTCCCACCTCCCCCTTTAAGACAGTGCCATACAGTCCCACCACTTCCCACTTGCAGACAGTGCCATACAGCTCCCACCACCCCCTTGTAGACAGTGCCCCGTAACAAATAAAAAAAAACGTTACTCACCTAGGCCCTGTTCACGCGACGAACAGAGCTGCCTTACAATGCCGACGGGATCCTTGCGTAGGCCGCGTGATCCAGTGACATCTTCACGAATGGCCTGTAGCCTAGTAAATGGCAGAGCAGGGAGATACCTCCCTGCGTTGCCATAGTGCTCAATAGTATCTGCATCCTGATGACACAGATACTATGGAATGTGGCGTCGCTACCACTGTAGTAGTCTTAGCGGCGCCACCGGGCATGGCGGGCCTGTCCCGGTAGGCAGCACGGGCCCCCGTATTCCGTCGGCCCCATAGCAGCCACTCTGGCTGCTACAGCGGTAGTTAAGCTGAGAGCAGAGAAGGAGTGCCTGGGCGGAAAGGCAGCTGCAGAGTCGCCGGGCCCGGGGGCTTCAGAAACACAAGCTGGGGAAGGGAGCCAGCACAGCGCCCCCCCCCCCCCCCTTTACGTGCTGGAGTGATGCGCCCTGTGCAATGGCACAGGTCGCACAACCCAAAGGCCGGCCCTGACGCCAATCACAGGTTCCAGCGGCCATAATGGATAAAATGCAATGCACTGCACAGAGAACCAGGGAAGCAGGGCCACGTTGCTACAGGAGTGCCAGGGGAAGTGAGTATGGTGTTTTACTATCCCCTCTGTGCAATCCATAGCAGTAAATGGGGGCTGAAAATCAACACAGACTTAAACACGATTGCCTTTGGAATCTAGATCAAATTTGCTGCAGAATTTTCAGCATCATATCGACTTGTGTAAACATACCCTAATAAAAGTGATAAAGACATCACTATTTGAATTCAGACAAATAAATAGATGAAAATCTGCAATTTAAAATTTTAAACCAACAACTACATATTAATACATTTCTTGAAGATTGGCTTATCTTTAAAACTTAAAGTGGATTTGTCAGATTTTTATGTTGCCCTATCTGAGGGCAGCAATAGTAGTGACATGCATGCTAATTTCCAAGGTCTGTCACTTATTCGTTATTGTACAGTAGTTTCTGGGAACTTACATCTTATATTTGCGGAACGCGGCCAGCACTGCAGGCCTCGGGGTTCAATGATATGCATGATATTTACGCTACGCCAGCCCTCCAGCCATTGATTGACACATTTCTCCCTTTTACCGTGCATAGGGAGAAATGTGCCAATCAGCGGGGCAGGGGGAAGAAGAGGGAGCGTGAATATCATTGGACTCCAGCGCAAATATAAGATGTACATTTTCATAAACTACTGTATATTAAGCCCTTAATAACCATGCCTGAAAAGTCATAATGAGCTGCTAACTTTTTTATTTGTTGCCTCTTTGCCTTTCAGCAGCCATAACTTTTTTTTTTTTTTTCACTGACGTGGCTATATGAGGCCTTGTTTTATGCAGAATTTTTTTACTGTGTAAGATATGTAATTTATTTTTGTGGCATGACTAAAAAACTATTTTTGCAATTTTTTTTTTATTTATATTTTTTTTATCCCGTTCACGTTCCACGCTAAATAACCTGTTAAATTGATTCTTGAGGATTTTATGGCCATGTAGATACCTTGTATGTGTAAAATTTTTGTTTTCATGTATTTTATAGGCAATAAAATATATTTTATGCTAAATAATGACAGACAGCAGACATACTGAACAAACAGTGCTAGGGTCCTTTCTAGGTCTCCAGGGCTGACTACAGAGGGTTCCACCAGGCTCCTATCGCATCACCGGGTTTCCGGTGACATGATCAAAGAGGGGAGTCTCCTTGGATCATGCCGCGGTCACGGACATGGCGATTAAAGGGTTAAACAGCTGGGGTCTGCGTTTTTCCAGTCCCAGCTGTATTCACTAGGCTTCTTTAAGTACAGGAGCTATAAGTAAAATCCATTTTTGTTAAATTCATTAAGGGAAGCAGAACTATGGGTATAGGCCCTTGCCCCTAGGAGGCTAACACTAGGTAGGAATGAGTCTTGGCTCCACCCAGGCAGGCCATTCCCTTCCCACAGACACTGGTTTAATCAGTTTGTACAGAAGCAGTGGGTAAGGACAAAAAACAAATAACATGTCCACGATTCCGTCTTAAACAACGCCATGAATTTGTTGTGTATGTGTTAGGGATCTGCCAGGTACTACGTCTAGGTATACTCCTGGGATTAATCAATCCACACCTGAGGCCAGACCTGTTCGACTGACACCATCTCCCACCAACCAGGGTGGCAGGCTCAGGAGTGGGAGAGCCTATCGCGGCCTGGTCAGTCAGAGTTAGCTCCGCCCCCTGTCCTTTATTACCTGCCGTGTTCTCTTCCTCAGTGCTTGTAATTCTTCTGGATTCCTGGCCTCACTGCTGCTTGCTCCAGCCTGCTTCTGCCGTGCTTCTGCCTTGCTGCAGTTCCGCTTAACCTGCTTTGCTTTGCCCCTGGCTTGCTTCCTTCTCCGTGCTCACTTTGGTATACTCCACTTCATCCTGGTCCTGACTACTCATTCACCGCTCCGTTTCCTCGCGGCGTTCCGTGGCTACTGCCCCTTCCCTTGCGTGTTCCCTGTTTGTTCTCCCGTGCACTTAGACAGCGTAGGGACCGCCGCCCAGTTGTACCCCGTCGCCTAGGGCGGGTCGTTGCAAGTAGGCAGGGACAGGGCGGTGGGTAGATTAGGGCTCACTTTCCCTTCACCTCCTTCCTGCCATAAATAATTACAAGCCCCTACCTAGTCTACCATTTCTCCTACGCTGACGCTATCATGGACCCCCTTGAGACCCTCACCCAGCAGATGCCGGGCCTCTCCCTATAGGTCCAGGCCCTGGCCCAGAGGGTCAACCAGGGTGACGCTGCCTTAGTAGTACCCCTCACCTCACCTCTAGAACCCGACCTCAAGTTACCTGACCGGTTCTCAGGGGACCGTAAGACGTTTCTCTCCTTCCGGGAGAGTTGCAGACTGTATTTCCGCCTAAAACCCCACTCCTCAGGTTCCGAGAACCAGCGGGTGGGTATCATCATATCCCGACTCCAGGAAGGGCCCCAAGAGTGGGCCTTCTCCTTGGCTCCTGACGCCCCTGAACTTTCCTCTGTTGATCGTTTTTTCTCTGCCCTCGGACTCATTTACGACGAGACTGACAGGACTACTTTAGCCGAGAGTCAGCTGGTGACCTTACGTCAGGGTAGGAGACCGGTTGAGGAATACTGTTCTGATTTTAGAAAGTGGTGCGTAGCTTCTCAGTGGAACGATCCGGCCCTAAGGTGCCAGTTTAGGTTAGGATTATCTGACGCCCTGAAGGATCTGCTGGTTAGCTACCCCTCTTCTGACTCCCTTGACCAGGTTATGGCCCTAGCAGTACGACTTGACCGACGTCTCAGGGAACGTCAGCTTGAACGCTTCAATGTGCTCCCCTCTGACTTTTTTGCGATCCCCCCGAGGTCCCGTCTCCTCGCCCCTCCACGGAGGACTCGGAGGTACCTATGCAACTCGGGGCCTCCATGTCCCCTCGACAACGTAGGGAGTTTCGCAGAATGAATGGTCTCTGCTTCTACTGTGGGGACGACAAGCATCTACTGAACACCTGTCCCAGGCGCAAGAATAAGAAGCCGGAAAACTTCCGCGCCTAAGTGATCATCGGGGAGGTCACTTGGGCGCACAGGTATTTCCCGTTAATGTGAAACGCAATAAAATGTTGCTTCCCTTTCAGGTCTCGTTTGCTGGCCGGTCTGCCACGGGCAGTGCTTTCGTGGATTCTGGCTCATCTGCTAATATCATGTCTGTGGAATTTGCTATGTCTCTAAAGATGCCTTTTATTGATTTACCTTATCCTATCCCTGTAGTAGGTATCGACTCAACTCCCCTTGCTAATGGTTATTTTACTCAGCATACTCCTGTTTTTGAACTCCTGGTTGGCTCCATGCATTTGGAGCAGTGCTCTGTACTGGTGATTATCGTCTGATCTGGTATTAGGTCTTCCCTGGTTGCAGTTGCATAATCCCACGTTTGATTGGAATACTGGGGATCTCACCAAATGGGGTAGTGAATGTCTTATGTCATGTCTTTCTGTTAACTCTATTTCTCCCCGGGAGGAGGTAAACACGCTTCCTGAGTTTGTTCAGGACTTCGCCGATGTGTTTTCTAAGGAGGCCTCCGAGGTGTTGCCCCCCCATAGAGATTACGATTGCGCCATCGATTTGGTGCCTGGTGCCAAGCTTCCTAAGGGTAGGATATTTCATCTTTCATGTCCTGAACGTGAAGCTATGAGGGTGTATATCCAAGAATGCCTGGCCAAGGGTTTCATTCGCCCCTCGACTTCTCCTGTAGGTGCTGGCTTCTTCTTCGTGGGGAAGAAGGATGGTGGTCTTAGGCCGTGCATTGATTATCGTAACCTGAATAAGGTCACCGTAAGGAACCAGTACCCTCTTCCTTTGATTCCGGATCTTTTTAATCAGGTTCAGGGAGCCCAATGGTTTTCTAAGTTCGATCTACGGCGGGCATATAACCTTATCCGCATCAAAGAGGGGGATGAGTGGAAAACTGTGTTCAACACACCCGAGGGTCATTTCGAATACCTGGTCATGCCCTTTGGGTTGTGTAATGCCCCTGCTGTCTTCCAGAATTTTATTAATGAAATCCTGAGAGATTACCTGGGTAATTTTCTTGTTGTGTACCTTGATGTCATACTGGTGTTTTCCAAGGACTGGTCCTCCCACGTGGAGCATGTCAGGAAGGTGCTCCAGGTCCTTCGGGAGAATAATCTGTTTGCTAAGACTGAAAAATGTGTCTTTGGGGTACAGGAGATACCATTTTTAGGGCAAATCCTCACTCCTCATGAATTCCGCATGGACCCTGCCAAGGTTCAGGCTGTGGCGGAATGGGTCCAACCTGCCTCCCTTAAGGCGTTACAGTGTTTTTTAGGGTTCGCCAACTATTACAGGAGATTTATTGCCAACTTCTCGGTCGTCGCTAAGCCTCTTACGGACCTTACTCGCAAGGGTGCTGATGTCCTCCATTGGCCCCTTGAGGCCGTCCAGGCCTTTGAGACCCTCAAGAAGTGCTTTATCTCGGCCCCCGTGCTGATTCAGCCCAACCAAGAGGAGCCATTTATTGTGGAGGTTGACGCATCCGAGGTGGAAGTGGGGGCCGTCTTGTCCCAGGGTACCAGCTCCCTCACCCATCTCCGCTCCTGTGCTTCTCTAGGAAGTTTTCGCCCACGGAGAGTAACTATGATATTGGCAACCGCGAACTTCTAGCCATTAAATGGGCTTTTGAAGAGTGGCGGCACTTCCTGGAGGGGGCCAGACACCAGGTAACGGTCCTTACGGATCACAAGAATCTGGTTTTCCTAGAATCGGGCCGGAGGCTTAATCCTAGACAAGCTCGGTGGGCACTATTCTTTACCAGATTTAATTTCTTGGTTACCTATAGGGCTGGGTCCAAGAATATTAAGGCTGATGCTCTGTCACGTAGTTTCATGGCCAATCCTCCTTCCGAGAAGGATCCTGCTTGTATTTTACCCCCTGGTATAATCGTTTCTGCCACGGATTCTGATTTAGCTTCTGATATCGCGGCTGATCAGGGTGCAGCTCCCGGGAACGTCCCTGGGGACAAACTGTTTGTTCCCCTGCAATACCGGCTAAGGGTATTCAGGGAAAACCATGACTCCGCTCTATCTGGTCATCCTGGCATCTTGGGCATCAAACACCTCATTACCAGAAACTATTGGTGGCCTGGGTTGCCTAAAGACGTTAGGGCTTACGTCGCCGCTTGTGAGGTTTGCGCTAGGTCCAAAACCCCTAGGTCCCGACCTGCGGGCCTACTACGTTCCTTGCCCATTCCCCAGAGACCTTGGACACATATCTCCATGGATTTTATCACCGATTTGCGTCCATCTCAGGGCAAGTCGGTGGTGTGGGTGGTAGTAGACCGCTTCAGCAAGATGTGCCACTTTGTGCCCCTTAAGAAGCTACCTAACGCCAAGACGTTAGCTTCTTTGTTTGTGAAACACATCCTGCGTCTCCATGGGGCCCCAGTCAATATAGTTTCTGACAGAGGGGTACAATTTGTTTCCTTATTTTGGAGAGCCTTTTGTAAAAAGTTGGAGATTGATCTGTCCTTCTCCTCCGCCTTCCATCCCTAAACTAATGGCCAAACGGAAAGGACTAACCAATCCCTGGAACAATATTTAAGGTGTTTCATCTCTGACTGTCAATTCGACTGGGTCTCATTCCTTCCCCTTGCTGAATTTTCCCTCAATAACCGGGTAAGTAACTCGTCAGGGGTCTCCCCGTTTTTCTGTAATTTCGGGTTTAACCCAAGGTTCTCCTCCGTTTCCCCTGGTTGTTCCAATAATCCTGAGGTAGAGGATGTTCATCGGGAACTGTGCACTGTCTGGGCCCAGGTTCAGAAGAACCTAGAGGCGTCCCAGAGCGCACAAAAGACTCAGATAGTAGACGTTCTGCTAACCCCCGATTTGTCGTCGGGGACTTGGTCTGGTTGTCGTCCAGGAACTTGCGCCTTAAGGTCCCGTCCAGGAAGTTTGCTCCCCGATTTATTGGACCTTATAAGATCATTGAAGTCCTCAACCCTGTATCCTTCCGTCTGGAGCTGCCCCCATCCTTTCGCATACATGACGTCTTCCATGCCTCCCTCCTTAAACGCTGCTCCCCGTCCTGGTCCCCCTCGAGGAAACCTCCTGTTCCCGTTCTCACCCCTGAGGGGGTGGAATTCGAGGTGGCCAAGTTTATGGACAGTAGGATGGTCCAGGGCTCCCTCCAGTACCTGGTCCATTGGAGAGGATATGGGCCGGAGGAGAGGACTTGGGTACCTGCCCGTGATGTTCACGCTGGGGTATTGATCAGGAGGTTCCACCTTCTCTTCCCTACTAAACCGGGTCCTCTTAGTAAGGGTCCGGTGGCCCCTCATAAAAGGGGGAGTACTGTTAGGGATCTGCCAGGTACTACGTCTAGGTATACTCCTGGGATTAATCAATCCACACCTGAGGCCAGACCTGTTCGACTGACACCATCTCCCACCAACCAGGGTGGCAGGCTCAGGAGTGGGAGAGCCTATCGCGGCCTGGTCAGTCGGAGTTAGCTCCGCCCCCTGTCCTTTATTACCTGCCGTGTTCTCTTCCTCAGTGCTTGTAATTCTTCTGGATTCCTGGCCTCACTGCTGCTTGCTCCTGCCTGCTTCTGCCGTGCTTCTGCCTTGCTGCAGTTCCGCTTAACCTGCTTTACTTTGCCCCTGGCTTGCTTCCTTCTCCATGCTCACTTTGGTATACTCCACTTCATCCTGGTCCTGACTACTCATTCACCGCTCCGTTTCCTCGCGGCGTTCCGTGGCTACTGCCCCTTCCCTTGCGTGTTCCCTGTTTGTTCTCCCGTGCACTTAGACAGCGTAGGGACCGCCGCCCAGTTGTACCCCGTCGCCTAGGGCGGGTCGTTGCAAGTAGGCAGGGACAGGGCGGTGGGTAGATTAGGGCTCACTTTCCCTTCACCTCCTTCCTGCCATTACAGTATGTTATTACAGTTGCGATGATACCAAATATGTGTATATTATTTTATTATTTGGGACTTATATTTTAATAATGTGCATTCATTGTAAGAAATGTGCATTTGTATATTTCTTACAGGTTTTTTTAATTAAAATTACTTTTCTTTATTAATTTAGTCTGTTATTTTTAATTTTTAACTTTAATGTACTAGCATATATCTATGTGACAATACATTAGCCTGTGTGCTGATAGTACACAGGCAGTTGTTAAGGCATACCTTAGTAACAACAGGAAACATGGTCACACACCAGAGGTAGGAGCAGCACAGTAGAAATTAGACCTCTGAAGGTCCAATTAGGGTGCCAGCCTCCAGGAAACCGACTTGTAGATCCCAAAATCATAGACAAACCAGAGAAAAGGCAGCACTCCAAAGTGGATATCAAATGGTTTGTTCATATTGGCAAAGGATGCAATGTCTCAGCTGCTCAATGCAGCCTTTGTCAAGCAATGATATAGAGGTGTTCCAATATAGCCCAAAGTGGGTGGAGCAAAGAATCAATATTAACATATCATAAAGACCAAATGTTATAAAACTCAATGTGTAAATACATAAAGATACTGTTCATATTGCCAATGAATAAAGATAATCACAATAAAGTGCTTAACCCCTTAATGACCAGCCTATTTTAGACCTTAATGACCAGGCTATTTTTTACGTTTTTCCATCGTCGCATTCCAAGAGCTATAACTTTTTTATTTTTGCGTCGACATAGCTGTATAAGGTCTTGTTTTTTTCGGGACAAGTTGTATTTTTTAATAGCACCATTTTGAGGTTACTTATTATTTATTGATTAACTTTTATTAACTTTTTTGTGGGGGGGGGATAGAAAAAAATCTGACATTTCGCCACTCTTTTTTGCGTCCTAAATCTACGCCGTTTACTGTGTGGTATAAATAACACAATAAGTTTATTCAGCGGATTGTTACGATTGCAACGATACCAAATTGGTATAGTTTTTGTATGTTTTACTACTTTTACACAGTAAAAACGCTTTTTTTTCAAAATTATTTGTTTTTGTGTCTCCATATTTGAAGAGCCGTAACGTTTTTATTTTTTCGCCGATGCAGTTGTATGAGGGCTTTTTTTTTGCGGGAAGACTTGTAGTTTTTATTGGTACCATTTTGGAGTAGATGCGACTTTTTGATCACTTTTTAATCACATCTTTTTAAAGTCAGGATTCACAGAAAACATTTTTCCATAGTTTTTTATTTCATTTTTTACGGCGTTCACCGTGCGGGTTAAGTATTGTCATA
The DNA here is from genome assembly GCF_050947455.1 of Rhinoderma darwinii. NCBI lineage: Eukaryota > Metazoa > Chordata > Amphibia > Anura > Rhinodermatidae > Rhinoderma > Rhinoderma darwinii. Next base: position 171,755,058 of record NC_134689.1, on the reverse strand, counting down.
GCTTTATAGTCGGGGTCGTCAAGGACGCGGCAATACCAAATATGTGTAACTTTTTAACTTTATTTTGTTTTTTTAATAGTAAAGCAGTTTGTAAGGGGAAAAAGTGGGTTTTTCATTTTTTTTAAATTAACTTTATTAAACTTTTTTTACTTTTTTACAAGTCCCACTAGGGGACTTCACTATGCGATCGCTATTATAATACACTACAATACTTTGTATTGCGGTGTATTACCGCCTGTCCGTTTAAAACGGACAGGCATCTGCTACGTCATGCCTGCGGCATGATCTAGCAGGCATTCATTACAGGCAGACCTGGGGGCCTTTATTAGGCCCCCGGCTGCCATGGGAGACACAGACACCTTTGTAAACCGGCTCGGATCTGGCAGCAGCATATGTGGACCACTAATGCGAATTTACCTCTGGTGTTTGGGAGCATGGTTTTTCTTTCCTTCACCCGCCTAAATTATTGACCTACACCATGTGGCGCCGTGGTTTTTGCTCTTTTTCTCAAATCTGTAGAAAGTCCCTGAAGGTCGAGTCGGCTGCAGGAACCTGGGACATAGTAGAAACAGGAAGAGGTATACGAGGATACTGACCGTAGACGATAAAGAATGGACTGGATGTGGTCGACTCACTGGTGTGGTTGTTATAAGAGAACTCTGCCCACGGGAGCAACTGCACCCAATCATCATGGCGCCTGGAAACAAAGTGACGTAGATAGTTCTCCATAATCAGGTTAACTCTCTCGACTTGCCCATTGGACTGGGGATGATAGGCTGAAGAGAAGTCCAATTTTAAACCGAGGAGGCCGCAGAGGGCTCTCCAAAACTTCGAGGTGAACTGGACCCCTCGGTCCGAGACAATATGCAGGGGCAAGCCGTGCAGACGGAAGATGTGTTGTATGAAGAGGTCAGCCAATCGCGTAGCAGACGGCAGGCCGGTCAAGGGAGTGAAATGAGCCATCTTGGAAAATCGATCCACCACCACCCAGATCACACTGCAAGTCGCAAAAGAAGGAAGATCCGTGACAAAGTCCATAGCGACATGTTGCCAGGGGGCAATGGGCACAGGCAGCGGTTGGAGCAGGCCAGCAGGTCTGGAGTGAGCAACTTTATTTGTGGTGCATACCGTGCATGAGGAGACAAAGTCCATAACGTCTTTGGGTAGCGTGGGCCACCAGAACTGACGGGTGATTAGATCTTGGGTCTTACGAGCACCTACGTGACCTGCCAGCTTAGAACTGTGACCCCAGTGAAGAATTCTTCCTTGGTCAGCCAGACGCACAAAAGTCCTTCCCAGAGGAATGTCTCTAACTTGCAGGGGATTCACAGAGAAGATGCAGGATGGGTTAATAATATTCTGTGGAGATTCCATGGCATCCTCAGTTTCAAAAGGTCTAGACAAGGCGTCTGCCCTCACATTCTTGTCGGCAGGTCGGTAGTGGAGTTCGAACCGGAACCGAGCAAAGAACAACGACCACCTGGCTTGACGAGCATTCAACTGCTGGGCCGTCTGTAGGTAGGTCAAATTCTTGTGATCGCTGAAGATCAGGATAGGATGAACCGCGCCCTCCAGTAGATGTCTCCACTCCTGCAGAGCCAGCTTAATGGCCAGTAACTCCCGATCCCCAATCGAGTAGTTGTGCTCTGCGGAAGAAAACAGCTTAGAATAGTAGCCACATACCACAGCCTTGCCATTCGATCCTCTCTGGAACAACAGTGCACCAGCACCAACCGTGGAAGCGTCCACCTCTAACGAAAACTGTAGGTATACATCAGGATGGTACAGAATGGAGGCAGACGTAAAAGCTTTTTTTAGGGATTCAAATGCGGCTTCAGCCTCCAGAGTCCACATTTTGGCATTCATACCCTTTTTCGTGAGGGTGGAGATAGGAGCAGTCAAAGATGAGATGTTGGGGATGAACAGCCGGTAGAAGTTGGAGAATCCTAGGAAGCGTCGTATGGTCCTTAAGCCTTGGGGGCGTGGCCACTCCAGGACAGCCTTTACGTTCTGGGGGTCCATCTTGAGGCCCTGATCGGAGATAATATAGCCCAGGAAGGATAGAGACTTCTTTTCAAATACACACTTCTCCAGCTTGGCATAAAGGCGATTCTCTCTTAGACGGAGCAACACCTGGCGGATATGACATGAGTTACTGGATCTTGAGAAAAAATCAAAATGTCATCAAGATACACCACAACACAAACATAAAGGGGATCACGAAAAATGTAATTGTCAAATTCTTTAAATACTGCGGGGGCGTTACACAGGCCGTAGGGCATAACTAAGTATTCGTAGTGCCCATCACGCGTATTAAAGGCAGTCTTCCAATCGTCAACTCGACTAATCCGGATCAGATTGTAGGTCCAGTTTAGAAAAAATGTTCGCCCCCGTATGCGCTCAAGCAGTTCAAAAATCGAAGGCAGAGGGTACCTGTTCTTCACCGTGATCTGGTTAAGGCCTCGGTAGTCAAAGCAAGGTCGTAGAGATCCATCTTTTTTCTTAACAAAGAAGAACCCCGCTCCGGCCGGGGATGAGGATTTACGAATGAAACCCCACTCCAGGTTCTCCTTAATGTAGGCCGATATGGACTGGGTCTCTGGCAAAGAGAGAGGGTACACTCCACCACGAGGAGGAGACGATTCAGGAACCAGGTCGATCGGACAATCATATGCCCGGTGTGGCGGCAAGGCCTCACCCTCCTTTTTGTTGAAGACATCGGAGAACATCGAGAAACAAGAAGGCAACCCTGTCAAAGGTCGAAGAGGGGCAGGCTGTGGTGACTGAACATGGCCCAGACAGCGGTCAAGACACCCCGGGCCCCACTGGAGAGCCTCTCCAGAGTTCCAATCCAGGACAGGGGCGTGCAAACGGAGCCAAGGCAAACCCAGCAGCACAGGGTTGACGGCCTTGGACAGGACGAACAGGGCCGATGAGTTCAGCATGAAGGGCTCCCACTTGGAGTCTCAACGGCTTGGTTACGGACACAACTGGGTCAGGCAATGGTAGTCCATCCACCGAGGCAACGATCAACGGCCTTTCAAGCGGGATAGTAGGCAACTGAAGAAGATCCGCAAGGTTTTGGCAGATGAAGTTGGCTGCAGAGCCGGAGTCCAGAAAGGCAGAGACCGGATGGGACCTCTCGTCAGCAATGATGGTTACGGGAATTAATAGTTTGGGAGACAGTTCTTGATTCAATGTGTTGACACCCAGGGTTGTATCTCCAACCAAACCTAGGCGCTGGGGTTATTTGGCTTCTGAGGGCACAGACGCACAACATGGCCAGCGAGGCCGAAATATAAGCAAAGTCCAGAGGTGCACCTGCGCTGTTTCTCCTGGACCGATAATTTTAGTTGGTCAACTTGCATCGGGACCTCGGGCAAAGCAATAGAAGCAGACAAGACAGGTTGCTGGAAGTTGGGCGCCAGTCTAGGGCGCCGACGCTCCTGACAAGCCTTGTGAGATCTCTCCCTCAGCCTTACGTCTATCCGAGTGGCAAGCAGAATCAAGTCGTCCAAGTCAGGAGGCAGGTCTCGAGCGGCCAGTTCGTCCTTGATCTCAGACAACAGGCCATGCCAAAAGGATGCCACCAAGGCCTCATTATTCCAGGATTGCTCTCGCCCACGGAGGTGTCCCCTTGGCGAAGGTTGAAGATGGAAGTGGCTGCCGATGAGACTCTCCCTTGGCTCCTCAAAAACAGTTTGGAATATTTGCACGAACCCCTGGAAATCTTGGGTCTCGGGTCCCTGACGTTCCCAGATAGGATTAGCCCATGCCAGGGCCTTGCCAGTCAGGAGGGATATGATGAATGCTATCTTGGCTCCGTCTGACGGAAATGCTCAGGAGTGCAGGGTAAAATGAATGTGGCATTGGTTCAGAAACCCCCGACATGCACTGGCGTCTCCATCAAACCAAGAGGGCAATGGCAGCGAGAACCGAGGATCAGGATAGGAACCGCCAGGAGGAGTAACAGGAGGATCGGCTTGAGGGACTTGCATAGAGGCAGGAAGAGAAGCAACTAGCATCCCTAGCTGCTGCGCCATAGAGTCCACTGCCACAAGGAGCTGATCTTGCCTAGCTCGGAGATCCAGCAGGTCCGCCTGCATGGCTTGGGAGGGTGCCAAGCCTTTGAATTGACCAGCGGAGTCCATGGCCAAAGCGTACGATCATGAAGCGGGGTGTGGAACCACTGGGCCGTACCGCATAGCGGGATGGCAGCTGGCCAAACAGGTAAGTACAGAGTTGAATAGTTCAGCGAGGATACTTGAGGCAACGTAGACAGTAGCGAGGCAGGCACGTCCTGGACCAGGCGGCGGGAAGACGTCAGATGAGGCGTAGCAAATCCAGCGTAGACTGTAGCACAGCACGGCAACAGCACAGCACTAGAACTGGGTAACACGGAAACAGGATACGGGATACAGGAACAAGGTACACTGGGAAACTGGAAGACCATTAGTACGACAAACTATGGGTAACAAACAACGCTCTGGCAAAGAGCAAGAGGGCAGAGCACTTTTTATAGCCCAGGGCATCATGGGCTAGATTGCAGACTTCCTGCAAAATGCGTGCACTGGCCCTATAAGACTAAGCAAGTTAGTGCCGGTGTCTCACAGGAGGACGACGCTGTATGCAGGTAAGATGTCCATGGCCACGGCCGTCAAGGTTTAAGTCAGAAGGATGGACCGTGGCCATAGACGTTACACCTTTCAATCTCGTCAACATGCATCTGTCGGTCCATAACGATGATCGCGTCCCCCTTGTCAGCGGGTTTAATGACGAGATTGTCGCTATGGACCAACTCCTGCAATGCCAACATTTCATCATTTGTCATATTGGGATGTGTCAAATGCCCGAACTTCCAACTTAGATTGAAGATATAAATCTTTTTTTAAACAGAGGTAATAAAGACCTCTAGAGCTTCAGAGTTAACCCCTTAAGGACGCAGCCTAGTTTTGGCCTTAAGGCTCAGAGCCCATTTTTCAAATCTGACATATTTCACTTTATGTGGTAATAACGTCGGAATGCTTAAAGCTACCCAAGCGATTCTGAGATTGTTTTCTCGTGACACATTGGGCTTCATGTTCGTGGTAAAATTTGGTCGATATATTCAGTGTTTATTGGTGAAAAATTGCAAAATGTAGAGAAAATTTTGAAAAAATTGAATTTTTCAGAATTTAAATGCATCTGCTTGTAAAACAGACGGTTATACCACCCAAAATAGTTACTAGTTCACATTTCCCATATGTCTACTTTAGATTGGCATCGTTTTTTGAACATTCTTTTATTTTTCTTGGACGTTACAAGGCTTAGAACATAAACAGCAATTTCTCATATTTTTAAGAAAATTTCAAAAGCCTTTTTTTTAAGGTACCTCTTGAGTTCTGAAGTGGCTTTGTGGGGCCTATGTATTAGAAACCCTGATAAAACACCCCATTTTAAAAACTAGACCCCTCAAAGTATTAAAAACAGCATTTAGAAAGTTTTTTAACCCTTCAGGCATTTCACAGGAATTAAAGCAAAGTGGAGGTGAAATTTGCAAATTTCATTTTTCTTGCTGAATTTCAATTTTATTCATTTTTTTTTCTGTAACACAGAAGGTTTTACCAGAGAAACACTACTAAATATGTATTGTCCAGATTCTGCAGTTTTTAGAAATGTCCCACATGTGGCCCTACTGCGCTCGTAGACTAAAACACAAGCCCTAGAAGCAAAGAAGCACCTAGTGCATTTTGAGTCCTCTTTTTTATTAGAATATATTTTAGGCAGCATGCCAGGTTTGAAGAGGTGTTGAGGTGTCAAAACAGTAGGAATCCCCCAATAGTGACCCCATTTTGGAAACTACACCCCTCAAGGAATTCATTTAGGGTTGTTGTTACCATTTTGACCGCACAGTTTTTTCACATGACGTATTTGAATTGGGCTCTGAAATGAAAAAAATTTCATTTTTTCCAATAAAATATCATTTGTGATCAAAATTTCTTATTTTCACAGGGAACAAAATACCCCATTTTGTTGCCCAATTTGTCCTTAGTGTGGCAATACCCCATTTGTGGCAATAAACTGCCGTTTGGGCCCATGGGAGGCCTCAGAAGGGAAGGAGCGCTGTGTGTTCTTTGGAGTACAGATTTTGCTGATTTGGTTTTTGGGTGCCATGTCGCATTTGCAGAGCCCCAGAGGTATCAAAGCAATGGAAACCCACCAGAAGTGACCCCATTTTGGAAACTACACCCCTCAAGGAATTCAGTTATGGTTGTTGTTATCATTTTGACCCCATAGTTTTTTCACAGAACTTATTTGAATTGGGCTGGGAATGAAAACAAAATTATTTTTTTCAAATAATATGTAGTTTTGGCTGAAAATTTCTTATTTTCACAAGAAACAAAATACCCCATTCTGTTGCGCAATTTGTTTTGAGTGCCGCAATACACCATTTGTTGTGATAAACTGCCGTTTGGGCCCATGGGAGGGCTCAGAAGGAAAGGACCACCATTTGGCCTACTGGGGATTTTCTAGTGCGAAGTCATGTATGCAGAAGCCCCTGAGGTACCAGTACAGTTGAAACCCGCAAGAAGTGACCTCGTTTTAAAAACTACACCCTTAAGGCATTCATCTAGAGGTGTAGTGAGCATTTTGACTGGAGACCTACACCCCATAAACTGTAATGTGGGTTCTCCCGGGTATGGCAATACCCTACATGTGGCTGTTATCAGCTGCCTGGACACACAGCAGGGCTCAGAGGGGAAAGACGAGGGGGGATAAGCTGTGTGGAGTGCATCAGGGTAAGTAAAATTGGGGTAAATTTTAAACCAAGGGATGTATGATAAATTTTAAAACACTTTCATACAGAGTTCTGGTTATTCTGGACATGTGTCACATTGATATATTGTGTCATCCATTATCGCTCTCTTATAGCAGACTTTGCACCTCTTTTGACTTTTTCCCTTCTTGCCAGTTTGGGGAACTTCTCCTGGAAAGTGTTGCCCTGGTACGATGCGTGTGGGCTCGCTTCCAGAAGTACTGGGTGCCCCCCCCCCTTCTTGGTCCCTAAAGATTAGGTTCTTGATAATCACCTCTTGAAATTCCAGGAAAGTTCCCGTCTGGCCTGCACATCGACGTAGCATGTACGCATTGTACAATGCCATCTGTATGATGTGCCCGGCCAGCTTCTGATACCACACCGCATGGCGCTGTAGGGCTTCAGGGCTTGATCTTACAAGTCCATCCCTCCCATGTACCTATTGTAGTCCAGGATGCAGTCTGGTTTGGGGGTGGCCTTTCCTTCATATATCCTAAACCTGTAGGTATACCCTGATGCACTCTCACAGCTTATACATCTTCACGCCATACCTTGCCCTCTTACCCGGCAGGTACTCGCGGAATTGAACCCTCCCTTTAAAATGTACCAGGGACTCATCAATAGAAATACACTTCTCGGGGGTGTATGCTTGGGAAAACCGGGCACTGGAACGGTCTAATAGGGGTCTCCGTTTATACAAACGGTCAAAACTGGGGTCATCTCGGGGTGGGCACAGCTCATTATCAGTATAATGTAAGAAGTGAGGTATTGCCTCATTTATTTATTTTTTTAGGTTCCAGTTCAGTTCTGAAGTTGCTTTGAGGGGCCCATATATTAGAAACCCCTATCAAATACCCCATTTTAGAAACTAGACCCCTCAAAGTATTCACAACAGCATTTAGAAAGTTTATGAACTCTTTAGGTGTTTCACAAAAATTTAGAGCAAAGTAGAGGTGAAATTTAAATTTTTTTTTGTCAGAAAATCCTCTTTCTACCATTTTTTTTATAACACAAAAGGATTTATCAGTGAAACGCAAATTAATACTTATTGCCCAGATTCTGCAGTTTTGAGAAATATCCCACATGTGGCCCTAGTGCGGTAATGGACTGAAGCACCGGCCTCCGAAGCAAAGGAGCACCTAGTGGATTTTGAAGCCTCTTTTTTATTAGGCACCATGTCCGGTTTGAAGAGGTCTTGTGGTGCCAAAACATTGGGAACCCCCCAAAAGTGACCCCAATTTGGAAACTAGACCCCTTGAGGAATCCATTGCAGTTTTCTTGGGGTGCATGCGGCTTTTTGATCAGTTTTTATTCTATTTTTAGGTGGCGTGGTGACTAAAAAACAGCAATTGTATGATTGTTTTTTTTTTCGTTTTTTTTTACAGCGTTCACCGTGCACTATAAATGACATATTCACTTTATTCTGCGGGGCGATACGATTACGGCGATACCAGATGTTTATAGTTTTTTTTTATGTCTTATGGCGTTTGCACAATAAAATACGTTTTGTAAACAATCATTCACTTTTTGTGTTACCTTATTCTAAGAGCCAGAACGTTTTTATTTTTCAATCAATAAAGCCGTGCAAGGACTTATTTTTTGCGTAACGAACTGTAGTTTCGATCAGCACCATTTTTAGGTACATGCGACTTTTTGATCTCTTTTTATTCCATTTTTTGGGAGGTGAAGTGACCAAAGAATTGTGATTGTGGTTCGGTTTATTATTATTTTATTTTCCGGCGTTCACCGTGCGGGATAAATAATGAAATAATTTTGTAGTTCAGGCCGTTACGGACGCGGCGATACCAATTATGTATAGTTTATTTGTTTGTTTATATATTTTTATTAATAATAAAGGACTGATAAGGGAAAAAGGGGGATTTTTACTTTTAATAGTTTTAAATCTTTTATTTTCTTATTTTTACACATCTTTTTTTAACTTTATTACTTTGTCCCACTAGGGGACATGAGGGCAGGAGGCCCTGATCGCTATTCTAATACACTGCACTACATGCGTAGTGCAGTGTATTAGAACTGTCAGCTACTCACTGACAGCAAGCATAGTGGGTCCTGACGTTGTCAGGACCCACTAGGCTTCCGTCTATGGCATAGCCGGACGCCATTGTTTGGTGTCCGGTTGCCATAGTCACCATCGCCGGCCGCTATCGCGTAGCAGGCCGGCGATGGCAGCTTAACCCCTAAAAAGCCGCGATCTCTATAGAACGCGGCTTTTAAGGGGTTAATCAGCGGGGACACAGCGATCGGTCCCCGCTGTAGGAGCTGTGACAGCTGCTGAACAAGACAGCAGCGTCACAGCTCCTGTATGTGTCGGGAGGACGGCCGAAACGGCCGTTACTCCCGAGACGTACTATTACGGCATGGAGCGCGAACGATACAGCTGCCATGACGTAATAGTACGTCAAGGAGCGGGAAGGGGTTAAAATCACTTTTTGTTATATAGTCCAAATTTCTACAAACATAACTCCTGAAATTGTATATAGAGACCCGGCACATCATAACTTACTCCGCGTTCCAAATTATTATGCAAATGTTATTTTTCGCTGATTTTCCTAAATAGTCAATGCAAATGACATTCAGTATAATCTTCAAGCCATCAACCGTTGGAGTATAATGCGTATTTTGCGTATGCGTATTTTATTGAAAAAACTCAAAATGCAGGGTTTCAAATTATTATACACAGCAGAGATCCAAATATTTTAAAGGTTGTAAAGAGAACTAAAATGGTAATTTGTTGAATTTGCAGCATCAGGAGGTCATATTTACAGAAATCAAAAGCTCTTTCAATCAAAAAAAACTTAGCAGGCCAAGTTACATGTTAACATAGGACCCCTTCTATGATATCACCTTCACAATTCTTGCATTCATTGAATTTCTGATTATTTGGACAGTTTCTGCTTGAATATCTTTGCAGGATGTCAGAATAGCCTCCCAGAGTTTCTGCTTTGATGTGAACTGCCTCCCACCCTCAGAGATATTTTGCTTGAGGATGCTCCAAAGGTTCTCAATAGGGATGAGGTCAGGGGAACATGGGGGCCACACCATGAGTTTCTCTCCTTTTATGCCCATAGCAGCCAATGACACAGAGTTATTCTTTGCAGCATGAGATGGTGCATTGTCATGCATGAAGATATTTTTGCCATGGAAGGCACGGTTCTTCTTTTTGTACCACGGAAGAAAGTGGTCAGTCATAAACTCTACGTACTTTGAAGAGGTCATTTTCACACCGTCAGGGACCCTAAAGGGGCCTACCAGCTCTCTACCCACGATTCCAGCCCAAAACATGACTCCGTCACCTCCTTGCTGACGTCGCAGCCTTGTTGGGACATGGTGGCCATTCACCAACCATCCACTTCTCCATCCATCTGGACCATCCAGGGTTTCACGGCACTCATCAGTAAACAACACGGTTTTAAAATTAGTCTTCATGGATTTCTGAGCCACTGCAACCGTTTCTGCTTGTGAGAATTGTTTAGGGGTGGCCGAATAATAGCTTTATGCACACTTGCAAAACTCTGGAGGATCCTACACCTTGAGGTTTGCGGGACTCCAGAGGCACCAGCAGCTTCAAATACCCGTTTGATGCTTTGCAATGGCATTGTAGAAGCTGCTCTCCTAATCCTATTAATTTGTCTGGCAGAAACCTTCCTCATTATGCCTTTATCTGAACGAATCCATCTGTGCTCTGAATCAGCCACAAATCTTTTCACAGTACAATGATCACGCCTACGTTTTCTTGAAATATCCAATGTTTTCATACCTTGTCCAAGGTATTGCACTATTTCACGCTTTTCGGCAGCAGAGAGATCCTTTTTCTTTCCCATATAGCTTGAAACCTGTGGCCTGCTTAATAATGTGGAACATCCTTCTTAAGTAGTTTTCCTTTGATTGGGCACACCTGGAAAACTAATTATCGCAGGTGTCTGAGATTGATTAAAATGATCCAAAGAGCCCTAATACACGATACCATCCATGAGTTTAATTGTAAAACTAATAATTAAATGTTTATGACACTTAAATCCAATGTGCATAATAATTTGGAACACGTTGTATGAGTTGTAGGCATCACTGGAGCAATAGGTAGCAACTGTTCCGAAAACCATACTTTAAGTTTAAGAGACCTAAAAAAAGAATGCAAATCAATATCAAGTTGGCACCAGTGCATAGAAGATACTGGGCAGTAAGAAAGCCCTTTAACAAGTGAAAAGCCTGCTTACCCAATCTTACTGGCAGCTGCAACTGCAGGTTTTGCACTTCGCCGGCATCTCATTCCCCAGGGACGCCGGTGCACACTGCTCTCTCTTCCGGCTTGTGTCTATAGGGAGTGCGCACGCGCGCTCGTTCCTGGTTTTAAAGGGCCAGCACGCACTAGGAATATCGCTCCAATCCAGTGGCGTAACTACCGCCGTAGCAGCCGTAGTGACTGCTACGGGGCCCGCGGCCCCCACCATGGCCGCAGGCTCCGCTAGCAGCCGCTATGGCTGCTACAGCGGGACGCCACTGAACACTACAGCAGAGCAGGGAGGTATCTCCCCGCTCTGCCATTAAACAAAAGACATGTATCCAGGGGGGGCTGTATGGCGTTCCCTGCAGGGGGGGGCTGTATGGCATTCCCTGCAGGGGGGGCTGTATGGCGTTCCCTGCAGGGGGGGCTGTATGGCGTTCCCTGCAGGGGGGGCTGTATGGCGTTCCCTGCAGAGGGGGGCTGTATGGCGTTCCCTGCAGAGGGGGGCTGTATGGCGTTCCCTGCAGAGGGGGGCTGTATGGGGTTCCCTGCAGGGGGCGCTGTATGGCGTTCCCTGCAGGGGGGGCTGTATGGCGTTCCCTGCAGGGGGGGCTGTATGGAGTTCCCTGCAGGGGGGGCTGTATGGCGTTCCCTGCAGGGGGGGCGCTGTATGGCGTTCCCTGCAGGGGGGGCTGTATGGCGTTCCCTACAGGGGGGGACTGTGTGGCGTTATCTACAGTATCTTACAGTCCCCCTTGTAGATAACGCCACACAGTCCCCCCTGTAGATAAATCCACACAGCCCCCCCTGTAGATAACGCCACACAGTCCCCCCTGTAGATAAAGCCACACAGTCCCCCCTGTAGATAACTCCATACAGTCCCCCTGTAGATAACGCCACACAGTCCCCCCTGTAGATAACGCCATACAGTCCCCCTCTGTAGGTAACGCCATACAGTCCCCCCTGTAGATAACGCCATACAGTCTACAGGGGGGCTGTATGGCGTTATCTACAGGGGGGGCTGTATGGCGTTATCTACACGGGGGGCGCTGTATGGCGTTATCTACAGGGGGGGCTGTAAAAAAGGCACTATCTACAAGGGGGGGGGGGTTGTGTGACACCCAGGGGAGGGGGGGCCCCAGTCAAAAGTTTGCTATGGGGCCCAGTCTTTCCTAGTTACGCCCCTGCTCCAATCCCAGCACACCCTGGACTTTAAACGAAACTCTGCCAACTTCCTCATTGCCTGAGCAATGTTGTGTCTAACCCCGTGTAAGTTTGCAAAGGTGCCATAGCATTACCCTGTATCCGTGCCAAGTCCAGTGTCCTTGTCGACATCAGTATCTGTGTCCGTGCCAAGTCCAGTGTCCTTGTCGACTTCAGTATCTGTGTCCGTGTCAAGTCCAGTGTCCGTGAAGACTTCTGTATCCGTGCCCTGTGTCCGTGCCAAGTCCAGGGTCCGTGTCCACTTCAGTATCTGTGTCCGGTTACTGTGTCAAGTACAGTGTCTGTGACGACTACAGATTCCGAGTCCTGTAGCCGAGGCAAGTCCGATAGTTCGGCACAAGCCAGCTTCCAATTATCCAGCACAAGCCTGCTTCCGATAGTCCGGCACAAGCCAGCTTCCAGTTATCCAGCACAAGCCAGCTTCCGGTTATCCGGCACAAGCCAGCTTCCAATTATCCGGCACAAGCCAGCTTCTGATTATCCAGTACAAGCCAGCTTTCGATTATCCAGTAAAAGCCAGCTTCCTTTAAATTAGCACAAGCTAGCTATCCATGTACTCTCGACAGAATGACTGTTATTGACAGTTGTTTGGCCAGCTGCTACTCCGTTACGGCGGAGTGGCCCAGTGGGTCCACATTCGCCATAGACGTGAAACCAAGTAATGATATTTGTATAGGAGATAAATTAACTGAGGAAATATTTACCACTAATAACTGTTGTATTGGCTCTACTTCCTCAGTGGTCCCACATTCTTCATAGTTCTTGCACTTCTTGTACGTAGACTTTCGGGGGTGACGTCTCCCGCCCCTTCTGGTGCAATGTTTTTCTCCTCCAGGTTCAGCATATCTGTGCTTAAAAAATCAATCGTTGTTTGCAAACGAGCATATTTCTTATTTGTAGCAGATCTCCTGTTACCATCAGGATTGGGTTTAGTCCCCTTGTGTTCACTGGCTTGCCAAATGTATACATGCCCTGTGCTATAGTCCTCATAGTCTCGGTGCCATTTGTGTATTTTAGCTTCTTCTTGTTCCATCTGGAATTTAGACATCTGCTGGACTACCCATTCCTTTTAACCAAGTAATTCACTTGATTCCATAATACTCAGCAATTTCTGTTCACTATCCTTCAATTTATCATTTGCCAACCCAATTTCCCTCTGTAGGAGCTCAATATTTAAGAGGATTATATGGAGGACTTATTTGTTTGACAAAACCCTCGAACCTAGAGAAAAATTCAGCATTAGTAGGAAAGAGGTTAGGTTTCAGATCCGAGTATAGACCCCATGGGATCATGTTGTGTTTATAGTATTTCGGCAATAACGACAAATGTAAATTCAAAACGAACACACGTCTTGATTCATACTCATAGCAATGTTAGATGTCTATTTTGGAGCACTTTATTGTGATTATAACATTGAGTTTTATTACATTTGCTATTTATGATATGTTAATATTGATTCTTTGCTCCACCCACTATGGGCTGTATAAATGTATTGGAACACCTCTGTATCATTGCCTGACAAAGGCTGCATTGAGCAGCTGAAACGTTGCATCCTTTGCACATATGGGTGCATAAACTCTTTGGTATCCACTTCGGAGTGCTAGCTCTTTTCCTTGGTTTGCCTAGGAAACATGGTCAGACAGCCCTGGGCTGTCTATCCATATAAGGTATGTCCCTCGATTGTGTCATTTGATCAAAGGGGGTCCCCTTTCTCATTTTCCCTTTAAATGACGCAGTCAGCTTTGATTGCGGGATTCAATGGGATAATGTCAGGGATTAGAGGTTTCTCAGATCTCTGCTATTAGAACGGAACTGTGTATTACAAATATTGCCCCGCTCCTAATCACGCGGACCCACTGTTGTGCCCAGGTGATCAGCATGATGTGATGTGGCTGGCACCGCACTAATGAGTGGCAGGCACTGAAGACAAAGACCATTGGGCGCTCTGCAGTGTGCGCGCCATGTTCACTGACTTCAGGGTCGGCACTATTGCTCATTAGTGAGGAGCCGGCCGCATACCCTCATGCTAGTGACTAAATACATGTATTACAAGACTAAGCTGTGCATACATGAATTCACGGAACCGTTATCATTGAAATAGTATCAATATTTTGATGCATATGAACCCCTTTACTGTCCAAACCGACTATGTCCCCTCCTCCATCACCGTCAACTCTAACGGCCAATTCTGCATTTTCAGATGTAAATTTCTTACAAGGAGCAAGGCCTGATGTATTCATTATTTTGGCACAGTCCTGTTGAGTAGGATTTAGATATTTATCAATCCTAGAGGGGGTATTTTTATTTTTAGCCTGTTCTGCCTGTGATCTCAACGATTTGCGTCCCTGCTGTACATTATCTTTCTTTTTTTTGCAGGCATTGTCCAGCCATACTTAAAGCTTATGTATAATGCATTTAGAAGAGCAAACACAGCTGCCTATACATGGCAAAAGAAAAAAATGAAATAAGAGATGGATCGGATTTCCTAAAATGGGACCTATCGTTAAATATAGCTCCAAAACATGTCCCAAATTAACAGACAGAAAGTAGAAAAAAATAAAGGAACAGATAGAGTGTCTCACCAATCTTCTCCAGTAGTATGTCAACTGTCCTGTGTCAGGAGAATATCCACTTGCTTATCCTCTCTGGTTGGCACGGTCAGCTTCCCAGGAGGCCTAGTGTCCAGTCGTAAAGATGGTTCAATATAAGTTATGACCAGATCCGTGGAGGGTATGAGTTGCACATTAAATGGCAGTCATGAGCATTAAATGGCAATCAGGTTCAGAGAACCCAATGCCCAGCAACAAAAACAATGGCAACCAGGCAGCATCCGGCCCACAGTGTATGGTCGCCCACACCGGGAGCGAGGGAGCTAGGAGGTCAGAGGAGGTGTCCCACAGCAGTGGCAATGGTTTATCAGCCACACCGGCCAGTATGAAAGGCAACGCAGCGGTCCTGCAGCAGTACTCCAGGCAGAGGGAATAAATGGCAGGGAGCGTACCAAGCAACAACGGCCGGCAGTCAGGCTCACCAGCCAGCGTGGATAGTCGGAGTCAGATATCCTGAGGATAGGCCAACAATTCTTAGGGACTGGTCAACCCATTTCAGGTATATGTATTTCATAATGGCAGTCAATAGCAGTATAGCAGTATACCTTATTTGGGGGGAGAAATGCATACATTTCAAAACGTGGTCTGAACCTAGCCTTATCCTATCCTCTGATGATGACCTCTATAAAACAGGTCTGTTTGCCTATTATGAGGGCTGAGTGGTCAGTGTGAAAACAGCAGTATTTCTTTATTTTTTTCTGAGGCTAGATTCCTGATTACTGTAGTTTAGGGGGGTTTTCCGAGGTGAAAGAGTCTCTTTAAGCACTAATATGTCAGCAGTAAGGAAGAATAACGTTGGTCGCACACAAGCTTAATATGGGTGTATTTTTCTTCCGTATTAATGCTGCAAATCCTGGCCCAACCGCAGGTCTAATTACCCACAATAACAAAATGATAGACCCCTGTGATAATGTTAGTTTGGACCTGCGATCAGGCTTTGTTTTGTGGTCCTAAATATTATGCTTGTGTGAAACCAGAGTAATAGTAAATCTGATAAGTCATATGTGCATTGAAGGTAGCTTTTGTTAAGAAACTGAAAACAATACTTACACATGTCCCAGTTCATGTGCTATAGTGAATGCAGCACCTAAACCATTTTCCTCGCTGATAGAGCAACTCCGTTGAGAGTCACACATTGTACCTAGTTCCGCTAATCCTGTAATGCAAATGCAAACATATTTAAATACTTGATTTGACTATTCTACCAGTTTACATCATTATCGTTGTCTATCTTTAATCAACGTCCTTCACAAATGACAGCTCATTTAAGAGTGTAAGAATCTTTTAAAAACTATGTAGAATTGATCAATCTTTTACGACACATTTTTTCTTTTGTAAAATAAAATAACCCTGATAAAATACAAAATCGTACACCACAAACACTGTATGGTACATTTTCTGACATTTACAGAGATTTAGATTATTTGTATGGTTGCTGGTGGGGTATCACTAAAACCTTTAGTAATTTTAAAGCAGTGATAGTCAACCCCCATGTCCTTAAGATCCCAATAGAGTACATTACATTCAATGTCCGGTGTCCACTCTTTGAAGCGGAGAGGAGGCTACACGTGTGCACTCTATTATAGGAAAAGTGACAGCATATCTCTCAAATAGACAAAATAGGGACAGTATCCTACAGCACACTTCAGCACATTTTTGTGTCCTGTCTTTTTAAGTGCTTTCATGGCTTGCCGAAGGGTATGTTCACACGCAGTGTTTTCAGATGTAATTCGGGCGTTTTGCGCCTCGAATTACGCCTTAAAAAACACCCCTAATACGCCTACAAACATCTGCGCTTTCAATGGGTTTTACGGTGTTCTGTTCCCACGAGCCTGAATTTTATGTGTCGATGTCAAATTACGGCGTGTAAAAAGATGGCCACGAAAAAGAAGTGCATGTCACTTCTTGGGACATTTTTGGAGATGTTTTTCATTGACTCCATTGAAAAACAGCTCCAATAACGGCCGTAAAATACGCCGCGATAAACGTGAGTTGCTACAAAAACGTCTGAAATTCAGGAGCGGTTTTCGCCGGAAAACAGCTCCGTATTTTCAGACGTATTTTGCTAAGCCGTGTGAACATACCCGAACAGTGGCAGCTACAGAGAGCAAATGAAGTGGTAGTCACAGCACCTCATACAGTGACAGCCAACTGCCCCCCACAAAAAGTGATAAACAAAGAGCTCCAAAACACAGTGCCATCTCCATACTGCTCATATACAGTGCCTGCCACATGTCCTTCATATACAGTGCAGCTAGGAGACCTCTGTATTTCTAAAGATATTTAAACTACTATTAGTGACACTTCCACTGACTGTAATCGGATGATAGCGTGCAAGTGTCACATAGTCCTGTTACATTCAATAGCAGTGCTGTCAACATTACATTAGAGATGAAATGCAGAGAGTGCCTAGCTAAAAGCCACTCTAGCATTGTCAGGATAAGGCCGGAGCTACAGTGAGACTTTTTGTAGTGCTACTGATTTTTTTTATTTAATGTGTGTAAGATTGCCTACAACTCAATGGATTTCTTTGAACTGCAGCCGTAGCTTGATAGTTAACAGAAAATCAATAGTATTACAAAAAGTCTCAGTGTAGCCCAGGTCTAAGGGAGCACTCACATAACCATATTTTCAGTCCATGTTAGGTCTAAATATTTCCTGCCAAAAATGGAAGCAAATCCCATTAGAGAAAAGCAGAAAGGTTATCCTGCTTTGCTCTAAAGGTACCTGCTCACATGGACTAAACATTGACCATGGGGCGTAGCTAGGGGGGGAGCAGACGGGGCATGTGCCCCGGGCGCAACTTAGATGGGGGCGCCAGCGCCACCTCTTCCTGCACTATAATTGTACCTGTGTCTATAGGACACAGGTACAATTAGAAGCAATGAATGACAGGGCACGTTCCGTGCCCGGCTATTCAGCGCTTTTGCACCAGTGAAGATACTGGTACCTTTTGTACCAGTGAAGCTTCCGTCGAGGAAAGGCACTGATTGACAGGGAAAGTCATCCTGCTCAGCCAATCAGCGCCTTTCATAGACGCTTCGTTCAACCCCCAGGAGACCTGCGGAGAATAGAGCAGGTCTCCATTGCTGCCGGCCGGCGGGGGAACGGGATTAAGGTGAGTTAGAATTTTTTTTTTTTATTGTAATAAAAAAGTGTGTGGTTGTATGTACAGGGGGGACTTTATCTACGGAGGGGGGACTTTGTCTACACGAGGGGGCCTTTATCTACAAGGGGGACTTTATCTACGGGGGACTTTATCTACGGGGGGATTTATCTACACGCGGGGGGCTTTATCTATGGGGGGTGTCTCTACAGGGGGGGCTATATACTGGGGTGGGTTATCTATGGAGCACCATATACAGGGGTGGGCTATAGCTACAGGGGGGCTATATACAGGGGTCGGCGATCTATGGAGTATAGTATATAGCCCCCCTGTAGATATAGCCCACCCCTGTATATAGTGCTCCATAGATCGCCCACCCCTGTATATAGCCCCCCTGTAGATATAGCCCACCCCTGTATATAGTCCCCCTGTAGATATAGCCCACCCCTGTATATAGTATCCCACAAATAGCTCCCCCTATAGTGCTCCACAGAAAGCCCACCCCTGTATATAGCCCCCTTGTACATATAGTCCACCCCTGTATATAGTGCTTCACAGATAGCCCACCCCTATATATAGTATATACAGGGGTGGGCTATCTGTGGAGCACTATATACAGGGGTGGACTATCTAGTGGAGCACTATATACAGGGGTGGAATATATGTACAGGGGGCTATATACAGGGGTGGGCTATCTGTGAAACACTATATACAGGGGTGGACTACATGTGGAGAACTATATACAGGGGTGGGCTATATCTACAGGGGGGCTATATACAGGGGTGGTCTATCTGTGGAGCACTATATACAGGGGTGGGCTATATCTACAGGGGGCTATATACAGGGGTGGGCTATCTGTAGAGCACTATAGGGGGAGTTATTTGTGGGACACTATATACAGGGGTGGGCTATATGGGGGCACTATCTACACGGGGCTCTATGGGGGCACTATCTACAGGGGGCTCTATGGCAGACACTATCTACAGGGGGCACAGTGTGTGTGTGTGTGTGTGTGTGTGTGGGACACGGTGTATGGTGCTATTATAATTAAAGGTGCAGTGTATGGCGCTATTATATTTAGGGGCGTAGTGTGTGGTATAATGAGAACTTTATCTTTATTTATAGGTGTAGAAATGTTGGAAAAGTGAGAAGCTGAAGACATCTAAGCGGCAAACTGCAGAAATGGGCTGTGACCGGGAGAAGTTATTATAGAGGTCTGGACCAAATGGAGAAAAAGAACTAGAATCTGAGACGTCACCGGTGAGTCACTTAATGTAAATGTTTATTCTGCCTCTAATTAGTAATATAGTCAATGTATGATCTGCAGCGAGATGATGGGTGGTATGATTATGATAGGATTTATTTTTTGTGAAACAGCAACTCCCAGCATATCCTTACCATGGTTCGGGCCATGTTGGGAGCTGTAGTTTTACGCCGTATATGCCTATACGGCAGGGGTTGCACTAAATTGAGCTGTATTCGTGCTGGTGCTGTATATATGTAATGAGCTTGGTTCTGGAGCTGTATTTATGTACTGAGCACTATTCTGGTATTGTGTAGAGAACTATATTGCTTGTAAAATGTACAAATGTTTTTATGCTCGCGTTACATAAAAAGAAATGTGGAAAAGAAATGACACGTCGATTGGTAGAGAAAACAAACACGGCGAGGGGGAAGGAGATGTCGGGAAAGAGGTTGGGGGGGGCGCCAAACTGAATTTTTGCCCCGGGTGCTGGAGAACCTAGCTACGCCTCTGCATTGACCGGAAATATGGCTGTGAGAACACGCTTTGAAACGTCTAAGTGAGAAGAAAAAGAAAACGTTGGTTATTTTATTATATTTATATCAAGCCTTATCTAAAACCAACTTTTAAATTTTTGAAGCAGATAGTTGCTAACCAGAACACTATAAAATATCTCATAAAAACATAACCACTTACCTAAAGTATCACACTTATTACTGGCTCTGCATATATCTTCTCTATAGAAAAGAGTGTTCAAAAGAAAGTGAAGTATGCATCAGTAGTCAGTACAGGTAATATGTATGATAAACTATTGCTGGCTTGATTAGTAAGGGTCTAAACATAATCATGGACAAAGTAAAAAAAAAATATAGTACCAAAGTCATTGCCATCCTGTAAAAGTTGATCTCCACTATAACTGCAGAAGTCCTACTACTAGCAATATATCATTATGAGCAGTGGTTAGTAGATTCTGAGATTAATCAAAAATCTCCTACATCTTAGAAACAACATTTTAAACTAGAATAATAGCATAATCACAAGTTTTTAATACATTTTACCTTCTCAATTGCCTTCAGTTCTTCTGCCTGCTACATTTATGTTCAGCGGACATTAAAACCATTACAAACAATCTTTCTATGCCGTCCATTTGAAATCATACCAGTTCAGAGCAAAGTGCTTAAAGAGGCTCTGTCACCAGATTTTGCAACCCCTATCTCCTATTGCAGCAGATCGGCGCTGCAATGGAGATGAGTAACGTTTTTTGTTTTTTTTAAAAAGAGCATTTTTGGCCAAGTTATGACCATTTTTATATTTATGTAAATGAGGCTTTCTAAAGTACAACTGGGCGTGTTTACAGTAAAAGTACAACTGGGCGTGTATTGTGTTCGTTACATCGGGGCGTTTTTACTTCTTTTACTAGCTAGGCGTTGTGTATAGAAGTATCATCCACTTCTCTAAACATCGCCCAGCTTCTGGCAGTGCAGACACAGCGTGTTCTCGAGAGATCACGCTGTGACGTCACTCACTTCCTGCCCCAGGTCCTGCATCGTATCGGACGAGCGAGGACACATCGGCACCAGAGGCTACAGTTGATTCTGCAGCAGCATCAGCGTTTGCAGGTAAGTAGCTACATCGACTTACCTGCAAACGCTGATGCTGCAGAATCAACTGTAGCCTCTGGTGCCGATGTGTCCTCGCTCGTCCGACACGATGCAGGACCTGGGGCAGGAAGTGAGTAACGTCACAGCGTGATCTCTCGAGAACACGCTGTGTCTGCACTGTCAGAAGCTGGGCGTTGTTTAGAGAAGTGGATGATACTTCTATACACAACGCCCAGCTAGTAAAAGAAGTAAAAACGCCCCGATGTAACGAACACAATACACGCCCAGTTGTACTTTTACTGTAAACACGCCCAGTTGTACTTTAGAAAGCCTCATTTACATAAATATAAAAATGGTCATAACTTGGCCAAAAATGCTTGTTTTAAAAAAAACGAAACGTTACTCTTATCTCCATTGCAGCGCCGATCTGCTGCAATAGGAGATAGGGGTTGCAAAATCTGGTGACAGAGCTTCTTTAAAGGCTATATACACTTTTTGTATTATTATTAAATCAATGTCTTTTGTGTTTTTAAGCATTTTTTTTATTGACTTTTATTAAAAAAAATTTTTTACATTTTATGATACAGCTTCTATATATCCTGTATACATAGTAGCTATTTTGTTTTCTCACAGCCAATTCCATCAGTTCAGCTGGGCTGACGGCTTGGCTTAGAGCGGGTCCTGTGTGTCTGACTCACATCTAAGTTGATGAAAATACAAACCAAAATGCTGTGTATGTAGGCACTTTTATGAAAGCGCAGCATGCTGAAGGTATGGTGCTTTTTCAAACTTTTTTCTCCATATCCTTTTAAATTTAGGAATAGCTAGGAATTTCAGAGGTTATGTCATTACTTACAAAACAGGGTAGGTGGATTACCAGCCACTAGGACTAGCAACGACCCCTGAACAAATGGGGATAGGCATGAATGAAACATTTGAGTACTCCTGGTTATTGTTACTATATACTGTTGGGTTTGCTATATAAAGAATGAATGCAAGATACACATATTTGTTCAGATTTGATTACCACAACAAATGCTGTTATAATAAAGAAGAGAAATGCCACAGTGTGAAGAAAACTTTCAGAAATTGATGTTGATGTCATTTGATGATTGCAGTAAATAATGTACTGCATGTAATGACATTCCCAATAGAACAAAAAAGCACAGTATGAAAAACCATTGGCCCACATTACTAATGTTGTCTAATAGACAGCGTAAACAAAGACTAGTAGTGGTGGATGCTGCATGATAATTTTGCGGCATCTTGAATGACCTGCTAGACACTTTTCTGTTCCTTATAAGTTTTGATATGGCTTATTTTGTGCCATTTTTTTTCCTGCTAAGCCTCACCCCCTTTCCGTAAAACACTTTTAGGGCTTATTCAGACGAACGTAAAATACGCGCGTGCAACGCGCGTGATTTTCACGTGCGTTGCCCGTAGCTATATTAGACAATGGGGCCGTGCAGACATGGCAGCGTTTTTTGCGCAGCGTTGCTCCGTTGCAAAAAACTCACGACATGTCCGTTGATTCAGCGTTTTCAACGCATCACGCACCCATTGAAGTCAATGGGTGCGTGAAAACCACGCATGTCGCACGGAAGCACTTCCGTGCGAACTGCGTGTTTGCGCAACAGCTGTCAAAAGGATGAATGTAAACAGAAAAGCACCACGTGCTTTTCTGTTTCCGAACATCCAAACGGAGTGTCTTTGCGATTAGCGAACCCCGACAACCGAAGCTAACTTCACCGGGTTCGGCCAAACTCGTTTTGGCCGAACCCGGCAAAAAAAATTCCGGTCCGCGACGTCGGGAGACATTCACTGTGCATGGTGCTGAAAGAGTTAAACTGTTTCAGCACCATGGACAGTGACTTGCGATCCCAAAATACATGAACATGTAAAAAAAAACGAAGTTCTAACTTACCGATTACTCCTGTCTCCTTCCTGCAGTCCGACCTCCCGGGATGACACTTCAGTTCAAGTGACAGCTCCAGCCAATCACAGGCCAAGCACAGGCTGCAGCCAATCACAGGCTGCAGCGGTCACTTGGACTGCCGCGTCATCCAGGGAGGTGGGGCTCGATGTCAAGAGAGGCGCGTCACCAAGGACGCGTCACCAAGGACGCGTCACCAAGGCAACGGCCGGGAAGTTCTCGGTAAGTAGGAACTTTATCTTTTTTTGAACAGGTTTTTCGCTGTTGTGTTCGGCATTCACTGTCGAGGGTGCTGAAAGATTTAGCTCTTTCAGCACCTTGGACAGTGACGGGCGTCGACAAGCCTCATCTCTATGATGCCGGCTGCACGAAAATCACGCAGCCGCGCATCAGACACGGATGACACTCGCAGCTGTCAAATAGTGTTTGCGCGCGCAAAACGCTGCGTTGTTTGCGCGCGCAAAAACGCAACGCTCGTGTGAATCCGGCCTTAAAGTGTCTAATAATGTGCAAATATCAAAATTGCGCCAAACTTAAACAAATTTGGCGCATTTTTTACATTTTCTAGACCTATTACTTTCAAATGTCTTTAGATACAAAAAGGAAAGATTGTGACACAATTTATCGGTAACACAATTTGATAAATGATACCTGGTAAGAAGAACAGCCGTATCATAGTGGGAAGGATGAGAGTCATCAGGAATATTTTGTGTTCTTTGCCAGACACAAAAATTATGAAGTGTTGTAGCTGCATTGAAGCTGATTACTGGTCCATCCTGTACAATACAAAAGATAACAAATTTTTTAAAATCTGTTACATATAGCACAGGTGCATTATTGTTTCTGATTTACTCTGCAGCCCATGTACACTGAAAATCATGCAACTACTTCTGACAAGGCATGTAGAAGGGCTTTAGGGCATGTGCACACACAAAATTAAAGACGTCAGAAAATACAGAGCTGTTTTTAAGGGAAAACAGCTTCTGATTTTCAGACGTTTTTTAAGCCACTCGTGTTTTTCGCTGCGTTTTTTACGGCCGTCTTTGGAGCTGTATTTCTATAGAGTCAATGAAAAACGGCTCCAAAAAACGGCTCAAGAAGTCACCTGCACTTCCGTTGGAACAGAACACAGTTTTTCCCATTGAAATCAATGGGCAGATGTTTGGATGCGTTCTGCTTCCGATTTTTCGGCTGTTTCTTGGACATTTATGGTCCGAAAAACGGCCGAAAATAAGCCGTGTGAACATACCCTTACACTTTTAAAATGCTTGTTGGCACAAACCGACACCAGCAAGGGCTCCTTTTTGGTTTTTTTTGTTATGTGGCCCCTTGACTTAGCACAACCTCGAAGATAATTTATTGTTTTCAAACATCACCACTAGGGCTGGGCAATTAATCAAAAAATAATAGAAATTCAGCGCAATTAATCAACATCATCTTGCGAATTTCGGTTTTATCAATTATTTTTTTCCCGGTTTAAACTGTATCTGCATCTTCAGGACGCAGATACAGTTTAATCCATTGGTAGAGCAGTGGACTCTACCATTCACTATGTATCGCCGGACGCGAGGCAGTGACGTCATCGCGACTGTGTGCTCCTGACGCAGATCTCCATTCGCCGTTGGAACGGGGTTAGGTGAGTATGTATATTATTATTTTTATCCGGCACTATTGAGGGCCGCTTTATACTGTGTGGGGTACAGCTATAGGGGCATTATATTGTGTGGAAGTCAGTTATAGGGGCATTATACTATGTAGAGGCAGCTATGGGGGCATTATACTGTGGGGGGGGGGGTAGTTATGGGCATTGTGGGGGGGCAGTTATGGGGCATTATACTGTGTAGAGGTCAGTTATGGGGGCATTTTACTGTGTGGAGGGCAGATATGGGGGCATTATACGGTGTGGAGGACCGTTATGGGGGCATTATACTCTGTGGCGGCAGCAATGGGGGCATTATACTGTGTGGAGGGCAACTATAGGGGTATTATACTGTGTGTTGGGGTAGTTGTAGGGGCATTATAATGTGTGGGGGCAGCTATTGGACAATATACTGTGTGGGGGCAATGTCAGGGGGTATATTATATACAGCAGGCTCAGGGGATACATTTTTTATTCAATAGCGTAGCATGCAAATACGCGGAGTGGTATGAAAAAAGGGGTGTGGCCCAAATAATCGTTCAATAATCGTAATCAAGGTTACATGTTCAATTAATCGTGATTTTGATTTAGGTCATAATTGCCCAGTCCTAATCAGCACTATATATTACTATTCAATTATATTATTGCTGGGAAATTTAGAATCACCATTACAACTTCAAAACAAAAACAATTATGAATATCATACCTGTTCATTGTGAATTACTATTAGCTTTATAATCAAGATATTTATGAGATTTCCAATGCTTGGATCTTTATAGATAGCAGCAACCTAGTAGTAAAAAATTTAATATGGATTAGATAAATGGTTAACTTAACTGGTCACAATCCAAAAGTGTCTCATTAGAC
The DNA here is from genome assembly GCF_050947455.1 of Rhinoderma darwinii. Classification (NCBI taxonomy): domain Eukaryota; kingdom Metazoa; phylum Chordata; class Amphibia; order Anura; family Rhinodermatidae; genus Rhinoderma; species Rhinoderma darwinii. Next base: position 171,729,797 of record NC_134689.1, on the reverse strand, counting down.
AAGTCAACTATTAGGTAACTATGCTCCTATTCAAGTGAAAAGGAGCAGAGCTGAAGTTCCTCAAAACGTCTGCTATGCAGTGGTCGGAGACATCTGCTCCCAGCTCCAACAACTGCAAATCATTTACAACATCCGGCGGCTGGAGGCAGCTGGTCGGTCAGTGTTCGGGTGTCGGACCCCCACCGATCATATACTGAAGACCTTTCCGGTGGATAGGTCATCAGTTGTCCGGTCATGGACAACTCCTTTACATTAAAATGGATTGTCCTCTGACGACACAAATTTTACTTTTATAAATCATCAGGCAGATTATAAGTAATGGTACACATAAAATGGTAGCGACACAAACAAAGTGATTGCACTCAACTGTTACCGATACTCCCATTCAGCTTTATGAATAGAGATTTTCTCGTCTTGCTCTCTGGATAAGAACAAGGAATTGGGGACCCTCATTCTTGTTAACAGCAGTGGGTTCCAAAGATTGGACCCCCATCTGACTTTTATGACCTGTGTGAATGATGTGTTATAAATCTTAAAAGGGGTTGTCGTTGGATAATATCTTTAATGACCTGGCCTGCCAAAGTAAAATACTTAGCTTTCTAACATTACATTGAGGCTGGGTTCACACACCCTATTTACGGACGTAATTCGGGCGTTTTAACCTCGAATTACGTCCGAAAATACGGCACCAAAGCGTCGGCAAACATCTGCCCATTCATTTGAATGGGCTTTACGATGTTCTGTGCTGACGGTCATTTTTTTTAATGCCCGCGTCAAAGAAGTGCCTGTCACTTCTTGAGACGTAATTGGAGCCGTTTTCCATTGACACCATGGAAAAACAGCTCCAATTACGTCCGTAATGGACGCAGCGAAAAGCGCCTGCACTTGCCATTAAGTCTGAAATGCCGGAGCTGTTTTCTCCTGAAAACAGCTCCGTAATTTCAGCCGTAACGGAGCCTGCCGTGTGAACATACCCTTACAGTCTTAAGTCTGATGCAATCTGATTTTGCCTTGTGATGGCCCTCCTGTCTGCCTCAGTCATCTCAACTTAATGACTTATTACAGTTTACACATAAGACAAATAATAAATGTGCAGGGTATATAAAGGTGGCAATAAAGATAAACCAGGTGATCTGCTATGCTGTTAAATGTGAACAATTTGATCACCTGAAAAAACTTGACATATGACAATTAAAGTAGTTAAAGGGAACTTTACACCATGTCATTTTACGTCCAATATTCTGTGCTAATTAATTTCATTATATATTTTTTTAGATGTCAGCTCAGTTATTCTAAAACAGCTCCAAATCTCCTGTTAAGACATAGAGGTAAATATGTGCTAAAATCGACAACTTTTCTCTTTTGAAAAGTGGCACGAAAAGTGGGCAGGGTTTAACGGGAGGGGGCGTGAACGATAGCTGTCCAACAAATTCATTCTGTTTAAAGCCAGAAAATGGAGAAAATCTATGTCTGCTAATAGCAGCCATAGATTTTATTTTTTGGCTTGAGCACAGCCCAAGATGCGCCAAATTTATTAAGAGGCATGCTTTGGCACATTTTACTCAAATACGCTTCAGATTAAAACTGGTGTACGAAATGCCAGTCTTAATAAATCTTCCCCTATGTCTATAGGGGGATTTGAATCTCTACACATGTGATACATCTGCAAATTACTGCAATTCAGCTGCAATGAAATAGACCTTAAGGCCAGGTTCCCACATAGCGTAAATGCTGCAGAATTCCCAAAATGGAATTCAGTGCGGAAATTCCGCAGCATTTACAGTTGACACAAAGTGAATGAGATTTAGAAAACATTCATAAATTGACCTGCTGTGTGGATTTTAAATCCGCAGCACGTCAATATTTGCTGCGTTTTCGTTGCTTTTCTGTTGCGGGTTTTCTCCATTGAATTCAATGGGGATGAAAAACCTGCAAATAAATAGCCAAGTGTTGCGACTTTTACAGCTGATTCACAGAGATTCCGCTGCAAAAATCGCAACTTAGAAAACAAAAAAAAGCTTATACTTACAACCCCGACGCTTTCTTCTTTTTTTCTTCGGGCGGGTCTCCTGGGATGACATTTCAGGCTGCAGAGGTCACATGGCCTGCAGCATAATCCCTGGAGAACGGACTGCACATCAATGGTGGGACACGTCGCCATGACTAGGGCCGGGGTAAGTATGAACAGTTTTTTTTAGCGCCCCTTTCTGCAGCTGAAATGTGCTGCGAGTTCAGAGTCAGATACGCTCCATACTTTTATGCAGCGTATCAGCCTAAGGGTTTACTCATACGCATGCGTTTTCACCTAGGCATACGTTTTTCGTTGTGGTTTTCGGCCACGCAGTAAAAACCGGGGCAAAACCACAATGTGTGAACACACCCTAAAAGAGTGAGGGTATGTTCACACGCTAGCTGGCTTTTACGGCTGAAATGACAGCCTGTTTTCAGAAGAAAACAGCTGCGTCGTTTCAGCCGTAAATGCTCCTCCTCGTAATATACGAGGCGTCTGTGACGCTCGTATATCTTGAGCTGCTCTTCATTGAGTTCAATGAAGAACGGCTCAAATTACGTTGCAAAGAAGTGTCCTACACTTCTTTGCCGAGGCAGTCAATTTACGCGTCGTCGTTTGACAGCTGTCAAACGACGACGCGTAAATTACAGGTCGTCTGCACAATACGTCGGCAAACCCATTCAAGTGAATGGGCAGATGTTTGCCAACGTATTGTAGCCCTATTTTCAGACGTAAAACGAGGCATAATACGCCTCGTTTACGTCTGAAAATAGGTCGTGTGAACCCAGCCTAAAGACCATAAAGATATACAGCTACCAAGGTAAAATACATACGCAAAGTATCCCTAAAAATGTTCACACAGAGTTTTTTGCAGGGAGAATTTCTGCCTCAAAATCCCGTTTGGAAGTTTGAGGCAGATTTTCCTCTGCCTGCACGCTGATTTTCGCTGCGTTTTTCGCCCGCGGCTATTGAGAGCCGCGGGCATAAAACGCAGCGAAATACGCTTTCTCTACCTGCCATTGAAGTCAATGGGAGGTCAGAGGCGGAAACGCCCGAAGATAGGGAATGTCACTTCTTTCTCCCGCGAGGCGGTTTTACCGCTCGCGGGAGAAAACCGCCCCCGCCTCCCATTGAAATCAACGGGAGGCATTTTTGGGCCGTTTTTGACGAGTTTTTTGGCGCTGTTTCCGCGTCAAAAAACTCGTCAAAAAAACTCTGTGTGAACATAGCCTTAGTCTTTAGTTTTGAAATAAATAAATCATATTTCTGTAAATGACATGTGAGACACATTTTAATAATGCAGTTGAATAGAAACTTGTTTATGAGTTTACTATATTATTTAGTAATTTTTATTTGTATAGAGAAAACAGATTTAGATTACCAAGTTTTTTTTATTTATTTTTTAAAGACTCTTAAACGAGGGTGTGTGCAGGCTGCTCAACACAAGTGATCATATCAACTATCACACAACATTCCTCTTGGCACACAACATAGCATCCATATATAGAAACCATTTACTCATACTAGTATCAGAAAATAAACCATGGAATTCTATTTCAAATGTAGTGGGCTTACACATGGAGAAACCACAAAGCCTATGATAAGGCTTACAACATTCATCAGAATCAGGCTGTTGCTGTTTGGAGCTGACTTTTTGTCTCCCACTTGTCACTAGGGTCTATTTTTTATGGTTTCATTCACAAATAGTCTTTTAGATCCTATTGCATCCTGCATGTGCAATGACAAAAAAGTTTACATTGTAAGGGCAGATACAGACGGACGTTGCGTTTTTGCGCGCGCAAACAACGCGGAGTTTTGCGCGTGCAAAAACCATTTGACAGCTGCGTGTGTCATCCGTGTATGATGCGCGGCTGCGTGATTTTCGCGCAGCCGCCATCATAGAGATGAGGCTAGTCGACGCCCGTCACTGTCCAAGGTGCTGAAAGAGCTAACTATTTCAGCACCCTCAACAGTGAATGCCGAACACAATATCGAAAAACCTGTTGAAAAAAAAGAAAAAGTTCGTACTTACCGAGAACTTCCCGGCCGTTGCCTTGGTGACGCGTCCTTGGTGACGCGCCTCTCGACATCGGGCCCCATCTCCCTGGATGACGCGCCAGTCCATGTGACCGCTGCAGCCTGTGCTTGGCCTGTAATTGGCTGGAGCTTTCACTTGGACTGAATTGTCATCCCGGGAGGTCAGACTGGAGGAAGAAGCCGGGAGTTATCGGTAAGTCAGAACTTAGTTTTTTTTTACAGGTTCATGTTTATTGGGATCGGTAGTCACTGTCCATGGTGCTGAAACAGTTTAACTCTTTCAGCACCCTGGACAGTGACTATCTCCGGACGTCGCGTACCGGAAATTTTTTTGCCGGGTTCGGCCAAAACGAGTTTGGCCGAACCCGGTGAAGTTCGGTTCGATTGTCCAGGTTCGCTCATCTCAAAGACACTCCATTTGGATGTTTGGAAACAGAAAAGCACGTGGTGCTTTTCTGGTTACATTCATCCTTTTGACAGCTGGTGCGCTGTTTCAGTCGGTTCGCACGGAAGTGCTTCCGTGCGACCTGCGTGGTTTTCACGCACCCATTGACTTCAATGGGTGTGTGATGCGCAAAATACGCGGAGATATTGAACCTGTCGCGCTTTTTGCGCAGCTGACAAACGCTGCGCAAAAAGCACGGACTGTCTGTACTGCCCCATAGACTTGTATTGGTCTGTGCGTGGCGTGTGAAAACAACGCGGCCCGCACGGACCGAATACACGCTCGTGTGAATCCCCCCTAATGATAAGTTGATGTGCGCATGTTCTGTATAGATGGAGGGTGTGCCCTCCATTTGATGATTTCATTCTTTTGGACTCAGTGAACATCAGTTTGACACAGATTTAGACCTTGATAAAAATATATAAAATAATACTAGTTGTGTCAAATGATGAAGCCCCTCCCTATCACAACTAATACTAAATACTTAGCTTTTCAGAATTCTTGCTTAATGAAACTAAAAATTAAAGGCCTTTATTTTTTGTGCAATATATATATACAAATATATATATATATGTTTGTGTGTGTGTGTGTGTGTGTGTGTGTGTGTGTGTGTGTGTGTGTGTGTATATATACATATATATAAGAATCATTATTTGCAGATATTTTTTCATCATTGTTTAGAAAAATTGTACATGTATTGTTTTATTTTATTTAAAGGGGTTGTCCCATGAGGACTAGATTATTATATTATGTCATGATGTTATATTATATGCTATCAGGACATATGGACATCATAAATGGGGGTTCCCTCCTCAGGACCACCCTCTATGAGCTAGAATGGAGAGACTCTCTGAACAAAAGGCTCCCATTCTGGCAGACTCAAGGTGTCCTTGTATTACAAGGACGGTTATCCATCTGGATGGCTGCCATGTAACACTACAGTTCCCCTGCAGCGGCCGCTACAGAGGAAATGCCTGGCTGGCCACGGCTTCCCCTGGCAAAATCAGCTGTTTGCCGTGTGATGGGAGCAGGACCCGGGCGATCGGCTGATTGCCCCAGGGACCACATTTTAAAGGGGATTGTGTCACGACCAGCAGGTTTTTGGACCCACTGGGCTACGGATCGGCGTAGGGCCACCTCTAGGGGAGTTGTCTAAGCATCCTCCCGGTCGTCACCCTTTAACCCCTCTACAGGGATCTGGTCTTCGCTGCGGGGAGACTGCCAGGTCGCTAGCTCCTGAGGTGGTCCCGAAGGAGTAGCTGCTAGACAAAAAGAAGCTAGGCAGAGACAGACAGATGGTATCTTGGTGGTAGTAGACAGGAATTGGATTACCGGTAGCAGGCTGGTGCCGTATTGCTGGAAGCACGCTGGTGCCGAAATGCTGGAAGCACGCTGGTCCTGGATTGCTGGAAGCACGCTGGTGCCGGATTGCTGGAAGCACGCTGGTGTCGGATTGCTGGAAGCACGCTGATGTCGGATTGCTGGAAGCACGCTGGTGCCGGAATGATGGAAGCACGCTGGTGCTGGATTGAAGGAAGCATGCTGGTACCGGATTGATGGAAGCATGCTGGTGCCAGATTGCTGAAAGCACGCTTGTGCCGGATTGCTGGAAGCATGCTGGTGTCGGATTGCTGAAAGCACGCTGGTGCCGGATTGATGGAAGCACAATGGTGCCGGATTGATGGAAGCATGCTGGTGCCAGATTGCTGGAAGCAAGCTGGTGCCGAATTGCTAGAAGCACGATGGTGCTGGAAGCACGCTGGTGCTGGATTGCTGGAAGCACGCTGGTGCCGGATTGCTGGAAGCACGCTGGTGCCGGATTGCTGCAAGCACCCAGAGGGCACGGGATACCAACAGGTAACAGACTCTGGATACAGGATACCAATAGTTAACAGACTCAGAATACAGGATACGGAACCTTCGCAGGATAGCACTAGGTTTGTCAAACTTTGCTCAGGAACTGGGAAAAGGGGCAGGGTCACTTATAAGGACCAGGGTGTGCAAGGATAGGTTGGGGACATTTTTTTTTTTTTTCATATTCAAAGATTTTTATTGGTTTTAATACAAACAGGTACAAACACAGTTAGTGTGTCCCCACAATAGAGAGAACATGGCAGATGAGGGCACAGCCCAAACATGAGGGTGAACATCACATCCTATAGAAAGCGCAAAGTACCATAGGAGTCTAAGGAGAAAGGAGCATTGCTTTTGAGAGAATAAAAATACCACAGTTCAGCTTCTCATACGTCCTAGAATGCAATGGCAATACTGGGTGAGCGCAATCACAGGAAGCCGATGACCATTTAAGACATGTAGTGGTTCAGAGCGCACAAGATCCGGTAGGTGCACGAATAGGGTCCCAACCCAATTACGTAGTAAAGAAATATTCGGCACACAAAGTGATGATTTTAGCAAATCTTTCGGTTTTATTTTATCAAAAATTGATGCCTGAGGTTTAGCGCTGCGTAGATTAGTAGCAGTTTACTGCTTTCTTATGGCGCCATAAGAAAGCAGTGAACTGCTACTAATCTACGCAGCGCCAACGACTGGATGAACCAGACACCAGGAGATACAAGTGCCTGATGAAGGTCTAATATACGACCGAAACGTCGCACTAAACCTCTGGCATCAATTTTTGATAAAATAAAATGGAAAGACCATTTAAGACAGACACAAGAAGGGAAGGAGAAGGAAAAGATAGAATGGGAAACAAACAAGGGCAAAGAAGAGACAAGGGGGGCGGGTTCATGGTGAGACTTGACTCCGGTTCCGGATTATCATGAGTAAATAAGAAGCAGCTATGCACCTTGCAGAAACATGATTGGAACAAGCAAACCCCCATACATCTGTATGTAGTCCCCGCCCCGAGAAAGTCCCATGGGAGAGGATATGGAGTGCATCTCAAGTCACTACATTCCAGTAGGTGGAAGAAGAAAGGAACATAAGGCATGGAGACCAAGAGTCCTTGTATCTGGTAGAAGCAGCAGCAGAATGAGCCAGAAGGTGCTCCATTCGCTGCAGTAAGGCAACCCCCTGGAACCACTCATCCTACGGGGAATAACTGATTTGGCAGCTTGGAGGAGGTGTCTAAGTAGACAGCGTTTGTAAATGGGTAATGGCATAGGGAACATGAATAGAAGGGCCGCCTCGGGTGAGCTAGGGACCAAGACCCAAGTGACATCTAATAAAATTTGGAGAACCGCCTCCCAGAAACTCTGTAAGGAGGGACAACTCCATCAAATATGAGACATGCTTCCCCCTGTTGCCCCACAGCGCTAGCACGTGTCGGATACAGACAGGTACCATTTATGCAGGGCAGTGGGCACCCGATACCACCTAGAAATAATTTTATAGCTAGTTTCCTGAGCTCGTATGGCTATCGAAGCTTTCTGGGAAAGGGAAAAACATTGTCTCCATTGTGCATCGGAGAATGTTGCTTTCAATTCTGTCTCCCAAGCCCTGCAGTAGGATGGGAGATGAGGGGATTGCTGGGAGAGTCGTATTTTATAGAGCATGGAAATGGCGTGCGCAGGGGACAGAGTGGAGACACCTAAGCGCTCGAAGTCAGTAAGTGGCCGGTGAGGGTGTGCCTGTCGCTTAACAACATTATAGAAATGTTTTAACTGGGCGTATTCGAATATGTGACGTGGTGAAGGCGTATCAGCTGGGCAGATAGTGGCTAAGGGGAGTAGAGAGGAATCAGAGAGGACCTGAGTGAAGAATATGGGATTGGCGGGAGACCTACCCAGGAAGGAAAGACGCGCCTCCCCAGCAGGAAAGGCAGGGTTGTCAGTAATAGGGGTCAGTGGACCCAGTGGGTCAACCAGTGAGCCCCCAACCCCAGAGGACCGCAGTGCAAAGAGGGTATGGAGAACAACAAAGGAGGCGGGAGTCTGTCTATTACCAGGCAAGATCCATGGCAGAGTAGACGAGTGCAGAGCTGATCGGCCAGACGAACCCAAAGTTTAGAGTCAGGATTATGAAAGAAGTCGAGAACACGAGCAAGAGTCGACGCCAGATAATAAAGCCAACAGTCCGGCAGACCAACCCCACCCGCGTCCCTGGAGCGAGTAAGAATTGTCCTACTCAGACGGGGACGACCCGTTGGCCATATGAAGGATCCAAAACATTGTTGGACACATAGCCAATAAGAGGATGGGATGGAGACAGGGATCGTCTGCAGGAGGTACAGCAACCTGGGGAGGAGTGACATTTTAATAATGTTGATACTGCCAAACCAGGAGAATTCCCTTTTATGCCCAGAGGCGAGATCTGTGCGAAATTTGGCTAGTAAAGGGGCGAAGTTATAGGCAAACAGTTGTGAGAGATCAGAGTTTATATGTGCGCCCAAATATGTTATACCCTTAGCAGGCCAGGAGAAAGGGAAATTACTTTTGAGGAGTGATAGTGTTGCGGATGGGAGGGAGACATTCAAAGCCTCAGACTTGGAGAAGTTAATCTTAAAATTGGACCATGTTCCAAAACTGGACAGCTCGGACATCAACGAGGGAAGAGATATTTACGGGTTCGTGAGATAAACCAATAGGTCATCAGCAAATGCAGAGCACTTATATTCTGTCCCGCCTATGAGAATACCGTTAATATCCGTGCTGTTCCGAATAGAGGCCATGAGATACTCCATAACGAGGACATACAACAAAGGGGATAAGGGCAGCCTTGCCTGGTGTCATTATGAATAGCAAATGGCGCAGAGAGGGAGCCGTTTATTTTTAATTGGGCAGATCGTAAATGATAAAGGGCCATACTTTACTCACAAAGGAAGGTTCGAGTCCTATATGTTGAAGAGTTTGGTGAAGGGCGGGCCAAGATATCCTGTCAAACGCCTTTTTGGCATCTAGAGACAGAATCATGAGGGGGATGTGGTGAGTCTGGGCATGATGGATAATATCAAAGGTTTTAAGGGTATTATCACGCGCCTCCCGACCAGGCACGAATCCCACCTGATCTGGATGTACTAAGTTAGGGAGATGTTTATTCAATCTGTTCGCTAACAATTTGGCATACATTTTTAGGTCAGGTTGGGGACATTTTTACTGGTGCACACTACAGGTACAGTCAAGGAGGAGGAGGAGGAGAAGCCAGAGAGCAGAGAGCTCCGGTGTCCCTGGGAAGGTAGAAGCATGCGGGGATGCACAGTCCTGCGGTCGCAGCTGTCGGTAAGAGGTGGATGCCGGGGGTACCGGTACCAGTACGTCCTGTATTGCAGTTCTTTAAGGCACCGGGACATACCGGTGCGCCCTGGCTCACAAGGTGACAGGCACAGTAAGACTGCTGTGATTGGTCCCCTGCCGGCGATCGCGGTGATTGGTAAGTCACAGTAGACTCACCAATCACAGCTCCTTGAGAACGTGTATGTGATGGAACTGGCTCAGAAGCTGAGCCAGCGCCATCACCGCTGGGTGTTGGCTGTATATTACAGCCGACACCCCGCTGTAACGGCTAGGACAGGAGCTAGCCTCCAATCCGGCCAATTAACCCCTTAGATGCAGTAATCAAAAGCGATCGCTGCATCTAGGTAGTTTCAAGCACGGCGGCACCCCTGATGGTTGCCATGCCCGCGGGTGTCTGCTGTTTGTCACAGCTGACATCCTGCCCTAACGGCCAGGACCAGAGCTAGGCTCTGATCCGGCCGATTAACCCCTTAGGTGTTGCGACCAAAAGCGATCGCTGCATCTAGGTGGTTAGATGGCTGCTATGGCAACTGGAGGCCTAATAATGGCCTCCTAGTATGGAAGCCTACTAGGCCCCAACGGGAGGCAAAACCTAATAGGCTTGCAGTCAGTGAACAGCTGACAGCTCTAATACACTGCACTATGTAGGTAGTGCAGTGTATTAGAACAGCGATCAGGGCTTCATCCCTTCAAGTCCCCTAGTGGGACAAAAAAAAAGTTAATAAAAATGTTGTAAAAAAGTTAAAAAATAAAGTTTCACGTTAAAGAAACAATAATCGCCATTTTACCCATAATAAGTCTTTTATTAAAGGGAAAAACAGAAAACATAAAAAAAAAATACACATATTTGGTATCATCGCGTCCGTAACAACCCGAACGATAAAAATATCCCACTATTTTACCCGCACGGTGAACACCGTAAAAAAATAAAATAAAAGACTATTCCAGAATCTCAGTTTTTTAGTCACTACCCCTCCCAAAACAGAATAAAAAAAAGTTATCTAAACGTTGCATGTACCCCAAAATTATACGATTAAAAACTACAACCCGTCCCGCAAAAAAACAAACCCGTCCACAGCATTTTTGACGGAAAAATAAAAAAGTTATGGCTTTCAGAATATGGCGACACAAAAAATAAATAATTTTAAACAAAAGTGATTTTATTGTGCAGACAGCTACATAGCATAAAGAAACTATATACACATGGTATCGTCGTAATCGTATTGACCCGCAGAATAAGGTAAAATTGTCATTTATAGTGCATGGTGAACACCGTAAAAAAAAACAAAAAACGTCAGAATTGCTGTTTATGGACACTTTGATTGCCAAAAGAGGAAATGAAAACTGATCAAAAAAATCACATGTACCCCAAAATGGTACCAATGAAAACTACAGATTGTCCCGCAACAAATAAGCCCTCACACAGCTCTGGTGGAGAAAAAAAAAAGTTCTGGCTCTCAGAATATGGCAAAGCAAAATGTGCAGAGTGTCCAAAAGCGGATAAGTATTTTTTTATTTATCAGTGTGACACTGGCCACATATCTATGAATTATAATTTATTTACCGCATTATTATACCCTCTTAATATGCTATGATGTACTCCGCACAGCTTACATATGCCCCCACATCATAAACTGAAATACCAGCAAAACCCCAAACAGAACAACTGCCACTAAGCAAAATCTGTGCTCCAAAAGCCAAATGGCGCTCCCTCCCTTCTGTGCCCTACAACAGTCCCTACAGCCCTACGTCCACATATATGGCGTCGTCATACCCGGGTAAACCCGCTTAACAGTTTGAGGTATTTGTCTACAGTGGTACGAACTGGGCACAACATATTGTGAACTAAAATGGCATATACCATTTTCACTTTGCACCATCCACTGAGCGCTCGTTTGGGTAACAAATTGTATAACAAATTCTGTGTTGTTTGTTTTCCTATTACCCCTTGTGAAAATAAAAATTGGGAGAAAACTTACATATTTTTGGGGAAATATGGGGTCACTTTTGGGGGGTTTCCACAGTTTTGGTCCCTCCAGGGCGTTGCAAACACGAAATGGCACTGAAAAGTATTCCAGCAAAATCTGCTCTCCAAGCTCCAAATGGTGCTCCATCCCTAGTGAGCCCTGCTGTGGGTCCAAACAGCAGTTTATTACCACATATGGGGCATTGCCGTAATCGGTGGAAGATGCTTTACAAATGTTGGGGTGCATTTTCTCATTTTATTCCTTGTAAAAATTACAAATTTCTACGTTTTTTTTTTAGAAAAAAGTAGATTTTCATTTTTACAAACTAATTCCAATAAGTTTAGCAAAAAAGCTGTGGGGTCAAAATGCTAACTATACCACTAGATAAATTTCTTAAGTGGTGTAGTTTCCAAAATGGGCTCACTTTTGGGAGGTTTCCACTGTTTTGGCACCACAAGACCTCTTCAAACCTGACATGGTGCCTAAAATATATTCTAAAAAAAAGAAGGCACCAAAATCCACTAGGTGCTCCTTTGCTTCTGAGACCATAATTTCAGTTCACTAGGGACACATGTGAGATATTTCTAAAAACTGCAGAATTTGGGCAATAAATATTGAGTTGCGTTTCTCTGGTAAAACTTTCTGTGTTAAAGAAAATAATGTATTACCAATACATTTTGGCAAAAAAAACATGAACATTTTAACTTTTACCTCTACTTTGCTTTAATTCCTGTGAAACGCCTAAAGGGTTAAGAAACTTTCTGAATGATGTTTTGAATACTATGAGGGGCCTAGTATTTAAAATGGGGTGATTTATGGGGATTTTCTAATATGTAAGGCCCTCAAAGCCACTTCAGAACGTAACTAGTCTCTGAAAATATAGTCTTTTGAAATTTTCTTGAAAATGTGAGAAATTGCTGCTAAAGTTAGAAGCCTTGTAACGTCCTAGAAATATAAAAGGACTTTTAAAAAACGATGCCAACATAAAGTAAACATATGGGAACTGTTAACTAGTAACTATTTTGTGTGGTATTACTATCTATGTCTTACAAGCAAATACATTTAAATTTAAAAAATAAAAATTTTTACACATTTTCTCAGAATTTTGGTGTTTTTCACAAATAAACACTGAATATATCGACCAAATTTTACAACTAACATAAAGTACATTGTGTCACGAGAAAACAATCTCAGAATCGCTTAGATACATAAAGGCATTCCAGAGTTATTACCACATAAACTGACACGTCAGGTTTGAAAAAGCGTACCTGTCTCCTTAAGGCCAAAACAGGCTGTGTTCTTAACACTTTAATGACCAGTCTATTTTAGATCTTAATGACCAAGCCATTTTTTACGTTTTTCCATCGTCTCATTCAAAGAGCTATAAATTTTTTATTTTTGCGTCGACATAGCTATATAAGGCCTTATTTTTTGCGGGACAAGTTGTAATTTTTAATAGCACCATTTTCGGGTACGTAGAATTTATAGATTAACTTTTATTAACTTTTTTTGGGGGGGAATAGAAAAAAAACTGAAATTTCCCACTCTTTTCTTTGCGTCCTAAACTTACGTTGTTTACCGTGTGGTATAAATAACACAATAACTATATTCAGCTGGTTGTTGTGATTACAACGACACCAAATTTGTATAGATTTTGTATGTTTTACTACTTTTAGGCTGGGTTCACACGACCATGTTACGTCCGTAATGTACGGAACGTAATTCGGCCGGAAGACCCGGACCGAACACAGTGCAGGGAGCCGGGCTCCTAGCATCATAGTGATGTACGACGCTAGGAGTCCCTGCTTCTGCGTGGAACTACTGTCCCGTACTGTCATCATGATTACAGTACGGGACAGTTGTCCTGCAGCGAGGCAGGGACTCCTAGCATCGTACATCACTATGATGCTAGGAGCCCGGCTCCCTGCACTGTGTTCGGTCCGGGTCTTCCGGCCGAAAAACATTCCGTACATTACGGACGTAACATGGTCGTGTGAACCCAGCCTAAAAGTAGTAAAACATACAAAATCGATACAAATTTGGTGTCGTTGTAATCACAACAACCAGCTGAATATAGTTATTGTGTTATTTATACCACACGGTAAACAACGTAAGTTTAGGACGCAAAGAAAAGTGTGGGAAATTTCAGTTTTTTTTCTATTCCCCCCCAAAAAAAGTTAATAAAAGTTAATCTAAAAAGTTGTCTTTTTTACCGCACGGTGAAGGCCATAAAACGAAACCCAAAAAACAATGGAGGAATAGCAGTTATTTCCAATTTCACCCCACAAATAATTTTATTTTAAGTTTCCCAGTACATTATATGGTACTTTAAATGGTGTCAATAGAAACTACAACTCTTCCCGCAAAAAATAAGCCCCCACACCACTCTATTGATGGAAAAATACAAAAGTTAGGGTATGTTCACACGCACTAATTACAGACGTAATTCGGGCGTTTTTGCCCCGAATTACGTCCGAAAAATGCGCCTCGATAGCGTTGACAAACATCTGCCCATTGAAAGCAATGGGCTGACGTTTGTCTGTTCACACGAGGCGTATATTTACGCGCCGCTGTCAAATGACGGCGCGTAAATAGACGCCCGCGTCAAAGAAGTGACCTGTCACTTCTTTGGGCGTAATTGGAGCCGTTATTCATTGACTCCAATGAATAGCAGCGCCAATTACGTCCGTAACTGACGCGTCGTTCAAGCTCCTGCACATGCCGTTACGGCTGAAATTACGGGGATGTTTCCTCCTGAAAACATCCCCGTAATTTCAGCCATTACGGACGCTGTCGTGTGAACATACCCTTATGGTGTTTGGAAGGCGGGGAGTGAAAAACTAAAATGGAAAAGCAAAAAAGGATCAGTCCCGCAAAGGTTAATTAATTTCTAATAAAACAAAAAAATTATTACCACATGGGGGGTATTGTCATTCTCGGGAGAGATTGCGTTACAAATGATGGGTGGCGTTTTCTCCTTTATCACTTGTGAAAATGAAAAAAGTCAACATTTTAGTGGACAAAAATGTTGATATTCATTTTCACGGCCTAATTCCACTAAATTCTGCAAAAAACCTGTGGGATCAACATGCTAACTATACCCCTAGAAAAATTCCTTAAAGGGTGTAGTTTCCCAAATGGGGTCACTTTTGGGGTGTTTCCACTGTTTTGGTACCTCCAGTGCATTGCAAACGCGACTTCATGGCACTGAAAACCAATCCAGCAAAATCTGCTCTCCAAAATCCAAATGGCGCTCCTTCCCTTCCGAGACCTGTTGTGGATCCCAACAGCAGTTTATTACCACATATGGGGTATTTCCGTAATCGGGAGAAGATGCTTTACAAATGTTGGGGTGCATTTTCTTTATTCCTTGTAAATATTACACATTTCTATGTTTTTTCAGAACAAAAGTAGATTTTCATTTTCACAGACTAACTCCAATAAATATAGCAAAATACCTGTGGGGTCAAAATGTTAACTATACAACTAGATAAATTCCTTGAGGGGTGTAGTTTCCAAAATAAGGTCACTTTTGGGGGGTTTCCACTGTTTTGGCACCACAAGGCCTCTTCAAACCTGACATGGTGCCTAAAATACACTACCGTTCAAAAGTTTGGGGTCACCCAGACAGTTTTGTGTTTTCCATGAAAACTCACACTTATATTTATCAAATGAGTTGCAAAATGAATAGGAAATATAGTCAAGACATTGACAAGGTTAGAAATAATGATTTTTATTTCAAATAATAATTTTCTTCTTCAAACTTTGCTTTCGTCAAAGAATGCTCCATTTGCAGCAATTACAGCATTGCAGACCTTTGGCATTCTAGCTTTTAATTTGCTGAGTTAATCGGGAGAAATTTTACCCCATGCTTCCAGAAGCCCCTCCCACAAGTTGGATTGGCTTGATGGGCACTTCTTGCATACCATACGGTCAAGCTGCTCCCACAACAGCTCTATGTGGTTGAGATCTGGTGACTGCGCTGGCCACTCCATTACAGATTGAATAGCAGCTGCCTGCTTCTTCCCTAAATAGTTCTTGCATAATTTGGAGGTGTGCTTTGGGTCATTGTCCTGTTGTAGGATGAAATTGGCTCCAATCAAGCGCTGTCCACAGGGTATGGCATGGCGTTGCAAAATGCAGTGATAGCCTTCCTTATTCAAAATCCCTTTTACCTTGTACAAATCTCCCACTTTACCAGCACCAAAGCAACCCCAGACCATCACATTACCTCCACCATGCTTGACATATGGCGTCAGGCACTCTTCCAGCATCTTTTCAGTTGTTCTGCGTCTCACAAATGTTCTTCTGTGTGATCCAAACACCTCAAACTTCGATTCGTCTGTCCATAACACTTTTTTCCAATCTTCCTCTGTCCAATGTCTGTGTGCTTTTGCCCATATTAATCTTTTCCTTTTATTAGCCAGTCTCAGATATGGCTTTTTCTTTGCCACTCTGCCCTGAAGGCCAGCATCCCGGAGTCGCCTCTTCACTGTAGATGTTGACACTGGCGTTTTGTGGGTACTATTTAATGAAGCTGCCACTTGAGGACCTGTGAGGCGTCTATTTCTCAAACTAGAGACTCTACTGTACTTGTCTTGTTGCTCAGTTGTGCAGCGGGGCCTCCCACTTCTCTTTCTACTCTGGTTAGAGCCTGTTTGTGCTGTCCTCTGAAGGGAGTAGTACACACCATTTTAAGAAATCTTCAGTTTCTTGGCAATTTCTCACATGGAATAGCCTTCATTTCTAAGAACAAGAATAGACTGTCGAGTTTCACATGAAAGTTCTCTTTTTCTAGCCATTTTGAGAGTTTAATCGAACCCACAAATGTAATGCTCCAGATTCTCAACTAGCTCAAAGGAAGGTCAGTTTTATAGCTCCTCTAAACAGCAAAACTGTTTACAGCGGTGCTAACATAATTGCACAAGGGTTTTCAAGTGTTTTCTAATCATCCATTAGCCTTCTAACACAGTTAGCAAACACAATGTACCATTAGAACACTGGAGTGATGGTTGCTGGAAATGGGCCTCTATACACCTATGTAGATATTGCATTAAAAACCAGACATTTGCAGCTAGAATAGTCATTTAGCACATAAACAATGTATAGAGTGTATTTCTGATTAATTTAATGTTATCTTCATTGAAAAAAATTGTGCTTTTCTTGCAAAAATAAGGAAATTTCTAAGTGACCCTAAAATTTTGAACGGTAGTGTATAATCTAAAAAAAAAAAAAAAAGCAGACCCCAAAATCCTGTAGGCACTCCTTTGCTTCTGAGGCCGGTGTTTTGGTCCATTAGGACACTAGGACCACATTGGGCTTGAAAATCCCTTTAGTGGGAAGGTGAAACGTTGCTTGTATGTTAGGTGAATAAAATTTGGCTTTTTCTATATCACTGGAGTGCTACCTCTTCTTTCGGATTGTGGTTGAACTCTGCTGAGGTTTTTTGTCAAGATTCGTCTGAGAATAGCACCCATACCTTTATGCTACAATCCTATATATATCGTATATTTAATTTGCTTCAGGACCACATGTGGGATATTTCTAAAAACTGCAGAATCTGGGCAATAAATATTGACTGCGTTCCTCTGTTAAAACCTTCTGTGTTACAGAATTTTTTTTATTACAAATGAATTTCGGCAACAAAATAAATAAAGTTTGTAAATTTCCCCTCTACTTTGCTTTATTTCCTGTGAAACGCCTAAAGGGTTAAGAAATGTTCTGAATGCTGTTTTGAATACTTTGAGGGGTGCAGTTTATAAAATGGGCTGATTTATGGGGACTTTCTAATATATAAGACCCTCAAAGCCACTTCAGAACTGAAATGGTCCCTGTAAAAATAGCTTTTTAAAATTTTCTTGAAAATGTGAGAAATTGTTGATAAAGTTCTAAACCTTGTAACGTTCTAGAAAAATAAAAGGACGTTCAAAAAACGATGCAAACATAAAGTAGACATATGGGAAATGTTAACTAGTTACTATTTTGTGTGGTATTACTATCTGTTTTACAAGCAGATCTATTTACATTTAGAAAAATGACAATTTTTGCTAATTTTCTAAAAATTTTGGTGTTTTTCACGAATAAATAATGAATTTATCGACCAAATTTTTCCACTAACATAAAGTACAATGTGTCACGAGAAAACAATCTCAGAATCGCTTGGATAGGTAAAAACATTATTACCCCATAAATTGACACGTCAAATTTGAAAAAAATCGTCTGTGCCACAAGGCCAAAACAGGCTGCGTCCTAAAGGGGTTAAGGGGTTAATGGATAATAATAATAATCAAAATTAGATAACAGCAAAATGGAAAGTTGCTCATAGGATGAATATCCTAATTTGAAAACTGGTAAAAAGGTGTTGTCTGGGCACAGGGCGGTTTTGCATACTGATGATTTACCCACAGGATAGGTCATCAGTATATGATCAGTGGGGGTCCGAAACACGGACCCCGCACAGATCAGCTGTTCCGGTTGCCTTCGGACACCAGATGTTATGCAGTGGCTGGTGTCGGAAGCAGGTGACTCCGTATACTGTATACCGGCCGTGCTGCAGTACTGCAACTCTGCTCCTTTTCACTTGAATAGGAGGAGAGCAGCCAGAGCATCTGATCGGTGTGGGGTCCAGGTGTTGGACTCCCACCGATCATATACTGATGACCTATCCAGGTCATCAGAATTATAAGCCAACCCTGTGCCAGGACAACCACTTTAAGCATGTTGATAAACAGTGGTCATAAAGGACAGTGATGGAAACAGACTAGTGACTGTTAAGTGGTTGCTGCTTCTGTGTTTATATTCAATAAACATTCACACAGTTGACTTTGTTATCATCATTACTTACAATTGACATTAGAGTTAAAACGTAGTGCTGTAGATTTCTGCCATGATGGCGCACCATTTTTGCATCTGCTGTAACCATGAGTTCTACATATCTTGGATATGAAATAAAGCGTTTTTGTCTGATATGTGAAATATTTCCTTCATCTTTTGTCTCATTGTGTGGCAAATTTCCAGCAAGTGCAGAGTTTGTAAACATAACATCTTCTTCAAAGCTGCTTGAAGCATGTAATAATGCTAACTCCGCCTTCATTTTAGATTCTATAAAAAAAAAAGTTATAGGTTATGGGCAGGTGATTGTAAGTTTTCCATTGAACTGAGCTTTCAAACATTTATATGTTCTAAAAAATATATACATTAGACATGTGCTATGATCTTTTTTTTGGGTAAATGAATACAAGTTTTGATGTGACACTTACAAGTAGAGATGAGCGAACTTATGATAAGTTTGGTTCGGTTGGTTCGCCGAATTTCTTGAAAAAATTCGATTCGGACCGAACCTGTAATTCAAGAAAGCCATTAAAAATCGTGTATGGAGCTCCCGTAATGACGGGTGGCTACATGTGTGCACCTGGCATTACGGCAGCGTTGCTAGGCGACGTCAGTAAATAGTCACTGTCCAGGGTGCTGAAAGAGTTAACTGAACGGCAGTAACTCTTTCAGCACCCTGGACAGTGAATTCCGATCACAATTTAGAGCAACCTGTAAAAAAAAATAAAAAAAGACGTTCGTACTTACCGAGAACTTCCTGCTTCTTCCTCCAGTCCAGCCTCCCGGCCGTTGCCTTGGTGACGCGTCCCTCTCGACATCCCTGGATGACGTTTCAGCCAATGTGACCACTGCAGCCAATCACAGGCCAATCACATGCTGCCGCGGTCACCTGGACTGTCGCGTCATCCAGGGATGTCGGGCTGGATGTCAAGAGAGGGACGCGTCACCGTTGCCTTGGTGACGCGTCCCTCTTTCGGCATCCAGCCCGACCTCCCTGGATGACGCGGTAGTCCATGTGACCGCTGCAGCCTGGGATTGGCATGTGATTGGCTGCAGCCTGTGATTGGCCTGTGATTGGCTGCAGCGGTCACTTGGACTGAATCGTCATCCCGGGAGGTCGGACTGGAGAAAGAAGCAGGGAGTTATCGGTAAGTAGGAACTTCTATTTTTTTTTACACGTTAATGTATATTGTGATCGGAAGTCACTGTCCAGGGTGCTGAAACAGTTACTGCCGATCGCTTAACTCTTTCAGCACCCTGGACAGTGACTATCTCCTGACGTCGCGTACCGGAAAATCAGTGACTCATAAGCCGGGTTCGGTCAAAACGTGTTCGGCCGAACCCGGTGAAGTTCGGGTTCGCTGCGAACCGAACTTTTCACGATGTTCGGACCGAAACCGGGTTCGGTTGTCCTGGTTCGCTTATCTCTACTTACAAGTAATAAAAAAAAAATTACAATTAATATTTAAAAGGAACCTTTCACCTGCCCATACATGTGCAGCATGTAATGGGCAGGGCTTCACAAAGACTGTCTCACTTTACATTTTTTTTCCTATCTTCCTCCTTTATTTACATATCGGTGCCATTATATTTGGCGCCCGATATGTAAATAAGCCCTTGAACTGTGGGCGTTTCTATCTAACTAAATGGCAAGGGGGCGTTACCTCTTTGCTCTGACACTGGGCCAATCAGTTACGGACAGTGTCAGGGAGGCTTGCGCTGTGTTCCCTGCCGGGAGAACCCACACAGACAGAGAGAGCGCTCTCTGCAGAACAACCAGTCTGTGTGTGTTCTCGCGGGAGGGAACACAGCACAAGCCACCCTGACACACTCCGTAGCTGATTGGACAGTGTCAGAGCGAAGAGATCACGCCCCCATTCCATTTAGTTAGATAGAAATGCCCCATAGACAGTTCAGGGGCTTATTTACATATCGGGCACCAAATATAATGGCACCGATATGTAAATAATGGAGGAAAATAGGAAAAAAAATGTAAAGTGAGACAGGGTTTGTGAAGTCCTACCTATTACATGCTGCACTCAGCTGCACATGTATGGGCAGGTGAAAGGTTCTCTTAAAAGTATTTTCTTACACGATCTTTAACCCCTTAACGATCGGCGTATAGTGTTTTTACGTCGGCCGTTCAGTGTAGTTCTTCTGAAGCGACGCGTTTCCACGTTGCCACTTCAGAAGAACTTTCCCCGCATCGTGCGGGGTGCTGCTGAAGCCCGTGCTGTTAGTAACAGCCTCGGGCTTCAGGGCAATGATTGGAGACCACTAGCAGTGTTCTCCGATCATATTTAACCCCTCAGATGCGGTGCTGAATAGCGGGGTCGGAAACCCCGGTCTAGCTTTCTGTGCTCTCCCGGACACATTTCATGGTCGAATTACAGAAAAAGCGTAAGTCGCTGAGCTACACTCTTTCCGTAACTCTCATAGAACTGAATAGTAGTTATGGAAACAGCGTCGCTCGCATTCTACACTGCTTCCATAACTGGCATTCACTACTATGGGAGTTGCGCAGACAGCGTAGT
Source organism: Rhinoderma darwinii (assembly GCF_050947455.1). NCBI lineage: Eukaryota > Metazoa > Chordata > Amphibia > Anura > Rhinodermatidae > Rhinoderma > Rhinoderma darwinii. The sequence goes on along the minus strand of NC_134689.1, from coordinate 171,708,780 downwards.
TCAGTGAGTTACGCTGTTTCCATATCGCCCATAGACGTGAATAGTAGTTATGCAAACAGCATAGCTCGCATGGTACGCTGCTTCCGTAACTGCCATTCAGTACTATGGGAGTTACGGAAACAGCGTAGCTCAGCGAGATACGCTGTTTCCGTAACTCGACCATGTAGTAATTAAGTGGCCGGGAGAGCACAAAAAGCGCATGTACCTCAAAATGGTACCAATGAATACTACAGATAGTTCCGCAAAAAATAAGCCCTCACACAGCTCCGTCGGTGAAAAATAAAAAAGTTATGGCCTTCAGCATATGGCAACAAAAAAGGTGCAGTGCGTGTTCCAAAAGGGGGATAAGATTGGGCACCATTTATTAGTGCGACACTGGACACATATCTGTGAATTATTATTTATTTACCCCATTATTATACCACCTTATTATGCCCTGATGTACTCCGCGCAGCTTAAATATGCACCCACATTATAAACTGAAATACCAGTAAAACCCCAAACAGAACTATTACCAAGCAAAATCTGCGCTCCAAAAGCCAAATGGTGCTCTCTCCCTTCTGAACCCTTCAGTGTGCCTAAACAGGAGTTTACGTCCACATATATGTCTTTCCCATACCCAGAAAAACTTGGTTATCCGTTTATGAGGCATTTTCCTTCAGTGGCACAAACTGGACACAACATATTGTGCAATAAAATCGCATATCAGGGGAAAATTGCAATTTTCACTTTGCACCATACACTGCGCATTCATCTCTAATGAAACAAAACTGTGGGGTCAAAATGCTCATTACACTCCTTAAAAAAATACCTTAAGGGGTGTAGTTTTTAAAATAGGGGTCACTACATGGGGTTTGCTTTACTGTTAGACCTCAGAGCCCTGCAAATTTGGGCCAATGCTGTATAAATCACTAAAATAGGCCTCAAATGCACATGGTACTCTTTCACTCCTGAGCCTTGCCACATGTCCAGGCAAATGATAAATGCCTAGAGGAGTTGTAGTTTCCAAAACGGGGTCACTTCTCTGGGCTTTCCACTGTACTGTGTAACCTCAGGGGTTTGCAAATCTAACATGGCACCTGAACACTATCCAGCAAAATCTGCGCTCCAAAAGCCCAATGGCGATACTTCCCTCCTGTGCCCTGCTGTGTGCCCAAACAGCAGTTTATGACCACATATGAGGTATTGCCATACTCGGGAGAAATTGCTTTTTAAATCATTGGGTGATTTTTCTCCTTTAATCCTTTGTGGAAATGAAGAAAAAAAAATTCAATTCAGAAAAAACCCTGTGGGGTCAAAATGTTTACTAAATGAAGCCACTTTTGGGTGGTTTCCACTGGTTTTGCAAATCTGAAATGGCACTCAAAAACCAATCCAGCTACATTTTAGCTCCAAAAGCCAAATTGCACTCCTTTTTTGAAACCTGCTGTGTGCCCAAACACAGTTTATGAACACATATGGGGTATTACCATACTTGGGAAAATTTGATTTACAAATGTTGGGGTGCTTTTTCTCCTTTATTCCTTATAAATATTAAATATTTTCTGAGAAAAAAAATTATTTTCATTTTCATGATCTAAGGCCTCATGCACACAATCGTAGCCATGTGCACGCTCCGTGATTACGAACAGAGCACTAGAAAGACCCTGGTAGTCGGCAGGCACATGAGCAAATTCTAAACACTATTTGCCAAAAGGCAAGAAAAAGCGCTATTTCCCAACTACCTATACAGAAAAAAACTATATATATAACATTTATTCTTACTATTTAAAGCAACATTAACGAATCACACACCAACATTCCTGACGGAGCCTCAATTCTCAAATCTGACATGTTTCACTTTATGTGGTAATAACTTCGGAATGCTTTTACCTATGCAAGCGATTCTGAGTTTGTTTTCTAGTGACAAGTTAGACTTTGTTACCGGCAACATTTACATTCAGTATTTAATTGTGAAAAACACCAACATGAAGCGAAAAATTTCAAGAATTTGCATTTTTCAAAATTTAAATGTATCTGCTCGTAAGACAGGCAGTTATACAACACAAAATAGTTACTAATTAACATCCCCCATATGTCTACTTTAGATTGGCATAGTTTTTTTGAACATCCTTTTATTTTTCTAGGATGTTACAAGGCTTAGAACTTTAGCAGCAATTTCTCACATTTTCAAGAAAATTTCGAAAGCCTAATTTTACAGGGGCCAGTTCAGTTAAGAAGTGGCTAAGAGGGCCTTATATATTAGAAATCCCCAATAAGTCACCCCATTTTTAAAACTTCACCCCTCAAAGTATTCAAAACAGGATTTAGAAAGTTTCTTAACCCTTAAGACGTTTCACAGGAAGTAAAGTAAATTAGAGGTGAAATTTACAAATTTCATTTTTTTTGGCAGAAATTAATTTTTAATCCCATTTTTTTGTAACACAGAAGGTTTTACCAGAGAAATGCAACTCAATATTTTTGGCCAGATTCTGCAGTTTTTAGAAATATCGCACATGTGGCCTTAGTGTGCTAATGGACTGAAACACCGGCCTCAGAAGCAAAGGTGCACCTAGTGAATTTGGGGCCTCCTTTTTATTAGAATATATTTTAGATACCATGTCATGTTTGAAGAGCTCTGTCGTGCCAAAATTGCTGAAATCCTTTAAAAGTTAACCCATTTGGGAAACTACACCCCCTCAAGGAATTTATTTAGGGGTATAGTGAGCATTTTGACCCTACAGTTTTTTTGCAGAAATTATTGGAAGAAAATGTAAGTCTAGCTATTTTTTCTTTCATTTCCACAAGGACAAAAGGATAAAAAGCATTGCAACATTTATAAAGCGATTTCTCCAGTGTAAAACAATACCTGATATGTGGTCATAAACTGCTGTTTGGACACATGGTAGGGCTCAGAAGGGTAGGAGTGCCATTTGGATTTTGGAATGGTGGTCATTTGCTGAGCCCATGTAGTACTACTTTAGTGGGAATACCCCAAAAGTGACTCCATTTGAGAAACTAAGCCCCTTGAGGAATCATCTAGGGGTATAGTGAGAATTTTGACTCTAAAGGTTTTTTGCTGAATTAATTAGAATTAAGCTGTGAAAATCAAAAACATTTTTTTTTCAATAAGATGTCGTTTTAGATCAACATTTTTTCCTTTTCACAAGGAATAAAGAAGAAAAAGCACCCCAACATTTGTAAAGCAATTTCTTCCAAGTATGGTAATACCACTTATGTGGTTATAGACTGCTGTTTACATATATGGGAGGGTTCAGAAGAAAAGGAGTGGTATTTGACTTTTGGAGTGTAGATTTTGCTTGAATGGTTCACGGATGCCATGTCCCTGGTGTACCAATCCCTGATGTACCAAAAAAAAAAGTCACCCCATTTTAGAAACTACACCCCTCGAGGCATTAATCAAGGGGTGTAGTGAGAATTTAGACCCCATAGGTCTTTTTCAAAAATTAATACGCAGTGGATTATTCAGAGTGAAAATTGCAGTTTTTCCACTGATATGCCTACTCACCACACACTATGTTGTGCCCAGCTTGTGCCACTGGAGAATCTTACCCCATAAATTGTTAAGCGGGTTCTCCCGGGTATGGTAATGTCTTACATGTGGACGTAAACTGCTGTTTGGGCACACTGTAGGGCTAAGAAGGGAAGGAGTGCATTTGGAACATGGATTTTGCTTGGTAGTAGTTTTGTTTGAGTATTACTGGTATTTCCGTTTATAATGTGGGGGCATATGTAATCTGTGCGGAGTAAATCAGGGATTAATAAATGGGTATAATAATCCAGTAAATAATAAAAGTATCTATGGATGTGTGATACGCTGTGAAGTAATCCGTTATGCACAGGCCAGTGTCGCACTGATAAACCGCGTCCTTTCTTATCCCCTTTTGTAACACTCTGCACCTTTTGGGGACTTTTTCTCCTTTGTAGTTTGGGAAATTTTGCTGGGAAAGTTTTCCCTGGTATAATACGGGCGCCCTCGCTTCCAGCAGATGTGCTATGTCCCTTCCCCTCCAAGTTCCTAAATACTATGGCCCTCAAACTGAAGGAATGTTCCCCTCCGGCCTGCACTTCGGGATGTTTTTTCATCACAGCATTACTAGTGCCATAACTGTTTCATTTTTCAGTTCATGGGGCAGTGTGGGCTTGTTTTTTGCGAGACAAGCTGTCGATTTTATTGGTACAATTTTGGCACACACAGGCTTTTTGATCAGTTTTTATTTCATTTTTTGGAGGAGGAAATGACCAAAAACGAGCAATTCTGAAATAGTTTTTCATTGGGGGTTTTTCGGCATTCACCGTGCGCCATAAATTACATGTTAACTTTATTCTGCAGGTCGATACGACTACGGCAATACCAAATTTACATCGTTTTTTTCATGTATTGCAGCTTTTACACAACAAAATCACTTTTTTTTTTTAAAAATCATTTGTTTTTTGTGTAGTCATATTCTAAGACCCGTTATTTTTTGTTTTTGCATGAACAAAGCTGTGTCAGGGATTTTTTTTGCGGGACGGGTTTTCGTTTTTATTGGTACTATTTTGGAGTAAATGTGACTTTTCGATCACTTTTTATTCCATTATTTGGGAGGAGATGTGACCTAAAAACAGGGATTCTGTTGTTTTTAATTTATTTTTTTTACGGCGTTCACTGTGTGGGATAAATTACATAATAGTTTTATTTGGCCTCCGGTTGTCATAGCATCGCTGCGGTGCCAGTCGGGTAAAAACCCCTGATGCTGCGCTCTCTATTAAGCGCAGCATCTGAGGGGTTATTCGGATGGATCAGAGTAATGCTCCGGTCTTGGCTGTTACCAGAGCGTGTCAGCAGTAATATACTGCTGGTGCGGGCCCGCTTCTGAGCCTGCACTATTACCGCAACGTAATGGTACTACGATTTGCGGGAACCCCTTTGCGACAGCTCCATATATATACAGCAGATGTCGGGAAGGGTTAAGATGGTTAATGCAAACTCACAGTGAGTAACCTATAAGGCACGATGCCTAAATTATACTGTGTTGATAGCAAGTTTGTGTTTGTTTGTGTCTAAACCAGCGGCTGCAGTACGCTGTGCCCTCACTGTCCAATGATATTTAATCTGTCAGCAGAGCACTGTATTAAAAACAGTCAGCCCCCCTGACATGTTTTGCTACACATGTAGCGTCCTCAGGTTTTTTTTGGGGCTAATGAGGGCGTGCTCCAAACTTACCCTATTTATAATATTCAAATGACGTGTGAGTGGATATGTCCCTATGGATAGCCAATAGGAGTCCGTCCAGAGGGTCAAGCCCTTGTAAAGTGTGATGGACATATGAGCCATCGAATCAGAAGTCTCTACGTTTGTCCAATCAGAGAACCCCCGCCTGAGCATGTGCATGAATGTGAGAGACGCTGCAATGTCCGTGGTCGCTGACCACGAACTCCTCCCATCCTGTCGATGCCCTTCTCTCCAGAGATGTCTGCACATGCGGCCGTCCTGTTCCGCAGTGACCACTAGGGTGCGCTCGCGAGATCAGTCCAGCCTTAAGGAGCCAGAGCGCACACATGTGTGAGATTGAGCTGATTGCTCCCAGATCACCCTGGACTATAAGAAGGTCTCTGACCCTCCCTGCATTGCCTGAGCCTGTTTGTATCTACCAGTGTCTGTCTTGCAAATATTTCCTTGAGTGTTTTCCAGTTCCAGTGTTCCCGTTCCTGCTACCTGTATCCTGTTTCCCGTGTTCCTGTGCTATACTGAGTTGGAGTCGTGTTGTGTCGCCTACTACACCCGCTGTGTTTATCCGCACCTGTTGTCTGCCTGCTGCCAGAGTTCCATCCGAGCCTAAACCATCACTACTGTCTGAATTGCCACAGGTACCTTTATCCGAACAATAGACATTGACTTTGTACCCCGTTTGGCCAGCTGCTATACCGCTAAGGCGGTACGGCCCAGATCGTGATAGATGCTCTCACCGCCCAAGAGCAGAATAGATCAAAATATGCATGTCAAAACACTTAGAGACAAGTGATTGCATAGCGCATACCCAGGGACACAGTTCTTAGGAGCCCGCAAATCAATGTGTGCATCTTTTGTAAAGGTGTATTCAATATATAAGTGTCAGATTTGGCCAAGTGCGAATGTTGAAGCACTTAGATGCTCCAAAAAAAGAATGTACTGCGCATGCCCAGGGACTTAGTCCCTAGAGGCTATTTTTATCTATATTACCAAATCATGGAAATAGATTACATGAGTGTTCTAAGTCTAACACTCAAACTCCTATATGCCTGCCATTGCCAATAGTTGGAAAGCAACAGTGATATCTTGTCACCATGCTGGATATGCCAATTGCACCAAGTGAGAATGAGGTATATTTAGATAGCCAGGCATAGGAGGGGATGGAACTGATTTAAGAGGGAAAGTTAAAAGGGATGGAAGGAGGATTTTCCATCACAGAACATTGATTAAATTCTAAGTCCACGAGGACCAGGAAAGAAACAGTTTATTTTGTTTTTCAGTATTTTTATACTAGATAGAATTTTAATGATTTGGATGTAAACGTCATCTCAAGGTGAGTAGCAGGAAAAACTAAGGATAGAAGGCCTACAGCATAATTGGAAAAATATATGTTCTATTATGACGGGGCCACAGAGGTGGGTAACTATGTTAAAGGAAGGTCACAAAAGTGAAGCGTTCATTTAGCCCATTTTGACTGATGGTACTTAGTCGGTGAATCCAACAGGCTTCTTCCTGCAGAAGTTTTCGATCCAAATTTCCAGCTCTTGGGACCAGTTTTAGTTGGGTGATACCCCAAAACTGGAGTAACCCGGTATAACCATCATGTATAGATCTGATATGCCTCGACAAAGGCGTGTCTTCTTTTTTATTTATCGTGCTGAGGTGCTTAGAAATTCTTCTCCTCAATTCTTGGACAGTCTTGCCCACATATAATTTAGGGCATGGGCATTTTGCCACATAGATTACTCCACTACTCTGACAATTGATAAATTGCCTAATTTCATAAGATTTCTCATCCAAAGGTTTGCAAAAATTCTTGATGGCAGGCATAAGGGGACAAAAGGATTCCACATGGGTGGGACCCTTTAACCGGAGATTGAAGCCAAGTACTTTGTGAAATGGATTGTCTAGAATAGGGACTGTGGACAAAATATTTGTGAAGGTTTTTCCCTCTACGATACGTGATGCTTGGGGTGGCAGAAATAGCATCACTTAAGTCTGGATCAGCATGGAAGATGTTGGTAACCTGAGAAGAACAGATATCAAAGGTCTCTATGTATCTGATGTTATAAGAAAACGTAATAGATTTTTTACTCTTGCCATAGAGAAGGTTCTTCTGTCATTCGCCCTGGCATATGCCCTGTCTAAGCTGTTTTTGGGGTAGCCTTATGCCAAAAAAATTATATATAATCTATCACATTCTAATTGGAAGGTCTGCTCATCTGAGCAGTTTCTTTTAGCCCTCAAGTATTGTCCTATCGGGATTCCCTTCTTCAATGCAGGTGGATGGAAGCTCTCCCAGTGTAAAAGAAACCTGTTTGTAGCTGTAGCCTTATGAAATATAACAGTATGGACACTGCCACCAGGGTCCAGAGAGATGTTTAAGTCATGAAAACTAATTTATTTTTCGTAAATCGCATGAGTGAATTTCATCCCAACTGTGTTATTATTGAGTATAATCTTGAATTCCGAGAACAATGTCTTGCATCCATCCTATAATATAATAATATCATCAATATACCTACCACAAAATAAAATGTGAAAAGTAAAATAAGTCAATCTTCAGTGTAAACAAAGGGGTCTTCCCACCACCCTAAAAATAGATGGTGATAGAATTTCCCATCAAACGCAAAATAATTATGTGTTAACAGAAATTCCAAAAGTGATAACACAAATCTATTATGTGCATGAAACTGAATGCCCTTAGGGCTCAAAAAATGTTGGATGGCACCAAGGCTCAGACAGTGCTTCAGGTAGCACTTTCCGTAAAAGTGCTACCTGATGCCCGTTCTGATGATTACAGCATGGATGAGCCACAGAGTGTCATCCGCGGGCCATCCGCAATCACGGACCGTGCACACACAAGATGTGCATTGACTTCAATGAGCCCGGACCGCAGTTGCGGTCCTTAAAATAATATGTCCTATTTTTTTTATTTTTTGTGTTCTATACTATCTGCAATTGTAGATCCGCAATTGTGTATAGTATACGGACGCAAATGCAGTCGTGTACATGAGGCCTTAATCCAGTGATTTCAGTAAAAAAACTTGTGGGGTTAAAATGCTTACTATACCCCTAGATTAATTCCTTGGGGGTGTTGTTAACAAAATGGTGTCTATTTGGGGGTGTTTACTATGTTTTGGCACCACAAGACCCCTTCAAACTTGACATAGTGCCTAAAATATAATCTAATAAAAAGGAGGCCCTAAAATCCACTAGATGCTCCTTCATTTCTGTGTTTGAGTCCAGTAGCACACTAGGGCCACATGTGGTACATTTCTAAAAACTACAGAATCTGGGCAATAAATATTAAGTTCCATTTCTGTGGTAAAAGCTTCTGTGTTACAGAAATAAAAATAGATTCAAAATTAATTTCTACAAAAAAAAAATTAATTTGTAAATATTTCTTCCAGTTAGCTTGAAATACTGTGAAACGCCTAAACCCTTAGGAAACAGGCCCCTCAAAGCTACTTCAAAACTAAACTGGTCTTTAAAAAATAGGTTTTAGCAATTTTCTTGAAAATGTGAGAAATTGCTGCTAACGTTATAAGCCTTGAAACATCCTAGAAAAATAAAACAACATTCAAAAAATGATGCAAACATAAAGTGGACATATGGTAAATGTTAACTAGTAACTATTTTGGGTGGTAATGCTATCTGTCTTACAAGCAGATATATTTAAATTTAGAAAAATTTTGGTTTTCTTTCACAAATAAATACTTAATGTATTGACCAAGTTTTATCACTAACATAAAGTACAATGTCTCACGAGAAAATAATCACAAAATCACTTGGATAAGTAAAACCATTCCAAAGTTATTACCACAAAGTGACACGTTTGATTTGAAAAAAAAATGGGCTGTGTCCACAAGGCCTAAACTGTCTTTCTCTAAGGGGTTAAAGAATAAAGTTAAGGCTCTTGTCTATGCTTTGTGGATACCGGTTTTAGTTGATGTGTAATTTATGGCTGCCCTTTCATTCATTTTATATCTGAAATAAATCAAAGGAAGAAGCACCTCATGGTGTGGAATCCCAAAACAATACTGAACAGAAATGCAGGTGTAAGGGTATGTTCACACGCAGTGTTTTCAGACGTAATTCGGGCATTTTACTCTTCGAATTACGCCGGAAAAAACACCCCTAATACGCCTACAAACATCTGCCCATTACTTTCAATGGGTTTTATGGTGTTCTGTTCCCACAAACTTTAATTTTACGCGTCGCTGTAAAAATACAGCGCGTAAAAAGACGCCGGTGAAAAAGAAGTGCATGTCACTACTTGGGACGTTTTTGGAGGTGTTTTTCTTTGACTCCATTGAAAATCAGCTCCAATAACGGCCGTAAAATACGCCGCGAAAAACGCGAGTTGCTACAAAAACGTCTGAAAATCAGGAGCTATTTTCGCCTGAAAACAGCTCCGTATTTTCAGACGTTTTGGTCAGTGCGTGTGAACATACCCTAAGAATTATCCTCACCTGGGAAAGTTGTGCAGTGTCCAGGCACAACGCTGTTGAAAGGCACACAATGGCTGAAGTTGCTGCTTCCTAGCCAATGGGACCAAAATAGTTCCACCGCGTGGTAATGGATCAGTGCGGAAAAAATGTAAATATATATATATATATATACATATATATATACATATATATATATATATATATATATATATATATATATATATATATATATGAAATACATATATTAGAGGAAGTCAAGAAGCGCTACTCCATCCAGAGGTGGAGAGAAATTTAATTAAAGGAACAGTGTCATCACAAATAATTTTTTTATATGTTAAAGATGTTAGTGCTTTATTAAAAATGTTTATATTCATTTGTGTGTTTGTGTTTTACTTTTTCTTATTTTTACACTTTTTCTTCCCTATGGGGGCTGCCATTTTTTGTTCCATTTCTGTGTTTGTCGATTAACGACACATACAGACATGGAATACGGCAGCCACAGTCCCATAGGGACTGCGAACGGCTCCCGTCCCATTGACTGCAGTGTACGGCGTCTGTGTGGGAACTGCGCATGCGCCGCTCCCACACAGTCCTATTCGAAATTGGCGCCGTCCGGCGCCATTTTCCTGTGGACCGGAAGTCGCGGCCGGACAGTAATATTACTACTTCCGGTCGCGGCTTCCGGATTTATGCACTTGCACCAGCGACAGCAAACGGAGCGGACGGGCCGGAGGGAGCCGCGGCGGCAGGAGCAGGTAAGCGATTTCAATGTATGTTCGTGTTTTTGTGTGTTTACTACTGTATGTAAACCTACTACACTGTGGGTTAGCTCAAAAAATGGCGACACACAGTGTAGGAGGTTCAAACCCCTCGTTTATCCCGGCACTAGCCAGGATAAAGGAGGGGGGGATGCCGAGAGCTCACTAGAGCGAGGGCTTTTAACCCAATGTTGCAATGCAGCAATTTTGGGAACAGCTCCATCTAGTGACCAAAAATGGGTAGTATTATAAATTAGAAATAATTTATAATATTTCCTGGCTCGTGCAAAAAAAATAAATAAAATGTGAACAATGTTTAATCACCCACACACTAAATGTTTAATTTTTAAAAAAAAAACATGTTTTTCTGGCAACACATTCCCTTTAAGTATTTAAGGAGTATTTATTAAGATTACTTTTGGTGTAATCTATAGACCCCCCAATATAACTGAGAAGATGGATGTTCAGCTATATAAACAGATGGAGCAGGCTGCACAGGCGGGTACTGTACTGTAGTGATAATGGGAGATTTTAATTTCCGGGATATTAATTGGTGTCATGGTTCGGCTTCAACTGCAAAGGGGAGACATTTCCTCAACCTGTTGCAGGAAAATTTTATGGGCCAGTTTGTGGAAGACCCGACTAGAGGTGAAGCTCTGTTGGATCTGGTCATTTCTAATAATGCAGATCTTGTTGGGAATGTCAATGTTCGTGAAAACCTCGGTAACAGTGATCATAATATAGTTACATTTTACCTATACTGTAAAAAACAAACGCAGGCTGGGAGGGCAAAAACATTTAATTTTAAGAAAGCCAATTTCCCCAGGATGAGGGCTGCAATTCAGGATATGGACTGGGAAGAACTAATGTCAAATAATGGAACAAATGATAAATGGGAGATTTTCAAATCTACTTTGAGTTATTATAGTGCAAAATTTATTCCTATAGGTAACAAGTATAAACGACTCAAATTAAACCCCACATGGCTTACACCTTCTGTGAAAGGGGCAATACATGACAAAAAAAGGGCATTTAAAAAATACAAATCTGAGGGTACAGCTGTAGCCTTTGTAAAATATAAAGAGCTTAATAAAATCTGTAAAAATGTAATAAAATTAGCAAAAATACAAAATGAAAGGCAGGTGGCCAAGGATAGTAAAACAAATCCCAAAAAAATCTTCAAGTATATAAATGCAAAAAAGCCCAGGTCTGAACATGTAGGACCCCTAGATAATGGTAGTGGGGAGTTGGTCACAGGGGATCAAGAGAAGGCAGAGTTACTAAATGGGTTCTTTAGCTCTGTATATACAACTGAAGAAAGAGCAGCTGATGTAGCCAGTGCCAGTGCTGTTAATATATCAGTTGATATACTGAATTGGATGAATGTAGAGATGGTCCAAGCTAAATAAAATAAAATAAATGTGCACAAGGCCCCGGGACCAGATGGGTTACACCCTAGAATTCTTAAAGAGCTTAGTTCAGTTATTTCTGTCCCCCTTTTCATAATATTCAGAGAATCTCTAGTGACTGGTATAGTGCCAAGGGACTGGCGCAGCGCAAATGTGGTGCCTATTTTCAAAAAGGGCTCTAGGTCTTCCCCAGGTAATTATAGACCAGTAAGCTTAACATCCATCGTGGGGAAAATGTTTGAGGGGCTATTGAGGGACTATATACAGGATTATGTGACAATAAATAGCATTATAAGTGACAGCCAGCACGGTTTTACTAAGGACAGAAGTTGTCAAACTAACCTAATCTGTTTTTATGAAGAGGTGAGCAGAAGTCTAGACAGAGGGGCCGCTGTGGATTTAGTGTTTTTGGACTTTGCAAAGGCATTTGACACTGTCCCCCATAGACGCCTAATGGGTAAATTAAGGACTATAGGTTTAGAAAATATAGTTTGTAATTGGATTGAGAATTGGCTCAAGGACCGTATCCAGAGAGTTGTGGTCAATGATTCCTTCTCTGAATGGTCACCGGTTATAAGTGGTGTACCCCAGGGTTCAGTGCTGGGACCACTATTATTCAACTTATTTATTAATGATATAGAGGATGGGATTAATAGCACTATTTCTATTTTTGCAGATGACACCAAGCTATGTAATATAGTTCAGACTATGGAAGATGTTCATGAATTACAGGCAGATTTAAACAAACTAAGTGTTTGGGCGTCCACTTGGCAGATGAAGTTTAATGTAGATAAATGTAAAGTTATGCATCTGGGTACCAACAACCTGCATGCATCATATGTCCTAGGGGGAGCTACACTGGCGGATTCACTTGTTGAGAAGGATCTGGGTGTACTTGTAAATCATAAACTCAATAACAGCATGCAGTGTCAATCAGCTGCTTCAAAGGCCAGCAGGATATTGTCGTGTATTAAAAGAGGCATGGACTCGCGGGACAGGGATGTAATATTACCACTTTACAAAGCATTAGTGAGGCCTCATCTAGAATATGCAGTTCAGTTCTGGGCTCCAGTTCATAGAAAGGATGCCCTGGAGTTGGAAAAAATACAAAGAAGAGCAACAAAGCTAATTAGGGGCATGGAGAATTTAAGTTATGAGGAAAGATTGAAAGAATTAAACTTATTTAGCCTTGAAAAAAAGACGACTAAGGGGGGACATGATTAACTTATATAAATATATTAATGGCACATACAAAAAATATGGTGAAATCCTGTTCCTTGTAAAACCCCCTCAAAAAACAAGGGGGCACTCCCTCCGTCTGGAGAAAAAAAGGTTCAAGCTGCAGAGGCGACAAGGCTTCTTTACAGTGAGAACTGTGAATCTATGGAATAGCCTACCGCAGGAGCTGGTCACAGCAGGGACAGTAGATGGCTTTAAAAAAGGGTTAGATAATTTCCTAGAACAAAAAAATATTAGCTCCTATGTGTAGAAATTTTTCCTTCCCTTTTCCCTTCCCTTGGTTGAACTTGATGGACATGTGTCTTTTTTTCAGCCGTACTAACTAACTAACTAACTAACTAACTAACTAACTAACTAACTAACTGGCACCTTTATCAGATCTAACCCACTACTAGTGTTTCATATAAGAAAGAAGGAATTCATATGAGTTATATATGCATAGTAGACCTAAATTACTCCAAAATGTGGCATCTAGGAGATTGTAAAATAAATGGTAAATAGGCAATATGACAGAGGCATCTCTGCTACTACCCACTCAAAACCTGACAATTACTGAACCAGCCTGTGTAATGACCTTGAAATGTCATGGGTGAAGTCATATCCCAATAGACAAGTGATTTGTACAAAGTGAGTCAAATACGATTCTGAGTTGTGAAGGGTAGAGATCAGTAGAAATCTATGATTGTAACGGTCATTTTACACTGGCAGAAATTCTGCCCATTAAACGACCGCCAATCGAAAGTCGGCAGCACACCCTCTATTTACACAGGGAAGTGTGCTACCGACTAGCGACCATTTTTTGGGCTACATAAAAGATCCGATTAGCCGATGGCAATGGTCGGAAACGAGCGTTCGTACGAAAAATTTAAAACGGCCTTAAGTTACTCAACTGGCCTGCTAGATAAAATAAAGAAGAGTCAGCAGGGTATTTGAGTTGCTGTAAGGTTGCTAATCTAATTTTGAGCCTGCATTTATCGCAGATAATGTGTGACAACTGACAATTGTAAATGGCATGAAGCAAAATATAGCGAGAAAATCATCAAAGGAATTCCTCTATTTGCATATTACATAGGGGTTTTTACCACTATTTCTCCAAATACTGCCATTTGCTAATAGAATATATTAGAAAAGGAAGGTACTACCTATTTATACTTTAAGTTTTCAGACGTTAATTAATGATAAGATATTTCACTGCTGCCTTTCTAGAGAGTTCAGTAAAATGGACTTATCTGAACTATGTAAAGCTGAAACATTTCAAACGATATGGACTACTTCTGCTTTAACCAGCGTATGTAAATTCATGGCATGCACATACAGCTGTAGCCCTTTCCCACAGTGCTGTTTTTATAACATAAGATCATATGTGTTGTATAGAAAAGAATTCAGCTAGAAATTTCTGGCCTGGAACCAGCTGTCAGTTATAAACAAAACCATACATTTTCATCTGTAACGCTCCGTATAAGACTATAAGCTCAGGACCATACCTAGTTGCTGGTCCCTGGCTAACATAGTCAGTACTTGGATGACGTCTCGAAGATTGTAAGGCAGAATAGCACAGCATAGTGGGAAGAGACTTCAGTGGCACCATGCAGACTTGGTAGAGTTGCGCACAGAGCAGGAGTATTTTGGCAGCCAGCAGGAACAACGAATGACTGGGATATTTATTGAGTTGGCACAGGCTAACCTTAGGTGCGTTGTCTAAAGAACCCCCCGCTCTTTGCCTCTTAACCCACACAAGGAGATATGGACTTTGCCGCTAAGATCCCAGGTCGCAGTCCCCAGGACTGTCCCCAATAGACGTTCAGGATGCAGATGGCAGGGTTCAGCCGTTTTGTGGTCAAACAGATCCAGGTCGGTAACAGATAGGCAACATCAGGTCCAGTAATCAGAATCAGGAATCAAGGGCAGAATCAGAGGCGGTACATGGATAAGTCAGATCAAGCCGAGTCAATACGAAAGACGGGACTGACAAAGGAAAGTCACAGGAAACAACAGTAACAAACGCCACAAAACAGCACCAAGGCTGAAATATCTTTAAAACTAGACCAAAGGAATAGCGTCAAGCTGTCTCTGCTGCAAAGTGAGTATTCTTTAATGAATGTAAAGTTATGATATAACCATGATAATAAATTATGGAATTTAGCGTACTGACTATAATTTCTGGTCAATTTAATAAACGTTTTTATAAACAAACTATCAATTCTTTCAAAAACAAATAAACTTGTTTGTCATTCGAAACTTTTTTTAAAAAACACTGTAGTACATACAGTAATTGTGCATTTTGTCTGAGAGGAAACATTTTCAGATTTTTCTCTTCAGATGTCGTTGATGATATTCAAGCACTGCAACACTGGATCAGTACCCCTTTAAGGTCCAGACGATGTGACGCTGTTCGCCGTGCCAGGTCCTGATCCTGCGGCTGGAAACGTGCAGCTCAAGCAGATGAGGTATACCACGACTCTGGAAAGGCTGACACACTGCCAGTCGAGCAGGGAGAACGTTGCAGTGGCTCGTGTCTCACGCAAATCATTAAATACATCTGAAGTGAAAAATGCTAATTCTGTCAAATTTTAAAGATATTTAGGGAAATGCAAACCCATGAAGTGAGACTGGCCTATGGGGAATTTCTTTGTTCTTTTTGACAGATGAAATTAAAAAAAAAGAGATTCCACAATTCTGGATACACAAGCAAACAGACGGTCCTCTGATATATTTTAGGACTTAAGCCCAGTTTGCGTATTTTATAGTAAATGCCGGACAGCACTGAAAAGTGCTGTATCGTGTCTCCCGGCGTGCAAACGACACTGATATCTGGCCGCTTGCATAGCATACCATTACAGGACACGTGCAGGCAAGACATGCTGTCTGAGGATTTAGGAATAGCTCACACACTATGACTGAGCAAGTGACAACTAAAAGCATAAAAGTGCTGCATGCGTAAAGCAGATTTCCAGGCAAAACAACATTCTATTTGTAAATTAATCACAGGAGAAGCTACTAGAGAGATTACCTCTATTACAGTGGTAACAGAGTTCAGAATACTGCTTTCACCCATTGCACATAGAGCATACTTGCCATAAACATGGAAGCACCCGATAGAGAAGTGAAAGCTGCAAGAAGTCGTCACTAGGGGGAGTTTTCTGCATATGTATTCATATTGCTCTCATTGACTTCAACAGGTACTGCATAAATAAGTACACTATGAGTTCCCCCTTTGTGGTGGCTACAGGCAGACAGAATTCTATAATTTATTTTTAAAGGTTAAGTTCACACGGATCATTAAACTCAGCAGCAAATCTTATCCAGATTCTACAGGGGACTCCGGCACCAAATCGTGCTTGATCTGTTACAGATTTCTTGACAGATTTGCCCCTGCAGAGAAGAAAAGAGAATTAAAAAAAAAAAAAAGGCAATACTCCCCACCCCTGGCACTTCCATAGCGTCACGTCCCGGCTCCCATTGGCTGCTCTCCACTAGGTGTTATGGAATCACCAGTTGAGCCATTCTCAGGGTGGAATTTTATGGAATTGCTAGGTGAGCTATTCCCAAAAGGCTGCTGAAGACTGTCAGGAATGAGCTTGCAAATAAATCCGCCACCCCAAATCCATCACAACTCTCATCAACAGAATCTAAGGCTACTCTATGGTTTTCGCCAGAGCCCACCGCAAGGCGGGATGGATTTTGCTGCATAGAACCCAAGTTGCGTTAACAGTGTTTGGTGTTGGATAAGAGGTGCAATGCAGGCATTACCAGTACAGATAAAACAGCCAGAGGGTAAACAGAAAGTCTAAATCACAAAGCTTGTGACTATCAGGGATTGCAGAGGTCAAAACCAGCCAGGAGCAGAATGTCCAAATCAGTAAGCAGAGGGTAATCCAGAGACAAGCTTCAGTCCAGGTCCAAAAAGTGCAAATAGTCAAAAGGTAGAGGGTATAGTGAGTAGCTTGAGCAAACACATGGAAACAAGGAAAATCACAAGCAAAGAAAACAGACCCTTCAATCTGATAGGAAGAAAGACAGAAAAGTGAGATAGGCTCAACAACTAAAACCAGAACCGCCGCGAAGATAGACTAGTAGTCATGGTAATCTTAAAGGGATGGACGTTTCCTAACACTGGGATGACGTTGTCTCAGGATGATTTCAAAGTATCATCCCAGGAAGAAGTCTGATCCATGGAGGCCCTACCTCGCAACTTACATGCCTTACAGAATTTGCTGTTAGCATTTTGGTGTCAGATACCACAGGACACATTCACCGGCTTGTGGAGTCATGTCTTTATGGGTCAGAGCTATTTTGGCACCATGAGTGGGACCTACACAATATTAGCCAGGGGTTTTTAATGTTATGGCTGATCGATATAAAATGAATTATAAAATACTTTAAGTGTACCCACTAAGGAAACATATTAAATCTACTGTAATATGCACCAGTGACTAACCCTGACCAATCTCTTTATAGCTGATACTATGACAGCACCACCTGTTCAAATTGTAAAAATGATAGGACTGAACTTGGATGAAAATGATCGGGTCAGCAAATGTCACAACCAAGTTCAATTTCAAATTACATGAATAGTTCTGATCATTCAAGCCCAGAGAAAGGAATATGCAGTATAATAGTAAGCTAGATCTACTGAATGAATATACTGAACAGCACTCTCAAGATTAACATTTTGCCAGATAGCCAAAGTCAAAAACCATATGTATAAAAGAAGATTGCTTATAGTTATTTTTCAAGGTATTTATTTTTAATTATTTTAAGTTAAAGGAAGAAATAATTATTTCAGAATCTGTGATCTTTGCTTGTCAGCCTCCATAATAGTTTGATTATTGTCGTTGTTGTTTTTAAAAATTAAAATAGCTAACCACTATCACTCTGGGTTAGGTCCGATTTACACGAACGTGATATACGTCCGTGCAACGCGTGTGATTTTCACGCGCCTCGCACGGTCCTATATTAGTCTATGGGGCCGTGCAGACAGTCCGTGGTTTTTACGCAGCAGGTGTCCGCTGCGTAAAACTCACGACATGTCCTATATTTCTGCGTTTCTCGCGCATCACGCACCCATTGAAGTCAATGGGTGCGTGTAAATCACGCGCACCACGCGGAAGCACTTCCGTGGGACGCGCGTGATTCGCGCAATAGCAGTAAAAAGTATGATTGAAAACAGAAAAGCACCACATGCTTTTCTGTTTACAAACATACAGAGTGTCATAATGATGGCGGCTGCGCGGAAATCACGCAGCCGCGCATCATATGGTGATGACACACGGAGCTGTTAAGTGCCTTTTGCGCACGCAAAACGCCACGTTTTTTGTGCACGCAAAACGCACACGCTCGTGTAAATCCTCCCTCACACTGTACGCTGTCCCTCACACTGTACTCCAAGTGAGATATCTGTAACATAACACTAACAGAGGTCCTTCATATGGACCTATATTTGGTACATTTGGTTTAAATCAGATTCTACAGATAGAAAACATTATTCAACTACTGATAGTGACCAAGACAATTCCAAACTGCCAAAAACACATTTAAAAACCCATCTGAATTTTTTTAAGGGCATGTATACTGGATAGGGAAGGCTCAGGTTAGGAGACTAGCTTCCAAACTGATTCGTATAGCATCCCATGTGGCAAGTGATTGTCTACAATCCTTCCTCAAGTACTAGGTGTACTTTCATTTTTAATAAAATATTTTACTGTTCACAAATAGAATAAAAGGTTGAGCAATTTACACTTTTATTACATGACATATGTTGAATAATATCTGTATTGTAGTCTAGTGCAGCATTTTGCGATCTTTGCACTTGAAATCTTTCATCATTCCTTGCTGGCTCAATGTTTCCTGGCTTGCTCTGGTGATGTCTATTCTAGGAAGTGTAGTCTTTACACCAGGCACTGTTCAGTAATCTGATGTAACAAAATGTAATTGTTCCACTGTATTAAAGCTATGTACACCTTTGAAATAGCTTTTTTTTGTTTGTTTGTTTGTTTCTTTAATAAAAATGTCTATCAGTGTGTTTGGTGCAACTTTCTAAACATTTAAATATTTTACTCTTTGACATTCAGCTGCTTTGCATCCTGTATACAGAGGGTTGACTTCTTCGATGAGCCACGTTTTCTGCTTCATCGAACGGATGGACGTTGGCATGTCGGGCGAGAAACATCACAGAACAAACACCCTGCAACTATTGCTGGAAGACCACAAGCTTTATTGTCTAGGAAATTTTTTCATGGCATTCTATGGGCCCACTCATCCATGTGGAAGGCACTCTGAACCGATTTTCGTATGAATCCATCGTTGCAGATCACATCCACCCATACATTCTGTTTGTCTTCCCTGGCACAGATGGAATCTTCCAGCAAGACAATGCACATGTCACACGGCTAGAAATGTCCAACAGTGTTTGGAAGAGCACGACCAAGACTTCCAAGTATTTCCCTGGCCCCCATATTAACCAGACTTGAACCCAATTGAGCATTTGTGGGATCATCTCGATCGTCTTGTTCGCTCTATGTATCCTCCCCCACGCACCCTCCAGCAAATGTGGGATGCACTGCAGTCAGCATGGCTCCAGATACCTGAGACAACCTACCAGCATCTTATTGCATCACTCCCAGTCCGTCTAGCTGCTGTCCATGCTGCACACGGCGGTTACTCTGGATATTAGCTGGTGGTCATAATAATGTGACTTAACTGTGTATTAACAGAAGAAAATGACATGTAGGAGGCCAATATAAACTATGTGTGTGTTTTAGATAACATCTTCAAAAAACATGCGATTTTGATTCCCATTGGGATAAAACACTTCCAGCGATATAGGGAGGCAAAAATAGGATACAGCGAAGGAAATAAGTATTTGATCCCTTGCTGATTTTGTAAGTTTGCCCACTGTCAAAGACATGAACAGTCTAGAATTTTTAGGCTAGGTTAATTTTACCAGTGAGAGATAGATTATATTTAAAAAAAAAACAAAAAATCACATAGTCAAAATTATACTGTATATATTTATTTGCATTGTGCACAGAGAAATAAGTATTTGATCCCTTTGCCAAACAAGACTTAATACTTGGTGGCAAAACCCTTGTTGGCAAGCACAGCAGTCAGACCTTTTTTGTAGTTGATGATGAGGTTTGCACACATGTTAGATGGAATTTTGGCCCACTTCTCTTTGCAGATCATCTGTAAATCATTAAGATTTCGAGGCTGTCGCTTGGCAACTCGGATCTTCAGCTCCCTCCATAAGTTTTCGATGGGATTAAGGTCTGGAGACTGGCTAGGCCACTCTTATGACCTTAATGTGCTTCTTTTTGAGCCACTCCTTTGTTGGCAGGATTTTAATCCATTACGGCGTAATGTGTTACCAATGGTTTTCTTGGTGACTGTGGTCCCAGCTGCCTTGACATCATTAACAAGTTCCCCCCGTGTAGTTTTCGGCTGAGCTCTCACCTTCCTCAGGATCAAGGATACCCCACGAGGTGAGATTTTGCATGGAGCCCCAGATCGATGTCGATTGACAGTCATTTTGTATGTCTTCCATTTTCTTACTATTGCACCAACAGTTGTCTCCTTCTCACCCAGCGTCTTACTTATGGTTTTGTAGCCCATTCCAGCCTTGTGAAGGTCTTTGATCTTGTCCCTGACATCCTTAGAAAGCTCTTTGGTCTTGCCCATGTTGTAGAGGTTAGAGTTAATTGAGTCTGTGGACAGGAGTCTTTTATACAGGTGACCATTTAAGACAGCCGACATTTGCCGTAAATGTACGTCATGGAAAGCATTGACTTCCCGCATCTTGCCATACATTTACGCCGAATGTTTGGGACCGGCTCAGAAGCTGAGCCGGTGCCATCATCACCGGATCTCAGCTGTATCTTACAGCTGACATCCGGCTGTAACGGCGGGGACCGAAATTAGCTTCGATCCCCGCCATTAACCCCTTAAGTGCAGCGCTCAAACGCGATCGCTGCACTTAAGGTGTTTGCAGCTCATCGGAACCCCAGTAATGAACCCCTAGCACCGAAGCCGGTCAAGATCCGCCCGGCGGCAGAGCCTGATCGGCTTCCGTAGCTGCCGGCAAGATGGCGTCAGGAGCTGATCCGGCGTCATCAGCGGTGGAAGTCAGCTGTACTGTACAGCTGACATCTACCTGTAACGGCAGGAACCGGAGCTAGCTCCGATCCCTGCCATTAACCCCTTCGATGCAGCAATCGAAAGCGATTGCTTCATCGTAGCGGTTACTAGCAGATCGCCAGCCCTGACAGGCAATCAGGACTGGCGACTGCTGTTATGGCAACAGGAGACACAATGGTCTCCTGCTCTGCCATTACGGAAGCCGATTTACGCCCCGCCGGGAGGCGAAGCCTAATCGGCTTGCTGTCAGTGAATGACTGACAGATCTAATACATTGCACTACATAGGTAGTGCAATGTATTAGAAAAAAATAAATCTGACCGTTGGACCTTCAAGTCCTCTAGTGGGACTTGAGAAAAAGTGTAAAAAAAGTGTAAAAAAAAGTGCAAATAATAAAAGTTTGAAAACAATAAAAGTTTCAAGTAATCAAATAAAACACAATCCCCCTTTTACTCTTATCAAGTCCTTTATTATTGAAAAATAATAATAAACCATATGTATTTGGTATCGCCGCGACCGTAACGACCTGAGGTATCAAAATATTATATTATTTATTGCACGCGGTGAACAGCGTAAAAAAAAACGTAAAAAACGTTACCAGAGTTTCTGTTTTTTAGTCACTTTGCCCTACAAATGTTACAATAAAAAGTGATCAAAAAGTCGCACGTATCCAAAAATGGTACCTATAAAAACTATAGCTCGTCCCGCAAAAAACAAGCCCTCATACACCTCCGTCGACAAAAAAATTAAAAAGTTATGGTTCTCACAACTTGGCGACAGAAAAAATACATTCTTTTTACAAAAGTAATTTTATTGTGCAAAAAGTTGTAAAACATAAAAAAGTCCTATAAAATAGGTATCGCCGGAATCGTACTGACCCGCAGAATAAAGTTAACATGTAATTTATAACGCATGGTGAACGCTGTATAAAAAAAAAACGAAAAAAGCTGTGCCAGAATTGCGTTTTTTTGTTTACCTGGCATCCCAAAAAATAGGATAAAAGGTGATCAAAAAGTTGCATGTACCCCAAAATGGTACCAATAATAACTACAGGTCGTCCCGCAACAAACCAGCCCTCATACCGCTACTTCTATGAAAAATAAAATTAGTTATGGCTCCAATAAGTCAGGAAATAAAAAAATATGCAGTTGTGCCCGAGGGGAACATTTCTTCTGTTTGAAGAGGCGATTTATCAAGGACCTAAAATTAGGGAACCAGGAAAGGGAGGGACCAAACATATCCGCTGGAAGCGACGGTGCCCGTATTATACCAGGACAACACTTCCTAGCAAAATTCCCCAAACTACAAAGGCGCGGAGTGTGGATCAAAAGGGGGATAATAAAGGACGCCATATATCAGTGCGACACCAGCCTGTGCAGAAATGATTGTGTCACAGCGTAACACACATCTATGGATCATTTTATTGTTTTTTTTTACCCCATTATTATACCACCTGACTATGCCCCTTATATACTCCGCCCGGCTTACATATGCCCTACATTATAAACGGAAACACCAGTAAGACTCCAAACAAAACTACTACCAAGCAAAATCCACGCTCCAAAAGCCAAATGGCGTTTCCTCCCATCTGAACCCTACAGCGTCCCCAAACAGCAGTTTCCTTCCACATATATGGCACCGTCATACCCGGGAGAACCGTTTTAGCAATTTTTGGGGTGTGTGTCTCCAGTGGCATAAGCTGGGCACGACATATTTGCCACTGAATGGCATATCTAGGGAAAAATATAAATTTTTAATTTGCACCATCCACAGCGCATTCATTTATGGAAAAGACCTGTGGGGTGAAAATGCTCACTACACCCCTTAATAAATGCCTTGAGGGGTGCAGTTTCCATAATGGGGTCACTTCCCAGGGGTTTATTTTATTATTTCACATCTGAGCCTCTGCAGTTGTGAACCAATACTTTGTAAATCGCCAAATTAGGCCTCAATTTTACATGGTACGCTTTCACTCCTGAGCCTGGTCGACTGTCCAGGCAAGAGATTAGGGCCACATGTAGGGTGTTTCTAAAACCAGGAAACCCAGCATAATAATTAGAGAGCTGTCTTGTTATGGTGGCACAAGCCGGGCACCACATATTGTCCACATATCTGTGGAAAAAATCCCATTTTCACTCTGCAACATCGAGTTCACACTAATTTCTACAAAACACCTGCATGGTTAACATGCTCACTACACCCCTAGGTAAATGCATTCAGGGGTGTAGTTTCCAAAATTGGGTCACTTCTGGGGGGTTTCCACTGTTTTGGGCCCACAGGCGCCCAGAAACCAATCCAGCAACATCTGCACTCCAAATGGCGGTCCTTCCCTTCTGAGCCCTGCCGTGTGCCCAAACAGCAGTTTATGACCAGATATGGGGTATTGCCGTACTCGGGAGAAATTGCTTTACAAATGTTGGGTTCTTTTTTTTCCTTTATTTGTTGCGAAAATGAAAAAATTTGCGCTAAAGCTACGTCTTATTGAAGAAAAAGGATTGTTTCTATTTTCACTGCCCAATTCTAATAAATTCTATGAAACATCTGTGGGGTCAAAATGCTCACTACGCCCCTAGATGAATTCCTCAAGAGGTGTAGTTTCCTAAATGGTGTCACTTTTTGGGCGTTTTCATTGTTTTTTCCCCTCAGGGGCTTTGCAAATGTGACATGGCCGCCGCAAACCATTCCTGCTCAATGTGATCTCCAAAAGCCAAATAGCGCTCTTTCCCTTCTAAGCCAAGCCGTGTCTCCAAACAGCCGTTTATTACCACATGTGGGGCATTGTTTTACTCGGGAGAAATTGCTTTACAAATTTTGTGATGCTTTTTCTCCTTCAGTCCTTGTGGAAATGAGTAAAAATAAGCTAAACCTACATTTTCTTTGAAAAAATGTTGATTTTTATTTTCAGGGCCTACTTCCAATAATTTCTGCAAAAAAACTGTGGGGTCAAATCGCTCACTATACCCCTAGATAATTTCCTCAATGGGTGTAGTCTCCAAAATGGGGTCACTTGTGGGGGGTTTCCACTGTTTTGTCTCCTCAGGGACTTCGTAAATGTGACATGGCCTCCGCAAACCATTCCTGCTAAATGTGAACTCCAAAAGCCAAATGGCACTCCATCCCTTCGTAGCCCTGCCGTGTGTCCAAACAGCCGTTTATTACCACATGTGGGGTATTGTTTTATTCGGGAGAGATTGGTTTACAAATTTTACGGTGCTTTTTCTCCTTCAGTCCTTGTGGAAATGAGAAAAAATTAGCTAAACCTACATTTTCTTTGAAAAAATTTAGATTGTCATTTTCAGGGCCTACTTCCAATAATTTATGCAAAAAACCTGTTGGGTCAAAACGCTCACTATACCCCTAGATAATTTCCTCAATGGGTGTAGTTTCCAAAATGGGGTCACTTGTGGGGGGTTTCCACTGTTTTGTCCCCTCAGGGGCTTTGTAAATGCGACATGGCCTCCGCAAACCATTCCTGCTAAACTTAAGCTCCAAAAGCCAAATAGCGCTCTTTCCCTTCTCAGCCCTGCCGTGTCTCCAAACAACCGTTTATTACCACATGTGGGGTATTGTTTTACTCGGGAGAAATTGCTTTACAAATTTTACTGTGCTTTTTCTCCTTTAGTCCTTGTGGAAATTAGAAAAAAAATCGCTAAACCTACATTTTCTTTGAAAAAATGTCAATTTTAATTTTCACGTCCTACTTCCAATAATTTCTGTAAAAAACCTGTGCGGTCAAAATGCTCACTGTACCCCTAGATAATATCCTTGAGGTGTGTAGTTTCCCAGATGGGGTCACTTTTGGGGGATTTTGACTGTTTTGGCACCGCAAGAGCCCTTCAAACCTGACATGGTGCCTAAAATTTATTCTAACAAAAATAAAGCCCCAAAATCCACTAGGTGTTCCTTTGCTTCTGAGGCCGATGCTTCAGTCCAGTAGCACGCTACGGCCACATGTGGGATATTTCCTAAAACTGCAGAAACTGGGCAACAAATATTGAGTTGCATTTCTCTGGTAAAACCTTCTGTGTTATAAAAAAAATTGTACTAAAAATTTATTTATGCAAAAAAATATGACATTTGTAAATTTCACCTCTACTTTGCTTTAATTCCTGTGACATGTGTAAAGGGTTAAGACATTTTCTAAATGCTGTTTTGAATACTTTGAGGGGTGAAGTTTTTAAAATGGGGTGACTTTTTGGGGGTTTCTAATATATAAGGCCCTCAAAGCCACTTCACAACTGAACTGGCCCCTGTAAAAATGGCCTTTTGAAATTTTCTTGAAAATGTGAGAAATTGCTGCTAAAGTTCTAAGCCTTGTGATGTCATAGAAAAATAAAAGGATGTTCAAAAAACAATGCCAATCTAAAGTAGAGATATGGGGGAAGTTAATTAGCAACAATTTTGTGTGTTATAACTGCCTGTCTTACAAGCAGATACATTTAAATTGAGAAAAATGCTCATTTTTGCAATTTTTCGCTACATTTTGGTGTTTTTCACAATTAAATACTGAACATATCGAGCAAATTTTGCCAGTAACTTAAAGTCCAATGTGTCACGAGAAAACAATCTCAGAATTGCTTGGATAGGTGAAAGCATTCCGGAGTTATTACCACATAAAGTGACACATGTCAGATTTTAAAAATGAGGCTCGGTCAGGAAGGTCAAAAGTGGCTAAAGAGGGAAGGGGTTAATGCAGGCACCAAGTTGATTTGGAGCGTGTAACTGGTCTGGAGGAGGCTGAACTCTTAATGGTTGGTAGGGGATCAAATACTCTGTGCACAATGCAAATAAATATATATAATTTTGACTATGTGATTTTCTTTTTTTTTTTTTTTTATATAATCTATCTCTCACTGGTAAAATTAACCTAGCCTAAAAATTCTAGACTGTTCATGACTTTGACAGTGGGCAAACTTACAAAATCAGCAAGGGATCAAATACTTATTTCCTTCACTGTATATGCCGTTGGGTGCTCAAAAGAAGCTACTAGTGGAATATAGGCCACTTGCTGGGTGCACCGCTGGGACTGGGCGAGGAGCATAACACACAGGTTCTGCAACAGATAGTATAGTCTCCACAGAGCCCTCATCTGATCTCAAGATTAATGAGGTCCTCTGGGATTATCTGCAGGGAGAGAAGCACACAAGTCTACACAACAATCATAACAAGTTTTCTAACATGATTTGTCCAATTTGTAATAAAATGTACCTAACAGAAGTTTTTTTTTATCGTGTTTAGAGCTCAAAGGGTATATAAATAATGACATGAAACTGTTAGGGATCTGCCAGGTACTTCATCTAGGTATACTCCTGGGATTAATCAATCCACACCTGAGGCCAGACCTGTTCGACTGACACCATCTCCCACCAACCAGGGTGGCAGGCTCAGGAGTGGGAGAGCCTATCGCGGCCTGGTCTGTCGGAGTTAGCTCCGCCCCCTGTCCTTTATTACCTGCCCTGTTCTCTCCCTCAGTGCTTGTAATTCTTTTGGATTCCTGGCCCCACTGCTGCTTGCTCCAGCCTGCTTCTGCCGTGCTTCTGCCTTGCTGCAGTTCTGCTTGACCTGCTTTGCTTTGCCCCTGGCTTGCTTCTGTCTCCTTGCCCGCTTGGGTGTACTCACTTCGTCCTGGTCCTGACTGTCCGTTCGCCGCTCCGTTTCCTCGTGGCGTTCCGTGGCTACTGCCCCTTCCCTTGCATGTTCCCTGTTTGTTTTCCTGTGCACTTAGACAGCGTAGGGACCGCCGCCCAGTTGTACCTCGTCGCCTAGGGCAAGTCGTTGCAAGTAGGCAGGGACAGGGCGGTGGGTAGATTAGGGCTCACTTTCCCTTCACCTCCTTCCGGCCATTACATAATTACAAGCCCTTACCTAGTCTACCATTTCTCCTACGCTGACGCTATCATGGACCCCCTTGAGACCCTGGCCCAGCAGATGCAGGGCCTCTCCCTACAGGTCCAGGCCCTGGCCCAAAGGGTCAATCAGGGTGACGCTGCTTTAGTAGTACCCCTCACCTCACCTCTAGAACCCGACCTCAAGTTACCTGACCGGTTCTCAGGGGACCGTAAGACGTTTCTCTCCTTCCGGGAGAGTTGCAGACTGTATTTCCGCCTAAAGCCCCACTCCTCAGGTTCCGAGAACCAGCGGGTGGGTATCATCATATCCCGACTCCAGGAAGGGCCCCAAGAGTGGGCCTTCTCCTTGGCTCCTGACGCCCCTGAACTTTCCTCTGTTGATCGTTTTTTCTCTGCCCTCGGACTCATTTACGACGAGACTGACAGGACTGCCTTAGCCGAGAGTCAGCTGGTGACCTTACGTCAGGGTAGGAGACCGGTTGAGGAATACTGTTCTGATTTTAGGAAGTGGTGCGTAGCTTCTCAGTGGAACGATCCGGCCCTAAGGTGCCAGTTTAGGTTAGGATTATCTGACGCCCTGAAGGATCTGCTGGTTAGCTACCCCTCGTCTGACTCCCTTGACCAGGTTATGGCCCTAGCAGTACGACTTGACCGTCGTCTCAGGGAACGTCAGCTAGAACGCTTCAGTGTGCTCCCCTCTGACTTTTCTGCGATCCCCCCCGAGGTCCCGTCTCCTCGCCCCTCCACGGAGGACTCGGAGGTACCTATGCAACTCGGGGCCTCCATGTCCCCTCGACGACGTAGGGAGTTTCGCAGAATGAATGGTCTCTGCTTCTACTGTGGGGACGACAAGCATCTACTGAACACCTGTCCCAGGCGCAAGAATAAGAAGCCGGAAAACTTCCGCGCCTAAGTGATCATCGGGGAGGTCACTTGGGCGCACAGGTATTTCCCGTTAATGTGAAACGCAATAAAATTTTGCTTCCCTTTCAGGTCTCGTTTGCTGGCCGGGCTGCCACGGGCAGTGCTTTCGTGGATTCAGGGTCATCTGCTAATATCATGTCTGCGGAATTTGCTATGTCTCTAAAGATGCCTTGTATTGATTTACCTTATCCTATCCCTGTAGTAGGAATCGACTCAACTCCCCTTGCTAATGGTTATTTTACTCAGCATACTCCTGTTTTTGAACTCCTGGTTGGCTCCATGCATTTGGAGCAGTGCTCTGTACTGGTGATGCAGGGATTATCGTCTGATCTGGTTTTAGGCCTTCCCTGGTTGCAGTTGCATAATCCCACGTTTGATTGGAATACTGGGGATCTCACCAAATGGGGTAATGAATGTCTTATGTCATGTCTTTCTGTTAACTCTATTTCTCCCCGGGAGGAGGTAAACACGCTTCCTGAGTTTGTTCAGGACTTCGCCGATGTGTTTTCTAAGGAGGCCTCCGAGGTGTTGCCCCCCCATAGAGATTACGATTGCGCTATCGATTTGGTGCCTGGTGCCAAGCTTCCTAAGGGTAGGATATTTAATCTTTCATGTCCTGAACGTGAAGCCATGAGGGTGTATATCCAAGAATGCCTGGCCAAGGGTTTCATTCGCCCCTCGACTTCTCCTGTAGGTGCTGGCTTCTTCTTCGTGGGGAAGAAGGATGGTGGTCTTAGGCCGTGCATTGATTATCGTAACCTGAATAAGGTCACCGTAAGGAACCAGTACCCACTTCCTTTGATTCCGGATCTTTTTAATCAGGTTCAGGGAGCCCAATGGTTTTCTAAGTTCGATCTACGGGGGGGCATATAACCTTATCCGCATCAAAGAGGGGGATGAGTGGAAAACTGCGTTCAACACACCCGAGGGTCATTTCGAATACCTGGTCATGCCCTTTGGGTTGTGTAATGCCCCTGCTGTCTTCCAGAATTTTATTAATGAAATCCTGAGAGAGTACCTGGGTAATTTTCTTGTTGTGTACCTTGATGACATACTGGTGTTTTCCAAGGACTGGTCCTCCCACGTGGAGCATGTCAGGAAGGTGCTCCAGGTCCTTCGGGAGAATAATCTGTTTGCTAAGACTGAAAAATGTGTCTTTGGGGTACAGGAGATACCATTTTTAGGGCAAATCCTCACTCCTCATGAATTCCGCATGGACCCTGCCAAGGTTCAGGCTGTGGCGGAATGGGTCCAACCTGCCTCCCTTAAGGCGTTACAGTGTTTTTTAGGGTTCGCCAACTATTACAGGAGATTTATTGCCAACTTCTCGGTCGTCGCTAAGCCTCTTACGGACCTTACCCGCAAGGGTGCTGATGTCCTCCATTGGCCCCCTGAGGCCGTCCAGGCCTTTGAGACCCTCAAGAAGTGCTTTATCTCGGCCCCCGTGCTGATTCAGCCCAACCAAGAGGAGCCATTTATTGTGGAGGTTGACGCTTCCGAGGTGGGAGTGGGGGCCGTCTTGTCCCAGGGTACCAGCTCCCTCACCCATCTCCGCCCCTGTGCTTACTTCTCTAGGAAGTTTTCGCCCACGGAGAGTAACTATGATATTGGCAACCGCGAACTTCTAGCCATTAAATGGGCTTTTGAGGAGTGGCGGCACTTCCTGGAGGGGGCCAGACACCAGGTAACGGTCCTTACGGATCACAAGAATCTTGTTTTCCTAGAATCGGCCCGGAGGCTTAATCCTAGACAAGCTCGGTGGGCACTATTCTTTACCAGATTTAATTTCTTGGTTACCTATAGGGCTGGGTCCAAGAATATTAAGGCTGATGCTCTGTCACGTAGTTTCATGGCCAATCCTCCTTCTGAGAAGGATCCTGCTTGTATTTTACCCCCTGGTATAATCGTCTCTGCCACGGATTCTGATTTAGCTTCTGATATCGCGGCTGATCAGGGTGCAGCTCCCGGGAACGTCCCTGGGGACAAACTGTTTGTTCCCCTGCAATACCGGCTGAGGGTACTCAGGGAAAACCATGACTCCGCTCTATCTGGTCATCCTGGCATCTTGGGCACCAAACACCTCATTACCAGAAACTATTGGTGGCCTGGGTTGCCTAAAGACGTTAGGGCTTACGTCGCCGCTTGTGAGGTTTGCGCTAGGTCCAAAACCCCTAGGTCCCGACCTGCGGGCCTACTACGTTCCTTGCCCATTCCCCAGAGACCTTGGACCCATATCTCCATGGATTTTATCACCGATTTGCCTCCATCTCAGGGCAAGTCGGTGGTGTGGGTGGTAGTCGACCGCTTCAGCAAGATGTGCCACTTTGTGCCCCTTAAGAAGCTACCTAACGCCAAGACGTTAGCTTCTTTGTTTGTGAAACACATTCTGCGTCTCCATGGGGCCCCAGTCAATATCGTTTCTGACAGAGGGGTACAATTTGTTTCCTTATTTTGGAGAGCTTTTTGTAAAAAGTTGGAGATTGATCTGTCCTTCTCCTCCGCCTTCCATCCCGAAACTAATGGCCAAACGGAAAGGACCAACCAATCCCTGGAACAATATTTAAGGTGTTTCATCTCTGACTGTCAATTCGATTGGGTCTCATTCCTTCCCCTTGCTGAATTTTCCTTGAATAACCGGGTCAGTAACTCGTCAGGGGTCTCCCCGTTTTTCTGTAATTTCGGGTTTAACCCAAGATTCTCCTCCGTCTCCCCTGGTTGTTCCAATAATCCTGAGGTAGAGGATGTTCATCGGGAACTGTGCACTGTCTGGGCCCAGGTTCAGAAGAACCTAGAGGCGTCCCAGAGCGCACAAAAGATTCAGGCGGATAGTAGACGTTCTGCTAACCCCCGGTTTGTCGTCGGGGATTTGGTCTGGTTGTCGTCCAGGAACTTGCGCCTTAAGGTCCCGTCCAGGAAGTTTGCTCCCCGATTTATTGGACCTTATAAGATCATTGAAGTCCTCAACCCTGTATCCTTCCGTCTGGAGCTCCCCCCATCATTTCGCATACATGACGTCTTCCATGCTTCCCTCCTTAAACGCTGCTCCCCGTCCTGGTCCCCCTCGAGGATACCTCCTGTTCCCGTTCTCACCCCTGAGGGGGTGGAATTCGAGGTGGCCAAGATTATGGACAGTAGGATGGTCCAGGGCTCCCTCCAGTACCTTGTCCATTGGAGAGGATACGGGCCGGAGGAGAGGACTTGGGTACCTGCCCGTGATGTTCACGCTGGGGTATTGATCAGGAGGTTCCACCTTCTCTTCCCCACTAAACCGGGTCCCCTTAGTAAGGGTCCGGTGGCCCCTCATAAAAGGGGGAGTACTGTTAGGGATCTGCCAGGTACTTCATCTAGGTATACTCCTGGGATTAATCAATCCACACCTGAGGCCAGACCTGTTCGACTGACACCATCTCCCACCAACCAGGGTGGCAGGCTCAGGAGTGGGAGAGCCTATCGCGGCCTGGTCTGTCGGAGTTAGCTCCGCCCCCTGTCCTTTATTACCTGCCCTGTTCTCTCCCTCAGTGCTTGTAATTCTTTTGGATTCCTGGCCCCACTGCTGCTTGCTCCAGCCTGCTTCTGCCGTGCTTCTGCCTTGCTGCAGTTCTGCTTGACCTGCTTTGCTTTGCCCCTGGCTTGCTTCTGTCTCCTTGCCCGCTTGGGTGTACTCACTTCGTCCTGGTCCTGACTGTCCGTTCGCCGCTCCGTTTCCTCGTGGCGTTCCGTGGCTACTGCCCCTTCCCTTGCATGTTCCCTGTTTGTTTTCCTGTGCACTTAGACAGCGTAGGGACCGCCGCCCAGTTGTACCTCGTCGCCTAGGGCGAGTCGTTGCAAGTAGGCAGGGACAGGGCGGTGGGTAGATTAGGGCTCACTTTCCCTTCACCTCCTTCCGGCCATTACAGAAACGTTTTTAAATGAAAAACGAGATTTTTTTAAATATCTACAAGATAGGCACAGTTCTGTACATTACTACTCATTAAACATGGGTCTCCTAACGTTATAGTATTTTATGAAAAAAAAATCAGATGATTGGAATGAACTACACATACAAAGCCTATTTATACACAGTAAGTAATTGTTATGAGGTGCTTGCAGGAGAACAACAAAGAAGTGGCCTTTATTTACAGTCTTGCATGTTTGATTTCTCCCACATCTTAATACATTTCAACATTTTTTGATAACTGCTTCTTTCTTTGAAAGTATAAAAGGGAGAAAAAGAACTAGGTCAACCTGTTCTCTAGTAGACATAAAACAGACAAAAAAAGTGAACTAACTGAAAAAGTAGCTGTGCTGTGCATAGCAATGCAACTAAAAATAGTTTCTCATTAGCTGTTCAGAATGATATGGAAATGCTGTTAGAACAGATGCAAAAGTTTGTTCTAATCTGTCATGAAGACAGGGACAACTGCTTTAGACACTCAGCGAAGAGGGATGTACTGTTTTACATACAGCATGCACTTTCTTAAAGGGGTTTTCCAGTCCTAAGAAACTGATGGCCTATTCTCAGGATAGGCCATCAATACCTAATTGGTGGGGATCCGACTCCGGGCCCCACCATTGATCAGCTGTTTTGAAGAAGCCACGTCACTCGTACAAGCGCGGCTTCCCATTCATTTCAACCTGCTCTTACTGTGAATTGCAGACACACTTGTAGTGGTGGTTTACAGTTTACAGCCTTCTCAAATTCACTTGAATGGGAGAAGTCAATAATACACAGATAAGGAATGAAGGGGAAGAAGTAATCATAGAGCGCCACTGCCCCTTCAAAACAGCTGATCGGCGGGGTTCTGGGAACCAGAGGATAGGCCACCATTTTTTTTAAACCTGGAAAACCCCTTTAAGGCCTCCATTCAATAGCTGCTACTACACTAATTTAACCTCCTAACAGTAATCCTGTGCTCTGGCTGCAAGAAAAGGTCCTTACAGCTCGGGCAGTGTAACTGAGCTTCTACTCTAAAGGCTCTAGATCTTGGATATAAAACAAGACCAGGATCGCAGCCATAAGCCTGTTTTAGCCGTTGCTAGAGCAGGTTGTAGTGGGAGCTGCATATACAGTACTTGCAGTTCTCAGGGTAATAGGAGGTCAGAGTCGGAACCGCGGCAAGAAAGGACATGCCACTTTTTTCCTGTATGAACTGGGCCTTAAGGGTATAAATAAAAAAACGAAAGAAAAATGCCAAAGTAGTTATTTTATGATAATCTCACAATGCATTAACAAGAATAAAAAGTATTATGTGCCCATAAATTGTACCAATGGAAATTTCAAGTCGTCCTACAAAAAACAGGCCCATCTACAGAAAAATTAAATGCTATGGGTCTTGGAATGCGGTGACACAAAAAAAAAATGGTTTAGTAAAAGGCGTTCACTGTGCCGTATAAATAATATGTTAAAAATGGTTTCGTTAAACAAAAGTGTTTTTATTGTGCAAAAGTAGTAAAACATAACAAAAACTATATATACTTGGTGTTGTTATTATAATAACACCAAATATATATAGTTTTTGTTATTTTTTGCTACTTTTTCACAATAAAAACACTTTTGTTTAACTAAACCATTTTTAACATATTATTCATACGGCACAGTGAACGCCTTAAAAATAAACCCAGAAATCTTGCTTTTTTGCCCATTCTCCACAACATAAAAGTCTTCAATACGTTATATCTACCCCAAAATGCACTCCGTTTTGAATTATGAGCCAACTATATTTACTTCAGACATAAATTCAAAATCTGGACAAAAAAAAAGGTGACATTTTTTGTAGGGTTTTAATGTTACTTTTAGGGGGTTAATATAAAGAGTTCTCTGTAAAAACTTCTCTTTAGGAGTAGTTAGGTCTCATTAACACAGGAGAGTTGCATGCAAAATACTCTACGGCAGCACGTGGAGTTTCCTTCGGATCTGTATTATGTGTTGCCATGTGATGCTAGATCGGATGATGTATGGCCAGGGATGTAACTTTACAGTGTGGGGCCCCATGTTGCACTTTTGAAATCTTCCATCACATCCGTAATTTTTTTTCGTTTATTTGTTAATCACAGTTAAAATCCAAAGCAGAGCATAGGTTAGGCATGTAGATGCTCACGCGTTTCGAATAGAAATGTTCTTACTCATAGCATAAGTCACTCAACTAATGCATGTGTTTTAAAAGCATAATTAGCCAATCCTGACTTCTCCTAGTCTTAAACTCTACACAGGTTTAGATAATGCACAGAAAGTTTTCATTGCTCAACGCTTATTCACTTCATGATATGAAAAAGTAAGCAAATAGACTGTTTATACATTTTGTACTGGCTTGTCAGTATAGAAAAACCACATTTAGGCTATGTTCACATGGAGTTTTTTGTATGCAGGACATGTTGCTTCTTTTTCCCGCGAGAAGGTTTTTCCGCTCGCGGGGAAAAAAAGCCTCCGTCTCCCAGTGAAATCAATGGGAGGCATTTTTGGCGTTATTTTAAAAAAACGCGTAAAAAAAACCTCAGTGTGAACTGGCCCTTAAATATATATCATTTACATACAATGTGAATACAGGTCAAACCCTTTAATGTTAGATTAATGTAGGTTGTTCACGTGACATTTTAGATGCAGAGATACGGGACTATATTAAGATTGATTTAGTAGGGGTAAAGCAGCTCCCCTTTCCAATTGAGACCTTTAGGAAATGTAGTTTCTAATTGTCAGATCCAATAAGCCTCTCTGTTAAGAAGGTGTTTCCTCCAATCCCCCCCACCCCCCTTGTTGGCCTCTTCACAAGCCCCAATCCATAAAATCTAAAAAATTCAAGGGAACTACCATGTTAATCTATAAAGTGTTTAGCATTACCAGTGGAGTTGGATGAGTTTTTATTTATATCCGATATGTGTTCCGCTATACAAATTTTTCATTTTCTAATTGAGCAGCCTATATAAATTAGATTGCATTTAACCACTTTAGGACGCAGCCTGTTTTGGACTTGTGAGCCGATTTTTTCAAATCTGACATGTGTCACTTTATGTGGTAAGAACTTGGGAAAGCTTCTACCTATCCAAGCGATTCTGAGATTGTTTTCTCATGACATATTGTACTTTATGTTAGTGGAAACAGTTGGTCGATAAATTCAATATTTATTCGAGAAAAACACCAAAATTTAGAGAAAATTTGCAAAAATTAGCACTTTTTTTAAAATGTAAATGGATCTGCTTGTAAAACACATAGTAATACCACACAAAATAGTCACTAGTTAACATTTCCCATATGTCTACTTTATGTTTGCATCATTTTTTGAACGTCCTTTTATTTTTCTAGGACGTTACTAGGTTTAGAACGTTAGCAGCAATTTCTTACATTTTCGAGAAAATTTCAAGAGACCATTTTTACACGTACGAGTTTAGTTCTGAAGTGGCTTTGAGGGCCTTATATATTAGAATCCCCCGATAAATCATCCCACTTTAAAAACTGCACCCCTCAAAGTATTCAAAAAGTTCAGAGAGTTTCTTAAACCCTTAGGCGTTTCACAGGAAATAAAGCAACGTAGAGTGGAAATTGACAAATTAAATTTTTTAATTTTTTTTGCCGAAATTCATTTGTAATACATTTTTTCCCGTATCACAGAAGGTTTTACCAAAGAAACACAATAAAAATTTATTGGAAATATCCCACATGTGGCCCCAGTGTCCTAATGGACCGAAACACCAGCCTCAGAAGCAAAAGAGCACCTACAGGATTTTGGGGCCCGCTTTTTTTTAGATTATATTTTAGGCACCATATCAGTGACCCCATTTTGGAAACTACTTAACATTTTGACCCCACAGATATTTTGATATATTTATTGGAGTCAGTCTGTGAAAATGAAAATCTACTTTTTTCTGAAAAAACATAGAAATGTGTAATATTTACAAGGAATGAAGAAGAAAATGCACCCCAACCATTGTAAAGCATCTTCTCCCGATTACAGAAATACCCCATATATGTGGTAATAAACTGCTGTTTGGAGCAACAACAGGGCTCAGAAGGGAAGGAGCGGCATTTGGATTTTGGAGCACAGATTTTGCTGGATTGGTTTTCAGTGCCATGTCGTTTTTGCAATGCACTGGAGGGACCAAAACAGTGGAAACACCCCAAAAGTGACCCCATTTGGGAAACTACACCCCTCAAGGAATTTTTCTAGGGGCATATTTAGCATTTTGACCCTACAGATTATTTTTTGCAGAATTTAGTGAAATTAGGCCGTGAAAATGAATATCAACATTTTTGTCCACTAAAATGTTGCATTTTTTCATTTTCACAAGGCATAAAGGAGAAAAAGCACCCCAACATTTGTAACACAATCTCTCCCGAGAATGACAATACCCCACATGTGGTAATAATAGTTTTTTTATTAAAAATTAATAAACCCTTGCAGAACTGATCCTTTTTTGGTTTTCCATTTTAGTTTTTCACTCCCCGCATTCCAAACGCCATTACTTTTATATTTTTCCATCAATAGAGTGGTGGGAGGGCTTATTTTTTTGTGGGAAGAGTTGTAGTTTCTATTGACAAAATTTAAAGTACCATATAATGTACTGGAAAACCATAAAAACATAAAATTCTTTTGCGGGGTGAAATTGGAAAAAACTGTGATTCCTCCATTGTTTTTTGGGTTTCGTTTTTACCGCTTTCACCGTGTGGTAAAAAAAACTACTTAACTTTATTCTGCGGGTCAATATGGTTTTGGTGATACCAAATGTATACAGTTTTTTTTTATATTTTACTACTTTTACAAAGAAAAAACTATTCGTTAAAGAAAAAAAAATTGTATCAACACATTCTGAGAGCTATAACTTTTTTATTTTTTAGTCGATTGAGCACTGTAAGGGCTTATTATTGGCGGGACGAGCTGTAGTTTTTCTTGGTACAATTTTTTGGTACATACAACTTTTCGATCACTTTTTATTACATTTTATTTAGAGCTAAGGTGACCAAAAAACAATGATTTGGGCGTTTTAAATTCTTTATTTCTTACGGCGTTCATTATGCGCTATAAATGACAGTTTTACTTTATTCTGCGGGTCGGTACGATTATGGCGATACCATATTTATATAGTTTTTTTATGTTTTGCAGCGTTTGCATAATAAAATCACTTGTTCATAAAATAATTTATTTTCTGTGTCACCATATTCTGAGAGCCATAACTTTTTTATTTTTCAGTCAAAAAAGCTGTGTAAGGGCATTGTTTTTTGCGGGACGGGTTGTAGTTTTTATTGGTACTATTTTCTGGCATTGTTTTTAGTTTATTTATTTTTTTGGTGTTCACCGTGCGGGAAAAATAACATTATAGTTTTAGAGTTTGGGTCGTTACGAACGCGGTGATACCAAATATGTGTACGGTTTTTTTAACGTTTTAATTATTTTCCTATAATAAAAGACTTATTATTGGAAAAAAAACACTTTTTTTTACCTGCAGCACTGATCGCTGCTAGAATACATTACACTACCCAGTAGTCACTCTGACAGTAAGTCCACGAGGACCAGCCAGAGGCTAGTCCTCATAGGCTTCCATACATGGCAGACCCAGAGGCCGTTGTCTGGCTTCCGGATGCCGTTGTCTGGCCTCCATCACAACCATCGTTGTGCGCTAAGACACTGGCCACCAGGACGTATAGTTGCGTCTTGATGCACCTAGGGGTTAATGCCGTTGATGGCATAAATCACAGAATGCATATCACTATTTATGAACTATATTTTGACTTAGGTTTTTTGGGAAAAAAAAATCTTTGGTTTTAATTCCATATCTGATGTACGGAGGAAAAAATGGATCTATAATGGCGCCGCTGTGTGGTGAAGACAGGATGAATCCAGATGTCGGGTGATAATATAATAATGGTATTTATTGCTATGCAACGCGTTTCAACGCCGAACTGGCGTCTTCGTCAGGCATGTGGAATACAGAAGAAAAGGGGACACGTATATATACACACAAAGGGGGTCATCTGATTGGAGCCCATTCAGACAGGGCAAAAAAACCGCCAAAAATTCAAGAAGGTCAAAGTTCAAAGGTGCAATACATTAAAATAACAATTCATAGTAATTACACAGTAAAAACACAGTAAGAACAATAGGAAAGGTAAAAAGTGTGTTGTCCCTGTAGGGAACTATCAGTTTATTCATGAAATAAAAGGTATATGTATATATCGGGTGCTACAAACATTATCGGGTGATGAAAAAATTATATGTGTGGGACGGCAATGTTTTGTTGTTGCAAGGTAAGCTGATAATGTCAGAGGGGAATAAATGATGATCAAGTACTGAATGTTTTGTTTTAGGTGGTTTGTTTATTTATTTATTACTTTGATTTCAATCGTGGGATTAGAATGTGAGAAGTTACGTGTGCGGATTGGGTTTGTTATTGGTTGTCAGGGAGACCACCTACGCTACGGTGGCCGATGCGGTCCAACAGGAGATGGAACGCACGGTGAAGCGCAAAACGCCAGGGAAAGCCGGTCTCATGCAGCAAGAACAATAGGACGGGAGAGGAGGATGTGTTGCCGAGAAGGGATCGTAAGATATTGAAAGTAATGTGAGTAAAGAAATCTAATGCTTATAATGGCACAGTCTGACAGTGGTTTGTTTCAATGTTTATTTTAATAATTGATTTTAATAATTAGAAGGGGTTTACGTCTCTTGGGACAGATGGAGGGTTATGGGTGGGGGGGGGGGGGAGGGGGTTGTGAAGTGGGCATAAAAGAGTGTTCATGGGGGCAATGTTTGAAAGGGTGGTTTCTTGCCTGGATGGACAATGCATACCGTATGTATTGTGTATTAATATTAATATTGACTCTTATGGTTGCTGAGAAGGGCGGAAGCCCTGACAGCATAAATTGCATAAAAGAGTGTTCATGGGGGCAATGTTTGAAAGGGTGGTTTCTTGCCTGGATGGACAATGCATACCGTATATATTGTGTATTAATATTAATATTGACTCTTATGGTTGCTGAGAAGGGCGGAAGCCCTAACAGCATAAATTGCAGTTTAGGGCATGAAGGTGGGTGTTGGTTGGAAATACGGCAACAAATTGTGTCTGCCGGGTCACCTAGTTACATACTTGGATAGTTGTACTGTACCGTATTTTTGGAGAACTTCAAGGTATCCCGAGGTATGTCTGAGGGATGTTTGAGAGTTAGTCTAAAGATGACTCTGTGATGTCGTTTAGACCAAATGGGTGTAGTGTGTTCATTTTAAAAATCCAGAAATTTTCCCTTTGTTTTAATTTGTTAAATCTGTTTGGGACGTCGGGGTGAATGTGTTCAATGGGTGTTACTGTAATTTTATTGGCCTTGCATTCGTGTGTCTGAGAAAAATGTCGAGATACACTATGTTTGAGGTACCCAGTGTTAATATTGAAACGGTGATTATTGATTCGGGTTCTTAAGCATTGGGTGGTTCTACCAATATACTGTAGTTGGCACGGGCATTCTAAGAGGTAAATGACATATGAGCTGCCGCAGTTAAGGAGTGTTTGAATTGTGAATGTCTCGTTAGTGACAGTGGAAGTGTAGTTGTATTTTTTGTGACTTATGGAGTTACAGCAAAGGCAACGTGAATGTCCACATTTGAAAGAGCCTTTGAGGTTAGAAAGAAAGTTTGTATGTGTTGTCAGATGTTTCTTTGTTCTGCTTGGAGCAAGTATATTTTTGAGGGTTAGGGAGCGTCTGAATGTAATATTAGGTTTGTCTGATAGTGTGTCTTTCAAGTGAGGGTCATTTTTTAGGATGTGCCAATGTTTGGAGAGAATGTTTCTGATCATTTTGTTGCCTCTATTGTAGGTAGTGATGAAGTTGATGTTGGAGTTACTAGGGCCAGACTTGGGTTTCACCGTGGGTGGGTTTAGACAGGAATTTTGTGTGAGTTCAGAGGCCTTGGATTTAGCACCTTTTATAAGATTTATTGGAAAGTATTTGTCTTTGAATCTTTTTTCTAGGATTGCGCATTCTTTGTTGAAATCTGTGTCTGTGCTGCAGTTCTTCCTAATTCTCTGACAACACATACAAACTTTCTTTCTAACCTCAAAGGCTCTTTCAAATGTGGACATTCACGTTGCCTTTGCTGTAACTCCATAAGTCACAAAAAATACAACTACACTTCCACTGTCACTAACGAGACATTCACAATTCAAACACTCCTTAACTGCGGCAGCTCATATGTCATTTACCTCTTAGAATGCCCGTGCCAACTACAGTATATTGGTAGAACCACCCAATGCTTAAGAACCCGAATCAATAATCACCGTTTCAATATTAACACTGGGTACCTCAAACATAGTGTATCTCAACATTTTTCTCAGACACACGAATGCAAGGCCAATAAAATTACAGTAACACCCATTGAACACATTCACCCCGACGTCCCAAACAGATTTAACAAATTAAAACAAAGGGAAAATTTCTGGATTTTTAAAATGAACACACTACACCCATTTGGTCTAAACGACATCACAGAGTCATCTTTAGACTAACTCTCAAACATCCCTCAGACATACCTCGGGATACCTTGAAGTTCTCCAAAAATACGGTACAGTACAACTATCCAAGTATGTAACTAGGTGACCCGGCAGACACAATTTGTTGCCGTATTTCCAACCAACACCCACCTTCATGCCCTAAACTGCAATTTATGCTGTTAGGGCTTCCGCCCTTCTCAGCAACCATAAGAGTCAATATTAATATTAATACACAATATATACGGTATGCATTGTCCATCCAGGCAAGAAACCACCCTTTCAAACATTGCCCCCATGAACACTCTTTTATGCAATTTATGCTGTCAGGGCTTCCGCCCTTCTCAGCAACCATAAGAGTCAATATTAATATTAATACACAATACATACGGTATGCATTGTCCATCCAGGCAAGAAACCACCCTTTCAAACATTGCCCCCATGAACACTCTTTTATGCCCACTTCACAACCCCCTCCCCCCCCCCCCCCACCCATAACCCTCCATCTGTCCCAAGAGACGTAAACCCCTTCTAATTATTAAAATCAATTATTAAAATAAACATTGAAACAAACCACTGTCAGACTGTGCCATTATAAGCATTAGATTTCTTTACTCACATTACTTTCAATATCTTACGATCCCTTCTCGGCAACACATCCTCCTCTCCCGTCCTATTGTTCTTGCTGCATGAGACCGGCTTTCCCTGGCGTTTTGCGCTTCACCGTGCGTTCCATCTCCTGTTGGACCGCATCGGCCACCGTAGCGTAGGTGGTCTCCCTGACAACCAATAACAAACCCAATCCGCACACGTAACTTCTCACATTCTAATCCCACGATTGAAATCAAAGTAATAAATAAATAAACAAACCACCTAAAACAAAACATTCAGTACTTGATCATCATTTATTCCCCTCTGACATTATCAGCTTACCTTGCAACAACAAAACATTGCCGTCCCACACATATAATTTTTTCATCACCCGATAATGTTTGTAGCACCCGATATATACATATACCTTTTATTTCATG
This sequence comes from Rhinoderma darwinii, assembly GCF_050947455.1. Classification (NCBI taxonomy): domain Eukaryota; kingdom Metazoa; phylum Chordata; class Amphibia; order Anura; family Rhinodermatidae; genus Rhinoderma; species Rhinoderma darwinii. Next base: position 171,667,327 of record NC_134689.1, on the reverse strand, counting down.
AATAAACTGATAGTTCCCTACAGGGACAACACACTTTTTACCTTTCCTATTGTTCTTACTGTGTTTTTACTGTGTAATTACTATGAATTGTTATTTTAATGTATTGCACCTTTGAACTTTGACCTTCTTGAATTTTTGGCGGTTTTTTTGCCCTGTCTGAATGGGCTCCAATCAGATGACCCCCTTTGTGTGTATATATACGTGTCCCCTTTTCTTCTGTATTCCACATGCCTGACGAAGACGCCAGTTCGGCGTTGAAACGCGTTGCATAGCAATAAATACCATTATTATATTATCACCCGACATCTGGATTCATCCTGTCTTCACCACACAGCGGCGCCATTATAGATCCATTTTTTCCTCCGTACATTCGTTATACCTTAGCGGTCAACTCGGTAACCGGCCCGGATCTGGCAGCAGCTACCTTGTGGAACCCATCAAACTCAACTTTCATAACTATACGGTGAGCATTTATTATCCTCCTTTGTCTCACATCCACCTTCTTTGATCCACACCAAGTGGCGCCGTGGTTTTTTGCCTTTTATCTAATTCCATATCTGCACACATTGCATCTACTACCTCCACACTTAGAAAATCCTTTTTGAGACAACCACGTCTTATTAGCAATGATAGAAGAGTAGACATTAGGGGAAAGGGTGTCATCTAATGTGTTCCCCCTTTTGGCAACATACCTACAGCCTTGGTCAATAATATATGTTAAAATCATATCCTGATGCAACATTGGTAAATATTTTTTAAGAATGTTAATAATCTCTTCATAATTGGAGCGGTGAGCCATGGAAAAGACCACAGGGGACGAAACAGGAGGACATCCATCCTTATTTCTACATTCTTGTTAGGGATCTGCCAGGTACTTCATCTAGCTACACTCTTGGGATTAATCAATCCACACCTGAGGCCAGACCTGTTCGACTGACACCTTCTCCCACCAACCAGGGTGGCAGGCTCAGGAGTGGGAGAGCCTATCGCGGCCTGGTCTCTCGGAGTTAGCTCCGCCCCCTGCCCTTTATTACCTGCCCTGTGCTCTCCCTCAGTGCTTGTAATTCTTTTGGATTCCTGGCCCCACTGCTGCTTGCTCCAGCCTGCTTCTGCCGTGCTTCTGCCTTGCTGCAGTTCTGCTTGACCTGCTTTGCTTGCCCTGGCTTGCTTCTGTCTCCGTGTCCGCTCGGGTGTACTCACTTCGTCCTGGTCCTGACTGTTCGTTCGCCGCCCCGTTTCCTCGTGGCGTTCCGTGGCTACTGCCCCTTCCCTTGCGTGTTCCCTGTTTGTCTTCCTGTGCACTTAGCCAGCGTAGGGACCGCCGCCCAGTTGTACCTCGTCGCCTAGGGCGGGTCGTTGCAAGTAGGCAGGGACAGGGCGGTGGGTAGATTAGGGCTCACTTTCCCTTCACCTCCTTCCTGCCATTACATAATTACAAGCCCTTACCTAGTCTACCATTTCTCCTACGCTGACGCTATCATGGACCCCCTTGAGACCCTGACCCAGCAGATGCAGGGCCTCTCCCTACAGGTCCAGGCCCTGGCCCAAAGGGTCAATCAGGGTGACGCTGCTTTAGTAGTACCCCTCACCTCACCTCTAGAACCCGACCTCAAGTTACCTGACCGGTTTTCAGGGGACCGTAAGACGTTTCTCTCCTTCCGGGAGAGTTGCAGACTGTATTTCCGCCTAAAGCCCCACTCCTCAGGTTCCGAGAACCAGCGGGTGGGTATCATCATATCCCGACTCCAGGAAGGGCCCCAAGAGTGGGCCTTCTCCTTGGCCCCTGACGCCCCTGAACTTTCCTCTGTTGATCGTTTTTTCTCTGCCCTCGGACTCATTTACGACGAGACTGACAGGACTGCTTTAGCCGAGAGTCAGCTGGTGACCTTACGTCAGGGTAGAAGACCGGTTGAGGAATACTGTTCTGATTTTAGGAAGTGGTGCGTAGCTTCTCAGTGGAACGATCCGGCCCTAAGGTGCCAGTTTAGGTTAGGATTATCTGACGCCCTGAAGGATCTGCTGGTTAGCTACCCCTCGCCTGACTCCCTTGACCAGGTTATGGCCCTAGCAGTACGACTTGACCGACGTCTCAGGGAACGTCAGCTAGAACGCTTCAGTGTGCTCCCCTCTGACTTTTCTGCGATTCCCCCCGAGGTCCCGTCTCCTCGCCCCTCCACGGAGGACTCGGAGGTACCTATGCAACTCGGGGCCTCCATGTCCCCTCGACAACGTAGGGAGTTTCGCAGAATGAATGGTCTCTGCTTCTACTGTGGGGACGACAAGCATCTACTGAACACCTGTCCAAGGCGCAAGAATAAGAAGCCGGAAAACTTCCGCGCCTAAGTGATCATCGGGGAGGTCACTTGGGCGCACAGGTATTTCCCGTTAATGTGAAACGCAATAAAATTTTGCTTCCCTTTCAGGTCTCGTTTGCTGGCCGGTCTGCCACGGGCAGTGCTTTCGTGGATTCTGGCTCATCTGCTAATATCATGTCTGTGGAATTTGCCATGTCTCTAAAGATGCCTTGTATTGATTTACCTTATCCTATCCCTGTAGTAGGAATCGACTCAACACCCCTTGCTAATGGTTATTTTACTCAGCATACTCCTGTTTTTGAACTCCTGGTTGGCTCCATGCATTTGGAGCAGTGCTCTGTACTGGTGATGCAGGGATTATCGTCTGATCTGGTTTTAGGCCTTCCCTGGTTGCAGTTGCATAATCCCACATTTGATTGGAATACTGGGGATCTCACCAAATGGGGTAATGAATGTCTGATGTCATGTCTTTCTGTTAACTCTATTTCTCCCCGGGAGGAGGTAAACACACTTCCTGAGTTTGTTCAGGACTTCGCCGATGTGTTTTCTAAGGAGGCCTCCGAGGTGTTGCCCCCCCATAGAGATTACGATTGCGCCATCGATTTGGTGCCTGGTGCCAAGCTTCCTAAGGGTAGGATATTTAATCTTTCATGTCCTGAAAGTGAAGCGATGAGGGTGTATATCCAAGAATGCCTAGCCAAGGGTTTCATTCGCCCCTCGACTTCTCCTGTAGGTGCTGGCTTCTTCTTCGTGGGGAAGAAGGATGGTGGTCTTAGGCCGTGCATTGATTATCGTAACCTGAATAAGGTCACCGTAAGGAACCAGTACCCACTTCCTTTGATTCCGGATCTTTTTAATCAGGTTCAGGGAGCCCAATGGTTTTCTAAGTTCGATCTACGGGGGGCATATAACCTTATCCGCATCAAAGAGGGGGATGAGTGGAAAACTGCGTTCAACACACCCGAGGGTCATTTCGAATACCTGGTCATGCCCTTTGGGTTGTGTAATGCCCCTGCTGTCTTCCAGAATTTTATTAATGAAATCCTGAGAGAGTACCTGGGTAATTTTCTTGTTGTGTACCTTGATGACATACTGGTGTTTTCCAAGGACTGGTCCTCCCACGTGGAGCATGTCAGGAAGGTGCTCCAGGTCCTTCGGGAGAATAATCTGTTTGCTAAGACTGAAAAATGTGTCTTTGGGGTACAGGAGATACCATTTTTAGGGCAAATCCTCACTCCTCATGAATTCCGCATGGACCCTGCCAAGGTTCAAGCTGTGGCGGAATGGGTCCAACCTGCCTCCCTTAAGGCGTTACAGTGTTTTTTAGGGTTCGCCAACTATTACAGGAGATTTATTGCCAACTTCTCGGTCGTCGCTAAGCCTCTTACGGACCTTACCCGCAAGGGTGCCGATGTCCTCCATTGGCCCCCTGAGGCCGTCCAGGCCTTTGAGACTCTCAAGAAGTGCTTTATCTCGGCCCCCGTGCTGATTCAGCCCAACCAAGAGGAGCCATTTATTGTGGAGGTTGACGCTTCCGAGGTGGGAGTGGGGGCCGTCCTGTCCCAGGGTACCAGCTCCCTCACCCATCTCCGCCCCTGTGCTTACTTCTCTAGGAAGTTTTCGCCCACGGAGAGTAACTATGATATTGGCAACCGCGAACTTCTAGCCATTAAATGGGCTTTTGAGGAGTGGCGGCACTTCCTGGAGGGGGCCAGACACCAGGTAACGGTCCTTACGGATCACAAGAATCTGGTTTTCCTAGAATCGGCCCGGAGGCTTAATCCTAGACAAGCTCGGTGGGCACTATTCTTTACCAGATTTAATTTCTTGGTTACCTATAGGGCTGGGTCCAAGAATATTAAGGCTGACGCTCTGTCACGTAGTTTCATGGCCAATCCTCCTTCCGAGAAGGATCCCGCTTGTATTTTACCCCCTGGTATAATCGTCTCTGCCACGGATTCTGATTTAGCTTCTGATATCGCGGCTGATCAGGGTGCAGCTCCCGGGAACGTCCCTGGGGACAAACTGTTTGTTCCCCTGCAATACCGGCTGAGGGTACTCAGGGAAAACCATGACTCCGCTCTATCCGGTCATCCTTGCATCCTGGGCACCAAACACCTCATTACCAGAAACTATTGGTGGCCTGGGTTGCCTAAAGATGTTAGGGCTTACGTCGCCGCTTGTGAGGTTTGCGCTAGGTCCAAAACCCCTAGGTCCCGACCTGCGGGCCTACTACGTTCCTTGCCCATTCCCCAGAGACCTTGGACCCATATCTCCATGGATTTTATCACCGATTTGCCTCCATCTCAGGGCAAGTCGGTGGTGTGGGTGGTAGTCGACCGCTTCAGCAAGATGTGCCACTTTGTGCCCCTTAAGAAGCTACCTAACGCCAAGACGTTAGCTTCTTTGTTTGTGAAACACATCCTGCGTCTCCATGGGGCCCCAGTCAATATCGTTTCTGACAGAGGGGTACAATTTGTTTCCTTATTTTGGAGAGCTTTTTGTAAAAAGTTGGAGATTGATCTGTCCTTCTCCTCCGCCTTCCATCCCGAAACCAATGGCCAAACGGAAAGGACCAACCAATCCCTGGAACAATATTTAAGGTGTTTCATCTCTGACTGTCAATTCGATTGGGTCTCATTCCTTCCCCTTGCTGAATTTTCCCTGAATAACCGGGTCAGTAACTCGTCAGGGGTCTCCCCGTTTTTCTGTAATTTCGGGTTTAACCCTAGGTTCTCCTCCGTCTCCCCTGGTTGTTCCAATAATCCTGAGGTAGAGGAGGTTCATCGGGAACTGTGCACTGTCTGGGCCCAGGTTCAGAAGAACCTAGAGGCGTCCCAGAGCGCACAAAAGATTCAGGCGGATAGTAGACGTTCTGCTAACCCCCGGTTTGTCGTCGGGGATTTGGTCTGGTTGTCGTCCAGGAACTTGCGCCTTAAGGTCCCGTCCAGGAAGTTTGCTCCCCGATTTATTGGACCTTATAAGATCATTGAAGTCCTCAACCCTGTATCCTTCCGTCTGGAGCTCCCCCCATCCTTTCGCATACATGACGTCTTCCATGCCTCCCTCCTTAAACGCTGCTCCCCGTCCTGGTCCCCCTCGAGGATACCTCCTGTTCCCGTTCTCACCCCTGAGGGGGTGGAATTCGAGGTGGCCAAGATTATGGACAGTAGGATGGTCCAGGGCTCCCTCCAGTACCTGGTCCATTGGAGAGGATACGGGCCGGAGGAGAGGACTTGGGTACCTGCCCGTGATGTTCACGCTGGGGTATTGATCAGGAGGTTCCACCTCCTCTTCCCCACTAAACCGGGTCCCCTTAGTAAGGGTCCGGTGGCCCCTCATAAAAGGGGGAGTACTGTTAGGGATCTGCCAGGTACTTCATCTAGCTACACTCCTGGGATTAATCAATCCACACCTGAGGCCAGACCTGTTCGACTGACACCTTCTCCCACCAACCAGGGTGGCAGGCTCAGGAGTGGGAGAGCCTATCGCGGCCTGGTCTCTCGGAGTTAGCTCCGCCCCCTGCCCTTTATTACCTGCCCTGTGCTCTCCCTCAGTGCTTGTAATTCTTTTGGATTCCTGGCCCCACTGCTGCTTGCTCCAGCCTGCTTCTGCCGTGCTTCTGCCTTGCTGCAGTTCTGCTTGACCTGCTTTGCTTGCCCTGGCTTGCTTCTGTCTCCGTGTCCGCTCGGGTGTACTCACTTCGTCCTGGTCCTGACTGTTCGTTCGCCGCCCCGTTTCCTCGTGGCGTTCCGTGGCTACTGCCCCTTCCCTTGCGTGTTCCCTGTTTGTCTTCCTGTGCACTTAGCCAGCGTAGGGACCGCCGCCCAGTTGTACCTCGTCGCCTAGGGCGGGTCGTTGCAAGTAGGCAGGGACAGGGCGGTGGGTAGATTAGGGCTCACTTTCCCTTCACCTCCTTCCTGCCATTACAATTCTGCTAAAAGATAATCTTGGGTCTTATTTTTTATATAGTGGACAACTCTATTCAACATCCATTTTTTATAGCCTCTCTTAGGCCCCATGCACACGACCATATTTTTGTCCACCCGTAAATACTGGTGTACATACGGGTCCTTGGTCACACGTATTCGACCCGTATTGCACCAGTATTTACGGACCCGTGCCCGTAAATACGGGTCCGGTGTCACCAGTATTCCACCCGTATTTACGGACACGTTTTTGGTTGCAAAAAGCACTGCACTAATCAGCAGCCCTTCTCTCTATCAGTGCAGGATAGAGAGAAGGGACAGCCCTTTCCGTAATAAAAGTAAAAGAAATTCATACTTACCCGGCCGTTGTCTTGGAGACGCGTCCTTCTCTTGACATCCAGTCCGACCTCCCTGGATGACGCGGCAGTCCATGTGACCGCTGCAGCCAGTGATTGGCCTGTGATTGGCTGGAGCGGTCACATGGGCTGTAACGTCATCCCAGGAGGCCGGACTGGAGGAAGAAGCAGGGAGTTCTGGGTAAGTATGAACGTCTTTTTTTTTTTTACAGCTTTATCTATATTGTGATCAGTAGCCACTGTCCAGGGTGCTGAAATAGTTACTGCCGATCATTTAACTCTTTCAGCACCCTGGACAGTGACTATTTACTGACGTCGCCTAGCAACGCTCCCGTAATTACGGGTGCACACACGTAGTCACCCGTAATTACGGGAGCCCCATAGCCTTACCGTAAGCATACGGGGAGGTACCCGTGGCCAATAGAAGTCTATGGGCCCGTAATTACGGGAGTTTTTACGGTCGTGTGCATGGGGCCTTAGTTAGTTTTAATTCTATGTATTGACATTGTTTAAAAAGGGCATCATTATTTGAACATACTGTTCTTGCTCTGACAAATTCCCCTTGCAGTATGGATTTAATGGTGTGAACATGGTGGCAATGTGACGCGTCTAAAATAGTGTTGCCTGCTGTTGGCTTATGAAACAAGGAAGTAATAACAATTTTTTTTCGAACATCCCCAGTCAAAGATATGTCCAGAAAGGGTATATGAGATGTTGATTTTGTAAACGTAAATTGAAGAATAACCCCTTCCCGACATTTGTCGTATGGATACGTCCTGGAAAGCTAGTGCTTCCCGAAATTTGCTGTATCCATACGACAATTGGAGGACACCGGCTCAGAAGCTGAGTCGGTGGCATGATCATCCCCAGGTGTTAGCTGAATGTTACAGCTAACACTGTGCTGTAATGGCGGGGATCGAAGTTAGCTCCGATCCCCGCCATTAACCCATTAAATGCAGCGTAAAAAACTATAGCTGCAGTTAAGGTGTTTGCAGCAAATCGCCACCCCAGCAACAAAATCGCCGGGGTGCCAGTGGCTGCAATGGCAACCGGAGGCCTAGTACTGGCCACCCGGTCTGCCAAGTATGGAAGCCTTCCCGGCCCCGGCTGGAGGCTGGGCCCAAAAGGCTTCCGGTACCGACAGCAAGATGGCGCAGGCTCAGAAGCTGAGCCCGTGTCATCAGCGGCGGGTGTCAGCTGTATGTTACAGCTGACACCCTCCTGTAACAGCAGGGACATCTTAGTCGTTTGTAGCAAATCTGCAGCCCTGCAATGTGATCGCAGGGCTGATGATTGCTGCTATGGCAACAGGAGGCCTAAAAATGGCCTCCTGGTCTGCCATTATGGAAGCCTCCCGGAGGCAGAGCCTAATCGGCTTGATGTCAGTGAACGACTGACAGATTTAATATATTGCATTACATAAGTAGTGAAATGTATTAGAAAATAAATCAGCGAGTTGGACCTTCAAGTTTCCTAATGGGACTAAAGAAAAAAAAGTGTAAAAAAAGTTGTAAAAAATCTAAAAATATAATAAAAGTCGTATTCAAATATAATGAACACCGTAGTCGTCTACGGTATTCATCCCGTTAAAACGACGGAACACTTGCACAACGGAGACAAACTGAAACCATTTGCACCGGATCGGTCACCATTGAAATCAGTGGTGATGGAAACGGAAACCTATGGTTTCAGTTTGTGCCAGTCAGGGCTCCATTCCGACGGAGAGCTCCAACGGAACGTCGGAACGGAGCCCTGAGGCAGATGTGAATGAAGCCTAAGGCATTGATTTGGTCAGCCCGTACCTCTCGTTGTATAAATCATTTAGAACAAATAAAAAAGATGCATATGAGATGGTATCTCACCCTAGATAGGTTATGTCATATCTATCCTGATTATTCCCCGATGTGTAGGAGGGAATGTGGAGAGAGAGGCACTTTATCCCATGTCTGGTGGTTCAGTCCACGTATCCAACCTTGCTGGACTGCGGTTTTCCAGATGATATCGACCATTACATCTATGTCATTTATTCCTTCACCAGAGTTACCCCTGCTTCATATTGACCTTATAGAGGAACCCTTGTATTATAGAGGTACCCTTGTATTTCCCTCTATAACAGAAATTTGTGCTAAGGTCAATAATCATATGCAATGTGAACTAATCTTATCTTCCAATCATAAGCATAGGCAGACTTAAATGTTGGGAACCTTGGGTTTCTACATCTTTATCTAATATAGTATAACTAACTGCATTGTTGATCCTTCCTAAGGCTGGGTTCACACAACCTATTTTCAGACGTGCAGGACACTTCTTTGCAACGTAATTTGAGACGTTCTTCATTGAAGTCAATGAAGAACAGCTCAAGATTACCGGCGTCAAAGACGCCTCGCATAATGCGAGGAGGAGCTTTTACGTCCGAAATGACGCAGCTGTTTTCTCCTGAAAACAGTCTGTCTTTTCAGACGTAAAAGACAGTTCTCGTGTGCACATACCCTTATACACACTTGTTCTTATGTGTCTCCCTGTGGTGTGTCCTGCCTTGTCCACTTTTCATACATACATGGATATAAAAAGTCTACACACCCCTGTTGTAATGCGAGTTTTTGTCATGTTACAAAGTCAGTACAAGATGAATCATTTCAGAACTTTTTCCACCTTTAATGTGACCCATAATCTGTACAATTCCATTGAAAAACAAACTGAAATCATTTAGAGGGGAAAAATAAAAATAAAAAACAAAAATAATGTGGTTGCATAAGTGTGAACACCCTCTTATAATTGGGAATGTGGTTGGGTTCAGAATTAGCCTACCACATTCAAACTCATGTTAAATAGTAGTCAGTACAGAGCTGCCATTATTTAAAATGATACTGAGTAACTTCATATAAAGTTCAGCTGTTCTATTAGGATTTTCCTGACATTTTCTTTGTTGCATGTGACAGCAAGAGCCATGGTCCGTAAAGAGCTTACAACACATCAAAGGGATCGGATTGTTGAAAGGCATCAGTCAGGAGAAGTGTACCAAAGAATTTCCAAGGCATTAGATATACCATGGAACACAGTGTAGACGGGAATCAGGAAGTGGATTACATTTGGCACAACAGTGACATTACCAAGAACTGGACGTAAAAATGATGAAAAGTCAAGATGAAAATTGGTCCGGGAGGCTACCAAGAGGCCTACAGCAACATTAAAGGAGAGGGAAGGACTTTCTGGCAAGTACTGGTTGTGTAGTGCATGTGACAACAATCTCCCGTTTTCTTCTTATGTCTAGGCTGTGGGGTAGGGTGGCAAGACGGAAGCCTTTTCTAACAAAGAAAAACATCCAAGCCCGGCTATGTTTAGCAAAGACCTACATCAAGTCTGCCAAAAGCATGTGGGAAAACGTGTTATGGTCAGATGAGTCCAAAGTTGAACTTTTTGGCCAGAATTCCAAAAGGTATGTTTGTCGCAAAGCCAACACTGCACATCACCAAAAGAACACCCTACCCACAGTGAAGCATAGTGGAGGCAGAATTATGCTTTGGAGCTGTTTTTCTGCAACTGGAACTGGGACTTTAGTCAAGGTGAAGGGAATTATGGACAGTTCCAAATATCAGTCAATATTGGCACAAAACCTGCTGGCCTCTGCTAAAAAGCTGAAGACGAAGAAGAATTTCACCTTTCAGCACGACAACGACCCAAAGCCTTCCTCCAAATCAACAAAAGAATGGCTTCACCAGAAGAAGCGCCAAGTTTTGGAATTGCCCAGCCAGAGCCCAGGGTGACATGAAGAGGGCTGTACATACTAGATGCCCTTGCAATCTGACAGATTTGGAGCGCTTTTGCAAGGAAGAGTGGGCAACAATTGCCAAGTCAAGATGTGCCATGCTTATAGACTTCTACCCAAAAAAACTGAATGCTGTCATAAAGTCAAATGGTAATTCAACAAAGTATTAGTTTAAGGTGTGCATATTTATGCAACCACATTATTTTTGTTTTTATTTTTCCAGCCTAAAATTTTTCAGTTTATTTTTCAATGGAATTGTACAGATTATGGGTCACATTAAAGTTCTGAAATGATTAATCTTGTACTGACTTTGTAACATGACAAAAACCTGCCATTTTAACAGTGGTGTGTAGACGTTTTAAATCCACTGCATGTATGTACGATGTGCTCTGTTTCCTTCCTTTTTTTTGTGTTTCCTTTTTTGTGATTTGCTTATTAAAGGGAAAAAAAAAAAAAGACTGGGAGTAGTCAGGATTGCCGGTTACCTGTAGTACTGTACTGCCCTCTCGCTCTAAATTAACTCAGTCTCATGCATAAGAATCCGCATGAGATGGATTTCAAAGCATTTAGTAGCCTTTACAGTTGTCAATAACCCCAGTAGAGGCGTTATTGTGACCTCTGGGGCCTACCCCGCATCCTAATAGGCTGCCACTTCAGGTCCTGATGCTGTGGCGAATAGAAGGTCCTGGTACCGGACAGCGTCAGGACATCAAATGCGACACACCACATAACGTCCTAACGCTGTACGTTCTGTGCTATATCCCCTAAGACACCCTGACACTTACATCACTGTGTATGCCATAAATTATTCCCTAGCAGCAATGCCACTAGGTGAAGAAAAAAACAAAACTTAGTTAGGCTCTGTTCACATCTCTCTATATGAACAAGTTTGGCGTATGCACCTCACCTAAGTAGAGGCCAAAAAATAAGTCCTTTTGGCCTCCGTCGGGGTAGTATGCGATGGCATATTTTTTTTTATTGTATAGGAATGTGCAGCAGACTGTACTTTCCTATACAATCAGCCAATGCAAAAGAACGTATTCCGCACAATATATTTTTAACATTGCGGCCAATGGCCGATGTACGCTACTTTATGGCTATACAGTGGCATACATCGGAGGTATACGTCGGAAGTATACGCCAGAGAATACCCTCCATGTAAACCTTCTATGTATAGATGTGAACAGAGCCTAGTGCAGCATGAAATGGAGCATGCTACATTTTTTTCAGACAGATTCATAATTTGTCAGGAAAAAAACCTCCGTATGCCTCTCCATCAAACTGCAAGTATACGGAAATACAGGCCCTATGCACTTTTTTACCTTTGATTTACCGGTATTGGATGGATCCTTCTCTCCTTGTAAATACAATGACAGAGAGAACGATCAGAAGTATTCCATAAATGGAACCTCTTAAAACAAGTTACTCACTGGACCAGAAGCAGAAGAGGGCACTGCAGATTCAGAGCCCGGTTTGGCTGGAGGGTTCACGCTTGAAAGACTAGAGGACTCAAAACAGAAGCACCACAGAACTCAGATCAGCAGAGTCTTTTTAAATTGTGCCGCCAGTGTCTCACTGCAGTGTGGATCCTCTGCAGCGCTCTGTCGCCCGGCATCACAGCGGAATGACCGGAAGGAGCGCATCATAGTCGTCCAAATATGCCACCACTCATTGAGCCATTTTCGAGCTGCCGCTGGGGGGATCTTTCCTGGGGAGAGCTTCCCTGCAGTTACCTGGCTGCTGCCTATAACGGGAGGAAGAGCAGGATGCCGGCTCCCACCATAGCCACAGGTACATAAAGATATCAGGGGCTCCATAAAGAGCTCCCAGCGCATCTCTGCCACGCCTGCCCTCTGATAGGAAAAAGCAGATGGAAGAAAGGGTAGGGCTTTGAAATTCTCTGTGTTTTGTTTCTTGTCCCTATAAGGAGGTGGCAATTTCAGGTGTGTTGCTGTGGAGACGACTTGGAAAATAATATTTATCCCTTCCAGATGTTCCCATTACTAAAAATTTGTCATACATTATGGTTTCTTACTTTTGAGCCTAATATAAAGGGGGGGGGGGGCACTTCTAGGCCTAATTCTAACCAATAGGCCAGACAGGATATAAAGAGTACAGGTTGGGGGTCACCTAGGTAATAGTGACCCCAACATAATACGTTTTCATGTATCCTTTAATACGATGTTTGGTAGAGTACCTACAACAACACTAAACTTCAAAAAGGCTAATGTTCATGGGCTAAAGGATGACCTTACGGGCATTAACTGGGACAATGTCCTTAAAAATATAAATACACAAACTAAATGGGACATTTTTAAAAGCCTCTTAAATAGGTCCTGTGAAAAATATATACCTCAGAATAAACAAACTAGGAACAGGATGAAACCGATGTGATTAAATAAAACAATAAAGGGGGCAATAAATGATAAAAGCGTTCAAACTACTAAAGCAAGACGGTAGTGACGAGGCATCAAATAATTATAAAGAAAAACATAAGTTGTGTAAATGACAAATAAAAGCAGCAAAGATTGAAAAAGAGACTCGTTGCCAAAGAAAGTAGAAATAACCTGAAAAAATATTTTTCAAATACATAAATAATAAGAAACTGAAAACTGAAAGTGTTGGCCCTCTCAAAAATAATATGGGTATAATGGTGGAGGAGGATGAGGAAAAGTCCAATCTATTAAACGCCGTTTTCTCTACTGTATGTCAGATGACATGAATTGGGATTATGTAAATTCTCATTAAATGTCACCTGCTTAACCCAGCAAGAATTGAAGAGCAGCCTTAACCCCTTAACGCTCAGTGACGTACTATTCCGTCATGGTAACCATCCCGTTTGCGCTCCATGACGGAATAGTACGTCACAGGAGGAATGGCCATTTCGGCCGTCTTCCCGACACATACAGGAGCTGTGACAGCTGTCGTCCTATACCGTTCGCTATGATAGCGGGCAGCGATGGTTGCTATGGCAACCGGACGCCTAACAATGGCTATGCCATCTACGGAAGCCAGGACACGCTATGCTTGCTGTCAGTGAGTAGCTGACAGCTCTAATACACTGCACTACTCATGTAGTGCAGTGTATTAGAATTGCAATCAGGGCCTCATGCCCTCAAGTCCACTTTCTTGATTGAAAAATAAAAAAGTTCTGGCTCCTAGAATATGGCAACACAAAAAGTACATGATTTTTTACAAAAAGTATTTTGTTGTGCAAACGCCATAAGACATAAAAAAAATCTATAAACATATGCTATCACCGTAATCGTATCGCCCTGCAGAATAAAGTGAATGTCATTTATAGCGCACGGTGAACGCTGTAAAAAAAATAGAATAAAAAACAATAGTAGAATTGCTGTTTTTGAGTCACCACGCCTCTTAAAAATAGAATAAAAACTGATCAAAAAGTTGCATGCACCCCATGAAAACTACAATGAATTCCTCAAGGGGTCTAGTTTCCAAAATAGGGTCACTTTTGGGGGGTTTCCACTGTTTTGGCACCACAAGACCTCTTCAAACCGGATATGGTGCCTAATAAAAAGGAGGCCTCAAAATCCACTAGGTGCTCCTTTGCTTCGGAGGCCGGTTCTTCAGTCCATTACCACACTAGGGCCACATGTGGGATATTTCTCAAAACTGCTGAATCTGGGAAATAAGTATTGAGTTGCGTTTCTCTAGTAAAACCTTCTGTTTTACAGAAAAAAATTGAATAGAAGGATTTTCTGACAAAAAAATAAATAAATGTAAATTTCACCTCTACTTTGTTCTAAATTCCTGTGAAACACCTAAAGGGTTAATAAACTTTCTAAATGCTGTTGTGAATACTTTGAGGGGTCTAGTTTCTAAAATGGGGTGTTTCATAGGGGTTTCTAATATATAGGCCCCTCAAAGCAACTTCAGAACTGAACTGGAACCTAAAAAAATAAAAAATGAGGCAATACTTTGCTTCTTACATTATACTGATAATGAGCAGTGCCCACCCCGAGATGACCCCAGTTTTGACCGTTTGTATAAACGGAGACCCCTATTAGACCATTTCAGTGCCCTGTTTTCCCAAGCATATACCCCCGAGAAGTGTATTTCTATTGATGAGTCCTTGGTACATTTTAAAGGGAGGCTTCAATTCCGCCAGTACCTGCCGAGTAAGAGGGCAAGGTACAGCGTGAAGATGTATAAGCTGTGCGAGAGTGCATCAGGGTATACTTACAAATTTAGGAAATATGAAGGGAAGGACACCAGTATTCAGCCCCCAGAATGCCCCCCCCCACCCTTACTGGGAGTTATACAAAAATTGTGTGGGATTTGGTGCTCCCACTGCTGGACCAGGGTTACCTCCTCTACCTGGATAATTTTTATACCAGCGTCCCACTCTTGAAAGTGCCTCGCATCCAGAAGTACTGCGGCATGCGGCACTACTAGAAGAGAGGCCTCCCTAAGACTCTGCTTGGGCAAACACTCAGAAGGGGTGTGAGCAGGGCACATTCTAGCAGCAACATATTGTGTGTCAAGTACAAGGACAAGAGAGATGTCCTTGTATTGACAACAATACATGGCCACACCAGTACCCATGTACCTGTACGAGGTACCAGTACAGAGACCCCCCAAACCAGACTGCATCCTGGACTACAATAGGTACAGGGAGAGGTGGACTTGTCAGAGCAAGTCCTGAAGCCCTACAGCGCCATGTGGTGTGGTATAAGAAGCTGGCCGTGCACATCATACAGATGGCATTGTACCAAGTGGTGATCAAGAACCTAATATTTAGGGACCAAGAAGGGGGGCTCCCAGTACTTCTGGAAGCGAGGCCACACGCATCGTACCAGGGCAACACTTTCCAGGAGAAGTTCCCCAAACTGGCAAGAAGGGAAAAAAAAGTCAGAAGAGGTGCAAAGTCTGCTATAAGAGTGGGATAAGGAAGGACACAATATATCAATGTGACACATGTCCCGAAAAACCAGGGCTCTGTATGAAAAAGTGAGCCTGTAAGTTTAACCTCCATTGTGGGTAAAATACTTGAGGGTTTTCTAAGAGATGGTTTAGATACTAAGAAGTTGGTATATAAAATGAAAATGCTGAGACTGGGGGAAAATATGTGTAATTGGGTCAACAACTGGTTCAGTGATAGAAAACAGAGGGTGGTTATTAATGGTACATTCTCAGAGTGGGTCACAGTTACCAGTGGGGCTCCACAAGGCTAAGTATTGGGCCCTCTTCTTTTTAACCCCTTTACGACGAAGGACGAATATATCCGTCCTATGCAGGAGCTAGTTCCTGCATAAGGACGGATATATCTGTCACTGTACCCACGCGATCAGCGGCAGGAGCACGGTCGTTATACACAGCATGGCTCCTGCCGCCATCGAAGCACGCTCTGATTCCGGCAGTTTAACCCATTAGATGCTGCTGTCAATACCGACACTGGCATCCACTGTGTTTAACAGAGGGCGTGAGCTCCCCCTGTCACACATTGGGGGGGATGCAAAGAAATTGCGGGGTGCCGTTGGGTTTCCATGGCAGCCGGGGGCTAACAAAGGCCCCCAGGTCTGCCTTCAGTAACTGCCAGAGGCATGGCCTAATAGATTGCCTGTCAGTTTTACGCTGACAGGCAATAATGCTTTGGTATACTAAGTATACCAAAGCATTATATAAGCGATCAGCAGATCGCATGGTGAAGTCCCCTGGTAGGACTAAAAAAAAAAAATGTAAAGCAGTTAAATAAAGTTTATGAAAAAAAAAAAAAAAAAGATTAAGTAAAAATAAAATAAGTATACATTGTCAAAACAAATAACACATATACATACATGGTATCACTGTGACCGTAACGACGCAAACAATAAAATTAACACATTGATTAAACCGCCGGATGAAAAACGCAAAAAACACGATAAAATTCTCTCTTTTCTCCCATACCCCCAATAAAAAAAGAAAATAAAAGTTACTCAATAAGTCCCATGTATCCCAAAATAGTACTAATGAAAACTACACCTTGGCCCGCAAAAATCAAGCCCACGTACAGCCACATTGACTGGAGAAAGGGTTTTTATTGTGCAAACGTAGGAAAACATAAAACCTTTATATAATTGGTATCCTCGTAATTGTCCCGACCCATAGAATAAAGGTTACAGGTTATTTACGCTGCATAGTAAACTGTGTAAAAATCAATGCTGGAATAGCTGCTTATTTTTAATTCTCTGCTAAAATAAAGTTAATAGAAGTTAATTGATATATTATATGCATCCAAAAATGATGCAATTGAAAAATACAACTCGTCCTGCAAAAAACAAGCCCTTATACGGCTAAGTCGATGGAATAAAAAAAAAGTTACGACTCTTGGAATGCGACCGTGAGAAAACAAAAAATAATCCCTGGTCATTAACACGCAAAATGGCCTGGTCATTAAGGGGTTAATATGTTTATTAATTACCCTGTAGAAGGTTTACCGAGTATAAATTCAGTATTTGCAGATTATACTAAGCTCTGTAAAGTAATCAACACAGAGGAGGTTAATGTAATACTACAGAGGGATTTGGGGAAGCTGGAGGTTTGGGCAGAGAAATGGCAAATTAAGTTTAATGTGGATAAATGTAAGGTTCTGCACTTGGGCAGAGGCAACAGATTTTACAATTATGCATTAAATGGTAAAACACTTGGTAAAACTACTACTGGAAAAGATTTGGGGATATTGGTGGACAGTACATTTACCATTAGCAACCAGTGCAAGGAAGCTGCTGCCAAGGCAAATAAAATGATGGGATGCATCAAAAGAGGCATAGATGCTCAAGACAAGAATATAGTTCTGCCTCTATACAAATCACTAGTCAGAAAACACAAGGAATATTGTGTACAATTTTGGGCACCTGTGTATAATAAGGACATTGCTGAAGTAGAATGGGTGAAAAAGAAGTGCGACCAAAGTAATTAAGGGAATGGGCAGATTGCAGTACCCAGAAAGGTTATCAAACTTGGCGCTATTCAGTATAAAAAAAAAAAGACGGCTTAAGGGCCTTTTACACCGGCCGATATTCGGCCGATGCAGCGAGCGCCGATCAACGAGACGTCGTTGATCGGCGCTCGTTTGCTCCTGTCACACGGAGCTATGGATGGGGATTAGCGGTCGTTACTCCGATCACTCGTCCCCATACATTATCATGTCGGTAGCGCGTCTTCCTGTTTACACAGGAACATGTGCTGCCGATAACGATAATATTTAACTGTTTTAAAACGATACGACCAGCAGATGATCGAGTTTGCTCGTTCATCCGCTGATCGCTGCCCTTTTAACACAGCGCAATTATCGGCAACGAGCGTTATATGAACGCTCGTGTGCATGATAATCGCACAGTGTAAAATCCCCTTTAGGGGGCAATCTAATTACAATGTACAAATGTATAATTGGACAATACAGAGATTTTTCTAAAGAGTTTTTTTACACCTAGGCCTGTAAGAAGGACAAGAGGGCATCCTCTACGTCTAGAGGAGAAAAGGTTTCACCACCATCACAGACGGGGATTCTTTACTGTGAGAGCAGTGAGACTGTGGCACTCTCTGCCATACGATGTTGTGATGGTTGATTCTTTGAATAAATTCAAGAAGGGCCTTGATGCCTTCCTTGAAAAATATAGTATTACAGGTTATGAGTACTAGATTCTGCAGATGGGATGTTGATCCATTGGGATTTATTCTGGATTTCCATTTTGGAGTCAGGGATGAGTTTTTCCCATAATGTGGCAATTGGCGTCAACCTCATGGGGGTTTTGCCTTTCTCTGGATTAACACGGTAGGATTATAGGTTGAACTTGATGGACCGGTGTCTTTTTTCAACCTGATCAACTATGCAAATAATGTTTTACATTTGTGGCCAAGTTGTGAACTTTGGAGACCAAATTTGTCATGCCCGTGTTGCATTTATTAATAAGATGCATACATTGGTAAACAATGGTGACAACATATTAATGAATAATTGAGATTACAATTAGAGCTAGTAAGAAAGACAGTAAAATATTTACTGTGTTGATTTATAATATTTAGCTTAAAACCTAAAACAATCATTGTGGAATTAAGCATTGTCTGTATAGAAGAGAATAGACTTTAGAGCAGATTACTATATTTCCTGATTTAGGCAAGGTCTTTACAAAACTTTTTGGTTTTCACTTTAAGACTTTATTCAAAAATGTGTCTATTTGCATTCACAGAAAGAATTGTTCTGTGCATATTTCACACGGCTGTACCATTACTTGTTTTATTGTAATCCTCCATTAAAACTGTACCTGATATATCACAGTTTGCATTTGCTTTTCCAGAATCATCCTCAGTTTTTTGTTTCCTTTTGTAGAGAAGATGTGGCTTGCTGTGCTCATATTCATGCTCCTCACCATCATAATTCATCAATGGTTCTAAAAAATATTCCCCATCATGTGCTTTAAAAGTGCCAATCTATGCAACGAAAAAAGTTGATGTTTTTATTACAATCACACTGACAATACAGTTATAATTTTGTTTAAAAGAGCATTAGTTATTAAAATGTTTTTGTATAAATAATTTTAGAATGCTATAATAAACATATTTAGCATGTGGATATGATTTTAAAAGCAGATGGCACATTGCCAAATCAGTCAAACGTTTAATCATTCATTCAAATGTTCCACTCAAAAACATGGCAGACTGAATCATCCATCCAGTTGTAAAAAGGTGGAAAGTCAGGCCCAATGTACACGACAGTATTTTTCATCAGTAATTACGGACCCATTCATTTCCATTGGCCACGGACACCTTTCAGTATTTTTACTGATGGGTGTCCATGCTGAAAAAATTATAGAACCTGTCCTTATCTTGGCTTTATGCACACGACCGTGCTCATAATGACGACCCATAATTACGGGCACGGCCAGCCACGGACAACCGGACGTTTTTACGACCCGTGCTCCCATTATAAAGTATATAAGCATGGTCCGTAAAATAAAAAAATAGGACATGTCCTATTTTTTTCCGCAGGTTTCTACGGCACGGACACCCTCCCGTAGACATACGGGAAGGTGTCGGTCGGCCGTAGAAATGAATGGGCCCGTAATTACGGGTGATTTTATGGACGCATACATGGGGCCTAATTACGGCAAGGACTCTCCCACAGAAGTCTATGGGAGTTCCATAAATACGGACGTCTACTGATGTACATCTGTAAACCGTCCGTATTTACGGAAGCATTGCTAGGCAACATGTTGATGACATCATTTGCAACCTCCCTCTTTTTGTACGGATCCATATATACGTATGGAATACTGATGCAATACGGACCGTATTTACGGACAGTATTTCGGGATAGATGTCGTGTACATGGGGCCTAATGATTGATCAGAAGTGATCGTCTGACAATGCTATACACATACTATTAAATACAGAAGTTTTACATTGTATACAAAAACACATCAATACTAAGTTGGGTTTTCTCATACTTTGCTGTTTTAAATACACTAATTTCCAGAAGTTTCACAACAAATAGCAATGAGGGCTTAACCATGAGAAGCGGATTGAGAAGAGGGGAGAAGAACTTCCGTATCTCAAATATTTTCCCAAAGCCATCCTGGTTCTCCACCAAGTTGTGTCTGTATCATTTCAGTCTCACTACATCGTTACATAACAGTGGATTGTGAAGTAGCAGTAGACTGAGGCACTGCTGAAATAACTGGGAGGACAGGGACAGGGCCAGGAGGGTGCTCATCACCAGGTACTTTCACTGCCTCTAGGGCTCCAACAAGGTTGCAGGGACACAGAAAACATAACATTTCTTCAGGAAATCTGCAACAGATGCTGCAAATGTGAAATTCCCGTACTCCATTCTAAAATAGATGTTCTACATCACATGAATGGAATTTTAAAACATGTTTTTTATTTGAATTGAAGGTATTTTTCTGTGTAGATTTTCAATTCTGCAACATCTGAACTTGTCTATGCAGGGCAAATTGGAAGTGGAGTATTCCCCGACGTATATATTCAGCGTAAGGCCTTATTCACACGAACGCGTATTACGTCCGTGAAAAGCGCGTGAAAGTCACACTTGTCGCAAGAACCTATGTTAGGCTATGGGGACGTTCAGACTGTCAGTGATTTTCACCCAGCGTGTGTCCGCTGCGTAAAACTCACGACATGTCCTACACTTGCCCGAGTTTCGCGCAGCACGCACCCATTGAAGTCAGAGGGTGCCGTTGCACGGCAGACGGAAGCACTTCCGGGTGACGCTCGTGATTCGTGCTACAGTTGTTAAAGAAGTGAAGGGAAACATAAAAGCCCCTCCTTCTTTACTCTGTTGTAACATAAAAACAGAGTATCATAATGATGCCGGCTGCGCGAAAATCACGCAGCCACATACCATATACAGATGCCACACTAAACTTTTGCGCGCGCAAAACGCAGCATTTTTTGCGCACGCAAAATGGACACGTTCGTGTGAATAAGGCCCAAGGCTGCGCTTACTAAAAAAAAAAAATAACGCAGATAAAGGCTAAAAAGCTTTTGGCCTCCATTGGGTGAATGGGGGCATGTGGTTATGTTCAGCGTATGTGTCCCAGTGCATACGGTACTTTGAAAGTATTCACATATAAGTGATGTGAACAGAGCCTACTAAAGAGTGTTTTGAAAAACATCCAGGAAACATTTATCCAAGCATGTTACAATTAACCCCTAATGCAGTCGATTTTGGCCTTCAGGACGTAGCTCCTTTTTCTTTTTTTAAATCAAGCATCTGTCACTCTATGTGGAAATAAGGCCCTGTTCACACCACGTTTTTTGCATCCTGCTGAAAGTCACTGTTTTGTTTTTTTTCCAAGATAAAAAAAGGGATAGCTTTACAACACCATGCAACAGGATTCCTATCTTGTTGCCATTGATTTCTAAGGCAAATTTAATAGAATAGGTAAACAGGAGCCTGCATAATTTTTGTGTCCTTTTCCATACTCTTTTAAAGATAAATATTACCAAAAAATAAAATCGTACCTTTCAACAGAATGCAAAAATGTGGTGTGAAAGCCTAATTTTGTAATGAATCTATTGATCCAAGCGATTCTGAAATTATTTCTTGTGTCACATTGTACTTTATTTTCGTAGTAATTTTGGTTAATACGTTTTGTGTTTATAAAAAAAAAAACAAGACAACCGAAAATTCTTACAAATTTATAGTTTTCAAACTTTCATTTTCTGTTTTAAAACAGATAATTATATCACACAAATTAGTAAATAACCTTTACCAAATATTTTGAACTTGTCTTTATTATTTTGGAAATGTTATAAGTTTAACAGCAATTTTTTACATTTTCAAGAAAATTTCCAAATTGTAATCAATTTAACCCCTACCCGCCGCAGCCATTTTTCAGATTTTCATTTTCGTTTTTTCCTCCCTACCTTCCAAAAACCATAACTTTTTTATTTTTCCATTGATATAGTCCTATGAAGGCTTGATTTTTGCGGGACGAGTTGTAGTTTTTCGTAGCACCATTTATTGTGCAATATAATGTACTAGGAAACGGGAAAAAATTATATGTGGGGTAGAAAATTAAAAAAACAGCGATTCCTCCGTTGTTTTTTGCGCTTCGTTTTTACCGAAGTCACTGTGCAATTAAAACAACATGTTAACTTTATTCTGTGGGTCAATACGATTATGGCGATACCAAATATATATAGTTTTTTCTATATTTTACTACTTTTGCAAGTAAAAACCTAAGTGTAAAAAAGAGAATTTATTTTGTGTCGCCAAATTCTTAGAGGCATAACTTTTTTATTTTTCCGTCGATTAAGTGGTATAAGGGCTTATTTTTTGCGGGATAAGCTGTAGTTTTAAATGACATCATTTTGGGGTAAATGTGACGTTTTGATCACTTTTTATTTAATTTTTTGTGGGAGATGAAGTGACCAAAAAATAGAGATTCTGGCGTTCACAATTTTTTTTTTTTACAGCGTTCACCGTGCGGGTTAAATAATGATATATTGTAATAGTTCAGACTTTTACGGATGCGGCGATAACAATTATGTTTATTTATTTATTTTACTATGCTCTAGGGGGAAAAATTTTTTTTTTTAACTTTTAATATTTTTTATTTATTTTACATAACAAAACAACTTTATTTTACTCAGTTTTACTTTTTTTATTCGTTTCCCTAGGGGACATCAACCAGCGATCGTTAGATCGCTTGCACTATATACTGCAATACTAATATATTGCAGTATATCGTGATTCTGACAAGCTTCTATTAAGCCCTGCCAGAGGCAGCACTTAATGGGAGCACAATAGGTATTCATTAGGCCTTCATTACGCCCCCAGGCAGCCATAGCAACCATCGCCACCCTGCGATTGCATTGTGGGGGGCACGATGAGCTTTTAGAGGGGGTCGCCCCCCTCTTTCTAACGATTTAAATGCAGCGGTCGCTATTGACATACAGCCAACATCGGCATCGTATGGAGCGGGTTCACTCTGTGAGCCGTTCCATACTTCCGCTACCCGACTTTGGCATATGGATACGTCAAATGTCGGGAAGGGGTTAATAAGTTTGTTAACCCTTTAGGTGTTTTTACCTTTTGAAATGCTGCATTCTAAAAGGTAAATTTATTTTTTGTTACTTTGTCTACCCCAAAATGTTTTGCTTCTTCTATGCAGATCACATAGGGCTTTCTTATCGTTTAAAATTGGAGTGGATATCAATTCATTTTGTAGGGAAAAATGGTCAGAAACACGAAGAAAAATAATTTTTTCTCTAATTTGTTTCATGCTATGTTTTAAAATAGTAGTTCAATGAAAAATATTTACACCAAAAATTTAATCCTCTAATTCTCCTGTGATTATGGATGTCAAATATGTGTACATTGTGTAACATATGACGTCTTTAACCCCTTAAGGACGCAGCCACTTTTGGACCTTATGACACAATCTAATTTTTTAAATCTGACATGTGTCACTTTATGTGGTAATAACTCTGGAATGCTTTTACCTATCCAAGCGATTCTGAGATTGTTTTCTCGTGACATATTGTACTTTAACCCCTTGCGTACCTTCGACGTAATAGTACGTCGCTGGCCGCTTATTCCAGCGTACCTTCGACGTACTATTACGGCGCAGGAATAAACTGTCACTATGTGAAATCACATAGTGACAGAACAGCGGCGGCAGCTGTCATTGACAGCTAACCGTCTCTGCTACCGTCCTGGGGACCAATTAGCAGTCCCCAATGCCGGCGATTGCTGTGATTGGTCAGTCTCTGAAGACTGACCAATCACAGCCGTCTGTGACGTCGTCTGCAGGAGAAAGCTCCTGTCACTTTCTCTGATCTCCTCACTTCTGTGAGATACGTGAGGAGATCAGAGAAAGCGGTGTAAAAAAAACAAACACTATTTTTATTAACCCCTTCCCGAAAATGAGCGTATAGTAACGCCCTGAGGATGAAGCGGGCACAGGAGCTGTGTAATATACAGCCGACATCCCACTGCAACTACAGCGATCACTGTCCTCTCCGATCGCTGTAGTTTAACCCCTTAAATGCCGCTGTCAATAGCGACAGCGGCATTTAAGTGATTGATACAGAGGAAGGGGGCTCCCTCTGCACCCCATTGCCCCCCCCCCCCCGCGAAAAATCGCGGGGTTCTGATGGTTGCAATGGCAACCAGGAAGCCTAGCAACGGCTTCCTGGTTGCCAGGTACAGGAGCCTATTAGGTCCTGCCCAAGGCAGGACGTAATAGGCTCAACTGTCAGTTGTAAAGTGACAGTTACAATACACTGCACTACATCAGTACATACAGAAGTAGTGCAGTGTATTGTACAGGGGATCAGAAGATCAGATCTTCCAGTCCCCTAGTATGTGTAAAATAAAAAGTGAAAAAAAAGTTTAAAAAAAAAGTTTTAGATAAATAAATTAATACAAGTTTTACATAATAAAAACAATAATCGCCTTGTTTCCCTGATCAAGCCCTTTATAATTAGAAAAAAAATGAAAAAAAAGACAAAAACTAGACATAATAGGTATCGCCGCGTTCGTATCGGCCTGACCTAAAAAAATATCATATTATTTATCCCGCACGGTGAACACCGTAAAAAAAATACCATAAAAAACAATGGCAGAATTTCCTTTTTTGGTCACGTTGTTTAAAAAAAATGGAATAAAAAGTGATCAAAAAGTCGCGCGTAGCCAAACATGGTACCAATAAAAACGACAGTGTGTCACGCAAAAAATGTATATACTCCGCACAGATTACATATGCCCCCACATTATAAACTGAAACACCAGTAAAACACTAAACAAAACTACTACCAAGCAAAATCTGCGCTCCAAAAGCCAAATGGCGCTCCTTCTGGGCCTGGCAGTGTGCCCAAACAGCGGTTTATGACCACATATGGGGTATTACCGTACTCTGGAGAACCGCTTAACAATTTATGGGGCGTATGTCTCCAGTGGTACAAGCTGGGCCCAACGCATTGGGCACTGAAATAGCATATATGTGGAAAATGTCAATTTTCAATCTGCAACATCCACTGTGCACTAATTTCTGCAAAACCTTTGGGGGTCAAAATGCTCACTACACTTCTAGATGAATTCCTTGAGGGGTGTAGTTTAATAAATGGGGTCACTTCTCGGGAGTTTTCACTGTACTGGTACCTCAGCGCAATGCAACATGGCGTCAAAAACTAATTTTGTAAAATCTCCACTCCAAAAACGAAATTGCACTTTTTCCGTTTAGACCCTTGCCGTATGTCCAAATAGCCGTTTACAACCACATATGGGGTATTTTCGTAATCAGGAGAAATTGTGTAACACATTTTGGGGTGTCTTTTCTCCTGTATTCCTTGTGGAAATGAAAAATTCTGAGCTAAAGCTACAGGTTATTGGAAAAAAAAATGTTTTCATTTTCACGGACCAATTCTAATAAAATCTATAAAACACCTGAGGGCTCAAAATGCTCACTACACCTCTAATTTAATTTTGTATAGTCTCCAAATTGGGATCACACCTGGGGAATTTCTACTGTACTGGTACTTTAGGGACTCTGCAAATGCGACATGCCCCCCAGAAACCAATTCAGCAAAATCTGAGCTGCAAAATCCAAATGGTGCTCCGTCCCTTCTGAGCCCTGCCATTGGTCCAAACAGCAGTTTATTACCACATAATGGGGTATTTCCGTAATAAGGAGAAATTGCTTTACAAATGTTGAGGTGCTTTTTCTCCTTTATTACTTATAAAAATTAGAAAATTCTGTGTTTTTTCAAAAAAAAAGTCTCTTTTCATCTTCACAGACTAATTCCAATAAATTCAGCAAAAAACCTGTGGGGTCAAAATGATAACTATACCACTAGAAAAATTCCTTGAGGGGTATAGTTTCCAAAATGGGGTCACTTTTGGGGGGATTCCACTGTTTAGGTCCCTCCAGTTCGTTGCAAACGTGACACGGCACTGAAAACCATTCCAGTAAAATCAGAGCTCCAAAATCCAAATGGGGGTCCTTCCCTTCTGAGCCCTGCTGTGGGTCCAAACAGCAGTTTATTACCAAATATGGGGTATTTCCGTAATCGCGAGAAATTGCTTTACAAATGTTGGGGTGCTTTCTCTCCTTTATTTCTTGCAAAAATTAGAAATTTTTACGTTTTTCCAGAAAAAAAGTAGATTTTCATTTTCACAGACTAACTCCAGAAAATATAGCAAAATACCTGTGGGGTCAAAATGCTAACTATACCCCTAGATAAATTCCCTGAGGGGTGTAGTTTAAAAAATGGGTGTCACTTTTGGGGGTTTCCACTGTTTTGGCACCATAAGACCTCTTCAAACCTGACATGGTGCGTAAAATATATTCTGAAAAAAGGAGGTCCCAAAATCCAAGAGGTGCTCCTTTGCTTCTGAGGCCTGTGTTTCAGTCCATTAGCGCACTAGGGCCACATGTGGGATATTTCTAAAAACTGCAGAATCTGGGCAATAAATATTGAGTTGCGTTTCTCAGGTAAAACCTTCTGTGGTACAGAAAAAAATGTATTACATATGAATTTTGTAAAAAAAAATGAAATTTGAAAATTTCAGCTCTACTTTCCTTCAATTCCTGTAAAACGCCTAAAGGGTTGAAACACTTTCTGAATGCTGTTTTGGATACTTTGAGGGGTGCAGTTTTCAAAATGGGGTGTTTTATGGGGGTTTCTAATATATAGGGCACTCAAAACCACTTCAGAACTGAACTGGTCCCTGAAAAAATCGCTTTTTGAAATTTTCTTAAAAATATGAGAAATTGCTGCTAAAGTTCTAAGCCTTGTGAGGTCATAGAAAAATAAAAGGGCGTTCAAAAAACGATGCAAACATAAAGTAGACATATGGGAGATGTTAATTGGTAACTATTTTGTGTGGTATTACCATCTGTTTTACAAGCAGATGCATTTAAAATTGGAAAAATCATAATTTCTTCATATTTTTGCTAAATGTTGGTGTTTTTTACAAATAAGCAATGAATTTATCGACCAAATTTTTGCACTAAACTAAAGTACAATATGTCACGAGAAAACAATCTCAGAATCAATTGGATAGGTAAAAGCATTCCGGAGTTATTACCACATAAAGTGATACATGTCAGATTTGAAAAAATGGGTCTGGTCCTCAAGGCCAAAATGAGCTGGGTACTCAAGGGGTTAAGTTAGTGAAAAAACTTGGTCGATATATTCAATATTTTTGTGTGGAAAACACCAAAATTTAGAGAAAATTTGCAAAAAATTTGCATTTTCTAAATTCAAATGTATCTGCTTGTAAGACAGATAGTTATACCACACAAAATAGTTACTAGCTAACATTTCCCATATGTCTACTTTAGATTGGCATCGTTTTTTGAACATCCTTTTATTTTTTTTAGGACGTTACAAGGCTTATAATTTTAGCAGCAATTTCTCAAATTTTCAAGAAAATTTCAAAAGTCTATTTTTTTTAGGGACCAGTTCAGTTCTGAAGTGGCTTTGAGGGCCTTATATATTAGGAACCCCCACAAATCACCCCATTTTAAAAAATGCACCCCTTAAAGTACTCAAAACAGCATTTAGAAAGTTTCTTAACCCTTTATGCGTTTCACAGGAATTAAAGCAAAGTGGAATGGAAATTTGCAAATTTCATTTTTTTTTGTAGAAATTCCATTTTAATCCATTTTTCCTGTAATACTGAAGGTTTTTACCAGAGAAACACAACTGAATATTTATTGCCCTGATTCTGAAGTTTTTAGAAATATCCCACATGTGGCCCTAGTGCGCTACTGGACTGAAACACCGGCCTCAGAAGCAGAGGAGTACCTAGAGGATTTTTGGGCCTTCCTTTTCTTAAATTATATTTCAGGCACCATGTCAGGTTAGAAGAGGTCTTGTGGTGCCGAAACAAAGGAAACCCCACAAAAGTGACTCCATTTGGGAAACTATACCCTTTGACGAATTCATCTAGGGGTATAGTGAGCATTTTGACCCCACAGGTGTTTCATAGATTTCATTAGAATTGGGCAGTGAAAATGAAAAATTACATTATTTTCCAATAAGATGTAGCTTTACCACAAAATTTTTATTTTTTCAACAAATAAATGAGGAAAAGCACCCCAACATTTGTAAAGCAACTTCTCCAGAGTACGGAAATACCAAACATGTGGTCATAAACTGGATATTGGAAACCTTACCACTCAAGGCAATCGTCTAGGGGTAAAGTGAGCATTTTGACCCACCAGGTGTTTTACAAATAATAATGTGCTGAAGATGGTGCAGAGTGAAAATTAGATTTTTTTCACAGATTTGCCATTTCAGCACCCCATATTTTGTACTCCGCTTGTGTTATCGGAAAATCACACCCCGCAATTTCTTTTGCTAGCACTCCCGTTTTGGCAATACCCCATATGTTGTCGTAATCTGCTGCATGAACACATGGCAGGGCTCAGAAGGGAAGGAGCGCCATTTGCAATTGGAGCACAGATTTTGCCTGAATGGTTTTCAAGCGCCATATTTTGTTTGAACAGCTTTTAAGGTACTAGTACAGTTAAGTAGTGATTTCATTTTGGAAATTACACCCCTCACGGCATTCATCTAGGAGGGTAGTGAGCCTTTTGACCCCACGTCTTTTTTTGTTGTTGTTATTAACGTGCAACGGTTGGTGCAGAGTGAAAATTGCTATGTAATTCACAGATATGTCATTTCAATAAAGCTCCTTCCACAGGCTGGTTCTAGAAAACAAAATATATATCAATACCTATAAAGTCCAGGGCAGACAGAAAACCTGTTTCAGCAATAACATCCATATACGTCAATACCGGATATAGAATACCTATGAAGACATATATAGACAACAATACTAAAAGTACAAAATACCATAGTACAAGTAAAGCACTAACCAATATCAAAAAAATATCTTTATTTAAAGATACATTTTTATTTAAATTTATTGGTTCTAGAAAACAACTGTGGCCGCACAGAACCCACAGTAGTAACCGTCAACAATCATTCCCTGCATATCCAGATCCCCTCACATCCCCTTCTCCCCTTCTTTGTGACCTACAACCTAGGAACATCCCTGACAATAAACCTAACGCTACTTGTGACAAATGTCAATCACAGCCAGACTCCCCACACGATTGTGCGCGCACAGCTTCTGTGTCCGCATGAACACTAGGACTTACTATTACATTCTAATGCAGTTAGGTGACCGCAATCTGAAGTAATGGTACGTACTTTTGTAGGAAGCGGGGTAAACATATTTATAGATTTTATATCATTAAGCTTTTAAATGCTAGATTATTTAACATCTCACAAAACAATCATCAGGTGCAATATCATTTGGCAGGGACCACAACATTAAAGAGGCTCTGTCACCACATTATAAGTGCCTTGTCTCCTACATAAGGAGATGGGCGCTGTAATGTAGGTGACAGTAATGCTTTTTATTTAAAAAAACGATCTTTTTTCACAAAGTTAGCAGCGATTTAAGTTTATGCTAATGAGCTTTCTTAATGCCCAAGTGGGCGTACTTTTACTTTCGACCAAGTGGGCGTTGTACAGAGGAGTGCATGACGCTAACCAATCAGCATCATGCACTCCTCTCCATTCATTTACACTGCACTAGCGATATAGATATATCGCTATGTGCAGCCTCATACACAAGCCCTAACATTACTACAGTGTCCTGATAATGAATACACATGACCATCCAGCCTCGACGTCATGTGTACTCAGAATCCTGACACTTCTGACTCTTTTTTTGTGAGATTCCGGCAAGTGAAACCATATCTCGTTTAGTTCCGAGATCTCGCGAGATTTCGTATCCGTTGCTGGAATCTCACAAAAAAGATTCAGAAGTGTCAGGATTCTGAGTACACATGACGTCCAGGCTGGATTTCATGTGTATTCATTATCAGGACACTGTAGTAATGTTAGGGCTTGTGTATGAGGCTGCACATAGCGATATATCTATATCGCTAGTGCAGTGTAAATGAATGGAGAGGAGTGCATGATGCCGATTGGTCAGCGTCATGCACTCCTCTGTACAACGCCCACTTGGTCGAAAGTAAAAGTACGCCCACTTGGGCATTAAGAAAGCTCATTAGCATAAACTTAAATCGCTGCTAACTTTGTGAAAAAAGATCGTTTTTTTAAATAAAAAGCATTACTGTCACCTACATTACAGCGCCCATCTCCTTATGTAGGAGACAGGGCACTTATAATGTGGTGACAGAGTCCCTTTAAGAAAAATACCTAACAATGAATTTAAAAAAACAAGGTGCATGCTGAAATTTTCATTTTATATTTAGATTACTGTAGTAGCAAAACACTGAACTGGAAAACAAAGAAGTGATAATAAAACAAATAGAAATGTTTAAATTGTTACTAAACGTTCAACAAACTTCTGATATTTCATAGTGACATGTCAGAAGTTTGAGACCCCCACCAATCGCTAAAACGAAGCAGCAGAAGCGCTCACTGAGCCACTTAGTTTCTGTTCGGCTTTATCCGGAAAGCCGATGTAGCGGTGTACTTGCTCAAACACTTTCTATTGAGTCCAGTCTTTCAGTCAATAGAGGAAGCATTGTATGTATACACACACACACACACACACACACACACACACACACACACACACACACACACACACACATACAGTGAAGGAAATAAGTATTTGATCCCTTGCTGATCTTGTAAGTTTGCCCACTGTCAAAGACATGAACAGTCTAGAATTTTTAGGCTAGGTTAATTTTACCAGTGAGAGATAGATTATATAAAAAAAATAAAAAAAAATCACATTGTCAAAATTATATATATTTATTTGCATAGTGCACAGAGAAATAAGTATTTGTTCCCTTTGGCAAACAAGACTTAATACTTGGTGGCAAAACCCTTGTTGGCAAGCACAGCAGTCAGATATTTTCAGTAGTTGATGATGAGGTTTGCACACATGTTAGATGGAATTTTGGCCCACTCCTCTTTGCAGATCATCTGTAAATCATTAAGATTTCGAGGCTGTCGCTTGGCAACTCGGATCTTCAGCTCCCTCCATAAGTTTTCGATGGGATTAAGGTCTGGAGACTGGCTAGGCCACTCCATGACCTTAATGTGCTTCTTTTTGAGCCACTCCTTTGTTGCCTTGGCTGTATGTTTCGGGTAATTGTCGTGCTGGAAGACCCAGCCACGAGCCATTTTTAATGTCCTGGTGGAGGGAAGGAGGTTGTCACTCAGGATTTGACGGTACATAGCTCCATCCATTCTCCCATTGATGCGGTGAAGTAGTCCTGTGCCCTTAGCAGAGAAACACCCCCAAAACATAATGTTTCCACCTCCATGCTTGACAGTGGGGACGGTGTTCTTTGGGTCATAGGCAGCATTTCTCTTCCTCCAAAAACGGCGAGTTGAGTTAATGCCAAAGAGCTCAATTTTAGTCTCATCTGACCACAGCACCTTCTCCCAATCACTCTCAGAATCATCCAGATGTTCATTTGCAAACTTCAGACGGGCCTGTACATGTGCCTTCTTGAGCAGGGGGACATTGCGGGCACTGCAGGATTTTAATCCATTACGGCGTAATGTGTTACCAATGGTTTTCTTGGTGACTGTGGTCCCAGCTGCCTTGAGATCATTAACAAGTTCCCCCCGTGTAGTTTTCAGCTGAGCTCTCACCTTCCTCAGGATCAAGGATACCCCACGAGGTGAGATTTTGCAAGGAGCCCCAGATCGATGTCGATTGACAGTCATTTTGTATGTCTTCCATTTTCTTACTATTGCACCAACAGTTGTCTCCTTCTCACCCAGCGCCTTACTTATGGTTTTGTAGCCCATTCCAGCCTTGTGCAGGTCTATGATCTTGTCCCTGACATCCTTAGAAAGCTCATGTTGTAGAGGTTAGAGTCAGACTGATTAATTGAGTCTGTGGACAGGAGTCTTTTATACAGGTGACCATGTAAGACAGCTGTCTTTAATGCAGGCACCAAGTTGATTTGGAGCGTGTAACTGGTCTGGAGGAGGCTGAACTCTTAATGGTTGGTAGGGGATCAAATACTTATTTCTCTGTGCACAATGCAAATAAATATATATAATTTTGACAATGTGATTTTCTTTTTTTTTTAATATATATATATAATCTATCTCTCACTGGTGAAATTAACCTAGCCTAAAAATTCTAGACTGTTCATGACTTTGACAGTGGGCAAACTTACAAAATCAGCAAGGGATCAAATACTTATTTCCTCCACTGTATATACGCATACATATTCATATACATACATACACTATATAGACAAAAGTATTGGGGCACCTCTTAAAGGGGTTTTCCCATCTTGGACATTTATGGAATATCCATAGGATTTGCCATAAAGGTCCGATAGCCCGTTTTAGATTATTCGGCTCCCGCTGCTTCCTGCCCACATCCTGGTTAGGTGGCCGGGAGTTACATAAACAGCCGAGCTCACTGAGCTACAAAGTTTCGGTAACTCCCATAGAAGTGAATGGGTGTTCCGGAAACAGCGTAGCACAGCGAGCTACGCTGTTTCCGTAGCTACTGAGTTCCGGAAACAGCGTAGCTCGCTGTGCTCTGCGGTTTTAGTAACTGCCATTCACTTCTATGGGAGTTACGGAAACAGCGTAGCATGGCGAGCTCTCGGCTGTTTCCGTAACTCCCGACCACCTAACCAGGAAGTGGCCGGAAGGCAGTGAAGCCGAGTTAGCTAGAACGGGGTTTAGGGGGCCCCGTTCTAGAGACAGGTGCGGGTTCCAGAGGTGGGACCTGCATCTATGGCCCATTTATGGCATATCCTGTGGATATGCCATAAATTTCCAAGATGGGAAAGATGGGAAAACCACCTTTAATCACTGAATTTGGGTGCTTCCTTCAGTCTCATCTGTATTATTGCAAAGTGGAAGCACTTAGAAACCACAGCAACTCCAGTACAAAGTGGAAGACCACGTAAAGTTACAGAGTAGGGTCGTCAAGTGCTGAAGCACATAGTGAATAAAAGTCACAGAGTCGCTGCTGACACAATAACAGCAAAGTTCCAAACCTCCTCTGGCATTAACTTCTGCACATCTGCACAAAAACTGTGTGCCAGGAGCTGCATGCAAGCCTTACATCACCAGGTAAAATGCCAAGCGTCGGATGGAGTGGTGTAAAGAACCACCACTGGACTCCGGAGCAGTAGAAACGTGTTCTGTGGATTGACGAATCACAGTTCTTTATCTGGCAGTTATTTGGACGAGTCTGGGTATGACAAATTCCAGAAGAACATTACCTGCCTGACTGCATTGTGCCAACTGTAAAATTTGGTGGAGGAAGGATAATGCTATGGGGTTGTTTTTCAGGGGTTGGCCCACTCAGTTCCAGTGAAGGGAAATCTTAATGCTTCAGCATACCAAGACATCTTGGACAATTGTATGCTTCCAACTTTGTGGGAATAGTATGGGGAAAACCCTATTCTGTTCCAGTATGACTGTGCCCCTCTGCACAAAGAAAGGTCCATAAAAGCATGGTTGGGAGAGCTTGGTGTGGAAGAACTTGACTGGCCCGCACAGAGCCCTGACCTCAACCCCACTGAATACCTTTGGGATAAACATCAGTTTCTAACCTTATAAATGCACTTCTGGATGAATGGGCAAGAATTCCCAAAGACACACTCCAAAATATTGTAGAAAGCCTTCCCAGAAGAGTGGAAGCTGTTTTAGCTGCAAAGGGGAGGACTAACTTTATATTAATGCCTATGGATGTAGAATGGAATATCATAAAAGCACCTGTAGGTGTAAAGTGTCTGTGTCCCAATACTTTCATCCATATAGTGTACATAGCTAAGCAGAATGAATGTGGTAGGGTCAAAATCTGAAAACTGTGAACATCACTCCATAATGTTGCAGGCTGAAATACACATTTGAGTAAAATAAGTATTAAAAAAGTAATTTTTTTTATTTAGGCCCTTTTTCTGCATTTGTGTCACTTCTAACGTTGGCCATAGACATCAGGTGAAAACTGTGAGGAAGATGCATAATCGAAAAGTCATTAGAAGGTACCATTACAAACATATATGATCATGCACAGATAAAATTTTCATCTACAAATATAAAACATCCCTATGGGTGCTCTATTATACCCAATTGTCTGCAAATCAGAAATTCTTAACATACATTAGATGTAGGCCAGCTATAAACAGTGGCTTGGATAATGGCTAAGGCCCATGCACACAACCGTAGAATTCATCTATCCATAAATACTGTCCGTAAATACCGATCCGTAGTCATTTATAGTCACCCGTAAATCATCCGCATATACGGAACGGTGTCCGTAAATACCGTCCGTAGTGCATCCATGTACGGATCCGCAAAAAGAAGAAAACCACAAATGATATGCAACATCTGGAAACCTGGCGTTACCTAGCAACGCTTCCGTAATTACGGATGGCTACGGGTGCACATCCGTAGCCGTCCGTAATTACGGAAGCGCCCATAGACTTCTATGGGGAGTCCGGGACGTAATTACGGACAGAAAAAGGACATGTTTTATCATTTCTATGGCACGGACATTCATCCGTAAAAATACGGAAAGGTGTCCGTAGCCCATAGAAATGAATGGGTCCGTAATTACGGATGAAAAATACGGTCGTGTGAATGGGGCCTAATTTTTTGGATTATTGTAGGTGTAGAAAATGATGCAAATGGTGATTGGTATTGACACAAGGTGGCTCTGTGATAATATTAACCCCTTCCCGGTGTATACTTACATCATAGCTGGGTAGAAGTATGGAGCTCACAGGATTAGCCTGCTCCATACAATGTGGGTGTCGGCATGCCCGCATGTTTAACCCTTTAGATGCCGCGGTCAAGAGCGACTGTGACATTTAAAGCATTAGAAAGAGGGGGTGACCCCCTCTGACAGTGCACCCCACCCCGCGATGCAATCAGTAAAGTTTTTTTTTATACGTACAAAAAATATTCAAAGTTAAAAAAAAAAAACTTTCCCATTTTCCCTTTAAAGCATTGTAAAAAAAACAAAGTAATAAACATAATTGGTATCTCCGCATCCGTAAAAGTATGAACTATTCCAATAAAACATTATTTAACACACACGGTGAACGTAAAAAAAAAAAAAAGTAAAAACGCAAGAATCACTGTTTTTTGGTCAGCTCATCTCCCACAGAAAAATGGAATAAAAAGTAATCAAAAACTTGCATGTACCCCAAAATAATACCATTAAAAACTTGTCCCACAAAAAATATGCCCTCATACGACTCAAGCGATGGAAAATAAAAAAAGTTTGGCAACACAAAATAAATGTTATTTTTTAAAGTTACGTTTTCTCGTTGTAAAAGTAGTAAAATATAAAAAAAACTATACAAATTTGGTGTCGCTCTATTTGAATTGACACACAGAATAAAGTTAACATGTCATTTTAAATGCACGGTGAATGCCGTAAAAGCGAAGCGCAGTAAACAATGGAGGAATCGTTTTTTTTATTTTCCACTCCACAAAGAATTTTTTTTCTGTTTCCTAGAATATTATATGATATAATAATGTCATGAAAACCTCGTCCCGCAAAAATCAAGCCCTCATAGGGCTATATCGACGCCAAAATGTAAAAGTTATGGCTTTTGGAACGTGGGGAGGAAAAAATGTAAATTAAAATCTGAAAAATTATATCAAATGGTATTAAAACATAATTTCTAGTTCAAATGTAAATGCCGCAAGAATTTTAAAAAAGGTCCTGATAATCGCTGCTGTGCCGCAGTCCTTCAAAATATTTCTATTTCTACTTGATAGTGTGCACAACGATGGGCAGCAAATTTATCTGGGCGCTGATGCGCATCTCAACCAACATGGATACGACCAACTTGTGTGTGCAGTTACTCCATACAACTGCGGCATTTACTCTTATTCTATAAACTAAGGTTGATTAAATTATATTTCTATGCAATTTATTAGGATTTATTTTGTACGATATATTTTAATGTTTGTATTATGATAATTAATTTAAATATATGATGTGGTAATCTATTGTAGAAATTAATAATTTAGGCTATTAAATTAGTTTATTTAAATGATATTTAGTCACATGTGGTCATTTTATCTCACAGTTTGGTGGTGTCTTGAGAGTTGGTGTGTCTAAATTTTTACATTTACTGAGTTTTTCTTGGTACGAGAATCAAGAAGTAACCTCGCCACCTCACCCATTGGGGTGTTGGATTGGTGAGTGGCCTTTTACTTAACCCCTTAAGGACGCAGCCTTGTTTTGGCCTTAAGGCTCAGAGCCCATTTTTCAAATCTGACATATTTCACTTTGTGTGGTAATAACATCGGAATGCTTAAACCTATCCAAGCGATTCTGAGATTGTTTTCTCGTGACACATTGGGCTTTATGTTAGTGGTAAAATTTGGACGATATATTCAGTGTTTATTGGTGAAAAATTGCAAAATTTAGGGAAAATGTATAAAAAATAGCATTTTTCAGAATTTAACTGCATCTGCTTGTAAAACAGATGGTTATACCACCCAAAATAGTTACTAGTTCACATTTCCCATATGTCTACTTTAGATTGGTATAGTTTTTTGAACATTATTTTATTTTTCTTGGACGTTACAAGGCTTAGAACATAAACAGCAATTTCTCTTTTTTTTAAGAAAATTTCAAAAGCCTTTTTTTTAAGGTACCTGTTCAGTTCTGAAGTGGCTTTGAGGGGCCTATGTATTAGAAACCCCGATAAAACACCCCATTTTAAAAACTAGACACCTCAAAGTATTCAAAACAGCATTTAGAAAGTTTTTTAACCCTTCAGGCATTTCACAGGAATTAAAGCAAAGTGGAGGTGAAATTTGCAAATTTTATTTTTCTTGCTGAATTTCAATTTTATTCAATTTTTGTTGTGTAACACGGAAGGTTTTACCAGAGAAACACTTCTAAATATGTATTGTCCAGATTATGACGTTTTTAGAAATGTCCAACATGTGGCTCTAGTGCGCTCGTGGACTAAAACACAAGCCCCAGAAGCAAAGAAGCACCTAGTGCATTTTGAGGCCTCCTTTTTATTAGAATATATTTTAGGCAGCATGCCAGGTTTGAAGAGGTGTTGAGGTGCCAAAACAGTAGGAATCCCCCAATAGTGAACCCATTTTGGAAACTACACCCCTCAAGGAATTCATTTATGGTTGTTATTATCATTTTGACCACACAGTTTTTTCACAGCACCTATTTTAATTGGGCTGTGAAATTAAAAATATGATATTTTTTCCAATAAGATGTAATTTATGATCAAAATTTCCTATTTTCACAGGGAACAAAATACGCCATTTTGTTGCCCAATTTGTCCTGAGAGCGGAAATACCCCATTTGTGGTGATAAACTGTCGTTTGGGCCCACGGGAGGGCTCAGAAGGAAAGGAGCGCTATTTGTTCTTTGGAGTCCAGATTTTGCTGGATTGTCTTTCGGGTGCCAAGTCGCATTTGCAGAGCCCCAGAGGTATCAAAGCAATGGAAACCCACCAGAAGTGACCCCATTTTGGAAACTACACCCCTCAAGGAATTCAGTTATGGTTGTTGTTATCATTTTGACGACACAGTTTTTTCACAGCACCTATTTGAATTGGTCTGTGAAATAAAAAAAATGACATTTTTTCCATTAAGATGGCATTTTTTTATCAAAATGTCTTATTTTCACAGGGAATAAAATACCCCATTTTGTTGCCCAATTTGTCCTTAGTGCGGCAATACCCCTTTTGTGGTGATAAACTGCCGTTTGGGCCCATGGGAGGGCTCAGAAGCAAAGGAGTGCTATGTGTTTGTTGGACTCCAGATTTTGCTGGATTGGTTTTCGGGTGCCATGTCGCATTTGCAGAGCCCCAGAGGTATCAAAGCAATGGAAACCCACCAGAAGTGACCCCATTTTGGAAACTACACCCCTCAAGGAATTCATTTATGGATGTTGTGACCATTTTGACCCCACAGTTTTTTCACAGAACTTATTTGAATATGGCTGGGAATTAAAACAAAATTATTTATTCCAATAATATGTAGTTTTGGCTGAAAATTTCTAATTTTCACAAGAAATAAAATACCCCATTCTGTTGCTCAATTTGTCCTGAGTGCGGCAGTACCCCATTTGTGGTGATAAACTGCCGTTTGGGCCCATGGGAGGGCTCAGAAGGAAAGGACCACCATTTGGCCTACTGGGGATTTTTTGGTGCAAAGTCATGTATGCAGAAGCCCCTGAGGTACCAGTACAGTTGAAACCCCCAAGAAGTGACCCTGTTTTAAAAACGACACCCTTAAGGCATTCATCTAGAGGTGTAGTGAGCATTTTGACCGGAGACAGACACCCCATAAACTGTAATGTGTGTTCTCATGGGTACGTCAATTCCCTACATGTGGCTGTAATCAGCTGCCTGGGCACATAGCAAGGCTCAGAGGGGAAAGACGAGGGGGGATAAGATGTGCGGAGTACATCAGGGTAAGTAAAACTGGGGTAGATTAAAAATCAAGGGATGTATGATACATTTTGAAGCACTCTTTCATACGGAGCCTTAGTTTTTCGGGACACGTGTCACATTGATATATTGTGTCCTTCCTTATCCCCCTCTTATAGCAGACTTTGTACCTTTTTTGACTTTTTCCTTTCTTGCCAGTTTGGGGAACTTCTCCTGGAAAGTGTTGCCCTGGTACGATGCGTGTGGCCTCGCCTCCAGAAGTACTGGGTGCCCCCCCTTCTTGGTCCCTAAAAATTAGTTTCTTGATAACCACCTCTTGAAATTCCAGGAAAGTTCCCGTCTGGCCTGTACATCGATGTAGCACGTACGCGTTGTACAATGCCATCTGTATGATGTGCCCGGCCAGCTTCTTATACCACACCGCATGGCGCTGTAGGGCTTCAGGACTTGATCTGACAAGTCCACCCCTCCCATGTACCTATTGTAGTCCAGGATGCAGTCTGGTTTGGGGGTCTCTGTACTGGTACCTCGTACAGGTACATGGGTACTGGTTTGACATCTCTCTTGTCCTTGTACTTGACACACAACATGTTGCTGCTAGAATGTGGCCTGCTCTCACCCCTTCTGAGTGTTTGCTCTGCAGAGTCTTAGGGAGGCCTCTCAGATTTCTTCTAGCAGTGCTGCATGCCGCAGGACTTCTGGGAGCGAGGCAGTTGAAGAGTGGGACGCTGGTATAAAAATTATCCAGGTAGAGGTGGTAACCCTGGTCCAGCAGTGGGTGCACCAAATCCCACACAATTTTTGCATTAACTCCCAGTAAGGGGGGGGCATTCTGGGGGCTGAGCACTGGTGTCCCTCCCTTCATATATCCTAAATTTGTAGGTATACCCTGATGCTCTCTCGCGCAGCTTATACATCTTTACGCCATACCTTGCCCTCTTACCCGGCAAGTACTGGCGGAATTGAACCCTCCCTTTAAAATGTACCAAAGACTCATTAATAGAAATACACTTTTCGGGGGTGTATGCTTGGGAAAACCGGGCACTGAAACGGTCTAATAGGGGTCTCCATTTATACAAACGGTCAAAACTGGGGTCATCTCGGTGTGGGCACGGCTCATTATCAGTATAATGTAAGAAGCAAAGTATTGCCTAATTTATTTATTTTTTTAGGTTCCAGTTCAGTTCTGAAGTTGCTTTGAGGGGCCCATATATTAGAAATCCCTATCAAACACCCCATTTTAGAAACTAGACCCCTCAAAGTATTCACAACAGCATTTAGAAAGTTTATGAACCCTTTAGGTGTTTCACGGGAATTTAGAGCAAAGTAGAGGTGAAATCTACTTTTTTTTTTGTCAGAAAATCCTTTTTATATCACTTTTTTTATAACACAAAAGGTTTTACCAGAGAAACGCAACTTAATATTTGTTGCCCAGATTCTGCTGTTTTGAGAAATATCCGACATGTGGCCCTAGTGCGGTAATGGACTGAAGCACCGGCCTCCGAAGCAAAGGACCACCTAGTAGATTTTGAGCCCTCCTTTTTATTAGGCACCATGTCCGGTTTGAATAATAAAGGACTGATAAAGGAAAAGGGGGGATTTTTACTTTTATTACTTTTAAATCTTTTATTTTCTTATTTTTACACATCTTTTTTTAACTTTTTTACTTTGTCCCACTAGGGGACTTAAGGGCAGGAGGCCCTCATCGATAATCTAATACACTGCACTACATGCGTAGTGCAGTGTATTAGAGCTGTCAGCTACTCACTGACAGCAAGCATAGTGGGTCCTGACTTCGTCAGGACCCACTAGGCTTCCGTCGATGGCATAGCCGGACGCCATTGTTTGGTGTCCGGTTGCCATAGTCACCATCGCCGGCCGCTATCGTGTAGCAGGCCGGCAATGGCAGCTTAACCCCTAAAAAGCCGTGATCGCTATTGAACATGGCTTTTCAGGGGTTAATCAGCGGGGACACAGCGATCGGTCCCCGCTGTAGGAGCTGTGACAGCTGCTGTACGAGACAGCAGCTGTCACAGCTCCTGCATGTGTCGGGAGGACGGCCGAAATGGCCGTTACTCCCGTGACATACTATTCCGTCATGGAGCGCGAACAGGGCGGTTTCCATGACGGAATAGTATGTCACTGAGCGTTAAGGGGTTAAAGGAGAAATTTTCACTTTATTTTTGGAACCTTAGATTTTGACTGATGCACAGGGAGGAACAAAACAATTGTTTATAAATTACTAAAGTTTATATATTACAAAACAAATCCATTCTAACTCAAATATAATGAAAGAAAATATTCATACATTGT
The DNA here is from genome assembly GCF_050947455.1 of Rhinoderma darwinii. NCBI lineage: Eukaryota > Metazoa > Chordata > Amphibia > Anura > Rhinodermatidae > Rhinoderma > Rhinoderma darwinii. Next base: position 171,626,743 of record NC_134689.1, on the reverse strand, counting down.
CGATGCTCTAAAATCTATGACTAGCTATTTGGTTGTCAAATGTTAATAAAATAGTGTCATGAGTTAAAGAGGCTCTGTCACCAGATTTTGCAACCCCTATCTGCTATTGCAGCAGATCGGCGCTGCAATGTAGATAAGAGTAACGTTTTTATTTTTTTAAAAACTAGCATTTTTGGCCAAGTTATGACCATTTTTGTATTTATGCAAGTGAGGCTTGCTAAAGTCCAACTGGGCGTGTTTAAAGTAAAAGTCCAACTGGGCGTGTATTATGTGTGTTACATCTGGGCGTGTTTACTTCTTTTACTAGCTGGGCGTTCTGACGAGAAGTATCATCCACTTCTCTTCAGAACGCCCAGCTTCTGGCAGTGCAGACACAGCGTGTTCTCGAGAGATCACGCTGTGTCGTCACTCACTTCCTGCCCCAGGTCTTGCATCGTGTCAGACAAGCGAGGACACATCGGCACCAGAGGCTACAGTTGATTCTGCAGCAGCATCGGCGTTTGCAGGTAAGTCGATGTAGCTACTTACCTGCAAACGCTGATGCTGCTGCAGAATCAACTGTAGCCTCTGGTGCCGATGTGGCCGACACGATGCAGGACCTGGGGCAGGAAGTGAGTGACGTCACAGCGTGATCTCTCGAGAACACGCTGTGTGTCTGCACTGCCAGAAGCTGAGTGTTAACGAACAGAAGTGGATGATGCTGATTCGTCAGCATCATACACTCCCATTCCTAACGCCCAGCTAGTAAAAGAAGTAAAAACGCCCCGATGTACGCACATAATACACGCCCAGTTGTACTTTTACTGTAAACACGCCCAGTTGTACTTTTGCAAGCCTCATTTGCATAAATACAAAAATGGTCATAACTTGGCCAAAAATGCTCGTTTTTTAAAAATAAAAACTTTACTGTAATCTACATTGCAGCGCAGATAGGGGTTGCAAAATCTGGTGACAGAGCCTCTTTAAGAATGCCCAAAAAGTTTTGTATTTTGACAAAAAGGCAATCTTTCCCAATAACCATTTTCTGCTACATAAATTGTAAAAGCAAGCAGATATTTTTTAATAAACTTACCATGCCGCCACAGAGACTTAATATAGCTAGATGTGCCTCCAGACCATTGACATGCCCACTGTGGAAACAATGTTTGAGGTCCGAGGAGTCAAGCTGGACATGGCTTTGGTTTCCAACATGGATAACATTGTAAGAATCCGCAATAAAGGTTGCATCATTGGTAAGGTTAAAATGGAAGAGCTGGCCATAGGCAGCAATGTGATAATATGTCCTGTTGACAACAGGTTGTAAAGTTTGAGGTTCTAGACTTCTTTTCTTTCTTCTGAAATGTTGGTTGGGAGGGAACACTTGTCCAAAATTGTTTACTCGAGATGGTATGACAATCTCATATGATGAAAGTGTTTTCACAAAACTTGCTGGAAAATAAGAATAATGAATTAGAAATTATCTAACATAAAACTGCTGTATAGCTATTATACGCAGTAAATTGAAAACAGTATTATTATTATTATTATTATTATTATATGCAGTAAATTTATAACATTTTAAAACATGGATTAAGGCCCCATGCACACGTCCGTATTTTTTCCCTCCCGTAAATACTGGCGTAAATACGGGTCCTTTGTCACATGTATTTAACCTGTATTTACGTGCCCGTGCCCGTAAATACGGGTCTGTAGCTACCCGTATTCCACCCGTATTTACGGACCCGTTTTCTCTGCTTCTCTTTACACGTAGAGATATTGCACTGCACTAATCGGCAGCCCCTTTTCTCTATCCAGCACTGATCGCCAGCCTCTTCTCTATATCCAGCTCTTATCGGAAGCCTCTTCGCTCTATCAGTGCTGGATAGAGAGAAGGGGCAGCCCTTTCGGGCAGAGTTTCCGCAGCGAAACGCAGCGATGGAAAGAAAAAGAAGTCCATACGTACCCCGGCCATTGTCTTGTTGACGCTTCCCTCTTTTGACATTCAGTCCGACCTCCCTGGATGACGCGGCAGTCTATGTGACCGCTGCAGCTTGTGATTGGCTGCAGCGTTCACATGGGATGAAACGTTATCCCACGAGGCTGGACTGGAGGAAGAAGCAGTTAGTTCTGGGTAAGTATGAACTTTTTTGTTGTTGCGGGTTTTTGAAGAAATAATAGAAATCTATATTGTGAGCACCACGCATGGTACTCACTGTCCAGCGGTAGTCACTGTCCAGGGTGCTGAAAGAGTTACTGCCGATCAGTGCAGCCCCTTCTCTCTATTCAGCACTGATCATTTAACTCTTTCAGCAACCTGGACAGTGACTACCACTGGACAGTGAGTACCATGCGAAGCAACGCTCCTGTAATTACGGGTGTACACACGTAGCCACCCGTAATTACGGCAGCCCCATAGGCTTCTATGGGCCTGACCGTGCCGTAATTACAGCCTGAAATAGGACATGTTCTATATTTTTCAACGGCCCGGGCACCTTCCCGTAAGCAAACGGGAAGGTACCTGTGGCCAATAGAAGTCTATGGGCCCGTAATTACGGGCCATAATTACGGCCCGGAATTATGGCCGTTTTTACAGTCGTGTGCATTGGGCCTTAGACAGGTTCAGTGTAACAAGTGGATATAAATATTGTACATTTTATATGTTCATGTATGTTCATGGATATATAACAGATCATAAAAACATGAAAAACTCTAAGGTGCATAAAAATCAGCATGCACCAGAAATGTTTTTGTCATTCATTTTCAGAGGCTTATAATTTAAAAACGTAAAGATTATGTTGCTCCACAATTTAACCACAACATTAAAGTGGTATTATGGCTTCATCAAATAATGATTATTCTTTGTATAATGAAAGGTTATACAATTTTCCAATATACTTTGTGTATCAATTCCTCACACTTTTCAAGATCTATGCTTGCAGTCATTCAATAGGAACCTTCCTTGTTTACTTCTAGGGGATATAAATAGGTCTAGATCTTGTCATGTGTGTCCATCATATTATCAGGACACATTTTACATAATAAACCACATAATACATGGTTATATTGAGTTCTCCAAAGTGAGAACCGACGTTTGCAGCGGCTGTTTATTTTGGTGGATAGGACGGATCCTAAGTGTGGGACCCCCATCTATGTTATCAATATGCTGTAATAGATCATATGAACAGGGACGGCCTTGTGGACAACCCCTTTAAGTTAATGATTTCCATACCTGTACAGTACTCAAATGTATTCAGTACAGAGGCGTAGCTAGCCTGGGGGTGGCATTGGCCCAGGGCCCACTGAGATGGCATGTCCCGGTTTCAACTTATCTGCGTCCTGAGGACGTAGATACAGTTGAATCCAATGCTGGAGCATGGAGCTGACGGCTATTATTATTTTATTAGTCACTATGGTGCATTATACTGTGTGGTGGCAGATAAGGGCGCATTAAACTGGGTATGAGGGGCCGCAATGGGAAATATACTGTATGGTGGCAGATTTGGGGGCATTATACTGTGTAGGGGCAGCTATGGGGGCATTAGAATGTATTGGGCAGCTATGAGGGCATTATACAGTTACATCCAATGCTGGAGCAGGGAGCTGATGGCTCATTGCTCCAGCATTCACTATGTAATACCAACTGTGAGCGGCTCGACGCAGACAGGCGCGATGTAGTGATGTCATCGCGCATGTCTGCGCAGAGCCACATACTGCACAGAGCAAAGGAGCAGAAGGATCTCCTCCACTCGTCATGGGAACGGTGATAGGTAAATATTTTATTATTACTTTATTAGGCACTATGGTGCATTATAGTGTGTGGTGGCAGATAAGGGGGCGTTATACTGGGTATGTGGGGGTGCAATTGTGAAATATACTGTATGGTGGCAGATTTGGGGGGCATCATAATGTGTAGGGGCAGCTATGGGGGCATTATACTGTATGGAGCAGGAATGAGGGCATTATACTGTTTGAAGGAAGCTATGGGGGTATCATAATGTGTGGGAGGCACTATAGGGGCATTATACTGTGTGGGAGGCATTATGGGGGCATTATACTGTGTGGGGGCACCTGTAGGAGTATTATACTGTGTGGGGGCAGCTTTAGGGGCATTATCCTGTTTGGGGAGGCACTATAGGGGCATTATACTGTGTGTGGCAGCTATAAGGGCATTATACTGTGTGGGGCAGCTATAAGGGCATTATACTGTGTGGGGCAGCTATAGGGCCATTATACTGTGTGGGGGCCACTAAAGGGTCATTATACTGTGTGAGGAGCCCAATGGGTTAGGGCCCAATCAGATGTGTCCCACCCCCCCATGCTAAACTCCTAACTACGCCTCTGATTCAGTAGGTACAGTTATGTTATCTGTATGACAGACACAAAATCATGCTCCAGCTACAAGATTATTTTAACAGCATTGCTTCCAAATGTCCTAATTAAAACCACTAGATACCTATAAAATTAGATCTTTGCTGTAAACACAATGTAATACAAAACTTGTACAGTATGAGTGTAGTTGTAGAAGCATTTAAAGTTATAGGAGGTGGGACAATTCTCCAGAATTCATGGCATAGTATAGTTGGCACTGTGACGATTATAATTCAGCCGCGACTCGCTCCTAACATTTCTGTTATGATGCCATTGATACACATGGCCCTTCTTTATGAAAGTCATCTCAGGACCATTTTTTAGTGTAGCTATTATAAAAAGTGTCTTGGTTGTCACCTTTTCTGTAGATCTTTACTATGTATTTCTTATAGCCGTGTGAAGGACTAGAATAATAGAATTGAAGTGCATCTGTCACATATTTATGCTGCCTTGTATAAGATAAAAAGTGTCAAGCAGCAGCTTAAGGGCGGGGGAGGGAGAGGCATGAATATAAGAATATACTTGCACTCAAGCTTGCAGTGTTGTGCAATTCAAGTGAATGAGATAGTGCTGCAATACCTTGCACAGCCACTACGAAAGTAACGGCGTGTGCGAGCATGAACAGAAATCCATGTAAAAAAAATGTAAAAGTGCCACAGACCCTTCAAATAGCTAATTAGCGTGAGTCCCAAGAGTTGGACCCCCTCTAATCTAATACTGATGATTTATCCCAAGGATAGGCTATCAATTTTAAAATCCTGGATAACCTCTTTAATTAATGACTGACAGCACTCTGAAACCAGTGTGTCTGTCACTTCTTTAGGCTGCCCTTAGACGGGGCAGCATAAATGTCATAGCCCCACTTTTACAGCCCTGGTATGTTACATGACCCTAGTAGGTCCATTTTACGAAAGATGAAAATGTATTTATGTGTTTAAAGAGGCTCTGTCACCAGATTATAAATGCCCTATATTGTACATAATCTGATCGGCGCTGTAATGTAGATTTTTATTTTGAAAAACAATCAATTTTGAGAAAGTTATTGTAAAGGATCTGCCAGGCACAACTTCTGTGTATACGCCCATAGGTAATCAGTCTGCACCTGAGTCTATGTCTCTGAGACTGACTCCTTCTTCCACCACTCAGGATGGCAGGCTTAGGAGTGGGAGAGCCTATCGCAGCCTGGCCAGACGGAGCTAGCTCCCGCCCTCTGTCTATTTATACCTGCCTTTCCTATTCCTCCTTTGCTTGTGATTCTTCCCGTGTGGTTTCCTGGCCCTGCTATAGCTTCTGACTATTTGATCCTGCTCCATACTGACCCTGGCTTACTGACTACTCTCCTGCTCTGCGTTTGGTACCTCGTACACTCCTGGTTTGACTCGGCTCGTTCACCACTCTTGTTGCTCACGGTGTTGCCGTGGGCAACTGCCCCATTTCCCTTAGCTTTGTGTACCCTTGTCTGTTTGTCTAGTGCACTTACTGAGCGTAGGGACCGTCGCCCAGTTGTACCCCGTCGCCTAGAGCGGGTCGTTGCAAGTAGGCAGGGACAGAGTGGCGGGTAGATTAGGGCTCACTTGTCCGTTTCCCTACCCCCATTTTTACATAATCACAAGCCCATATACCTAGTCTACCCTGGTCCCTGACACTACTATGGACCCCCTTGAGACCCTGGCTCAGCAAATGCAGGGTCTCTCCCTACAGGTCCAGGCCCTGGCTCAGAGGGTCAACCAGCCTGACGCTACCATGGTAGTGCCCCTCACCTCACCTCTTGAACCCCACCTCAAGTTGCCTGACCGGTTATCAGGGGACCGGAAGACTTTTCTCTCCTTTCGGGAGAGTTGTAGGCTCTACTTTCGCTTAAAGCCTCACTCCTCAGGTTCTGAGAGCCAGCGGGTGGGTATAATTATGTCCCGGCTCCAGGAAGGGCCCCAAGAGTGGGCCTTCTCCTTGGCTCCTGACGCCCCTGAACTTTCCTCCGTTGATCTGTTCTTTTCTGCTCTCTGACTCATTTATGACGAGACTGACAGGACTGCCTTTGCCGAGAGTCAGCTGGTGACCTTACGTCAGGGTAAGAGACCTGTTGAGGAGTATTGTTCTGACTTTAGGAAGTGGTGCGTAGCTTCTCGGTGGAATGATCCTGCCTTAAGGTGCCAGTTTAGGTTGGGTCTGTCGAACGCCCTGAAAGACCTGCTAGATAGCTATCCCTCTTCTGACTCCCTAGACCAGGTTATGGCTTTAGCGGTACGACTTGACCGACGTTTCAGGGAACGACAACTTGAAAGTTTTTGTGTTTTCCCCTCTGACTCCCCCATGATGCCTCCCAAGGTCCCGTTGCTTCGCTCTTCCACGGAAGACTCGGAGGTACCTATGCAACTCGGGGCCTCCGTGTCCCCCCGACAACGTAGAGAGTTCCGCAGGAAGAATGGTCTCTGCTTCTATTGTGGGGATGACAAGCATCAAGTGAACACCTGTCCTAGGCGTAAGAATAAGCAGCCGGAAAACTTCCGCGCCTAAGTGATCATCGGGGAGGTCACTTGGGCGCACAGGTATTTCCCGTAAATATGAAACGTAATAAAATCTTGCTTCCCTTTCAGGTCTCTTTTGGTGGTAGGTCTGCCACCGGCAGTGCCTTCGTGGATTCAGGGTCTTCTGCTAATATCATGTCTGTGGAATTTGCTATGTCTCTAGCTATGCCTTTGATTGATTTGTCTAAACCTGTCCCGGTAGTGGGTATCGACTCCACTCCTCTTGCTAATGGTTATTTTACACAGCATACCCCTGTTTTTTAACTCCTTGTTGGCTCCATGCATTTGGAGCAGTGTTCTGTACTGTTGATGCAGGGCTTATCGTCCGATTTGGTTTTAGGCCTTCCCTGGTTGCAGTTGCATAATCCCACGTTTGACTGGAATACTGGGGAGCTTACCAAATGGTGTAATGAATGCTTGACGTCATGTTTTTCTGTTAATTCTATTTCTCCCCCTGAGGAGGTGAACACGCTACCTGAGTTTGTTCAGGACTTCGCTGATGTTTTCTCTAAGGAGGCCTCCGAAGTGTTACCTCCTCATAGAGAATACGATTGCGCTATCGAATGGGTACCAGGAGCTAAGCTCCCTAAGGGTAGGATATTTAATCTTTCTTGTCCCGTACGTGAAGCCATGAGAGAGTATATCCAGGAATGCCTGGCCAAGGGTTACATTCGCCCCCCTACTTCTCCGGTAGGTGCTGGCTTCTTCTTCGTAGGGAAGAAGGATGGTGGTCTTAGGCCATGCATTGACTACCGTAACTTGAATAAGGTCACTGTAAGGAACCAGTATCCCCTTCCTTTGATTCCTGATCTCTTTAATCAGGTTCAGGGGGCCCAGTGGTTCTCTAAGTTTGATCTACGGGGGGCGTATAACCTTATCCGCATCAAAGAGGGGGATGAGTGGAAGACTGCGTTCAACACGCCCGAAGGTCATTTCGAATACCTCGTCATGCCCTTTGGGTTGTGTAATGCTCCCGCGGTCTTCCAGAATTTCATAAATGAGATTTTAAGAGATTACCTGGGGGTATTTCTTGTAGTGTACCTTGATGACATACTGGTGTTTTCCAAGGACCTGTCCTCCCACATTGAGCATGTCAGGAAGGTGCTCCAGGTCCTTCGGGAAAACAAACTGTTTGCGAAAACCGAAAAATGTGTGTTTGGGGTCCAGGAGATACCATTTTTGGGTCAAATCCTCACTTCTCATGAATTCCGCATGGACCCCGCCAAGGTCCAGGCTGTGGCGGAATGGGTCCAACCTGCCTCCCTGAAGGCGTTACAGTGTTTCTTGGGGTTCGCTAATTATTACAGGAGATTTATTGCTAACTTCTCGGTCATCGCTAAGCCTCTTACGGACCTCACTCGCAAAGGTGCTGATCTCCTCCACTGGCCTCCTGAGGCTGTCCAGGCTTTTGAGGTCCTTAAAGGGAATGTGTTGCCAGAAAAACATGTTTGTTTTTTTTAAATTAAACATTTAGTGTGTGGGTGATTAAACATTGTTCAAATTTTTTTTATTTTTTTCACGAGTCAGGAAATATTATAAATTAATTCTAATTTATAATACTACCCATTTTTGGTCACTAGATGGAGCTATTCCCAAAATTGCAGCATTGCAACATTGGGTTAAAAGCCCTCGCTCTAGTGAGCTCTCAGCATCCCCCCCTCCTTTATCCTGGCTAGTGCCGGGATAAACGAGGGGTTTGAACGGTGTAACCTCCTACACTGTGTGTCGCCATTTTTTGAGCTAACACACAGTGTAGTAGGTTTACATACAGTAGTAAACACACACAAACACGAACATACATTGAAATCTCTTACCTGCTCCTGCCGCCGCGGCTCCCTCCGGCCCGTCCGCTCCGTTTGCTGCCGCTGGTCCAAGTGCACAAATCCGGAAGCCGCGACCGGAAGTAGTAATATTACTGTCCGGCCGCGACTTCCGGTCCACAGGAAAATGGCGCCGGACGGCGCCAATTTCGAATTGGACTGTGTGGGAGCGGCGCATGCGCAGTTCCCACACAGACGCCGTACACGGAAGTCAATGGGACGGGAGCCGTTCGCAGTCCCTATGGGACTGTGGCTGCCGTATTCCATGTCTGTATGTGTCGTTAATCGACACAGACAGAAATGGAACAAAAAATGACAGCCCCCATAAGGAAGAAAAAGTGTAAAAATAAGAAAAAGTAAAACACAAACACACAAATGAATATAAATGTTTTTAATAAAGCACTAACATCTTTAACATATAAAAAAATAATTTGTGATGACACTGTTCCTTTAAGAAGTGCTTTATCTCGGCCCCGGTGCTGGTTCAGCCCAACCAAATGGAGCCATTTATCGTGGAGGTTGACGCATCCGAGGTGGGAGTGGGGGCTGTCTTGTCCCAGGGTACCAGGTCCCTCACCCATCTCCGTCCCTGTGCCTACTTCTCCAGGAAGTTTTCGGAGTAACTATGATATTGGCAACCGCGAACTCTTAGCCATTAAATGGGCATTTGAAGAGTGGCGCCACTTCCTGGAGGGGGCTAGGCACCAGGTAACGGTTCTTACCGACCACAAGAATATGGTTTTCCTAGAATCTGCCCGGAGGCTAAACCCGAGACAAGCTCGATGGGCGCTATTTTTTACCAGATTCAACTTTTTGGTTACCTATAGGGCTGGGTCTAAAAATATTAAGGCCGATGCACTGTCGCATAGCTTCATGGCCAGCCCTCCTTCGGAGGAAGATCCTGCTTGTATTTTGCCTCCTGGTATAATCATTTCTTCTATTGATTCTGATTTAGTCTCTGAAATTGCGGCTGATCAAGGTTCAGCTCCCGGGAACCTTCCTGAGGACAAGCTGTTTGTTCCCCTGCAATTCCGGCTAAGGGTACTTAGGGAAAATCATGACTCCGCACTATCTGGTCATCCAGGCGTCCTGGGTACCAAACACCTCATTGCCAGAAACTATTGGTGGCCTGGGTTACCTAAAGACGTTAAGGTGAAGTTTGTGCTAGGTCCAAGACCCCCAGGTCCCGACCAGCGGGCTTACTACGTTCTTTGCCCATTCCCCAGAGACCTTGGACCTATATCTCCATGGATTTTATCACCGATTTGCCTCCATCTCAAGGCAAGTCGGTGGTGTGGGTTGTAGTAGACCGCTTCAGTAAGATGTGCCACTTTGTGCCCATCAAGAAACTACCCAATGCCAAGACGTTAGCTACCTTGTTTGTCAAACACATCCTGCGTCTCCATGGGGTCCCTGTCAATATTGTTTCGGACAGAGGGGTACAATTTGTTTCATTGTTTTGGAGAGCCTTCTGTAAAAAGTTGGAGATTGATCTGTCCTTCTCCTCTGCCTTCCATCCTGAAACTAATGGCCAAACCGAGAGGACTAATCAATCTCTAGAACAATATTTAAGGTGTTTTATCTCTGACTGTCAATATGATTGGGTCTCATTCATTCCCCTCGCCGAATTTTCCCTTAATAACCGGGTCAGTAACTCGTCAGGGGTCTCCCCCTTTTTCTGTAATTTTGGGTTTAATCCACGGTTCTCCTCCGTTTCATCTGGTAGTTCCAACAATCCCGAGGTAGAGGTCGTTCATCGGGAACTGTGCACAGTCTGGGCCCAGGTTCAGAAGAACCTAGAGGCGTCCCAGAGCGTACAAAAAACTCAGGCTGATAGAAGACGTTCTGCTAACCCCTTGTTTATGGTCGGGGATCTGGTGTGGTTATCTTCTAGGAACTTGCGCCTTAAGGTCCCGTCTAAGAAGTTTGCTCCCCGGTTTATAGGGCCGTATAAGGTCATTGAAGTCCTCAATCCTGTCTTCTTCCAACTGGAGTTGCCCCCATCTTTTCGAATACACAACGTGTTTCATGCCTCCCTCCTTAAACGCTGCTCCCCGTCCTTGGCTCCCTCGAGGAAACCTCCTGTTCCCGTTCTCACCCCTGAGGGGGTGGAATTCGAGGTGGCCAAGATTGTGGACAGCAAGATGGTTCAAGGCTCCCTCCAGTACCTGGTCCATTGGAGAGGATACGGGCCTGAGGAGAGGACTTGGGTACCCGCCCGGGATGTTCACGCTGGGGTATTGGTCAGGAAGTTCCACCTTCGTTTCCCCAATAAACCAGGTCCACTTAGAAAGGGTCCGGTGGCCCCTCATAAAAGGGGGGGTACTGTAAAGGATCTGCCAGGCACAACTTCTGTGTATACGCCCATAGGTAATCAGTCTGCACCTGAGTCTATGTCTTTGAGACTGACTCCTTCTTCCACCACTCAGGATGGCAGGCTTAGGAGTGGGAGAGCCTATCGCAGCCTGGCCAGACGGAGCTAGCTCCCGCCCTCTGTCTATTTATACCTGCCTTTCCTGTTCCTCCTTTGCTTGTGATTCTTCCCGTGTGGTTTCCTGGCCCTGCTACAGCTTCTGACTATTTGATCCTGCTCCATACTGACCCTGGCTTTCTGACTACTCTACTGCTCTGCGTTTGGTACCTCGTACACTCCTGGTTTGACTCGGCTCGTTCACCACTCTTGTTGCTCACGGTGTTGCCGTGGGCAACTGCACCATTTCCCTTAGCTTTGTGTACCCTTGTCTGTTTGTCTCGTGCACTTACTGAGCGTAGGGACCGTCGCCCAGTTGTACCCCGTCGCCTAGGGCGGGTCGTTGCAAGTAGGCAGGGACAGAGTGGCGGGTAGATTAGGGCTCACTTGTCCGTTTCCCTACCCCCATCATTACAGTTATGCACAATTTTAGATTTATGCTAATTAGTTTCTTAATAGACAACTGGGCGTTTATTTTACTTTATACCAACTGGGCGTTGTAAAGAGAAGTGTGAAAAAGATGGGGACGTATGGGCACCACTATGTAGGAAAGAATTCTATATGGGGCGCTGAAGTAACATGCAAAAAATATGCATACTAGGAGAGAGGAAAAAACACATGTACAAAATTGAACACAATAATAAGAAAGGGATGCGAAAAAACGGGAATGAAAAGACTAAACTTTATTATACACTACATACAAAATATAAAACCATTTAAAAAAACAGAAAGAATCAGCAAACCTGTAAAAATGAAACCGGAAGCAAACCACAGACAGAAATCTCAAATAGGAATCCAAATGGGACAATATGAGCCAATATCAAAAGAATACAATAGCCGTATAAATGTATTATGTGCAACTAGTAAACCTGGAAGGTGACCAAATGCTGAACCACACAAGAATATAAAGTGCAAAAGTACAAGATAATATCTATACCCTAATGTGGGAGAATTATAGCCACATAAATATGAAAAAAAATAAAATAAATATATATATATATATATATATATATATATATTAGCTTGGTGAACCTATCTGTAATGGGCGGGTACAGCACTGACCACTCATCACAAGCAGTACAGTCCTAGGTCCTCGCGAGATCACACTGTGCTGTGAGTTCAGCTAATCATGAATGAAGAGAAGAGTATGTTGCTGATTGGTCACTGATTGGTCAGCGTCATACACTTCTCTTTACAACGCCCAGTTGGTAAAAAGTAAAAAAACGCCCAGTTGTCTATTAAGAAACGAATTAGCATAAACCGAAAATTGTTCATAACTTGCTAAAAAATGATCGTTTTTCAAAATAAAAACCACTGTTGTTATCTACATTACAGCGCCAATCAGATTATGTAGGAGATAGAGCATTTATAATCTGGTGACAGAGCCTCATTAATTATTTAAAGTCTATGAAAGATATGGAAACAGCTGAATTCACTAATTTGGATGTTTCGGTATCTTCCATAGCAATTTGTGTGATGAGAAAACCCCTTGCATTGCTTATAGGGGAGAATATCTCTGTAATACTATGGCCAACGATGCATACGGCTCTGTAATACCAAGCCGCAGGGCCTCTGTTTGCCTCTGTAAAAGATCTGAGCACACGGTTAAGCAATTTGATATCTTTTATTTATAATCACATGATATGAATTATCTTTGTCCCGACACTTTTTTTTTTTTACAATATGTGATGATAAAAATAGCTTTTGCCTCTGATTTTATAGCTCTTGAAATTGTTTAACAAGTTAATAATCAAAAACTCAAGTAGTGTGCATATTTAAGCAAATGCGGAGCTCCATGTCAGTAGTTTCCACTGTTCAGCTATGGTATCAGTGAAGGTGCCAGCAACAGACACCAAACACTGACTACACATCCAAAGGAAGTTCAATGGAGGTCATAATAAAGTGTTTAAATACCTGATCTGACAGATATATTAAACTCTTATTACTAACCTGTCCAGGAAGCTTTGTGAAAAGATCATTATTTGCAAAAGATTTATTTCACTATTAAAAAAAACAAAAACGTATGAGGCAACATTTAAGAGATGTTTTAAAAATTCAATATATTGTTTTTGCATATTGGAATTCTATATGACATGATTAGTTAGTCAACTGCATGACCCATACATACAAAATGTAATCATCAGCAGGCATATTTTATATAAGTGTTTTGGCGCCTCTACTACAAATGTATAATAAAATCTTTTTAAAGAGGACCTGTCACTATGTCATGTAAGTTGAACTGGTTAACTGACCTGAATAGTGCTTGTCTCCCTGATTCCAGCACTGTTTTTCTTTATTTTCCTGGACCCCATTACTCCCCCCCCCCCAAAACCCCCCCCCCCCCCCCCCCCCGCTTTTCCACATATGTGGCCCACTGTTGTGTTGGCTCCCTATATGCTAATTTGCTGTACTTAGTGTTGGGATGGAGCTAGATTCCTATCAATCAGCACAAGGCAGCTCGAGGGTAGTTCACGCTCTGTTAGCTAACTACATAAAATTAGCATAAGAGAGCCAACACAACAGTGAGCCATATATATGGAAAAAAACTGAAAAAAAGCTCTGTAATCAGGGAGACAAGCACTATTCAGGTCAGTAAACTAGTTCAACTTATATGACCTAGTGACAGGTCCTCATTAAGGAGAATTTCTGTCTAAAATAAAAAATATATATTCTATTCAGCCTTGCCTCAGTTGCCTTGGTCTGTTAAATGGATAATAGATGCTGGATGAAAACCACTAATTTTGTCTTTTACAGTGTCTATACAGGTTGCAGTCAGCTTTTCCAAGGCCCTAAGGCTGGGTTCACACGACCTATTTTCAGACGTAAACGAGGCGTATTATGCCTCGTTTTACGTCTGAAAATAGGGCTACAATAAGTCGGCAAACATCTGCCCATTCATTTGAATGGGTTTGCCAACGTAGTGTGCAGACAACCTGTCATTTACGCGTCGTCGTTTGACAGCTGTCAAACGACGACGCGTAAAAATACAGCCTCGTCAAAAGAAGTGCAGGACACTTATATACATTATATGCAGGACACTTCTTTCAGACGTAATTTGAGCCGTTCTTCATTGAACTCAATGAAGCACAGCTCAAAATTTACGGCTGTCAGAGAAGCCTCGCAAAATGCGAGGAGGAGCATTTACGTCTGAAACGAGGCAGCTGTTTTCTCCTGAAAACAATCTGTCTTTTCAGACGTAAATGCCTGCTATCGTGTGCACATACCCTAAATGGTAGTCATGTAGACTTACAACCTCCTTCTACAGTTCTGCATGTGTCACAGTAGTTGTAAGGTGAATATTTTTCTTTTCAATGACACTTGATTATTAGTAAGAATTGTTGAATCTGTAACGGCAATATCTGGGGGATCCCTGAAACAGATATACAGAAGAACAGAAGTAAAAACATGGCAATACATTTAAAAAGAACAGCATGTTTGGAGAGTGCCTGAGTACCCACATCCATTTTTGTGATTAGTGGGAGTTTGAGGACCTTGCCCCATATGAAATACATGGACTTGTGTCTTCTTTACCAAATTCTAGCATGCAGTATAGATGTATGTAAAAGCATGTTATGCCTTATAAAAAAAATGGAAGTTGTTCGGGTTCAAGAGTTTGGGGTTTACCAATCCTTTGTCAGGCAACTAGAAAATTCAAAGTCACTGTTAGGCCGGGTTCCCACGTAGCGTAAACGCTGCAGAATTTCTGCAACGGAATTCTGTGAGGAAATTCCGCAGTATTTACAGTAGCAGCAAAATGGAAGAGATTTTTTTTTTTTTTAAAACGCAGCGTAAACGTTAATAAATTGATCTGAGGTGCAGAATTTAATTCCGCAGCATGTCAATTTATGCTGCTTTTTTTATGTATTTCCATTGCAGGTTTTCCCCCATTGAATTCAATCTGGACGCAAAACCCGTAACAGAAAGCCAAGCATTGTGACTTTTGGGGAGTAATCACAGCAGTTACGCCGAAAAAAACGCAATGACGGAAGGAAGAAAAAAAATCATATTTACCCAGAACGCCCTCCTTCATTGTGCAGTCAGGCCTCTTGGGATGACGTTGTATCCCATGTAACCGCTGCAGCCAATCACAGGCTGCAGCGTCACATGGCCTGAAACGTCATCCAGGGAGGCCAGAGCGGACGTCAGAGGAGGGAGGGGGTAAGTATGAACTTCTTTCCTCCGCAGCGGGATTTCAATGTGGTGCAATTTTTCGCCCGGAAAGTCCTACGGGTTCCAGGTCAGACAGGCTGCCTGATTTTTACGCAGTGTATCCGTCCCGTGGGATCCCGGCCTTACTATCTAGGAGATCAGAAAAAAAATCTCATGGTAAAGACTCTGGAGGCCTTTGTTGTCCTGGCCAATGACAGTGTTTATGAGACCTCTTGAAGCAAGAAAGGTAAACCAGTGTATGTGGAACAATAGCAATGAGAACATACTACTCTCAAAGATGAACATTGCTCCCTTTGTTATTTTGCTAAATACCTTCTGGAACAGACAGAATAATAATAGGAGAATGTACTGTGGACAGAGGAGGAAAAACTGTTTGTTAAAAATGAAAAACTGTATTTTAGCATAAATAATTAAATTCCCATCCCAATACCATAAATGGTACAGCAGATATGTACAGTTTAGGGCGCAGTAACACATGAGTCATTTTGTTGCAGAAATTTCTGCGATTTCCAATCAGTTCCATTCATCTGAATGGAGTTGTTTCTGCAGTAGGTGCATGGATTTGCACAAGTTCCATTCAGATGAATGGAACTGATTGGCAATCGCAGAAATTTCTGCATTGTTCACACGTTGCAGATTTACTGCAGATTTTGCGTGTATTTTTTAAGCCAAAGCCAGGAATGGAACCTAAATAGAAGAAATATACAGTGAAGGAAATAAGTATTTGATCCCTTGCTGATTTTGTAAGTTTGTACCACTGTCAAAGACATGAACAGTCTAGAATTTTTAGGCTAGGTTAATTTTACCAGTGAGAGATAGATTATATATAAAAAAATAAAAAAAAATCACATTGTCAAAATTATATATATTTATTTGCATTGTGCACAGAGAAATAAGTATTTGATCCCTTTGGCAAACAAGACGTAATACTTGGTGGCAAAACCCTTGTTGGCAAGCACAGAAGTCAGATGTTTTTTGTAGTTGATTATGAGGTTTGCACACATGTTAGATGGAATTTTGGCCCACTCCTCTTTGCAGATCATCTGTAAATCATTAAGATTTCGAGGCTGTCGCTTGGCAACTCGGATCTTCAGCTCCCTCCATAAGTTTTCGATGGGATTAAGGTCTGGAGACTGGCTAGGCCACTCCATGACCTTAATGTGCTTCTTTTTGAGCCACTCCTTTGTTGCCTTGGCTGTATGTTTCGGTTAATTGTCGTGCTGGAAGACCCAGCCACGAGCCATTTTTAATGTCCTGGTGGAGGGAAGGAGGTTGTCACTCAGGATTTGACGGTACATGGCTCCATCCATTCTCCCATTGATGCGGTGAAGTAGTCCTGTGCCCTTAGCAGAGAAACACCCCCAAAACATAATGTTTCCACCGCCATGCTTGACAGTGGGGACGGTGTTCTTTGGATCATAGGCAGCATTTCTCTTCCTCCAAAAACGGCGAGTTGAGTTAATGCCAAAGAGCTCAATTTTAGTCTCATCTGACCACAGCACCTTCTCCCAATCACTCTCAGAATCATCCAGATGTTCATTTACAAACTTCAGATGGGCCTGTACATGTGCCTTCTTGAGCAGGGGGACCTTGCGGGCACTGCAGGATTTTAATCCATTAGGGTATGTTCACACGGCGGGGGTCCGTAACGGCTGAAATTACGGGGATGTTTCAGCCTGAAAACATCCCCGTAATTTCAGCCGTACCGGCATGTGCAGGCGCTTGAACGCCGCGTCAATTACGGCCGTAATTAGCGCTGCTATTCATTGGAGTCAATGAATAGCGGCTCCAATTACGGCCAAAGAAGTGACAGGTCACTTCTTCTACGCGGGCGTCAATTTAGCGGCGCGTAAATATACGCCTCGTGTGAACAGACAAACGTCTGCCCATTGCTTTCAATGGGCAGATGTTTGTCAGCGCTATTGAGGCGCTATTTTCGGGCGTAATTCGGGGCAAAAACGCCCGATTTACGTCCGTAAATAGGCCGTGTGAACATAACCTTACGGCGTAATGTGTTACCAATGGTTTTCTTGGTGACTGTGGCCCCAGCTGCCTTGAGATCATTAACAAGTTCCTCCCGTGTAGTTTTCGGCTGAGCTCTCACCTTCCTCAGGATCAAGGATACCCCACGAGGTGAGATTTTGCATGGAGCCCCAGATCTATGTCGTTTGACAGTCATTTTGTATGTCTTCCATTTTCTTACTATTGCACCAACAGTTGTCTCCTTCTCACCCAGCATCTTACTTATGGTTTTGTAGCCCATTCCAGCCTTGTGAAGGTCTATGATCTTGTCCCTGACATCCTTAGAAAGCTCTTTGGTCTTGCCCATGTTGTAGATGTTAGAGTCAGACTGATTAATTGAGTCTGTGGACAGGAGTCTTTTATACAGGTGACCATGTAAGACAGCTGTCTTTAATGCAGGCACCAAGTTGATTTGGAGCGTGTAACTGGTCTGGAGGATGCTGAACTCTTAATGGTTTGTAGGGGATCAAATACTTATTTCTCTGTGCACAATGCAAATAAATATATATAACTTTGACAATGTGATTTTCTTTTTTTTTTTTTATATAATCTATCTCTCACTGGTAAAATTAACCTAGCCTAAAAATTCTAGACTGTTCATGATTTTGACAGTGGGCAAACTTACAAAATTTAGCAAGGGATCAAATACTTATTTCCTCCACTGTATAAAGGAAGGCCTTATAGTACGTACAATTTTCACAATAATTGGTCCCTCAAAGTCAATCATTGACTACATTGTAGACACAAAAACACTCTTTTTTAGGGAATACCCCAAACCAGCCATATACAACTCAAACAGGGACAAATAAAGGTTTTCCCAAGTAGGAAAATAGAGTCAAATAAAAAATTAACTGCAAATTTTTAATTTGTCATCTTTCCCTCTTACTGATATACAAAATAAATGGCTCCAAAGGGGCCTTTCATTCACTCCCACTCCTAATTTTTGTTGCTAGGAAGTTAGCCCTACATCAATTTCATAAAAACAAATGTAAAAAGACTGACGTCATGTCAAGAAAAGAAGAACTTTATTTTAAAAAAAAAACAGTTATAAGATCCATAGGTACATATGATTCGAAAGCGGGAAAAAAGTACAAGGGATCTTAAAAGAACACTGGAACATATTGCTGGCTGACAATGAATTAAAGGAAGTATTAACATCAAACCCTACAATTACATTGAGGAGAGGAAATCATTTCAAGGATGTGTTAGCACATAGTTTTTCAAGAGACCTTAGACCAGAGACAACCACTGGCACCTGGCTAAAGAAAGCAGTTGTTTTCATGCATAGAACAAAATAATATTTTCCAAGCCCATTAAATAGGAGAAAATATGACATCAGACAGTCCACCAACAGAAGTATAAAGGGTGTCATATGTGCCTTTGTAAAAAATTATATATAGGAAAAACTACACAAGAATAAGTACTATCAATACCAAAAAAGAGACCCCTTTGGCAGGACATGTTAAAAATTATCATCAAGTTGACCCTAAGGCCCCATGCACATGACCGTGCCCGTAATTATGGCCCTTAAATACAGACACGGCCTACCGAGGAGAGCCGTGCTCCCATTATAAGGTATGGGAGCACGGTGCGTAAAATAAAAAAATAGGACATGCCCTATATTTTTCGTAAAGTTTCTATGGTACGGACTCCTTCCCGTAAATATACGGGAATGTGTTTGTCAGCAATAGAAACGAATGGGCCCGTAATTACAGGCGATTTTACGGTCGTGTGCACGGGGCCTCATACCTTAACATTTTGGGTGCTACAAGCAATCAAACTAAGCCCTAGAAAGAGCAATTTGTACAATTTGTTAATGAAAGAAGAAGTAAGATGGATCCATAGGTTGGATACCATGAATCCAAAAGGCATCAATGAGGGCTTTACCTTCACTCTCTTTCTAAAATAAATCATTATTATGAAAATACTGTCTTTTCGACAAAAATAAATAAATAAAAACTGTATAGCCTTTTGGAATTATTGAAAAATAAATCAAAGTTGTTCAAGTCTTAGGGCCTATTCACATCAGTGTTCGCTTTCTGTTTCGGGCTTCCGTCGGAGGTTTCCGTCGGGTGAACCCCGCAACGGAAAGTGAAACCACAGCTTCCGTTTCAGTCACCATTGATATCAATGGTGATGGAAACATTGCTAATGGTTTCCGTTCGTCACCATTCTGGCAGGTTTCCGTTTTAACGACGGAATCAATAGCAAAGTCGACTGCGCTACTGATTCCGTCGGAAAACCGGAAACCTGCCAGAATGGTGACGAACGGAAACCCTTAGCGAGGTTTCTGTCACCATTGATATCAATGGTGACTGAAACGGAAGCTGTGGTTTCACTTTCAAGAAACTAAAGATTTTTTGCATCGCCATATTGTGACCCATGTAACTTTTTTATATTTCTGTGTACAGAGCTGTGTAAGGCGTATTTTTGTACGTCGAAAGACGTCGTTTTTATTAATACCATTTTGGGGAATGTCTGGCATTTCGATAACTTTTTATTATATTTTTTTGGGGAGTTGAAGTGGAAAAAAAACTGCGAGTCTGCCATTTTTACCTTTTTTCCAGCTATGCCGTTCACCGTACTGGATAAATATTTTTATAGTTCGGGCATTTTCGGACGTGGGGAGACCTAATGTGTTTATGTTTATTATTGTTTATTTATTTTTATATGTGATCTAGGGAAAGTGGGATGATTTTAATTTTTATATTTTTACATTTTTTTAATAACTTTTTTTTTAAAAAATTTACTTTTATTTAGCCCCTCTAGGGGGCTTGAACCTGTGATCATTAGATCGTTTATGCCATAGACTGTAATATTACAGTGTTGTAGTCTATGGCAAAAAGTGCATTGCTATTGAGACCTGCCACAGGTCTCAATAGCAATCCTCCTCTAGCAGGGCTTGGAGCGTTCACAAGGCTCCCAGCTGCTAGAGGAGTACAATGGCTCTTGCGAGCTCGCAAGGCGGGAGCCGGTGACCGGCACCAAAGTGGAAGGGGCAGAAAAATCCTAGATGCTGGTGGTCACATCTGACACCGGCATCTGAGGGGTTAAATGCTCGCAATTACAAATTTTTCTGATCGCAAGCATTGCCACTGGGTCCCTGCTATGCAACACAGCAGAGATCCGGCGGCTATGTTGGAGCAGTTTTGCCGGAAAGTATGCGCAAAGATACCAGTGTCTAGATGTGCTAAGGTAATAGAGACTTATGCATAGAGACTTGTATCAGCAAAAGGTGGATTCACAAAGTATTGAAATTAAAGTGGTTTTTTTAGTCTCAGTTATTGTTTGTGTCACAATAAAAAATATGTTGCACCTACAAAGTGTTACGTAAATCAAATGGCACAAACCCCCCCCCCCCCCCCCCCCCAAAAAATTAATTTTAACTTCAGGTTGTAATGTAACAAAACAGGAAAAGCACCAAGGGGGTGAATACTTTCACAAGGCACTGTATGTCTGATCAGTCATACACATTTCAACACCACTGCACAAAACTTTAACCAGATGTTTTGTTACATGAGCAGTAGCAGTCCTGCTGTCACTTCGAGTAGCCCCAACAACAAGCAAGCATTGCAGAAACATGCAGCAAGAACAATTAGGGCCTGTTCACACGGAAACTGCTCCGCAAAACTCGTCAAAAACCGGCCGAAAATGCCTACCATTGATTTCAATGGGAGGCGGGGGCGGTTTTCTCCCGCGAGAAAGAAGGGACATGCCCTATCTTCGCGCGTTTACGTCTCTGACCTCCCATTGACATCAATGGGAGGCAGAGAGAGCGTATTTCATGGAGTTATTTGCCCGTAGCATTCAATGCAAACGACGTGCAGGAAGGACAAAATCTGCCTCAAAATCCCAAACAGAATTTTGAGGCAGAATTTTCCTCCTGCAAAAAAACTCTGTGTGAACACAGCCTTATTCAGACGAACGTATAATACGTCCGTGCAACGCGCATAATTTTCACGCGCCTCGCACGGACCTATATTAGTCTATGGGGCCGTTCAGACTGACTGTGATTTTCACGCAGCGTGTGTCCGCTGCGTAAAACTCATGACATGTCCTATATTTGCCCGTTTTTCGCGCCTCACGCACCCATTGAAGTCAATGGGTGCGTGAAAACCGCGCACGGCACACGGAAGCACTTCTGTGTGCCGCGCAATATGCGCTACAGTAGTCAAAGCTATGAATGAAAACAGAAAAGCACCACGTGCTTTTCTGTTTACAAACATACAAACAGAGTGTCATAATGACAGTGGCTGCTACGCATCATATGCTGTTGACACACGGAGCTGTTATGGGCCTTTTGCGCGCGCAAAACGCACACGCTCGTGTGAATCCGGCCTTAGGCTGGGTTCACACTGAGTTTTTTGCAGGAGGAAAATCTGCCTCGAAATTCCGTTTGGAATTTTGAAGCATATTTTCCTCTGCTTGCACGCCAATTTTCGCTGCGTTTTTCGCGCTCGGCCATTGAGCGCTACGGGCATAAAACGCCGCTTTCTCTGCCTCCCATTGAAATACGCTTTCTCTGCCTCCCATTGGTGTCAATGGGATGTCAGAGGCGTAAACGCCCGAAGATAGGGCATGTCCCTTCTTTTTCCCGCGAGACAGTTATTCCGATCGCGGGAAAAAAACGCCTCCGCCTCCCATTGAAATCAGTGGGAGGCATTTTTGGCTGTTTTTTGGCGCGGGTTCCGCGTAAAAAAACTCTGTGTGAACTCAGCCTAAGGGTATGTTCACACGCTTAGCAAAAAACGTCTGAAAACACGGAGCTGTTTTCAAGGGAAACAGCTCCTGATTTTCAGACGTTTTTTAAGCCACTCGCGATTTTCGATGCGTTTTTGGAGCTGTTTTCTATAGAGACAATGGAAAACGGCTCCAAAAACATCCCAAGAAGTGACCTGCACTTCTTTTTCGCGGCCGTTTTTTTACACGGCCGTTTTTAAAAACGACCGCGTAAAAAAACGGCCCATTGGAACAATGAAATCAATGGGCATATGTTTGGAGGCGTTCTGCTTCCGATTTTTGCGGCCATTTTTGGGGCGTTTACGGCTCGAAAAACGGCCGAAAATAGGCCGTGTGAACATACCCTCACCCTTTAGCGCTTGTGGATGGTCTGCATTGTACCTAGTATATTACAATGCTGTTGCAAAGGGTACTACTACTAAAGCGCCATGTGACAATAGTTACTTTGATACCGTTACCTAACAAAGAAATGTTAAAAATGTTCAGCAAATCAATACATAAAAGAACTCCCTATGAGTGAATTTCAATAACTTATTCATTGTTATTGACTTTAATTCTTACACAATAGAGGAAATATATCAAAACTGGTGCAAAGGAAAAGCTGAGTAGGTTGCGGCTTTAATTTTCCAAAAGGCCTCTGAAAAATGAAAGGTCAAATCTCATTGGCTGCATTGGGCAACTACTCTGCTTTTCCTTGGCGCCAGTTTTGATATATTTCCGCCAATATGTATTTTTTTTTTAAGCCAAAACCAGAAATGGAGCATAAACAGAAGAAATATATAAAGTGAGGCCCTAAAGTGTTTCCTCTCCTAGATCTAATTCTGGTTTTGGCTTAAAAAAATGCATGTAAAATCTACAGCAAATCTGCATTGTGTGAACAAGGCCTAAAAGACACAAATGAATACAATGTTATATAAGATCAATATGATACCAGAACAGAGGAACATATTTAGGCTGCGTTCACATCTGCGTCAGCGCTCCGTTCCGACGTTCCGTCTGAGCTTTCCATCGGAACGGAGCCCTGACTGTCAAAACGACAGAACCCCTGCACAACGGAGACAAACGGAAACCATTGGCAGCCGATCTGGTTTCCGTTTGTGTCAGACAGGGGTCCGTTCCGAAGGAAAATTTTGACGGAACGTCGGAACGGAGCCCTGACGCAGATGTGAACGCAGCCTTACTTAAAAAAATAATCTCTTTCTTCATTCAAAGGCTAGAGCTGGCTATAGACATAACCAACAGACGACCAATGTTGCATAGAATCCAACATGACAGATTAATGTCGTATAAACGAATCATTTCCACAAAATAAAGTGGTCATTTCCTTACAATATTGCTCTCACAAATCATTTCTAACCCCAATCAGCGTCATTTCGAAACAACAAACAGATTCACAAAAATTTGTGCACATTTCCAGATGGTGCTAAAACCATCACACACAGCGGTCCAGGCGCAAAAATCAATGGCAAATGATTTCACTTTATAAAATGGACTTGACCTTAAGATCCCTTGTTCACAGTCTGGATTCACACATTGGGCACATGCATTGCACCCTGAATAAGAATGGCGCAATATTTATGAATGAATTATGCTACTTTCTGGGACACCTAACAAGAGATCTGATGTGGGTTTTATAATAGAAATAGGGGGTGCTTGAATAGTCACGAACACCACAACTGCTCCTATTCACTTCACACATTAGGGTCGGTTTCCTGAGTTGTACCGTATTCTGTCAGTGGTCTGCCATGTTGTAGCGTATAATGCGCAAACCAAACACAGAAATGACACTTTTACGCATAGTTCCAGGTGACTTTATTACAGGACTCGTCAAAACTTTTAGCTACATGACATGTTCTGAGGTGAAAATTGCCTTGAGAACCACGTAAGGGACAGATCTATTTATGAAGCCCTATCATTTATGTTATTTCATGTCATGCTCTATACGTAGCTGTTATGTATATACACATATCTATATACACGTTGAGCAGCCTCCCAGTGTGCGTTGTTGGCATTGACTCCCATTCATTTGTAGTTGGTGGCCCGGGTCAGTACATTGGGGTCGCCCGCCTCCACATGCAGGCCGGTGGTGTTAGTCCCATGCTGTCAGTGACTTGTAGCATTACCTTGCTTGGGGTGAAGCCGGTTTTCCCAGGAGCGTATGTGCAGGAAACAGAGATGACAGATGAGTCCCGATAACCAGTGTGCGCCCAGCATGTTCCCGTCTGTGTGAGAGAAGACCACGGCTAAGGTCCTCTTTTCCCCTCACTTCCCTCCCTTCCTCGGTCGCTCTCCCCCAGCTTGCGCCCCTTGGCTCCCCGGCTAACCCTCACAAGTGCTCGGGCGCCTGTGCGGACTCTCTCGTTCTCTTTTGCCCCTCACAAAAGTCTCGCCAGTGCTGCCGCCACCCTCGCATCGCTTCGTCCTTGTCCCTTCCTTGTAGTGTCTTCAGCTCCCACAGCTGGGACTTGCACTGAGTACATGTGTGTGTGAACCCGCGGCAGAGTGCCAGCAACACTTCTCCTCCGTCCTCTATGACCATCCCAGGACCCTACATCAAAGAGCAAAGCCCGCCTTTTGGCCAGCCCCTGACATAAGCCGACATCATAGCCCCTCTTGCTGGAAGGGAGCCTATCTATCACGAAGACCCACATACAGACTCCTACCAGTGCAGCTGCACAAGGCTCCTTCACTCCCTGCTTGTATAAACATGGTGTGATAATATATTATAACTACATCTAAACCACCTCACATGGACAGTTTCCATATACAGAATTGTTACTTTGTCATGAAGGGTGGAAGGGAGTTTCTGTTCTTGTCATCCTTTTGTAAGCGAGAGAGGAGAGTCCTTGAAAAAAGTGGACCATGGTCGCCCATTCATATGAATGGACATCATGTAATGCTACATTTCCATGCAAAATAAAGCCATGTTCACACAGCAGATTTTCATTTAGATTTCAATGTATTCTGCACTTAAATCCACGTGAAAACCGCACACAAATACCGTCCCATAGATTTTAATAGGAAACCGCCCTGTTGATCATACAATTTTCTGAACGTGGAATTTAAAACGTTTGAGGAAAATAAGAATTGACATGTTACTTGTTTGTGCGGTATCCGCGCAAAAACGCGTCTGTATCGACACTCAGATTAGCCTCATTGAATGGCGCTAATCTGCGTGTTGGATCCGCAGCAAATGAAACTGCAAATCCACAGCAGAATTCCAACGGTCAGACAAAAATTTCTGCCACGGATTATCTTGCAAATCCACTTTTATCCATTAAATGAAGAGGTTGCCACGTGGCTCTCTTCGTTGAGGTCTATGGGAGTTACAGAGAGAGCCAAGTGTGTTCTCCATTGATTTCACTTGGGAAGAGCAGCCGCTGACCTATCAGGCATGTATGGCATGTTCTGTGGATATTCTACAAATGCCTAAGATAGAAATATCCTGACATGGTACAAATATGTGGCTGACCTTTAGAGTGTTCAAACAGTGGGAGGAATTTATTAACTTTTTTATGCCATTTTTCTGGTATAGAAAAGCTGCAAACGGTGCACAAGTCGCAATTTGCAGTAAAAAGTGCAATTTTTGATCCATTTCTACCGCTCATGCCTCTTTTCTTTAAAAAAAAAAAGTGGGAAAAGCTTAGCAAAAGGGGACAGGGTCATCTGTGGCCTGACAAATTGATCATAATCTACTCCAGTCTATGCGTCAGGGATGCGTCCGATTTATTAAGAGGCGTGCACCTCATGTTAAATTAGGCGCATTTTCCTCCAACTTTCTTTGAATTGAGACTTAATAAATTCCCCCCTATGTGGTCACACAGGGTACCTTTCTTATTAAAGCTGTTACTACTGGCCCAGGGTCTCTTTATGCACCACAGCTACCAAAGGGTAAGTGCACACACGGCGGATACGCCACATACAATTACGCAGTGCATCCGTCCTGGAAACGGCAAAGGATTAAAAAAAACTGCCTCATGCCAATTTATGAACAGGCTTTCAGCGGATATTTTACTTTGTGTGTGGATGAGATTTGGTCAAATCTCATCCACACTGCTGCCACTGTACCACCCTGTGGATTTTCCACAATGAAATCCGTTGCGAAAAATCTGCAGTGCTTACGCTGTGTGTGTCCCTACCTTTCCGCCACTTCATGCATGGACCTACCACTAGTATAGCATTAGATTCATGCATGATATTGAAGAAGAGGAAAGTAAGGTATACTTGCTATCATGTGGGCATGGTGCACAGGGGTATTGACCTGGGTCTCTATCTGGACCATAATTTTAGACCGAGTTCCCAATTATGACAAGGGTCACCACTAAAATTACAGGATACTACTGTACAAAGTGTGGGGGAGAACCCAAACTCTTAAAGGGGGCTGGCTAAATTGTATATTTGTACATTTGCCAAAGTACGGTACATTTATTTATGCACTGTGCCTTTAATATGTGCTATTTATGCCTTATTTCCTGTGCTGTGTTCAGCCCCTATGTGACGTTCAAGGGGAGGAGTGGCCAAGACCGGCCGCTGGTATTTATATTATGCTACTGATGTTTACTGCACTGTAACAATGTTTATTATTACAAGCGTTTGATGGTTGTCTCACTGGCTTGGTCTAAATTGTACGCCGCAGATGCCATGTTGGCTAAATTATGCCACGCCAAAACAGCACCAGGATGTTTCAGCATGGCTGCGTAGTGAACCTATTAAACGTCAGTCTTCCCACCAACCTATGTTCAGGTGAAAGAGGAGGTACCTGGCTGTGTCAGAGAGAGCGCTGGCGGAGAGAGAGTGAGTTGTAGAGAGCTGCTGCTAAGGCTGGGTTCACACCAGCATGTTACGTCCGTAAAGGACGGAACGTATTTCGGCCGCAAGTCCCGGACCGAACACAGTGCAGGGATCCGGGCTCCTAGCATCATAGTTATGTACGATGCTAGGAGTTCCTGCCTCTCCGTGGAAATACTGTCCCGTACTGAAAACATGATTACAGTACGGGACAGTTGTCCTGCAGCGAGGCAGGGACTCCTAGCATTGTACATAACTTTAATGCTAGGAGCACGGCTCCCTGCACTGTGTTCAGTCCGGGACTTGCGGACAAAATATGTTCCGTCCTTTACGGACGTAACATGCTCGTGCAAGTCTCTTGCATTCTATGGGTCCTGCATTTTGTTTTTCCTGCTATGGCCAGATGAACTTAGTACAGTTAAGTTGCCCCGAAATCTCGTGCCTCGATACATCTGCATTGGCCCTTATCCCAAGGTAACACCTTATAGTACCACTGTCCAGCACTTACAGGACACTAAATTTACCACTGAGTACTAGCTGCAGAACAATGATCATATAATTTAGGCCGGTTTCACATGGGCGTGTTCAGTCCGTGATATACGGACCGTATGTCGGCAGTATTTCCCAGACCAAACAGTTCAGGAAGGCGGGCTCCTAGCTTCATTGTTATCTATGATGCTAGGAGTCTCTGCCCCTCATGGGACTATTGTCCCTTACTGAAAACATGATTACAGTACGGGACAATATTCCCATGGGGAGGCAGGGACTCCTAGCATCATAGATAACTATGATGCTAGGAGCCCGCCTCCCTGAACTGTGTTCGGTCTGGGAAATAATGTCAACATGTTTCCTGTGGGAAACCGGCCTTACTATTAGTTAAAGGATTACCCCCAGTTAAAAGATGCTCAACATACAGTACCACTGGTCAATATATACTAGCAAAGCTGAAAGGTACCTTAAAGGAAACCTGTCACCAGCATTTCACCTATTGAACTTTACTTATCCCTCACTGGCCACTGCTATAAAAAGTTAATTGCCGTTATCCTCTCTCCTAAACTCCTCCTGCGACTGTAAATAACGGTCTGCAAACATTTCACGCCTTTTATCGTAATAATCCGGTGTCCCTTTGTGCACACACCAGAATAGGACATCAATGCACAAGTGTAGGATTTTGTGTCCTGGGGGAAGGCGAGGAGCTGCCAATCAAAAGTAAGGAGGCCGGTAAACGCGGAAAGACTTGAGGAATGAAGATGTGACTCTTTTCAAATGAAGATTTGATTATTTTCAAACGAAGATATGACTATTTTATGCTCATTAGCATACGGTGTGGGAACACTAAAAAACTAAATACTAAAGCTACAGAGCAGACTAAGAAGACAATTATAGATTAAAAATAAATGATTTTTCACCCACTACCACCAGGTTTAATAGGTGAAATGCTGGTGACAGGTTCCCTTTAAAATAACATGATTTCTTAACAAGGGTAATTGAAGTGTCATGAAAAGTTTTGCATAGGGTATCATCTAATTCACTGGAGGTCAACCTAGCACAATATGAGGGTCTCAAATAGAGCACTTGAGTCTCCGAGACTCAATTACATTCAGTATTTGAAGCATAGGTGGCCACAAATGCAGACTGAGAACTCAAGGCCACTGTTCTCGGGATTGTGGGGATCCCAGCAGTTGGACTTCCACCGTTCAAA
Source organism: Rhinoderma darwinii (assembly GCF_050947455.1). Taxonomy (NCBI): domain Eukaryota; kingdom Metazoa; phylum Chordata; class Amphibia; order Anura; family Rhinodermatidae; genus Rhinoderma; species Rhinoderma darwinii. The sequence continues at coordinate 171,598,159 of NC_134689.1, read as the reverse complement.
CATTTATCTTAGATCCTATTAATATGCTATAACTGTGTTATTGGGAAAATATTTACCACAAAAATTGGGCAGCACTTGATTGGTAATATTGTAACCGCCTTCAGTTCAAATATGATGCATTTTACTGCACACTGTACGGGTCGCGTACCGCCGCATCCCCTTACCTGCTGACAGCCGTGACCGCAGACCTCTCTCCTCCTGCCGATGTCAGCACGTGCATCCGCTCTACCCTGCTGTGACCACTAGGGTGCGCGCGTGCTCGTTCCCGGCCTTAAAGGGCTAGCGTGCGCACATGTAAATATTAATTAATTGTACTCTGATCTCCCTGGTCTATAAAAAGGGCCCTACCCTTTCACACCTTGCCTGAGCGTTGTTGTGTATTCCAATGTTAGTCTTAGTAAATGGTTCCTTAGTAGTATCCTGTTCCCATGCCCTGCTACCTCTATCCCGTATCCCGTGCTGTATTTGTTCCTGAGCCTTATGTAGTGTTGGAGTCGTGTTGTGCCATCTGTCACGCCTGCTGTCATACACCACATCTGGTGTCATCTGACACGCCTGATATCATCCGCCACGTGTTGCGTCATCTACCTTTAAGTTCCATCTGTGCCTAAGCCTCTGCCACTGTCTGGACTATTTCAGGTACTCTTGTGCTAGGAATTTGTATAGAATTTTTAGACTGTTTGGCCAGCTGCTACTCAGCTACAGCGGTGCGGCGTCGTGGGTCCACATACCCACAGATCGTGACAGTACGCTCAGGCCATGGACCCCGCTGGTCAACCCAAGACCATGAGGACGTCACAAGTCATGCAGGTAGATATGTGAGAACTCAGGTCACGACAGGACCAACTCCTCCAGGTGGTGAACGCCATTGCGCATCGGCTGGATGCCAGTTGTAGCCTTCACGGCACCTGCTCCTGTTGCTCCTACTGTTTCTCCTGCTACACCTCCTGTCAATACTAGTGCTGATCCCCGATTCTCCCTGCCACTACCTCCTCACTATGACGGAGACGCGAGGACCTGCGGGGGATTTCTGAACCAATGCCAGATCCACTTCAGACTGCATGCAAAGGCCTTTCCTTCTGATGATGCAAGGATCACCTTCATAATCTCTCTCCTTATTGGCAAGGCCCTGGCATGGGCGAACCCCATTTGGGAACATCAGGGACCAGAGACCCGTGACTTACAGTGTTTCTTACAGACTTTCCGTACAGTATTTGAGGAACCTGGGGGAGTCTCTTCTGCAGCTGCACCTCTGCTGACATCTACGTGGGCGAGTACGCCATTTAGTTTCATACTCTGGCTGCAGAACTGGCGTGGAACAACGAGGCCTTGGTGGCTGCATTTTGGCAGGGACTCATTATTCAGGCCACCCGGATTGACATGAGGTTCCTGGAACGGTCCCAAGAGGTTCGCCGGGACAGAAGATTCCCTGGGCTTGCTCCTACTTTCCAGCAACCCCTGCTGCCCTCATGAGTTGTTCCACCAGAGGAGCCTATGCAAGTGGACCGGCTTAAATTGTCAGCCCGGCAGAGACAGGGCAGACGCACTTCGGGACTCTGTCTGTATTTCGGCCTCGGAGGCCATTTTGTGCGTTTGTGTCCCCAGAAGCCCAAAAACTCCAGTGCCTAGTATTGGTTGGAGAGACAACCCTAGGCAGAATGGCTCCAAATAAAAACTTCTCTCCCAAACTGTCCATTCCCGTGACCGTAGTGTCTGGCGAGAAGACGCACCGGGTCTCTGCCTACTGGACTCAGGGTCCGCGGCAAACTTTATCCAACAAGACCTAGTGGGTCATCTCCAGTTGCCCACAGTCCTTCTCGAGATGTTTCTGGCTGTTGCCTCGGTGAATGGACTTCCTCTGCCCGATCCGATCGTGTCTGAGGCCAAGACACTGAAGCTCCAAGTTGTAGCCCTTCATACTGAACTGATTAAATTTTTTGTCTTGCCCTAAAGCCGTCAATCCTATTTTGCTGGGTCTGCCTTGGCTCCGGTTACATTCCGGAGAAGTTCTCCAATGGGGCTCCAAATGTCTCCACATTTGCCTGTTACAGATCCATCCTGTCCAGCCTTCTCTGCCTCAGTCAGAGGCAGGATTACCTCCTCATTTTGCTCTGTTTGCGGATGTCTTCAGCAAGAAGGAGGCTGAGATGTTTCCTCCAAACCGGTCTTACAACTGTCCAATTGAACTGGTCCCAGACGCTTCACCTTCCCCGTGGACGGATGTGCCCTCTCTCTTTGCTGGAGACCCAGTCCATACCAGCCTATGTCAAGGAGAATCTGGAGAGGGGCTTCATACGAAAATCCTCCTCCTCGGCCAGAGCTGGGTTCTTCTTCATTAAAAACAAAAGACGGATCTCTTCGACCCTGCATTGACTACCATGGTCTCAACCAGATCACATTTAAGAATAAATACCCATTGCCACTAATATCCGAATTATTTGACCGTATACGAGGAGCCAGGATTTTCTCTAAACTGGACTTGCGTGGGGCTTACAACTTGATCCAAATCCGTCGAGGTGACAAGTGGAAGACGACATTCAACACTCGAGATGGGCACTACGAATACCTGGTGATGCCCTTCTGTCTGTGTAACGCTCCCGCGGTCTTCCAAGAATTTGTGAATGATATCTTCTGAGATCTCCTCTATGTCTGCGTTGTGGTCTATCTCAATGATATTTTGATCTTCTCCCCAGATCCGACGACACATCGGAGGCATGTCCGTCAAGTTCTGTTGCGATTAAGGGAAAATCGTCTGTATGTCAAGCTGGAGAAGTGCATTTTTAAAAAAAAATTCCTGCCCTTCCTGGGCTACATCATCTCGGATCAGGGCCTCAAGATGGATCGTGAGAAAGTGAAGTCCGTCCTGGAATGACCATGTCCTCAGTGCCTGCGGTCCATACAGTGTTTCTTGGGATTCTCTAACTTCTACCAGCAATTTCTCGTCACTGACGGCTCCCATCTCTACCCTTGATAAGAAAGGTATGAACGCCAAGGTGTGGACTCCAGAGGCAGAATCAGCATTTAATAGCCTCAAGAGTGTCTTCACTTCATTTTCTATCCTCCATCATCCTGACGTGTCTCGACAATTCTCGTTGGAGAGGGACGCTTCCTCTGTTGGTGCAGGTTCACTTCTGTTACAGAGAAGCTTGAAAGGAAAAGCAGTAGTGTGTGGCTATTACTCTAGACTTTTTTCTCTCGTAGAGCGAAATTACTCTATTGGCGATCGGAATTTACAGGACATCAAGTTAGCACTGGAGGAGTGGAGACATCTGCTAGAGGGCACAGTTCATCCGAACCTGATATACACCGACCACAAGAATCTTACCTATCTCCAGTCGGCTCAACGGCTAAACCTCCGTCAAGCCAGGTGGTCACTGTTCTTCACCCGTTTCCAGTTTATGCTCCACTACCGTCCCGCTGACAAAAATGTGGGGGCCGATGCCCTGTCCAGGTCATTTGAAACAGAGGACAACCTAAAAGCGAATCAAAGAAAAGTTACATGACCCTCAAAGAAATAGTATACCAATAATATACAAGAATACAAAAATCTTTATTAAATATAGTACACAATCACATAATACAGGATAAAAAAGGAACCATACACGGAAGAGTTTATACAGCAGGGTCAGATGGAACAGACCATGAACACACAGAGTCAACCATCCAAAAATGGCTAAAGCACACGCTAAAATAACCCACAGGAGAAAAGATAAACGTGGGCACAGGATAGCCAAGACCCCACATATAATCAAAATGCTGCCTAACTAGTGAACAGTGATGAATAGCTAGACTAAAAGAGCCCTAACAATACATAAAGGCACTAATGGCCAAGGGACTCAACCTAACCCTAGCTAATATTAATATATAGGAAGAAGAGGCCACATACCCTGGGACATGATGGAAAGCAGTGCACAAGTACCAAGGTGGACGGATGAGTGAACGCCTCATTTGAAACAGAGGACACTGTGGAGACCCCTCAATGTATCATAGACCCGTCCTGCATTGTTATTGCTAATCCCCTGCAAGTTAGATACAGCCCTCCGGGGAGGACTTTTGTTTGTTTGGCAGACAGGAGGAGAATCCTTCACTGGGGACACAGCTCCAAACTGGCTGGGCACACTGGTGTTCATAAGACTCGAGACATGATAGCTCGCCATTTCTGGTGGCCCATGCTTCCCAAAGATATTGTGGATTTTGTCTCTTCCAGCACTGTATGTACTTCTAATAAGGTTGCTTACTCCAAGCCTGCTCCAAACTCTGCCTGTACCCAACGTTCCCTGGCAGCGTATTACAATGGACTTTGTCACAGATCTTCCTCCCTCAGTAGGATGCAATACTGTCTGGGTGGTGGTGTATCGGTTCCCGAAGATGACACATTTTACTCTGCTGACCGGCCTACCTTCTGCTCCTCGACTGGCAAATCTCTTCATTCTGCACATCTTCCGCTTGCATGGCTTGCCCCCTCATATAGTGTCTGATCAAGGGGGGGGGGGGGGGTTCAGTTTACCTCAAAATTCAGGAGTGCCCTCTTTAAACTCTTAGATATGAAATTGGACTTTTCTTCGGCCTACCATCCTCAGTTCAATGATCAAGTTGAGAGGATTACCCAAATTATGGAGAATAATCTTCGTCACTTCATCTCCTTGCAGCATGATGACTGGGTACAGCTTGTTCCATGGGCCGAATTCTCGTATAACAAACACACAAGTGAGTCCACTACTTCCACGCCATTCTATATTGTCTACGGCCAAGATCAACAAATTCCTCATCCTGTTCCTGCTACATCTCATGTACCCGGAGCTGACTCTGCATTTGGGGACTTTCTACGAATCTGGCAGAGAACCCGGTCCTCTATTCTGCTAGCAGTCAATCGCATGAAGGGAAAAGTGGATACAAAAAGAAGAGAGCCGCCTCCGTTTCTTCCTGGAACCAAAGTCTGGCAGTCCTCAAGGAACATTAGTTTGAAGGTGCCTCATACAAATTTGCTCTCAGGTTCCTCGGAACCCTTTGAGATCCTGCAACAGATAAACCCTGTCTCCTATAAGCTTTAGCTGCCTCCTACCCTCAGAATCTCCAACTCCTTTCATGTGTCCCTCCTGAAACATGTGTTTGAGGTAAAGAAGATCCTGGACTGCAAGAGGGTGGGAGTAAGGACTTTCTATTTGGTGGACTGGAGAGGGTTTGGTCCTGAGGAGAGGTCCTGGGAAGCAGAATAATTAATTAATTATCCCCAGATCACCCTGGACTATAAAAAGGGCCCTGCCCTTTCACTTCTTGCCTGAGCATTGTTGTGTATTCCCATGTTAGTCTTAGCAAATGGATCCTTAGTCGTATCCTGTTCCCAGTGTTCCTATGATCTGCTACCTGTATCCCATGCTGTATTTGTTCCTGAGCCTTATCTAGTGTTTGAGTCGTGTTGTGTCATCTGTCACGCCGGCTGTCATACACCACGTCTGGTGTTATCTGCCATGCTTGATATCATCCACCACGTGTGGCTTCATCTACCTTCAAGTTCCATCTGTGCCTAAGCCTCTGCTACTGTCTGGACTATTACAGGTACTCTTGTGCTAAGACTTTGCATAGACTTTATAGACTGTTGTTTGGCCAGCTGCTACTCCGCCACGGCGGTGCGGCATAGTGGGTCCAGATACCCAAGGATCGTGACAGTCGCAATACACAGCGCCATCTGTGTGCCCTGCTGTCCTAGGTACATACACTGCTTTATCTAGTGCAGAGTATGTGCATGGAGATGCATATTGTACAGTACAAAGATTAAAGAGGGAAACAGAGGTCGAAGGGTGAGCTTGCGTGCCAAGTCAAGTGTTATTAAAGGAAAGCTGTCTTCACGTTACTTACTATATTTTGTGTGCTTTATTTATAGGACATTATGTCCTATGTAAAGGTTTACCCATTTCCGGTAGCTGCTTTTCTGCATGTTACTTCTGCAGAAGTGTCTGCATGTCTGGAAGTAAGTAATATGCTCACGATAGATTTCTCTCTCTCTCTCAGGACAAAGTGCTCTTTAGAATTTCTTTTTTTGCTTAGTAAAAAGGGCATATAACACAATCGATAACGTATATCAAAGTAGTAATGTTCGCTTTAAATAAAAAATCACAGATTTACAAAAAAATGTTTTATGTATAGTATAGTGAGTTGCTTGCTCCCTGGTGGTCTAAGGCAGTGACTGGATTATTACAAGCTTCTCTAGAGGTAGAGAAGGGGTTATTGCCAGTATACCTGTTGTTGTAGGGCATTGGAGTGTTTAATGTCATCTTTTCTGGTGGTCTAGGGCACTGGAAGGTTTCATGCCAACTTCCCTGGTGGTTTAGGTTAGTGAATTGGTAATGCCAGCTTCCCTGGTAATCTAGGGTAATTGAGAAGTTAGTGCCAACTACCCTGGTGGTCTTGGGTAGTAAAGAGGTCAAAGTAACTGTGTAGAGCCTGGACAGCATAGTAATTCTGGGTCCCCAATGTAGTGGGCTAAAGAGTGGCTTAAAGAAAAAATAACACTCAGCCTCTATTCCCCCCATGACTCTTCTTCTAGATGCCGCTTTAGAATGTAGTGGGTGGACTAACGCTGGTAAGAGACGTTATCAACTGTGCCTGTCGGCCTGCTCCATTCCCTAGCCTGTGCTGATGTCTAATTTTAGGCGTTAGCACAGTGTGGAGCAATGTCTAAAGTCTTGACTTTCAGACTACCGCTTCCCTGGTGGTTGCCATGACTACATATGAAAGCGCTCTAAGTGCGAGCCTATTGAGGAAAGGTTTTTAGGAGCTGAATATAGCTTGTGAGTCTTGACATAATATCTAAAGTGACTGTTAATTGAGGGGGTTATGACTGGTGATCAGTAGTTTTCTAACCTCCCCCAGGCTCCAGTGATACCTTTGTAGCTTCTGACAGGAAGCTGCATCTGGTGTGCACATTACATTAAGCCTCCCCTTACTGCCCTGCAATGATCATAGAAAATACAAAGAAGATCAGCACAAAAAAGTAATAAAGCCTTTGTAAAGATTTAGAGGGTGCAAGCCTCCGGACCGTGACCTCCGGTTCCAAACATTTAGAAATTCAAAGGGTAGGCAGCACTTCACACCAAGCGACTTCAAGTGAAAAAAATGATAAACAGTGCAACGTTTCATCCGGCAGCAAGGGCCTTTCTCAAGCAGTATCAACAATGTGCATAATGTGGTTTATTAAAAGGCTAAGTGTCTTAAACACCTTTATTTTTCACATTTACCAGTATGGACTGAGTGATGTCACCAGCTTTGCATAATCAGCCTTTTGGACTAAAGACACACACGCTTTTTAGCAAGATCTGGTCTTGCTAAAATTGGCATCCTTTAGTCCGGAAGGCGTGTTATATATTATGTCTCCCTTATTTTAGTCCTCCTTTTCCTTACTAGAGAAATAGCCTGAAAAAACTGCATTAAAACTGCAAAGTGTAAATTGGGCCTTAGAGCACATTGATAAATCTACTATTCTACTCCTTCTTTAAGGGCAAAGTTCTTATAACAGGTCATGTATGATATACTATTTTGCAGCTTTTGATAATGTGTTTTTTGTAATATTGCAAAACTGATTTTGAGTTATACCTTGATCCATTTATTTCCTTTAACATTTATGAATTCTTGCTAAACTAGTTGCCAGTTTCATAAAGTCATCATCTTTGACAAGTTGTTGGAACTTTAAGGGTATGTTCACACGCAGTGAGCAAAAACGTCTGAAATTACGGAGCTGTTTTCAGGCAAAAACAGCTCCTGAATTTCAGACATTTTTGCAAGTACACGCTTTTTTCGCGGCATCCATTACAGACGTAATTGGAGCTGTTTTTCAGTGGAGTCAATGAAAAACGGCTCCTAAAACGTCCAAAGAAGTGACATGCACTTCTTTGATGCGGGCGTCTTTTTACACGCCGTCTTTTAACAGCGACGCGTAAAATTACACCTCGTCTGAACAGAACATCGTAAAACCCATTGCAAGCAATGGGCAGATGTTTGTAGGCGTAATGGAGCCGTCTGTTCAGGCTTAATTTGAGGCATAAAACGCCCAAATTACGTCTGAAAATAGGCAGTGTGAACATACCCTTACACGCACAGATTTTTATTAAATCATCACATGTTTTATATGAATGTAGGTATAATGCAAAGAGCACCCTGTGGATTTCCAGTTTAGCATAAGACTTTTATTAACTTTATAAATAATACAGTTACATAGAAATTAATTGTGACTAGTACTACTGGATAAAGGCCAGCAACAAAGATAAAATGACCTTGACCAAGACTGTATGTCGTTCCTTATACAGGGTAAGCACACAATAAAACCCTTATAAATTACCTAAAAATGGTTTATAGTAATTCAGCACGTGTTAAAACTGTAAAAGATGGTGCTCTAAAAATTAATTATTTAGTAAGCAATAAGGATCTGATTCAAGAGTTGGCATTACTCTTTTACATTCTGTCAGGACTGAAACACCAACTGCAGCAATGGATTTCACCCTTTCTGGTGCTCTATCAGCACAGTGCAGCTGTTGTATCAGCTAGTGAGAATGCCAGCTACAGTACAAATGCAACACCGAGAAATGTAGGTCACAGTTTTTCAGTAACTAGTGGAGTACACTTAGAATACATAGTACTGATATATGCAAGCCTTTTTTTTTAAACTGTCTGTTATAATACTTAAAGTTATAAGTGCATATAAAGCTATAGCTACTGATTTGTATATAATTAGATAACTCAGTTTGCAGGAATCTATGAGCTGCAAACTGTATTTGTTCTAGGGCAGGAGTGGGGAACGTCCGGCCCGCGGGCCGTATAAGGCCCGCAAGATCATTTAGTCTGGGCCGACCTCACTCAGACCGCGCTGCCTAAGCGTCATTTGCTACTTCGCTCTGTCCGCCCTACTCATTTACATTTAGGAGCAGGAGGAGGGCGTATGGAGCCAAGTATGACGGCGGCGGTCTGAGTGAGGTCAGTGCGTGCCGGCCCCAGAGTGGACCAGTTCGGTCACCTGACCTGAATCACCTGACCTCACGTCAGTGAAATGATGTCAGGTGACTGGTCCACTCCCGAGCCGGCACAGTCCAGTCACCTGACCTCACGTCAGTGATGTGAGGTCAGGTGACTGGACTGGTATCCTCCATTCTGTGCTTGGCTCCGTACGCCCTACTCACTCACATTTAGGCACAGGAGGAAGGCGGATGGAGCCAAGTATGGCGGCGATCTGAGTGAGGCCAGTGCATTCAGGCCCGGGAGTGGACCAGTCCAGTCACCTGACGTGAAGTCAGGTGACTCAGGTCAGGTGACTGGACTGGTCCACTCCCGGGCCGGCACGCACTGACCTCCTCACTCAGACTGCCGCATCCTCATTCACTAGTAGTGAATGACAGTACATGGCTCCATCAGCACTCCTCCTGCTCCTGACCCAAAATTTTTTAACTTAGCTGAGGCCTAAATGTAGAAATTTAGCTGTAGTGTAGACATAAGACCTGTCTGAAGTGAGGTCAGGTGACTTAAAGGGGTTTTCCCATCAAGGACATTTATGTTATATCCACAGGATATCCTCAGAAAAAGCATGGTTGAACAGCAGCACACGTCTCCCAAATTTCTCTTGAGAAAGACCCTCCACTTATCATGGGTCGAAACTTTGCCATTTTTTACTGGATGTTTGACCAATAAAATAATATATTGATTGAAATTTGGGAGACGTGTGCTGCTGTTCAACCATGCTTTTTCTGAGGATTACATTATGTCAGACTGGGTTTGTCTGATTTTAGAGCGTGACACCGCTCCTGATATCGGGATTTGTGCTGCTTCAAATACTTTATTTTTTGGATTATGTCCACAGGATATGTCATAAATGTCAGATAGGTGCGGTTCCCAGATCAATCTCTAGAATGGGGCCCCCTAAACCCCGTTCTACCTCTTTGTGCTGTGGCTGAAGCTTGTGATTCCTGACCATGAAGAAGAAAACAGTGTAGCTCGCTGAGCTACGCTTTTTATGTAAGTCCCATAGAGCTGAATGGTAGTTACGAAAACAGCATAACTCGCATGCTATGCTGCTTCCGTAACTGCCATTCACTACTATGGGAGTTACGGAAACAGCGTAGCGCAGCGAGCAACGCGGTTTTCTTCTTCATGGTCGGAAATCAGCCAGATCACAGAGAGTGATATCCAGTGGATATGTCATAAATGTCCCTGACGGGAAAACCCCTTTCAGTAAGTCGGAACAGTAAGTCAACAGTAAGTCAACTCCATTGGCCTGGCAGCTGTAACGTCCGTGGTCGCTGACCACAAACTCCTTCCATCCAGTCAACGCCCTTCTCTCCAGAGATGTCTGCACATACGGCCGTCCTGTTCCACAGTGACCACCAGTGTGCGCTTGCGAGCTCAGTCCAGACTTAAGAAGCCAAAGCGCACGCAGGTGGGAGATTGTGCTGATTGCTCCTAGAGCACCCTGGGCTATAAGAAGGGCTGTGCGCCTCCCTGCAATGCCTGAGCATTGTTTGTCATATCCAAAGTTTGTCTGTGCAAATGGTCTCCTAGTATTTTCCAGTTCCCAGTGTACCCCGTACCTGTATCCTGTGCTATACTGGTCAAGTGCCGTGCTGAGCTGTAGTTGTGCTGTGCTGTATTCCACGCCTGTCCTGCTAATCCACGCCTGACGTCTACCTGCTGCCTAGTCCCAGCCGAGCCTGTCTTGCTACTGTCCGAGCTGTCACAGGTACACTATATGAACTATAGACTGACCTGCGCCCTGTTGGCCAGCTGCCATACCGTCAAGGCGGCACGGCCCAGTGGGTCCACGAACCCAACGTGACAGTACGCAGGGACCTGTATTAGATTTTTGAACCAGTGCCAGATCCACTTCAGCCTGTATGCAAGGACATTTTTGTCTTATGGCGCAAGGGTCGCATTCATTATCTCTCCCCTCACTGGCAAGGTCCTTGCATGGGTGAATCCTATCGGAGAGAGACAAGGACCAGAGACCCGTGACTACCCGGGGTTCCTCCGGACATTTCGCACAGTGTTTGAGGAGCCTGGATGAGTCTCGTCTGCAGTGGCTTCCTTGCTGAACCTACACCAAAGAGACACCTCCGTGGGCGAGTACGCCATCCACTTCTGCACCCTGGTGGGAGAACTGTTGTGGAACAATGAGGCCCTGGTGGATACATTCTGGCAGGGACGGTCTCCTAAGATTAAGGACGAACTTGCCGCTCAAGATCTACCGTCTACCCTGGATGACCTCATCCTTCTGGCCACCCGGATTTATATAAGGATTCGAGAACGGCTCCAAGAAGCTTGTCGGGAGGGAGGCCTCCCTAGTCCGGTCTCTACCTTGCAGCGACCCCTGCTGTCCTCTGATTCCGACCCTCCTAAGGATTCTGTGAGAATGAACCAGTGTGAGCTTTCTACCCAGGAGAGACAACGCAGATGCACTTTGGGACTCTATATTGCGGCCTCGGAGGCCATCTTGTGCGTCTGTGTCCCCAAAAGCCCCAAAGCCTAGGGTTGGTAGGAGAGACAACCTTGGGTAAAGAAAGACTTCCATCTAAATTATCCATCCCCGTGACCATAGTGTCCGCCGAGAAAACACATCGGTTCTCTGCGTATCTGCACTCTGGATCCGCTGCTAATTTCATTCGTAGAGATCTGGTGGATCGTCTCCAATTGTCCACTACCCCTCTGGAGAGGCCGCTGGTGGTTGCATCTGTGAATGGACTACCTCTGCCAGACCCAGTTATTGCTGTGACCAAGCCGCTGAGGCTCCAAGTAGGAGCTCTCCACTCCGAGCTCCTCTCGTTCTTTGTCTTGTCCAAAGCCATTAACACCGTGCTGCTGGGCCTGCCTTGGCTCCGACTACATGCCCCAGTCCTGGACTGGAACTCTTGAGAGGTACTCCAGTGGGGCCCCGAGTGTCACAACCGTTGCCTGGTACAGATTCGTTTGGCTCAGCCTCCTCTGTCCCAGTCATTGGCAGGATTACCTGGTTATTATGCTGCATTTTCGGACAAGAGGGAGGCGGAGACGCTGCCCCCACACTGCGCGTATGACTGTCCTATCTAGCTGATTCCTGGTGCATCCCTTACCTGTGGTAGGGTATATCCTCTCTCCTTGCCAGAGACTTTGTCCATGTCCGCCTAGGTTAAAGGGAACTTGGAGAGGGGCTTCATACGGAAATCTTTCTCCCCGGCAGAAGCTGGGTTCTTCTTCGTCAAGGAAAAGGAAGGTTCCATGCGTCCTTGTATCGACTACCGGGGTCTCATCCAAATCACGTTGAAAAATAAGTATTCGTTGCCATTAATCTCAGAACAGTTTGATCGTCTACTTGGTGCCAAGATTTTTTCCAAACTAGACCTGAGTGGGGCTTACAACCTAATCCGGATTCGCCGGGGTGACGAATGGAAGACTGCATTTAACACCCGTGACGGACACTATGAATATCTAGTAATGCCCTTCGGCCTGTGTAATGCTCTCGCAGTCTTCTAGGAGTTAGTTAATGAAATCTTCCGTGACCTCCTCTATGTTTGTGTAGTAGTCGATCTTTTTTTTTAAATCAGATAATTTTTTATTGAAGTTTCAAAATTATATAGTACAAAACATATTAAACAAACCCTATGCCAAACCCTCCCCCCAGGCACCATCACAAAATTCCAAATTAGATAGTATATGAAATAGAAATTGTACCAAATATCGAATACGTTATTCACAAAATACAAGGTACATGGGACAGATCATTTTCCAAATGTCAAGTAGCTTAATCATCTACAAGCATGTATAATACAAAACAGATATAATATATGGCAGATATTTAATCCTCTCTATTTCCCCCCTTCTCCTTATCCAACATCTATATACATAACCCCAATACCGTGTAAAGGCTGGCGGTCATACAGAGTCCCTGAATAAATTTTATAATACAGATTCCATTACCCCTACCCATGGCCCCAATATGGATTCGAATTTTTTAAGCGTTTTGCGCTTTACATAGACAACCTTTTCCAATACAATCATTTTATTCACTTTTGCAATGAATTCGCTCCTAGTCGGCGGGGCGCCTTGAATCCAATGTAGTGCAATCAGTTTTCTAGCTATATATAGCAACCTTACAATAGCCAACCGCTCCAAAGTAGAGGGTGGGGTGTCCATAATACATCCCAAAACGCACTCCATAGGAGTCCCTTGCAACACAGGTCCATAGGCCTCCTGAATCACCTTCAGTACATCCATCCAGTACGTGGTTAACTGTGGGCAGGACCACAACATATGCATATGGTCAGCCCCCTCTTCCGCGCATCTGGGGCATTTCGAATCACTCCTTACCCCAATATGAAAAATAAATTTAGGAGTCCTGTATACTCTATGGATAATATATATTTGAGAAAGGCGCCCAGCCTCACTAAGAGAAATATTCGGAACTGCTTTCATAATATCTATCCATTGTTCTTCAGAGATGGTACCCATATCTCTTTCCCATTTTTTAGAAGCCATCAGGGGGTATTTATCAAAAAATTTACTGATCAACAACTGATAAATATGTGAAATAACCCCCAATGTAACACTCCCGGTATGTAAAACAGACAACACCCCATCTGCGTGTATTGCCAAATCCACCGCCTTCTTCTGGGCATCAAAAGCATGTCTTATCTGTAAGTATTGATAGAGGGAATTTCGAGCTAATTCAAACTCCTCTTGGATCTGTTGAGACATAAAGGATGCCTCTTGCTTTCCAACCCTCAAATCCTTCAAGAGAGAAGAATTCCGGAAGTGCCTTATTCCCCCATAAAGGTGTAAAAATTGTGCAAACCCCCATATCTCTAATAGCTCGGACCTTATCCCATACTTTACGCATTAGTGTATATGTGGGCGTATTCCTGCCCGCCAACATAGAGTGACCTGCCTCCAAAACTGAGAATAAAACAGATGGTCCAAACTGTGCCTGTAGAATCGATCCATTGGATCCCTTTGATAAAATTTCCCCCCACCCCTTAAAGTGCTGACATTGGGAGGCAAGAAAATATATCCAAGGGTTGGGTAGGGCCAAACCACCATCATGCTTTGCGCGCTGTAGAATTTCTAATCTAATTCTTGATCGACCCTTCCGCCATATTAGGTCCCTAAAAAGTGCATTAATATAATAAAAGTTGCGTAATGAGATCCATACAGGGGAGTTATGTAAAATATACAATAATTGTGGCATTAGGATTATCTTAATAAGATTGACCCTACCCACAACTGTCAGATGTAATTTACACCAGGCCATTATTTTCATTTTAAATTTGACCAGAAGGGGTTGCAAATTGAGAGAAACATATTCAGAAGGGGAGGTCGAGATCTTGATCCCTAAATATTTAAGATGTTTAACGCGTCCTACAGGTACCTCATGCACCTCTGGTATAGAGCACATTGAATCCACAGGGAGCAGATGGGATTTATCCCAATTTATTTTAAACCCAGACAATGCCCCAAATTTCTCAATTAGGGATATTGTTTCTGCCAGAGAGCTACCCACATCCCCCAAGTATAGAAGCATATCATCTGCATAAAGCGCTACCTTTTCTTGCACCGAGCCATACAAGAAGCCCTTAATATCGTCTGACACACGTATGCGCGCTGCCAAGGGCTCTACTGCCACGGCAAACAGGAGGGGCGATAATGGGCATCCCTGTCTAGTCCCTCTTTCAAGAGCAAACCGGGGAGACAATCCTCCATTTGCCTGTATTCTGGCTGTAGGGCAAGAATACAAGACCTTAATCCATGCTATAAAAGATGGTCCAAAACCCATAGCCTCCAAGGTGCACCAAAGATATTGCCATTCCACACTGTCAAACGCTTTGGCAGCGTCCAGTGAAAAAATGGCTCTTCCACTTACATTGTCTGCACTCAGCTGAAGATTAAAAAATAAACGTCTCAAATTCATGTCTGTCGACCTAGCAGGCATAAAACCGGTCTGATCCGGGTGTATAATGGTAGAAATAACACCATTCAACCGCAGAGCTAATACCTTTGCCAGAATCTTAACGGCAGATGTTAATAATGAAATCGGTCGATAAGAATCAGCTAATTGAGGATCTTTCCCGGGTTTCGGCAAGACCACAATAATGGTTTCTTGAATAGAAGCCGGCAAAGAACCACAATCCAATGAATAATGAAATACTTCTAATAATTTGGGCAAGAGCACCTCAGAGTATTTTTTATAAATTTCAACTGGTAGCCCGTCCGCCCCAGGTGCCTTATCATTAGCCATCTGTTTGACCGCTTCTTCCAGTTCCTCCAACGGGTGAGTGGAGAATCCAGAAGTGCCTTGGCGCTTCCTGACAGCTTAGGGAGCTCTGCTTTATTTAAGAATGTATAAATATCAGATGTAGATGGATGCACCTTGGAGGTATATAGGTCTGAATAAAAGTCTCTCAAAACTTTTACAACTTCCAAGTTCTCTGTAACTAAATGGCCCTCCGCCGTTTTTAAAGCAGTGATATGTGTTACCCCCTGTTGTGCCTTTGCTACCACTGCTAGCATATGACCATCCTTTTCTCCTTCTTCAAAGGTATTCTATGCAAAAAACTGCCGTTTTCTGCTCGCTACAGCTAACAGATGTAAATTAAGTGCCTCTTGTGCTCTTCGCAAACTCATTTGCTGCACCACAGTAGGATTTAAAATAAATGCCGCTTCGGCCTTACTCATTTCTTCATGTAATCTCGCATCCTCCACCCTAGTAGCTGTTTTGTGCCTGCTAATTGCCTGCATCAACAGGCCTCTCGAATACGCCTTCATTGCATCCCATACATAGGGAACAGAGGAAGAGCCATAATTAATTTGAAAATAGTACTCTAGCCTTTGGGCAATGAAACCTTGCCCATCAACCAAAGTCAGCCAGAAAGGGTTCAGCTTCCAGATTCTCGGGCGTTGGGGACTCTGGTTATTAATATCAACCGTGACCCTAATGGGAGAATGATCTGATAACGTTCTAGGTAGATACTCCACCTGATTAACTAAGGGCATCATACCCTCATTCCCCAAGGCCAGATCTATACGGGATAAAGAAGAATACGTGGATAAACAGCAGGAAAACTCCCGTTCACGAGGGTGTTGTAATCTCCATATATCCAACAACCCTATTTCTTGTACCAATGTACCAAATGGAGTCCCAACCTTCCCTTCACTCCTGTCCCCCTCTCTACATTTGTCCCAGTTGGAATCAAGAATATTATTGAAATCCCCGAGTAGGAGCAAAGGTATCCCTGGTTTATCCGCCACAAAAGACATGGCCTTTAATAAGACTCTATTACAAAAAGGAGGAGGTATTTATATAGATATTATTATAAACATTTTTGAATATATGGTACAAAGTACACAAATATATCGACCTTCTGCGTCCACCTCCATATCCAGACAATTAAATGGAATCTGTTTATGTACTAAAAAACGTACTCCCCTAGAATATACTGAGTATGTAGAGTGACCACTAAATCCCACCCACCTCCTCTTTAGCTGTTGTAATCTTTCAATTATCATATGTGTCTCTTGCAGACAGACAATCGCCGGCTGGTGCTCACTAATAAGTTGAAAAATGGCCTGACATTTTGTGGCATCAGCCATTCCCCTAATATTCCAACTAATAAATCTGACTGAATTCGCCATATTTAGAATAAAACACAATATTTAGCCGTACATGTCTCATCTGTAAACAGCGATGTACAATCCAACTAGGTGCCGACTTTATTCCCAAAATCCCCCCAAAAGAAAACCCCACATATAAACACCGAGAGAGTGGGCGTTGAAATTCCTACTGATGAAATATACAAAACCACAATAGAATGGTACAGATCGTATGACCATTTTATCTTAACACGTATCCTGCATTAAAAATATAACAATAAACTTGCAGGGAATAAAGCCCATCAGTGCTGCCTGAGAGACCAGTAAATAGCAACAGATTAGATCACATATTCATTCCTTTACATTTCATTAATCAAAATACAGGATATATGACCAGCAAAATAGGATATATGAAACATATTTCAGGGCGTCTTGACACATAGTTGCCTCTCGTGTCCATCAAGCCATTGCATGGCCACTTGCGGATTTAAAAAAAATGAATTCCTCCCAAAGCTGCGACACGCAACTTCGCTGGGTATAGCATAGAATACGCCACTTGAAGATTTCTCAGCCTCTTCTTGACATCTAGAAATCTCGCTCTTTTACGCTGTACTTCTGCTGAATAATCCGTAAATATGGACATTTTTCCACCATTTATAACCAGATCCTGTCATTCCCTCGCTTTCCGTTGAATAATATCCCGGTCTTTATAGTTTAGTAACTTAGCCAGTATATGCCTCGGTGGGTGCCCAGGTGGAAATGGGCGAGTCGGCACACGGTGAGCCCGCTCAATAGCAAATAATGGTGTGAAGGTGTCATCCCCAAAAGAAGTACGCAGCCATTTTTCCAGATATTCCGTTTTCAGACCTTCCGATTTTTCCAGTATTCCAATCAGTCTGACATTAGTAGTCTATCTTGATGACATCTTGATTATTTCTCCAGATACTATGACTCATCAGAGACATGTCCATCAAGTTGTGCTGCGGTTAAGGGAGAATCGTCTGTACGCCAAGTTGGAGAAGTGCGTGTTTGAGAAAGATGCTCTACCCTTCATGGGCTACATCATCTCGAATCGAGGTCTCGAAATGGATCCTGAAAAGGTAAAGTCCGTCCTTGAATGGCCACGCCCTCAAGGCTTGAGGGCCATACAGCGCTTTCTGGGATTCGCCAATTTTTACAGGTAGTTCATCTCAAACTTCTCCTATCTCTAACCTCACCAAGAAGGGCATGAACACCAAGGTGTGGACTCCTGAGGCAGAGTCCGCATTCAATAGCCTGAAGAGTGCCTTCATGTCAGCCTCTATCCTCCATCATCCAGATGTTTCTCTACAGTTCTCGTTGGAGGTGGACGCCTCCTCTGTCGGTGCTGGTGCACTCCTGTTGCAGAGAAGTTCCAAGGGCAAATACATGGTATGTGGATATTTCTCTAAGCTCTTCTCTTACGCAGAATGCAACTACTCGATTGGGGATCGGGAGTTACTGGCCATCAAATTGGCTCTGGAGGAGTGGAGACATCTACTAGAGGGCGCAGCTCATCCCATCCTAATTTTTACAGACCAAAAGAATCTCACCTATCTCCAGACGGCCCAACGGCTGAATCCTCGTCAGGCCAGGTGGTTGCTATTCTTTACCAGGTTACAGTTTGAGCTCCATTATCGCCCGGCTGACAAGAATGTGAGGGCCGATGCCTTGTCCAGATCTTTCGAAACTGAGGACACCATGGAAATTCCACAGAATATTATTGATCCGTCTTGCATTGTCTCTGTAAACCCCCTGCAAGTTGGTGACATTCCTCCAGGGAGGACCTTTGTGCGCCTGGCTGACAGAAGGAGAATCCTCCACTGGGGACACTCCTCTAGACTGGCAGGTCACGCGGGGACCCGTAAAACTCGAGATCTGATTGCCCATCTTTTCTGGTGGCCCACGCTGCCCAAAAACATTATGGACTTTGTTTCTTCCTGCTCAGTGTGTGCAGCTAACAAGGTCGCTCACTCCAGACCTGCTGGCCTTCTCCAGCCATTGCCTGTGCCCGATGCGCCCTGGCAGCATATAGCTATGGACTTTGTTACGGACCTGCCTCCCTCTGCGGGATGCAGTACTGTCTGGGTGGTGGTGGACCGATTTTCAAAGATGGCCCACTTCGTTCCGCTAACCGGTCTTCCGTATGCTCCTCAACTGGCAAACTTTTCATCCAACACATCTACCACCTGCACTGCTTGCCGAGGCATTATGTGTCTGATCGGGGGGTTCAGTTCACCTCAAAGTTCTGGAGAGCCCTCTGCGGACTCCTCAGTGTGATGTTGGACTTTTCCTCAGCCTACCATCCTCAGTCCAATGGTCAGGTCGAGAGGATCAATCAGATCTTGGAGAACTACCTACACCACTTCATCTCCAAGCAGCAAGATGACTGGGTGCAGCTGCTTCCGTGGGCTGAGTTCTCATATAATAATCACACCAGCGAGTCCACAAGGAATACACCGTTCTTCATTGTCTACGGCCAACACCCACAAATTCCTCTCCCGGTGCCCGATACGTCCGAGGTACCAGCGGCTGACTCTACTTTTAGAAGACTTCCGGCAGATCTGGCAGCAGACTCGATCCCCCATTCGACCGCATGAAACGGAAGGCTGACACAAGGAGAAGAGAACCTCCTCAATTTCTCCCTGGCACGAAGGTCTGGCTGTCCTCTAGGAATATCCGACTAAGGGTGCCATCATACAAATTTGCTCCCAGGTTCCTCGGACCCTTCGAGATCCTACAGCAAATCAACCCTGTCGCCTACAAGCTTCGGCTGCCTCCTACCCTCAAGACCCACAACTCCTTCCATGTCTCCCTTCTGAAGCCGGTGGTTCTGAACCGCTATACTCCTAGCCCTGTGGTCCTTCAGACACCTTTGAGGTTAAGGAGATCCTGGACACTAAAAAAGTAAGAGGAAGAACCTTTTACTTAGTATATTGGAAGGGATTTGGTCCAGAAGAGAGGTCCTGGGAGCCAGAAGAGAATCTCAATGCTCCTACCCACATTAAGAGGATTCTCTCTCGTTATGATCCCAAGAGGAGGGAGCATAAGCGGGGGGATACTGTAACGTCCGTGGTCGCTGACCACAAACTCCCTCCATCCAGTCGACGCCCTTCTCTCCAGAGATGTCTACACATACGGCACTCCTGTTCTACAGTGACGCTCGCGAGCTCAGTCCAGACTTAAGAAGCCAAAGTGCACGCAGGTGGGAGATTGGGCTGATTGCTCCCAGAGCACCCTGGGCTATAAGAAGGGCTGTGCCCCTCCCTGCAATGCCTGAGCGTTGTTTGTCGTATCCAAAGTTTGTCTATGCAAATGGTCTCCTAGTGTTTTCCAGTTCCCAGTGTTCCCCGTACCTGTATCCTGTGCTATACTGGTCAAGTGCCGTGCTGAGCTGTAGTCGTGCTGTACTGTATTCCACTCCTGTCCTGCTAATCCACGCCTGACGTCTACTTGCTGCCTAGTCCCAGCCGAGCCTGCCTTGCTACTGTCACGGAGCGGGTTAGTGGACCCACTAGGCCGTACCGCCGCAGCGGTGAGGCAGCTGGCCAAACAACAGGACACCCCAGAAATACAATGTCCCGCACAAGGGTACCTGAATAGTCCAGATGGTGGCCGCAGCTCTGGCACAGATGAGATGGGTGCAGCAGATGGCGCCAAACGTGGCGGATGACACAGGAGCCGCAAGTTGCGCCAGACGTGGCGGATTCCTCCGGACGTGGCAGATAACACAGGATGTGGCGGATTCCTCCGGACGTGGCAGATGACACAGGACGTGGCGGATTCCTCCAGACGTGGCAGATGACACAGGACGTGGCGGATTCCTCCAGACGTGGCAGACGACACAGGACGTGGCGGATTCCTCCAAACGTGGCAGATGACACAGGACGTGGCAGATTCCTCTGGACGTGGCAGATGACACAGGACATGGCAGATTCCTCTGGATGTGGCAGATGACACAGGACGTGGCACGACTTGATACTAGGGCAAATCACGGGAAACAGGAACGGGGAACAAGGTACGGGTAACAACAGGAACGGGAAACACTAAGGGACCATTTGCAAGACAGACTGTGAAAACTAACAACGCTCAGGCATCGAACTAGGGGGCTGGACCCCTCTTATAGCCCAGGGTACTCACGGGTCAAAGGTCGTTCAAGATGTCCGGTGCGCGCGCTGCCCCTTTAAGAGCGGGGACGAGCGTGCGCGCGCACCCTGTGGGCTCCGGCGGAGGTGAGTGGATGCGAGCGCTGGCGTCTCCTGAGGAGGAGGCTGGGGCCAGCGCTTGCCAACTCGTGGCTGCGGCTGTCAGCGGGAGGCTGGAGCTGACAGCCCGCAGCCACAGACATTACACCAGGAAATAGTATTAGCATTTATATATATCCCACCCCCATTTTCATTGGATGTGCTAAATATATTATATAAATTTATGGAATATAGAAGGGGGATTCCATTATTGGTAGCAGGGGATTATAATTGCGTAGTTAATGAAGAACTTGACAGGGTGAGGTCTGGAAGCGTAAAATCTAGGGCTATTTGTACCCCTCTTAAGAAGTATATAACAGAAATAGGTTGGATGGATTTTTGGAGAGAGGTGCACCCCAATTTAGAACAATACTCTTGTTACAATAAGTCTAGGGGTACTTTGTCAAGGATAGATATGGTTCTGGGGTTCCCCGGAGCCTATTCATTAATACATTCTATAACATACGAACCTAGATCGGTGTCCGATCATTCCCCCTTATTGTTGAAGCTAAAGTTGGGAAAATATATATCTAGGGTATCTCGGATAAGTATACACCCTCAGTGGATGGACATATTAACAACACATGAGGAAATAGAGAGTTAACTGAAGGAATATTTAAACTTCAATCAGGGGACAGCAGTTAAGGGGGTGGTCTGGGATACATTAAAAGCATTTTTGAGGGGGCTATTGAAGAGATACATTGTTCAGGCTAAAAGAAGATTTAGAAAAGAGGAAGAACAGGCTAGTATAGAGGAATACAATTCTGAGAGGGAATATCAGAGGAGGAAAGATATAAGTGCAAAGGAAGATTGGAGAGGGGCATGTGGGGTGCATGAGTTAGTGCTGTTACGTAAGGCACAAAGTCGGTAAATTTTTTGGATAAAAGAATATATGTAGAGGGAGGTAGACCAGGTAAGCTTCTGAGTAATATGATTATGGGGAAGGAAAATCACACGATAATTCCAGCTATAAGAACACAGGAAGGTAAAGTGGTAAATAGGGCACAAGAGAAAGGCAGGACATTTTATAGACACTATAAACATCTGTATACTTCAGAGGCACAGACAGATCAGGATATAATTAAAGGACACTTGGGTGAAATCTCATTACCTTCTCTAACACAGGAAAAAAGAGGACTATTGGAAAAGGAGATATCAGTGGAGGAAGTGATGGAGGTGATTTGGAAATCACCAAAATCTAAGACACCAGGTCCTGACGGCCTTCCATATGATATATATCAGAACTATGGACATATAGTGGCTCCACTCTTGGTGGATATTTTTAATTAGACTTTGGAGGGCCCTGGTCTTCCTGCTTCTATGAGGGAGGCGTTAATAATATTGATTTTGAAATCTGAGAAGAATGCTTTGGATCCTGGAACTTACCATCCGATTTCATTGTTGAATACGGACGTTAAGATCCTGGCCAAAATTCTGTCTCTTCGTTTGGCGGGAGTTATTTCATCATTGGTCAAGGAGGACCAGTGTGGCTTTATGCCGGGGGAGTCAACATCAACTATTATCCGCCAACTGTTTGGTAATATGGAGTTAGGAGTAGATAAGACACGTGGAGACTGCTCCATCCTGTCATTAGACGCAGTGAAAGCGTCTCCGGTCCTTCCTATGGGAAGTGTTGGTAAAATATGGTTTTGGAAGTAGGTTTATAAGCTGGGTAAGGGCCCTATATAGGGAACCTGTAGCCAGGGTCCTGGTGAACGGAGTTCCAACGGAATCCTTTTCTTTGTCTCGGGGCACGAGGCAGGGATGTCCCCTCTCCCCAGTCATCTTTGCTCTGGTCATTGAAACTTTGAAAATAAGGTAAAATCCGTCAGGATGAGGGAGTAGAGGGATTTGGATGTGGGGCGAGAAGCGACAAGATATCTCTCTATGCAGATGACATTTTAATTTATGTAAATAGACCTGCCCGCACATTGAGGAGAATAATGCAATTAATTAAAAAAATTGGGGATCTTTCGGGACTTCAGATTAATTGGACAAAATCAATAATAATGCCTCTGGAGAAGGAGGAAATGTGATTTGATAAAATTAAAGTAGTGGGTAAAGGAGAGGCATTTAAATATTTGGGAGTGATGGTGTCACAGGATGTATCCAGTTACTTTGATTTGAATCTTGTTCCGCTGGTAAAGAAATTGAGGGGAAGATTTAAAATTTTGGAAAAGGCTCCCATTATCAATGACGGATAGGATTGCCTTGCTGAAAATGATAGCACTGCCTCAGATCCTGTATGTGCTCAATAACTGTCCAATCTGGGTGTGGGAAAAATGGTTTAAAATTATTGAGAGTTTGGTAAGGGATCTGATATGGGGAGGAAGAAAACATAGGGCTAAGCTCAGCCTACTTATTTTAGAAGGAAAGAAGGAGGGTTATTGATACCACCTTTAGAGTTTACTACTTGGTTGGACAACTTTGGTTTATTACTAGGTGGAAGAAATTCTCGCATTTAAGAAAAATTTTAGAGGATGGTGATAAGGCTCCTTATAATCATTGTGAAATCTTGGAAGTAGGGATGTTGAGGTATAAAGTAAGAGACTCAGAAATTATTAAAATGTTATGTAAAGTATGGAAAAAAAACACGTAAGAGGTGTAAAATTAGGGGATCACTACAATTTTCTCCACGGTTTGAATAATGAGAAGTTAGAACACAAAGTTAGAAGGGACACAAAGATAGAGCACAAAGGGACACAATGGATAGAAAGAATAATAAGGATAAATTGGTGAGAGAATTGGGTGAAATTAAAAAGGAGGAATGGGTAGAGATTGGAGATAGATCCTTGAGAGTATGTCTTAATAATAATCACAGGATAACACAATTTTTTATAATAAATAGATTGTACTTTACTCTGAAGAAATTAGGTAAATTTAATAAGGATGGGAGTACCAACTGCACCAGATGTGGCAGGGAGGATGAGGGATTTACCCACCTAATTTTTTGGTGTCCAAGAGTCCATAAGTTTTGGATGGAGGTGATTTATAACATAGAGTTGGTATTCGAGATTATTATCCCTAGATCTCCAGCCATTTGGTTGCTGGGAATATGTGATTGGATTTCTAATACGTTCATAATTAAAGAGTTGGTGGAAAAATTATTGTTTCTGGTTCGCCTGATAATTGCATGAAATTGGATGGCAGCAGGGGGACCGGAGATGGAAATGGAAAAATCATATAGTGAAGAATATAGACTATGAATTGAGCAGTAGTTCTGAGGTTAAAAAAAGGTCTAAATGTAAGAAGATGTGGGATCCATGGATCGTCACACTCTCAGATAAGAAAAAAAAATGAGGAGGAGAAAGAGGGACTTTTGGAAATGTATAGAATTATTGGGATGCTCCTCGGGGAAGGAGGGATAGGGTTTTATATATGAAAATGTAAAGTAATTAATTAATATTATTGTATGTTGCAAATATATAAATAAAAGAATAATAAAAAAAAAAAGGATAAGGCAGCGTCTACGGATGCGATCATTGCCAAGTTGAATGATGAGCTTGCTGCTAGGTCACAATTGGTAACCAGTATGCAAAATATCAAAAATGTTACCGGCCTTGTCTTTGTCACTAAAGTCGAGGCCTGATTCCACTGTAAGTTAGGGGGGAGGAGAAAGAGTGATGGATCAGATGTCCCAAATTGTGATCCAGAAACCTGAAGGTAACACGGTTATGAAAGTGTTACGCAAATGTAAGCGCATGATAATTAGAAGTGGGTCCCTAGCCATGCAGCACTTTAAAAGATCATGCACTGTTGACGGCCCTAAGTGCAACAGAACATGTAATATTAAATGTTTTGCATGTGCTGGCTCAG
The DNA here is from genome assembly GCF_050947455.1 of Rhinoderma darwinii. Classification (NCBI taxonomy): domain Eukaryota; kingdom Metazoa; phylum Chordata; class Amphibia; order Anura; family Rhinodermatidae; genus Rhinoderma; species Rhinoderma darwinii. Next base: position 171,573,488 of record NC_134689.1, on the reverse strand, counting down.
GCCATATTGCTAAGTACTGCAAGTCTTTGGTACAAAGAAATGTGGTCCTGTTAAATGTTTTAAATGTGGTCAGAAGGCTCACTGATTTTTAATCTATAGGGATACAAAATTATTTCCAGTAACCATGTAACTATATGTATCCAATTCATAAATTGTATCTGCATATAATTGATGCTGATATAACAATGTTTACTGCTAGTGCTTTTGCACTTACATTGATGCTTTAAGTAACGATAAATTGGTATATCAAAACGATACAGGCTTGTGAATCTAGTCTGGATTTTGTTTCGATATATTTTAATTTTTAATTTTTGAGAATTTTATTATTTTTATTGTTATTGTTATTTTATCTCCAAACTAGACCTCTAATATGCATAGGCAATAAATCCAAGAGGGGATAGGTGTCCCCTCTTCCTATACTCCGAATATGCTGCCAGTATAGTCAGAGATATTGTTCTCTGTATACTACCCTTCAGCTAGTACGCTGAGATGTTCGTGCAGCTCCTCAATCCAAGTTTACTGCACTACTTATGAGTCAGACAGCTCAGTGCTAACTAGAGCATGGTTAGTAATGGCTACTATATAGTAACCCTATTAAGAGCTCCTGTATCTTTCAGCTACCAATTGTCAGCCCTACACGTTTCATTACTTATATTAATATCTGCCGCAATTCATCAGGGGCCTGCAGATTTAGATCTTTTTAATGATGTTAATACTCAATGTATTAGAGGCATCGAATCATGCCTTAACGTGGGGTCCAGTTTGCTAGCCGCAGTTGGCGGCAGGATGCTTCACCTTAAAAGATGAAGTGTCCACCCCTCTCAGCATAACACAGCCAATCATAAGGCTCAGCTTATTACGTATGCCTTTCCCCCTGAGAGGGGGGCTCGTCCGACTAGTCCAATCATACGTCGGCTAGGCCGGCTTCTCCAAGATGACGTGTAAGGAGTGGATTGGATAGACGAGCTGCACGGCAAGCAGTGCAAATGATGCCACCCCCTCCCTCCACGCAAGGGCTGGGGGCGGTACCAAACCGAGACATACAACGCCGTTCCAGGTATGAACAAACCGTGCCTATATTCTCAACATTCCTGTATATGTAAAGAGGGATGCAATTAATTTGTTAGTGTGTGCAGGTTTACTTGTTTGTTAAAAAAGACTATCGATGCATATGTTCTTCTTATCTATGCATATGTGTTTACTGTCGATGCATATATGTTTAATATCGATACATATGTGTTTCCTCCCACATTATTTATTTTTATCTTATTTAAATATCCACTCAAAAATAGTGTGAGAAATTCGCAGTTGTATAGTTAAGAGATTGCATAAGTCGAATCAAGAAACTTTATATTTTCACATCTACAATTTCAAAGGGGATGGATGAGATTTGACATACATGGTCCATCCCTATAGATGGAGGTCCCTGGATTGGAGAACCACATCCGATCCATAATGACCCCCACTTTTATGTATAAAGTCCTTGGCTACTGTTAGTTCCATTTTTTCTGTGAAATAGGTCTTTAACCAGTCCTTTGACTAGTTAAATAAATATGTTCATATAAAACTAGTAAATGACATATAGTCATTAATTCCTTTAGGACGCAACGTGTGGAGTCTATATATCCATCTACATTCCTTCTGGAGTAGGAGTTTATCCACATCTCCTCCTCGACCAGATGGTTTTATGACCTCTATGATTTGGAATGTTATCTCTTCCTCTCTATTATCATGCATCTCACGCATATGTCTAGCCAGACATGTATCTTCCTTGCGTCTAATATTTCCAATATGGTCAAAAACTCTTCTCCTGAACCCCCGGATTGTTTTACCCACATAATTTTGTGGGCAAGTGCATGTTGCCATGTATACCACACCCTTGGACCTGAAGGTAACACGGTTATGAAAGTGTTATGCAAATGTAAGCGCACGATAATTAGAAGTGCGTCCCTAGCCATGCAGCACTTTAAAAGATCATGCACTGTTGACGGCCCTAAGTCCAACAAAGCATGTCATATGAAATGTTTTTCATGTGCTGGCTCAGGCCATATTGCTAAGTACTGCAAGTCTTTGGTACAAAGAAATGTGGTCCTGTTAAATGTTTTAAATGTGGTCAGATGGGACATATTGCTAGGAACTTCCACGGCATAAGCAACCGTGGAAAGCCTAGCGAAATGACAATATAAAATGTCCACATTACATCAAATGGTGGATTTAGGAAAGGACAAAATGGCTGCATGAGAGTCTTATGACAGCCTTATGTGCTTCACCATGCGCTGAAGGGTCAAAATGACCAACCACAACTGGGGAGGAGTTTTGGTGTGAATTTTAAGTAGGCCTTAAATTACAGGTTTACAGTTAGGTGTTATCTGTTTGATGTCTGTACTGTTTGTTTGTGATCTATTCAGAGCTGTATTTACAGCTCACACTACCCTAGGCACTAAACCGGAATACACCCCTGTTAATGCAATCATGCGCCAAAATATATTAGACTGAAATTTGTAATGGGTATGTCAACCGATACCCGCCCTCCAGTGATTTATCCAGTTTCCAAATCATAGGTAATAGATATATATCTAAGAGAAAAGATGACACAAGAGACCATGCTTGTATGCTCAAAATCCTTCTCTGATCTTTATTGATCCAAACAAGTATATAAGTATAAATGACAGGAAAGGTGTAGGCTTTGGTTTCAGCCAATCATCTACAATATGATAATGACTCTGATTCAGCCAATGAGAATATTTCAATGCATTATAATAATTCTTCACCCTCCAAGCCCCAGGTGGCCTGAACCTTGTCCCATGGGAAAACACACATTTCAGAGACACAAGTTAATTTGTCTCTACTTCTTATCTCACTAGAGAATGGAGACTGTAGATCAGTTTAAATCATTTAAACAGAGGGCTGAATCCCCTTCCCTCATGGTAAACAATGTCATTGTTCATTCGGCCAAGGCTATTTGATCTGCTCCTTACAAGAGTAATAAAACATTCAATTCAAGAACACATAACATAGAATTGCGTCAAGACATCTGCTGACATTTACTTTTTACTTATTAATCTCAAGATGGCTCCTTCAGGCCAAAAGATGGATTCCAACGACCCAAAATGGACGCCTACCATACAAAATGGAGTCCATGCAAAATGTTATCTTTTAAACATATTCTAATCACTTTCACATTTCCCTCCTTTTGTTTATATGAGGAAATTTTGCATCCACGCCAGGTACTTAAAGGAGGGCTTATCCCCCCTTGAGGACTTACCTAACCGTTTCACCTCATCCCCTGGTCATTTCAACAAAATTCCTTCCCATAATTGTTTCACTCATAGGGTACACTTGATCAAAGGATCCAGTATGGCGGGTAATAATTTTAACCTTTGCTGCGAAGCATTGCCAAAGTTTTGTCAGGCCTCAAAATATGAGCCTCAGAAGCAAATATAATGCAATACATAATAAACCTGCAGGACACTCTGGAGCAGACCCATTACCCATCCCCCAACACCCTTAAACCAGTTAGAGGGATTGAGCCATGACAACCAATCCGGCCACTCCAGGTTGCAATCATCTTTAGAATTGGCTTTCCTGAACTCTTCCTTTATTTTCTCAGCTTTATTTACGGTCATACTTGTCCTGCATAATGCCAGTAGGGTCTATATAATGGCAACAGGCTGTATCAACTACTTGGCACATGCACATCCCCCCTTGGGCAGCATTCAAAACATCAAACACATAATCTGTAACAGTGTCCAATCTGTCGGCCACTTTCTCTATATTATGAGCATTTTTTACTGTTAAACCTACTAATATTGGCAATAATCCAAACTTCTCCTCTACGGTACTTGTATTGGTCATAATTGTCGCACTGTCACTTACTGTCCTAATATGACTTTTACCCCTGTAGATATAACAAGTCATGGGCAGCATCTTCCTCAAACCTAAAGACACCCGGGTAACATAACCTCCGGGCTCTCATTGCTGCCATGTACTCCTTACTTATGAGTGACAACAACCAGTGACCTTCATCTCATACCTCCACAGATCGTAATTTACAGTACCGTGGCATGTTTACATACATTATAAACCTCAGACAATATAAACAATAGGGCCTCAATTAATAATATAATGCTATCACCAATCTCATGCTATCACCCTCAGGTTTTGGGTCCGATCAGTTCATTGCAAGTCCTGTACATCATCGTCCTCTTCTTCTTCTGTCTTCTGCTACTGCTAACGGATTCACTCAGGTCTTTGGTCTTTACTTTGAACTTTGCTGATGTCATCAGGACTTGGTTTGGTCCTTCTCATCTGTCAGACACCGTCTCTTTTAGTATACGTCACCGGACTGTACATAGCACCGCATGCTGTGAGCCTGGGGTGAGATCCCACGTAGACGGATTAGTGGAGTTTTATTGTGACTACCACAAACCCTCCATATCTGTCCTCTTCCTCTGGCAAGTTACTTGTCTTGGCGGCTGCTTAGAATTGTGAGCCTGCCGTCAGTTCATGACAAATGTGTTGTACTGGCTCAGGCAACGCCTGCCGCATCTCAGTGATGGAGTTCATCATATTAAGTCTTCTAGTTCATGTTTACTGGCACTTGCTGGGGACCCAACCCTTGTCAATTGTTAAAATAAATGCTTGATCTGGTGATAACATCACATATGTACATACAATAACAATGTCATACCCTTAAATTATATCAAACAAACACCTTTATTTAAGAAAAACTTCTCTGTTCCACCGGACAGTGCACCTAGAAAATATGTATTTACTGGCTACATTGCATTTGCACTTGGTGTTACTCTTTTCAGCAGGATTTATACCTTATTCTCAGCTGATTACCTTTAACAGCTCCAACTCACAGAAATATTCACAGATACCATACGTTTTATCTGACAAGTGTCTCAAACCAATTTTTTCCTACTCTGGTTTGTTCTACCTGGGAAGGCCTCTCAAGGTCTGTTCTATATGTGGGAGGCGGGTATGATAAGGTTGGCACCGGTCTGCCAGGACTGTTCTGTAGGCAAATCAAACAGCTCTAACAGAATTTAGCAGCATCAGCTGTAAAGCCTGGGACATACCAATTAGATCTTACCACGTCGATCCTTGCAGTCTTGGGGCATATGTGAGGCCACATACCATCAATACAAGTGCCATCAAGAGTGCCTTGGGTGCTACCGGTTCACCTACCCCTATACGTCCACATTCTGTGAGAATCTGGTTTTCACGCCTTCCGCTCCCAGTTGAACACTTCCCGTGGAGAACAATCTTTTTCATCGCATAATCATTAATTGATCTTAATCAGATAATTTGGGATATCATCTGGAGAACTGCTGATATCTTATCAATGTACAAACACCAGTTCAATACTTAGGAGAACACTATTCCCCTGTCACTACACACAACGTCTGCAGTGGGGCAGATACCGGCCAGGCTTCAGGCCTGCCTGAGAACAGGTCTACATACACGAGCACATTGTCATACACTTCTACCTCGGGTAGTTGTATGTTCTGCAGTCGCTGGGACGGGTAATCTGGCCGGGCTGCACTTTTCACAGGTACCTTTGCTGTTTTACCTATGTCATGCCGTGCGCACATCATGCAGGCTGCTACAAACCTAGTGGTGGCATTATTGTATCCAGGGACAAGCCAATTTACTGACACCTGGCTGCACATACGCTTGTTGTCAGGTCTGTCATCTCTTACGCTCTCAATTGGCTTACCCGATGATCCAACAAAGGTCCTACTACCAATGGACCAATAATTGTGGGCGATGCCAAAAGCATACCTAGAGTCAGTGTAAATGTCGGCCGTCCTACCTTCTGCCAGGTTACAAGCCTCAGCGAGCACCTCCAGCTCCGCTCCTTGAGATGAACAAGAAGGTGAGAGTGGTTTCTGGGTAATTTACCTTGTGCCTCGTATCCTGTCTTGTACATACTGTATGAAGTATTTCTACATTACAAATTGACATTAAAAACCCATATCACATATAGATAGAACATTTCAAAGGGGTGGCGTCTTCATTCTCAAAAATAAAAACAAATGTTATACACTTCTCCACACTCATCTGATAATCCAGAACACTTGAGAATCCCACCCCCATCAGATCCTATAGATACCTGATTAATACCACAATAAAAATATTTTGACAAAAAATCTGGCATAAAATTTCACCTCCTTCCCAACTAAATCTGTAAAGACTCATCTGTGAGTGACGTCACCTCGCCTCCTGTGTAAATTTGCTGGAGGGGGATGGTCTCTTACACAATACCTCATATTGGGTGGAGACTACAGCACAGCATACCCAGTGCCATATTTACCATTCTGGAAAAATCTACATACAAAAAAAATTCAAAATTTAGGTTACTCTCATACACATTTAATCTGGATTACTCATTGGGGTCTCATATACATTTTGTAGACCTCCTCAAACCAAATTCATTAATTCCAAACAAAATAAAATTGTACCTGATCAGTCCCCTCACTACTCCCCCTTTTTGGACTCTGCGAAAGTAATGTAGCAGGGTTCAAAACTACATATCTCAACCTAATAAGGTTGGGCACTCTATCTGTGCGGCACTCGTTTGGCCCCCTATAATACACAATAGCCTAAAACAAAAGTGACTTTCTCCTGGCAAAACAGCATGTTCTTTTAGATACCTTGCAACCATTTACTTTTAAAACCTCATACATTTTCAAAAATGACATTTAGTCAGTACTATAGCACTTCCTATGCATATGTAAAAACAACTATAATTCTTTATCCAATAAAACAGAAAATAATATATCTGCTAATATTAATTACTGCAAACCAATAAACTATATGTGGGAGTAGGGAACAGTAGGGGTACATACATCTTCAAGACCTCATGTCTCACAATATCTGTATTTTAATTCATTTGAATTAAGTTAAAAACATTACGACATTAAATCTTATCACATCATAACACATAAATATGCAGCGTAACTTTAATCTTTTATGCAGACAAATTCTGACATAATATTTTACACACTCGGTACTTACGGACAACAGAGCATGCGCAAAGATAAGAAACATTCCTAACCACTGCAACCAGCGAGCAGCTTTCTCCTGTCTCTCACATATAACCCCCCTTTTCTTCAGGCCAATGCTTTTCTAAAATGACTCCAATTTAACCCTACACACAAAACACTAAAACTTTTATACAGTACTGCTATTAAAAATAAGAACATACAATATAGATCTAAAATCAGTGCAATATTGTAATCACTTGTCTCATCAGTCCATGCTCTATATATAAGCTTATATCAGTCTGCTTCTCAGACTTCACACTGCACACGTTATATCACACATGTTATATCACACAGCCCCTCCCCGTCACAATCTATATTTGTCATCATCAATTCCTTATATGCAGCACTCCAGATTCATTTTCTGTCTCTATGTATTCACAAGCAGCCATTTATTAACATCCACCTATATTTTTGAACAATCAACTAATTTGATCACATTTCTCATCCTCCCCACTCAGCCATTCACTCTGTGGGCTGTAGTCTGGGGATTTGCTATGTATGTTGGTGATTATTTCTTTAAGGGCCTCGGGTGTGTGCCAATACCAATGTCCACAGTAATTGTGTAGGTAGTTATACTACTACGACACATGTGGGTCATTCTTTGCTTTGAACACAGATTGTTATGTTACAACGGTATTCATTTCCAGCGGTCTCATAATAATACAGACTGACTTGGATGTTATACTACGTCAAAAGTCCATACCAGATTATCAAATGCGTGCTAGAAATCAGTCTGTACTTATTCCCAATTTATGCCAGTCTGACAATGCATACAACTGGTTGTTAAGGACCCTTACACATAATATTACAAGCTGGCAGTGTGTGCTAAAAGTGTATCAATGATTATTCAAAACAACATTCAAAGTTTCCCCTATTGCACTGGGTAATGGTACATACACCCACATAACACTTGATGGACATGTGTCTTTTTTCAGCCGTACTAACTATGTAACTATGTAACTATGTAACACGTCTCACATGCACTTTCATATATATTCATTTGACTACTACAATCCTGACAAAGAACCTATTATTACAAAGAACCTGATTATTACAGAACCCCTTTTAGTTGTTATAGCGTCTTCCCCTGTTTGTCACAATAATCTTTGGCTGTACGTCACACTACGGCGCTTCCCCTGTTGCTCTGCTCTCCACGTTCTCCATTATCAGGACTTAACCGCAGAAGTCCTTGTGGTACTAAAAGTACTACAGGATATTACCTACGAATATCCAACCAACCTTTGTCACCTACGGACAAATTCTGCCACCTACGGACAGATTGTGTCACCTACGGACACATAGTACCACGCCGAGCCAGGCGTCCCCGTCACACTATCGTAGATCAAGCAGGCAACAGGAAAACATTCCCCTTTGATCCTTAACAGTTTCTACACAACAGCCAAATAATCAAAAATAAAATTTTGAACAGACCTATAACAATTCACAGTTCATTAAAGGTTCACTACACAGCATTCAGCTTCCTCATCTTACACAGACAGATGTTCGCCATGGATTCACACTACTTCTACACAAGTTTCTCTTTTTTTTTCCCTACGTCATCACATTTCACAGGAGGGGGTCACGCATTCACTCCTTACATCTTCTGTTCTCACAATCTTAACAATTTCAATGTTACAATTTCAATGTTCAATGCCGGCAAAAATTCTCCCATACCGTGAACCTCCAAGATTCACACATCTGTACAACAACTCAAGATAACGTACGTATCTGCAATCATTCATCACACTAAAAGCTTTCAACATACCTGCTGAATAAACACTGCGTATCAGGAGATGTGACGTCATGACCGCTAATTCCGGCCTCGGCAATGAATGAGTGAACCATGTTTGTAAGAATAAACTTCTTACGTACCGGCCGGTTTTTGATATTCACTGATGCAAATGCCGTCAGGCCTCCAGCGACAGCGTATCAGACGAGCAATCTCCCGGGTTTCGGCACCAAAAACTGTTAACGCAATCATGGGCCAAAATATATTAGACTGAAATTTGTAATGGGATGTCAACCGATACCCGCCCTCCAGTGATTTATCCAGTTTCCAAATCATAGGTAATAGATATATATATATCTGAGAGAAAAGATGACACAAGAGACCATGCTTGTATGCTCAAAATCCTTCTCTGATCTTTATTGATCCAAACAAGTATATAAGTATAAATAACAGGAAAGGTGTAGGCTTTGGTTTCAGCCAATCATCTACAATATGATAATGACTCTGATTCAGCCAATGAGAATATTTCAATGCATTATAATAATTCTTCACCCTCCAAGCCCCAGGAGGCCTGAACCTTGTCCCATGGGAAGACACACATTTCAGAGACACAAGTTAATTTGTCTCTACTTCTTATCTCACTAGAGAATGGAGACTGTAGATAAGTTTAAATCATTTAAACAGAGGGCTGAATCCCCTTCCCTCATGGTAAACAATGTCATTGTTCATTCGGCCAAGGCTATTTGATCTGCTCCTTACAAGAGTAATAAAACATTCAATTCAAGAACACATAACATAGAATTGCGTCAAGACATCTGCTGACATTTACTTTTTACTTATTAATCTCAAGATGGCTCCTTCAGGCCAAAAGATGGATTCCAACGACTCAAAATGGACGCCTACCATACAAAATGGAGTCCATGCAAAATGTTATCTTTTAAACATATTCTAATCACTTTCACAGCCCCTATTAAAGGCCCATTTACTTAAGACAATTATCATCATGATTTGCTAGTTTCTGACTAAATTATAATGATACTTGTTCATTGTTAACAAAGGAGAAGATCAATGATAAAAGCTTTGTTTATCGTTGCTCTGCAATTGTGATGTAAATATAAAGGCTCATACATATGACCATAGTGGTGTGCACGGCCCATGATTTGCGGCTCGGACGGCCGCGGAGTGTCATCCGCAGGCCACCCGCAAATCGCGGGCCGTGCACATGGCCGTGTGCATTAGTTTCAATGAGCCTGGACCGTAAAATACAGTCGTAATAAGACATGTCCTATCTTTTTGCGGTCAAGGCTCCCAGGCAATGCACGGACCGTGGAAACCATGGTCGTGTGCATGGGTCCATAGACATTAAAGCGGCTGCAAAAACACGTTTGTGTACATGGGGCCTATTTGTTATCAGTGACACGATTGATAAATGTGAATGCCACTCATAGTGAAATTTACACTTGGCATTGATGCCTAGTGCACAGCCTGGTCCTGGTGTCAGGTGGTGAGTACTGTGTTCCCCAAAACGCATGAGTTCTACTGGGAAATACAGGCCACACTATGCTGTACAAGAGACGGGGATTTGCATACATAGATTATCCCTACCCTAACCTGTGACTAGATAATACCGCCATATACTGACTGAATAATACCTCCATACAGTGACTGAATAATACCACCATACAGTGACTTAATAATACCTCCATACACTAACTGAATAATACCAGCATACACTGACTGAATAATACCACCATACTGACACTAGATAACACCACATTATAATGACTGGATAACACCACGATACTGTGAATGAATAACAGCAACATACACTACCGTTCAAAAGTTTAGGGTCACTTAGAAATTTCCTTATTTTTGCAAGAAAAGCACAGTTTTTTCAATGAAGATAACATATAATTAATCAGAAATACACTCTATACATTGTTAATGTGCTAAATGACTATTCTAGCTGCAAACGTCTGGTTTTTAATGCAATATCTACATAGGTGTATAGAGGCCCATTTCCAGCAACCATCACTCCAGTGTTCTAATGGTACATTGTGTTTGCTAACTCTGTTATAAGGCTAATGGATGATTAGAAAACACTTGAAAACCCTTGTGCAATTATGTTAGCACCGCTGTAAACAGTTTTGCTGTTTAGAGGAGCTATAAAACTGAGCTTCCTTTGAGCTAGTTGAGAATCTGGAGCATTACATTTGTGGGTTCGATTAAACTCTCAAAATGGCTAGAAAAAGAGAGCTTTCATGTGAAACTCGACAGTCCATTCTTGTTCTTAGAAATGAAGGCTATTCCATGCGAGAAATTGCCAAGAAATTGAAGATTTCCTACAACGGTGTGTACTACTCCCTTCAGAGGACAGCACAAACAGGCTCTAACCAGAGTAGAAAGAGAAGTGGGAGGCCCCGTTGCACAACTGAGCAACAAGACAAGTACATTAGAGTCTCTAGTTTGAGAAATAGACGCCTCACAGGTCCTCAACTGGCAGCTTCATTAAATAGTACCCGCAAAACGCCAGTGTCAACGTCTACAGTGAAGAGGCGACTCCGGGATGCTGGCCTTCAGGGCAGAGTGGCAAAGAAAAAGCCATATCTGAGACTGGCTAATAAAAGGAAAAGATTAATATGGGCAAAAGCACACAGACATTGGACAGAGGAAGATTGGAAAAAAGTGTTATGGACAGACGAATCGAAGAACATTTGTGAGACGCAGAACAACTGAAAAGATGCTGGAAGAGTGCCTGACGCCATCTGTCAAGCATGGTGGAAGTAATGTGATGGTCAGGGGTTGCTTTGGTGCTGGTAAAGTGGGAGATTTGTAAAAAGTAAAAGGGATTTTGAATAAGGAAGGCTATCACTCCATTTTGCAACGCCATGCCATACCCTGTGGACAGCGCTTGATTGGAGCCAATTTCATCCTACAACAGGACAATGACCCAAAGCGCACCTCCAAATTATGCAAGAACTATTTAGGGAAGAAGCAGGCAGCTGGTATTCTATCTGTAATGGAGTGGCCAGTGCAGTCACCAGATCTCAACCCCATAGAGCTGTTGTGGGAGCAGCTTGACCGTATGGTACGCAAGAAGTGCCCATCAAGCCAATCCAACTTGTGGGAGGGGCTTCTGGAAGCATGGGGTGAAATTTCTCCCGATTAACTCAGCAAATTAACAGCTAGAATGCCAAAAGTCTACAATGCTGTAATTGCTGCAAATGGAGCATTCTTTGACGAAAGCAAAGTTTGAAGGAGAAAATTATTATTTGAAATAAAAATCATTATTTCTAACCTTGTCAATGTCTTGACTATATTTTCTAGTCATTTTGCAACTCATTTGATAAATATAAGTGTGAGTTTTCATGGAAAACACAAAATTGTCTGGGTGACCCCAAACTTTTGAACGGTAGTGTACCTTGACTGGATAACACCACCATACAGTGGCTGAATAATACCTCCATACACTGACTGAATAATACCACCATACACTGACTGAATAATATCACCATACTGTCACTAGATAACACCACATCATAAAGACTAGATAACACCACAATACTGTGAATGAATAACACCAACATACCATGACTGGATAACACCACCATACAGTGACTAGTTAATACCATCATTCCCAGACTAGAAAACATCACCATACAGTGACTGAATAATACCACCATACAGTGATTGAATAATACCACCATACAGTGATTAAATAATACCGCCATATAGTGACTGGATAACACCACCATACAGTGACTGAATAATACCTCCATACAGTGACTAAATAACACTGCCATACAGTGACTAAATAAAATAACACCGCCATACAGTGACTAAATAACACCGCCATACATTAACTAATACCTCCAAACAGTGACTGAATTAAACCACCATAAAGTAACTAAATAACACCTCCACACAGTGACTGAATAATACCGTCATACAGTGACTAGATAACGCTATGAGAAAATAAAGTTGTGCGCAACCTTGCAAACATTTCAAAATGTCTGATAGGAAAACATTGAAATTGATGCATATGTTGTACTAATGCCAAAATGACGTCCCCCACACAAGCAAGCTATAACTAAGCACCGCTCCGCCACACATTTTATTTAGGATGTATTCACACGTTGCGTTCATATTTTGCTGCAACTTTCACAAAATTAAATGCAGCAAAAACTGCAATATGGCTGCAACACGTGCGTCAGTTCACACGTTACACAGAAACCGTTTATAACTTGACCTGCAGTGCGTTTTTAAAAAAATCTGCAGCATGTAAATTTATGCTGTGGAATCGCTGCTCTTGTATTGTGAGTTTTACCCATTGAATTCAATGGGAGGTAAAACCCGCAACACATATATGTGTTGCAGTAAAAACGCGATTCCGCCACAAAAATCTCAAGTAAGAAAAAAAAAAAGCTTATACTTACTCCCGGCCATAGCAACGCGTATTCTGTTCTGAGCGCAGGAGGCCGGGTAGGGCTCAGAACAGAATACGCGTCGCTATGACTATGGCCGGGAGTAAGTCTAAGCCTTTTTTTTTTAATTATTTCTGCATTCTTTCCTTAGCGGATATGCCACACGAAAAACTGCACCAAAATTTGGTGCGGTTTTTCAGGTGGTATTCCCTGCGGTGTAGTTTTACGCAGTGTTTCTGCCCTGTGCTTTCCTATCCATATAATCAAGTTGCTCTCCCCCACAAAAATTATCTGTAAAGAATCCTTTCTCGCCCATACATAACATTTGTAGCCAAGTTCCCCTCTCCCACATATAATTTATAATAATGTAATGACAGGGATAGGGAAACAGACAAGTGAGCCCTAATCTACCCGCCACTCAGTCCTTGCCTACTTGCAACGACCCGCCCTAGGCGACGGGGTACAACTGGGCGACGGTCCCTACACTCAGTAAGTGCACGACAGACAACCAGACAAGGAAACACAGAACAAAGGGGAATGGGGCAGTTGCCCACGGCAACACCGTGAGCAACAAGAGTGGTGAACGAGCCGAGTCAAACCAGGAGTGTACGAGGTACCAAACGCAGAGCAGAAGAGTAGTCAGTAAGCCAGGGTCATATGAAGCAGGGTCAAATAGTACAGAAGCTGCAGCAGGGCCAGGAAACCAGCAGAGAAGAATCACAAGCAAAGGAGGAACAGGAAAGGCAGGTATAAATAGACAGAGGGCGGGAGCTAGCTCCGACTGGCCAGGCTGTGATAGGCTCTCCCACTCCTAAGCCTGCCATCCTGAGTGGTGGAAGATGGAGTCAGTCTCACAGACATAGAAGCAGGTGCAGACTGATTACCTATGGGTGTGGATACAGAAGCTGTGCCTGGCAGATCCTTAACAAATAAGCTCTTACACTACAACATAAACTATACAGAAATCCCCCCCCCCCCAAATAGATTTATAAAGAATCCCCCCACACTCCTAACATTTAGAGCAATGTCCTCTCCCCCACAAAATCGATCTATACAGAATCCCCACACATAACACTTATAACCAAGTCTCCCCAGCCCCACAAAATCGATCTATACAGAAGACCCCATCCTCTCATAGATATAATTTATAGCTCCCTCTTCCCTCACACAGAACATAAACTAACATGGATTACACTACAGCTGCTGCTCTTACCCAGGGGCGTAGCTAGGGGGGCAGGTGGAACATGTGCCCCGGGCGAAACTTAGAGGGGGGCACCAGCGCCACTCTCTCCTGCACTATAATTGTACCTGTGTCTATAGGACACAGTTACAATTAGAAGCAATGAATGGCCGGGTACGTTTCGTGCCCGGCCATTCAGCGCCTTTCTACAAGTGAAGCGGCGCGATACTTTGCGCCGCTTGCATCATTGAAAGGCACTGTATGACAGGGAAAGTCATTATGCCCTGCCATCAGCGCCTTTCATAGAAGCTTCGTTCAACCCCAGGAGACCTGAGCAGAAGAGAGCAGGTCTCCATTGCTGCTGTCAGCGCTGGAACGGGATTAAGGTGAGTTTGAATAGTTTGTTATTTTATCATAATAAAAAAGTGTGTGGCTTTATCTACAGGGGGGTGCTTTATCTACGGGGGGATTTATCTACCGGGGGGCTTTATCTACGGGGGGCTATATCTACAGGGGGCTATATACATGGGTGGGCTATCTATGGAACACTATATGCATAGGTGGGATATATCTACAGGGGGCTATATACATGGGTTAGCTATCTGTGGAGCACTATATACAGGGGTGGGCTATATCTACATGGGGCTATATACATGGGTGGGCTATCTGTGGAGCACTATATACAGGGGTGGGCTATATCTACAGGGGGCTATATACAGTGGTGGGCTATCTGTGGAGTACTATATACGGGGGTGGACTATATGTGGAGCACTATATACAGGGGTGGACTATATCTACAGGGGGGCTATATACAGGGGTGGGCTATCTGTAGAGCACTATAGGGGGGGGAGCTATTTGTGGGACACTATATACAGGGGTGGGCTATATGGGGGCACTATCTACAGGGGCTCTATGGCAGGCACTATCTACAGGAGGGACGGTGTGTGGGGGGACACAGTGTATGGTGCTATTATAATTAGAGGTGCAGTGTATGGCGCTATTATTTATTACTTAGAGGGGGGCACCAGCGCCACCCTCTCCTGCACTATAATTGTACCTGCGTCTATAGGACACAGGTACAATTAGAAGCAATGAATGGCCAGGTATGTTCCGTGCCCGGCCATTCAGCGCCTTTCTACAAGTGAAGCGGCGCGATACTTTGCGCAGCTTGCGTCATTGAAAGGCGCTGTATGACAGGGAAAGTCATTCTGCCCTGCCATCAGCGCCTTTCATAGACGCTTCGTTCAACCCCAGGAGACCTGAGCAGAAGAGAGCAGGTCTCCATTGATGCTGGACAGCGCTGGAACGGGATTAAGGTGAGTTTGAATAGTTTGTTATTTTATCGTAATAAAAAAGTGTGTGGCTTTATCTACAGGGGGGTGCTTTATCTACAGGGGGGATTTATCTACTGGGGGGGCTTTATCTACGGGGGTGCTATATATAGGGGTGGGCTATCTGTGGAGCACTATATACAGGGGTGGGCTATATCTACAGGGGGGGCTATATACAGGGGTGGGCTATCTGTGGAGCACTATATACAGGGGTGGGCTATATCTACAGGGGGCTATGTACAGGGGTGGGCTATCTATGGAACACTATATGCATAGGTGGGATATATCTACAGGGGGCTATATACATGGGTGGGCTATCTGTGGAGCACTATATACAGGGGTGGGCTATATCTACAACGGGCTATATACAGGGGTAGGCTATCTATGGAACACTATATGCATAGGTGGGATATATCTACAGGGGGCTATATACAGGGGTAGGCTATCTGTGGAGTACTATATACGGGGGTGGACTATATGTGGAGCACTATATACAGGGGTGGACTATATCTACAGGGGGGCTATATACAGGGGTGGGCTATCTGTAGAGCACTATAGGGGGAGCTATTTGTGGGACACTATATACAGGGGTGGGCTATATGGGGGCACTATCTACAGGGGGATCTATGGGGGGGCACTATCTACAGGGGCTCTATGGCAGGCACTACCTACAGGAGGCACGGTGTGTGTGGGGGGACACAGTGTATGGTGCTATAATTAGAGGTGCAGTGCATGGCGATATTATATTTAGGTGTGTAGTGTGTGGTATAATGAGAGCTTTATCTTTGTTTATAGTTGTAGAAATGTTGGAAAAGTGAGAAGCTGAAGACATCTGAGCGGCAAACTGCAGATATGGGCTGTGACCGGGAGAAGTCATCATAGAGGTCTGGATTGGATGGAGAAAAAGAACTAGAATCTGAGATGTCACCGGTGAGTCACTTAATATAAATGTTTATTCTGCCTCTAATCAGTACTGTAAAAGAAGGTAGAAAAACAGCAGTACAACGTTATCCAAGTACAAAATAAGGTGTCCTTATTTAACCAAAACAGCGACGTTTCGACCCCAAGGCTTGAGAAAGACCCTTGGGGTCGAAACGTCGCTGTTTTGGTGAAATAAAGACACCTTATTTTGTACTTGGATAACATTGTGCTGCGGTTTTTCTACCTTCTTTGCCTGTTTTGGAGTTGCTTTGGCTGCAACTCGACACTGCCTGCACCGACTGAAAAATTCCTTTCCGTTTAATAACTCCCTGCGAATGCTCTCTGGGACTGTGATGTGCTGCTGATCTCTCTTTTTTCTAATCAGTACTGTAGTCACTGTATGATCTGCAGCGAGATGATGGGTGGTATGATTATGATATGATTTATTTTTTTGTGAAACAGCAACTCCCAGCATATCCTTACCATTGTTCGGGCCATGCTGGGAGCTGGAAACAAATTAGTGCAAACCTATACGGCAGGGGTTGCACTAAATTGAGCTGTATTTGTGCTGGTGTTGTATTTATGTACTAAGCACTATTCTGGTGTTGTGTATAGAACTATATTGCTTGTAAAATGTACAAATGTTTTTATGCTCGAGTTACATAAAAAGAAATGTGGAAATGACACGTCATTGATTGGTAGAGAAAACAAACATGGCAAGGGGGAAGGAGATGTCAGGAAAGAGGTTGGGGGGGCGCCAAACTAAATCTTTTCCCCGGGTGCTGGAGAACCTAGCTACGCCTCTGTGTTACCAGAATCTGGAGGTATCACTGTGGCAGCAGCAGAGGAGAGAGGAGCTGAGTCTGTGTGCAGGACAGACATTACTGATTGGTGGAGCAGACAGAAGCCACCGGCTGCTCCACCAAACAGCACTCACTTCGCACAGCAGAGGGTAGGAAGGAACATTTCTAATCTCTGTTTTACGGACCGTACGTGAGCTCCCTCCCAACCCCCTTTTTACTTGTCAGTTCTGCGGGGAGCAAGGGAAGGGGTTGTAAAAAAAAATAATAATAAATAAATTGCATTACTCAATTGGGCCCGCCCCCTGCAAGGAGCCGCCCTAGGCACTGCACCCCCAGTGCCTAGTGGTAAATACGGCCCTGGGTCTATTGTGCTTGTCCCCAGTTGTCCTTTTGTTTTCATTTGTGTTTTCATTTTGTGGTTCCTTCACAGATTCTTTTGTGATATATCCCTGGTTATCAGTAATATGTATTTATGCTATCTGGGTGTGACATGGGGAGGTAACCCTGGCATTACACCCATATCTTGATTTTAAGATATTGGGTTTGGTAAGACAGAGATATAGTTCCACAAACCTGAGAATTGTGAAGAATCACAAAACAGTGCTTCATCCACAGCTCCCCTCAAATATCTTAACCTATAATGGCAGCCATCCATATCTGTCTGTACAGATGGATGTTGAAAGAAGGAGGATTCGATCCTCTGCCAAGGTAGTTAGGACCAGGTGCTTAGACACCAGTTATGAGATACCAAGGGGTCCTGTGAGATGAAGGTTAACCCAATACCCTCTTATACATGGGTCAAGGGTATTGGTGTTGTTACCGAGTGAAATATCTCTACTACACTATCTGTGCAACTAATTGCACTGGAAGAGAAATACTCCTCCAAGGAGCATTGTACCTTTTTTGTATTGCCCCAGGTATCGATGTAGTAGAAAGGAAGAACTCCAGCCACCACTGAGTAGAGGCTCGATATCTGCCCAGATGCTCCTGTAAGACTCCAGATGATCCCTCTTGGGTTTGGCACCAAACTGAACCTGCTAGACTTCAGTGAGGAAGAGGATATCGTGGAGAAGCTTTATCTACGGTCTGAGAATCGAGCCTCCATCCAAATAAAGCATGACAAGATTACCGGGATTGTGCATGCCCTGAAAAGAGAACGGGGCAAGGTAAGTAGAAGGGCGAAGCTAAGTGGAACTACCAGAAATGGGTGGGTATCGCTGTGTGGCACTATATACAAGGGGAGGGGGAGCTGTGTGGCACTATATACAAGGAAAGGGGGGTGTGCGACAATATACAAGAGGAAGAGAGCTGTGACACTATATACAAGGGGAGGGGGAACTGTGTGGCCCTATATACAAGAGGAGGGTGGCTGTGTGTCACTATATAGAAGGGGAGGAGGGTGCTGTGTGACACTAAATACAGGGGGAGGGAGCTATGTGGCACTATATACAGGGGAGGGGGCTGTGTGACACTATATACAGGGCAAGGGAGCTGTGTGGCACTATATACAAGGGGAGGGGGGCTGTCACTATATACAAGGAGAGGAGGGAGATGTGTGACACTATATACAGGGGGAGGGAGCTGTGTGGTACTATATACAAGGGGATGGGGCTGTGTGGCACTATTTACAAGGGGTGGGGGGCTGCGTGGCACTATATACAAGGGGAGGGGGGACTGTGTATCACTATATACAAGGGGAAGGAGGCTGTGTAGCACTATATACAAGGGGAGGGGGAATGTGTGACAATATACAGGCGGCCACAGTGGTCTGGGCCGTATGGAGAAGAAAAGGGAAAGTAAACGACTCTGATCACAGGAAACATCACCTGTGAGTCACAAGATATAAATGTGCTGTAATCACTTATATGGTCTGTAGAGCTCCTGGGTATAACTGGCATCTACCACTATATGGTCGCTATATGGTGGTAATATTGGTCTTTGTATAGTGTTTTTTATTCAGTAACAGTATGGGGGTGTTATTCAGTCACATTATTTATGTGCGTTACTTGTGTTTTAAACTAGTAATAAAATGTGCAATATAGCTTTGTACAGTTTTATATGCGCCCGGGCATGGAGAAGTTATGGGGGGCCCAGGCACATTCTTTGCACAAGGGCCCTCTGTAGTCTCTGTCTGCCTCTGACCATTACCAATAACAAGTGCGGTTGAGGGTGTAAATACAGACTGACAAAAACATCCACAAATTTCATTGTCCTGTTCCCGACAACAGGGAGATTGTAAAGGGAAGTGTTTTATATACTTATATCTATGTACAAGTGAGTGTAGATATTCCTCCAGAAATAGGTTTGTATTCCTATCCTCCGGGGGTGGGGTGAGAAGACCGGGTACACATCCAATGCATTCCCACTGCCTTCCCTCCCCCCTCACCAGGTAATGAGATTCTGGGGGAAGCAAAAGATTTCCTTTGTTTCCCTTGCCTTTTACACTCAATAGGGGGAGCCATTAACAGTCCCATGACCCCCCTCTTGCACATGCATGAGCATGTGATGTCATACAGACATGCACGGACAAGGTATAAGTGAGGCGACAGCCATGCTCTTACTTCCTGCTCACCAGACACCAACAGACCTCTTTATACCACGGACCCCATGCACTGCTAAGTATCCCCCCCCCTCTCTCTCCTACCCTTCTCAAACCACTACTTTCTTTGGTAACCATTTCCCTTCCCTGTTCAACAGATTTCCCCTAGTATTCAACCCACTAGTAAAAGGGACAGTTAGAGCCAGGTGGGGCTTGGTCACAGAAGCATGAGTGTATTGTAACTTGTATGTATGTTTAGTTAAGTGGGTGGGTGTTAGTATAGTATTGTAATATATTGTGCTGGTACTGTGGCACGTGTAGTATTCGTACAATAGTATATATAATTTGTATTAATAAATATTGCTTTTATTATACTATTGTGTCGTGAATCTGCGTACACACGCACACTTAGCGGAAAAACGATTAGATAGCGTCAATACAAGGACAAGGTAGGGGAGCTAGGCATAACCTTAAGATAAAGGAGGTAGTAATAGTGGGTGACACTAACCAGTGAATCCCACTAGTATTACGAGCCCTATTTCAACTTTATGCAGAACTTCCACTTGATTGATATTATACATGAATGCAATCCATCACGTGTGGAATACTTAGTATCCTAAGCATTATTGCTTAATTATTATTATCAGAGTTACATGGTAACCCACTGATACCCCAGAATTGTGTCAAGGGCATCAAAGAACTGTCAGCAGGAGCTCTCTCTATGTCATGCAATTTTGATGCTGCAATTATTGAGCAGGATAACAGATGTGTCCTTTCTTACCTTTCCTCTTGTCTCAACATATCCTGAGATCATCGTTCTTCGTTAGGCTGAAGACGGGCCCTATAGACGCAGAGCGTCGATCACAACCAAAGGTGCAGAGCACTCAGCTGCACCTCTGTTTCAGCAATTGTGGGGGTTTTAGTTACCGGACACCACCATTTAAAACTTCTGATATATCTCTTCAAGTGCAGTAACTCTGTAATGCAGAGTTAGTAAACAGCTAGCACATTTTCCATGTCTCACTTTCTAAAAACGTTGGTGTGTAGTATAGCCAATACACTGTAAACCACTGAGAAACAGTCCAAGTTGCATTGAATGTAATTTGTGAGGTTTATTTTCAAGATTGCATCCCAGCTAGATAGTAAAAAGTATCCCCAACATCTTCATGACATATATCACAATTCTTCAAGGAGAATTTCCTACTCTAATTAGTGATTAATGTCATGTGCAGTTTAACCATTATTTTCTCATTATCCTGTACCTCTAGAATCAACTCCGTAAAGTACAGGAGATTAATCTTTAACATAAGTAAAAGATACTATTTGTGTAATAAGTATGACCGTGGAGCTCAAACTCTACTGAACTCAAATGAAAGTGTATAGGTAACTAACAGATATAAAAAAAAGAAGCGCTCGTGTGAGCGCTCAGCTGCTTAGTTTCTTTTCGGCTTTTTCTTCGGAACCGCAAGGCCCCCCTTTTTTTTTTTTCATCGGACATTGGAGATAAGATAGTTTTAGTCTTGACTATTTACCTTTCCATATTAGATTTAGAACCAATGCATCGATGGTTCTAAAAATTTTCAGAAGTGTCCAAATATAAATAGAATCTGAAGTAAAATTACCATTTTAAAGGAGTTCTCCAGAACTAGAACATTGATGGCCTATCCTTAGGTTTCTAATAGCACTGTACATTTTGTTCTTAAAGAGGCTCTGTCACCACATTATAAGTGCCCTATCTTCTACATAATCTGATCGGCACTGTAATGTAGATAACAGTAGTTTTTATTTTGAAAAACTATCATTTTTGAGCAAGTTATGAGCAATTTTAGATTTATGCTAATTAATTTCTTAATAGACAACTGGGCGTGTTTTTACTTTTTACCAACTGGGCGTTGTACAGAGGAGTGTATGACGCTGACGAATCAGTAACCAATCAGCGTCATACACTTCTCATTGTTCCAGCCCATTGTTACAGTGTGATTGTGCAGTGATAGAAGCTGGGCTGGAACAAAGTGTAGGACACTGATTAGCCACTGATTGGTCAGCGTCATACACTTCTCTTCACAACACCCAGTTGGTAAAAAGTAAAAACACAGCCAGTTGGTCATTAAGAAAGTAATTAGCATAAATCTAAAATTGCTCATAACTTGCTCAAAAATTATCGTTTTTCAAAATAAAAACCACTGTTATCTACATTACAGCCCCGATCAGATTATGTAGGAGATAGGGCACTTATAATGTGGTGACAGAGCCTCTTTAAGGTAGATAGATGGATCTCATTTTTATTGATGCAAACTTCGCATAAAATGTTGTTGACAATTTAACCCGTTGTGACCGCCAATACGCCTTTTAACGGCGGCCACTAACGGGCTTTATTCTGAAGCATTAGCCTTTTTACGGCACTGCATCAGGATAAAGTAAACAGAGCAGGGAGCGTCAAATCTCCCTGCTCTCCGCTGCCAGAGGCAGCTGAGGGCTGGGGTCGTCCCTGCTCTGCCGGGTGAGATCGATATTAGTATCGATCTCACCCGTTTAACCCTTCAGATGCGGTGCGCAATAGCGTGCACCGCATCTGAGTGGTTTTGGAGAGAGGGAGGGAGCTCCCTCTCTCTCCCACCGACACCCGGCGATACGATCGCCGAGTGTCTGTGTCTCTAATGGCAGCCGAGGGCCTAATAAAGGCCCCCAGGTCTGCCTGGAGCGAATGCCTGCTAGATCATGCCGGAGGCATGACCTAGCAGATGCCTGCAAAAGTATTGCAGTGTATTATAATAGCGATCGGAGAATCGCATATTAAAGTCCCCTAGTGGGACTAGTAAAAAAGTAAAAAAAAAGTTTAATAAAGTTAATAAAAAAAAAAAGTGAAAAAAAATGAAAAACCCACTTTTTCCCATTATATAAACTGCTTTACTATTAAAAAAACAAAATAAAGTAAAAAAGTTACGCATATTTGGTATTGCCGCGTCCGTAATGACCCAAACTACAAATCTATTACATTATTTAACCCGCACGGTGAACGCCGTAAAAAATGTAATAAAAAACTATGGAAAAATTGCTGTTTTCTGTGAATCCTGACTTTAAAAAAATGTGATCAAAAAGTCGCATCTACTCCAAAATTGTACCAATAAAAACTACAAGTCTTCCCGCAAAAACAAAGCCCTCAAACAACTGCATCGGCGGAACAATAAAAAAGTTATGGCTCTTCAAATATGGAGACACAAAAACTAATAATTTTGAAAAAAAAAGGGTTTTTACGGTGTAAAAGTAGTAAAACATACAAAATCTATACAAATTTGGTATCGTTGCAATCGTAACAACCCGCTGAATAAACTTAATGTGTTATTTATACCACACGCAAATGGCGTAGATTTAGGACGCAAAAAAGAGTGGCGAAATTTCAGATTTTTTTCTATTCCTCCACAAAAAAAGTTCATAAAAGTTAATCAATAAATAATATGTACCTCAAAATGGTGCTATTAAAAAATACAACTTGTCCCGCAAAAAACAAGACCTTATATAGCTATGTCGACACAAAAATAAAAAAGTTATAGCTCTTGGAATGCAACGATGGAAAAACGTAAAAAATGAAAAATGGCTTGGTCATTAAGGTTTAAAATAGGCTGGTCATTAAGGGGTTAAAATATTTAAACTATTATCCTAAAATACAGTGCCTAATGGAACAACAAATGGGTTGCTTTATACGTGGCAATCAAAAATATGACATCAACACTATAGATCTAAATGTGATTCAAGAAAAATTGCTGCCACCTGTCAAGTCTATATGATCAAAGTTGACTCACAAAGTGCTCCAGATGTTTTAAGGTATGTTTCTATTTTTCTGATGTCTATTCTTCATTGCAGCTGTTCTTACAGACTTGTCCCCACATTGTTGGTCAGCATGTATTATATTTAGGCAATAGTTTGCACCCCAAAACATCCCTATTTAAATGTGTACATTTATGGAGATAACTGCTACTGTGCCTTATCTATGAACTTCATTCTTCGATGCTATGTCTATTGAAAGATGTCATATGTGCAAGAATTTTCTATTAGTAAAAGTACAAATTTCTTCCCCTGCACTCAGACATTCAATTGTTTGCATATTCATGTGCATTCTTCAGAAATTATATAATTGACAAGTTTTTATAAACACTTGCAAAATAGAGAATCGCTTTATATATTCTAGTCTGTTATACTACTGACTAAAGATGTCTTGAAATAAGAATTCACAGATTAAAGGTTATGTTTTTGTATAGACTACTGTGCTTGCCATAATTTCCTACTTTATTTGGTTCACTTACCTGGCTTAGTACATTTTATGTATATTTAAAAATCTTAATCATTAAAACAAGCCTCTATGGCACTCATATGTTCTAATCAAGGCATATGGAAAAGGGTTCTTGTCATAAGACAACCACTTTATGGTCTGTGAGAAGTTGGGCTATTTCATCACATTAGTTCTTGTCCCCCAGATCAGGATAACTCAGATATGTGAAACAATATGAAAAATAAAGGAAGTTAGGCGCTATTCATATTGCAGTTTTTCCCTTTCCATCAGGGGTTATGGTATTTTTGACAAAAATAGTGAAGTCTGCAGATATGATTAGTTAGGATCAATACAAAAAACAGATCCCTCATAGCTGCCTAATTTATGAACAGAAGCTGTGATGCTTCTGTGAGAAGAGTATGTTTCTTTTTTTTAATTATTTTAAGCAGGTCAATTCCAAAAGTATGATTTTAGGATTCTCATATATTTTTACTTTTACTCCAATTAAAAATGTTAGAATAATAACCCTAGATAACTAGCTTTTGCGCTCATGAGTATTACAGTTACATAATTCAGGGATTTTCATCATAACCCACTAACAAGTAACCCCAGTGCTGATGCTAAACTTTGCTGTAATCATCCAATAAATCTAATTTATTTGTTAGTGACTTTAGTGAGTAATTGTATGATCTAGAGTTGTTTAGCAACACATAACCATTCTTGCACATACAATGAGACTGTGACTTGAAAGAGCAATGACACAAGTTCTTTGTTTCATGGAATTCATGACTTACAGTGGTTGGCAGACCACGTCATTTAGTAAATCTTTCCATGTTAACAAAATAGCCACTGTGTATTCAATCATTCTTATTCATAAATAGTGGTGTTAGAATTTTTTAATTGTTGCATCAGCCTCTAATTTGGAGCATCCTAATATTTTACAAATAGCATCACAACATTAAGGTTTAAGAAACTGGGGAATACAAACATAGTGTCACGTGGGGTGCATGGACCCACTGGGTCGTAACGCCTTGACGGTATGGCAGCTGGCCAACAGGATACAAGTCAAAGTCAATAGTTCGAATAGGTGTACCTGTGGTAACTTCAGACAGTAGCAAGATAGGCTCGGATGGGACTTCGGCGGCAGGCAGACACCAGGCATGGTGTAACAAGGCAGGTGTAGTACTCAGCACAACATGACTCCAACTCTCAACGGCACTAGTACCAGGATAGCACAGGATACAGGTAGCGGGTATGGGAACACTGGGAACTGAAAAACACTTAAGGCACAATTTGCAGAGACGAACATAGGTAAACTACAACAACGCTCAGGCAATACAGGAAGGGGCAGGTCCCTAGAGGCCAGTGCCGGTAATAATTATTGACCAATAGCAAGTGTTGGTAAAATGCTGTAAAGTGCGGCTTCGTGTAGGAACTAATATTCAGGCTCACATTTCCTGGTCGGAACACTTTTCTGGTTACACTAGTTCCACTTGTGAGTACAGGGGCTTGCGGTTACCCTAGGCATAAAACTAGGGGGTGAGTGAGGATTCCAGGTTGACGCCAGCACTGGTAGAGTTATGCAATCACTGGAGAGAAAACCACAACCCTCGAGCCTGAGATGCCGCAGGTAGAATATAGCCTAGCAATGTCTCCTGGATCCTGGTGTCTAGTACTAGAATGGAGCTTGCTACAGGAGAAGCCAGAGCCTTTGTCTGCAAAAGATAGGCTGGGCACTCCTCCGAGAGTGCCTAGGTTGGTGGAAGTTTGTTAAGTGACCCTACATGCTAGGGAGACATTGTGAACATGACGGGGAGAGGTATCTGATGGGCAAGAGCCTGAATCTGGCTGACGGGTGCCTAAATATGGCAGACAGGGGCCTGGTGTTGATTTATATAGTACTGGCTGGGCCCTGTGATTTATGTATATGGCATTTAGGGGGACGATATGTGACTGACACACTGTCCAGTGTGTGATTGCTAGGAGGTCATATGTGACTAACTGCGGTTATGTAGGACATGAATCCACATGCAATTTACATAACTGACACTTGTGACGTGAGATTCCTCAACAGCCCCACAGAATGTGGAATCAGTCAGGAGCAACTTGAGACATCCTTTGTCAGCTGCGTATATACACCACCTGTAGGCCGCTCATATTGCTGCTGCGGCCAATGTACCCCTCTGCACCTAGCCACCATCGCTGCAAGAATATAATAGAAGCCAGTGCACAGTGCGCGACTTCTTAAAGAGGATCTGTCATATACAGTTAGGTCCAGAATTATTTGGACAGTGGCACAATCTTTATGATTTTGGCTCTGCATGCCACCAAATTGGATTTGAAATGAAACAACTAAGATGCAATTGAAGTGTAGACTGTAGTGTCCATGGCCGCGGGCAGTTGGGTTCACTAACCTCCCTATGCCCGCAGCCATGGATCTGTGAGCGCTGGTCCCCATCTCCTTCCTAGGAGACGCCAGCGCTCACTTCCGCTCCGTTCCGCTGTGTCCCGTAGTGTATGCGCGCACGCTTGTGCCCGTTCTTAAAGGGCCAGCGCGCGCACATTAAAATCATCATCATCAACACACATGATTTCCTGGTCTATAAGAAGGCCCCAGCCCTTTTGATCCTTGCCTGAGCGTTGTTCATTTATCCCAAGTCTGTCTTGCAAATGGTCCCTTAGTGTTTCCTGTTCCAGTTGTTACCCGTGGCCTGTTACCTGTTCCTGTATCCCGTGCTGTGTCCTTGTTCCTGTGCCTATTAGTGTTGGAGTCGTGTCCTACTGCACCTGCTGTCGTTTGCCACGTCCAGTGTCTTCTGCCACGTCTTGTACTGCCCGCCAAGTCTGGTGCAACCTGCTGCACCGACCTCCATCCGTGCTGAAGCCACAGCCACTGTCTGGACTAGTTCAGTGTTACAAACTGCTGTAGACTTTCGTATAGACTGAGATCTGGTCAGCTGCCTCTCCGGTACGGCGGAGCGGCCTAGTGGGTCCACATACCCTGTGACCGTGACATAGACTTTCTGGTTTAATTCAAGGGGTTGAACAAAAATATCCTGTGAAACATTTAGTAATTGCAATTATTTTTCTACACAGCCTCTTCATTTCAGGGGCTCAAAAGTAATTGGACAAATTAACATTACTATAAATAAATATTAATATTTTGTAGAGAATCCTTTGCAAGCAATGACTGCCTGAAGTCTGGAACCCATGGACATCACCAAACACTGGGTTTCCTCCTTTGTGATGCTTTGCCAGGCCTTTACTGCAGCTGTCTTCAGTTGTTGATTGTTTGTGGGCCTTTCTGCCTTAAGTTTTGTCTTAAGCAAGTGAAATGCATGCTCGATCGGGTTGAGATCTGGTGATTGACTTGGCCATTACAGAATATTCCACTTTTTTGCCTTAAAAAACTCCTGGGTTGCCTTCGCAGTATGTTTTGGGTCATTGTCCATCTGTACTGTGAAGCGACATCCAATCCACCTTGTTGCATTTGGTTGAATCTGAGCAAAAAGTATATCCCTGAACACTTCAGAATTCATCCGGCTGCTTCTGTCTTCAGTCACATTCATCAATAAACACAAGTGACCTAGTGCCTTTGGCAGCTAATGCATGCCCATGCTATCACACTGCCTCCACCATGTTTTACAGAGGATGTGTTCATGAGCCATTCCAAGCCTTCTCCATACTTTCTTCCTCCCATTATTCTGGTACAGGTTGATCTTAGTTTACTCTGTCCAAAGAATGCTGTTCCAGAACTGGGCTGGCTTCTCTAAATGTTGTTTGGCAAAGTCTAATCCGGTCTTTCTATTTTTGAGGCTGATTAATGGTTTGCAACTTGTGGTGAACCCTCTGTATTTGTGCTTATGAAGTCTTCTCTTTATGGTAAAATTAGATACTGATACACCTACTTCCAGGAGAGTGTTCTTCACTCGGGTAGATGTTGTGAAGGGATTTTCTTCACCATGGAAAGGATTCTGCAATCATCCACCACTGTTGTCTTCCGTGGACATCCAGGCCTTTTTGAGTCCACGAATCCACTAGCGCGCTTTTTTTTCAAGAATGTACTAAACTGTTGATTTGACCACTCCTAACATTTGGGCTATCTCTCTGATGGATTTCTTTATTTTTTTCAGCCTAACGATGGTCTGTTTCACTTGCATTGAGATCTCCTTTGACCTCATGTTGCGGGTTCACAGCAACAGCTTCCAAATGAAAATGCCACACCTGGAATCAACTCCAGACCTTTTACCTGCTTAATTGATGAAGGATTAACGAGGGGATAGCCCATGCAGTCCATTAAATAGCTTTTGAGATAATTGTCCAATTACCTTCGGTCCCTTGAAAAAAAGGGGTGTAGTTCCTAAACCCTTCCTCAAATTAGGATGTGAATACACTCAAATTAAATCTGAGAGTCTGCACTTTAAGCCCGTATTGATTATATAACTGTATATTCAATATGTTTTGGTGAACAGCTAAAATGCTAAAACGTGTCACTGTCCAAATAATTCTGCACCTAACTATATTTATGATGCCTTGTCTGAGGGCAGTGTAATGAAGTGACGGACACGCTGATTTCAGCGATCAATGCTTATTAGGTCAATCCCTGTTGGAATCAGCACCAAAAAACTGCTAAAATTACCCCCCCCCCCATTGATATTGGCCGCTCGAAGGAAAAAAAGGGTCATGTTCTTTCTTGCCGTGACTCCGACCCTGACCTCCTATTGAAATCAAAGGGAGGCAGAAAAACATGCGGCGCTTGTTTCTGAACATTTTTTTACTGCATTTTTGCCCACGGTCCTTGCATTAGATTCAATGGCTGCGGGCAAAAAAAAATGCATCGAAAAACATGAAAAACTTTCATGAGAAACATCATTCTAATTGTTGCAAATGTTGTTCCTTTGCATTGCTTTGCGTGTAATTTCTTGCTGGGGTTGTTGGACAAGTCCTATTAATAGATTAATCCAAGTTTGAGGCAATGAACAGAAGACAAATTGAATCCCCAGAATAAAAGGGGAAGCAGCATGGCCTAAAACTGACCACCATAACCTTATACATATATTTGGTACATATATGGCGTACCGCGCCTTTAAGTGCTATTGACCCGCTGTTACATGTTATTGTTGTTGTTACGTTTGTATTCTTCTTCCTTCCACAACAGGTCCTGAACAGCGAGCAGGGGTGGTGTGTGAGGCACCACTGTATGGATAACTTGCCTGGGTGGTGAAGGGGACACAGCGGAGACGTGGCCCCAAGACAGTCAAAGGAAAGTGTAACAACAGTGGTCAGCAGTAGTGCAAGACTAAGGAGGGGGGAGTCAATTTATGTGGAAACCTGTGGGGCCGTGTGCCGTTTAGCCAGCAACCCCCAATTAAAAAGGGGCACTAGGAGTACTGAACTACACAGACACCATCTTTTAGCCTCCTCGGCCCAAGCAGATGGCCCTTATATCCAGGAGGGGTGTCCTTGACCCTGTATCTGCCGGTCACACCAGAACAAGCCAACCATCTGGTCTGCCTGAATCGTAACTAAGTCTGTGCCTCTCAAAAGCGAGAAGATACAGTATATATCGTGACCAATTTTTGTACCTCCAAGAGTGGGAATTTTTGTGGCCATGTGCACCATAAGCACCGGCAAAAGAAGTGTATATATTTTAAAATGCAATGTAGAGTTTAATGGCACACTAAGTTCCTGCTTCGTTTCATCTTTTTCCATGACATCCCATCTTGCCCCAACCTCTACCACCTTACAATACCAGTGTATCAAAACAACAGGAAACCATGGTGGTGGTAATACTCCACTCTGCTGAATTTTTTGCCTACTCTGCAATTGGACACCTGCACTTTATCGACTACACATTGACAAAGCAAAAGGACCACTTTATTCTGTAGATGCTAATCACACTGGTTTGGATCTTTATGGAGAACAATACATACTTTAGTATGATAATGACAAAAGCGCACGTCAAAGCTTTGCTAGAACTGCTTGAAGATCAAAGAAGAGTGAGGATCACTGACTGTCAAGGACTTCCCTCTACAGTCATCTGACCTTAACCAAGTATTCAGTAACATCACAAGATACT
Source organism: Rhinoderma darwinii (assembly GCF_050947455.1). NCBI lineage: Eukaryota > Metazoa > Chordata > Amphibia > Anura > Rhinodermatidae > Rhinoderma > Rhinoderma darwinii. The sequence goes on along the minus strand of NC_134689.1, from coordinate 171,543,160 downwards.
CTTTGGAACATTCTCAAATTATGCTGGATTTTAAACAAACTTGTCAAGTATATGAGAGAAAAGAATGCAAAAAAATAAGCATTTTCACTAATGGTCTGAGAGGTTTTCGCACCACTGGATGTTTGAACAATAAGTAATTATAGTTTTTTTTATCAATAATAGTTTTATATCCAATAACACAATATACAAACATATATATAAAATAGGAGCAGTAAATTAGGTAAAAGAACCAGTGTCCAAATTCTTCAAAAGTCATATATAATGCAAAACATTTATTGTGCTCTAGCAGTTCGACGTAAAGAGGGATATAGGAATAATGCAATAACGCCTTCACAGCAGGTAAATCATCCAAAGTGGGTTTATTATACTCACAAGCGAGCTTTAAAAATAGGCACATAGAATAAAATAATACAGCGTGACATCCACCATTGAAACAGCCCAGGGCTGTTTCAATGGTGGACACCACGCTAAATTTGTTTACTTTGTTTACACGGCAACTTATAATGTGGTATAATATAGATGAAAGAAATGAAAATGCGGCACTCACCCGTTTGCAAATCTTTTTAACTTTATTGTGTCACCTTGGCGAGGATAAAAGCATTACAGGGAGGACAGCTAGTTGTAGGTTACAGCCTGTTTCGCGCTGGAGATTGCGCTTCTTCTGACCAGGTTTTATCCTCGCCAAGGTGACACAATAAAGTTAAAAAGATTTGCAAACGGGTGAGTGCCGCATTTTCATTTCTTTCATCTATATTATACTACAAGACTGTCTGTTTTTATGCTGAGCACCGCCCGAAGTTTGCTTAAATGAGGAAACCCTGACTCCACTTGCATCTATCTGCCTGTTCCATGCTGTGAAGATTGAGAGTGGTGCCGACTTCCTTCTACTGTGCTTAACTTATAATGTGGCTTAGTAGTGTGTATGGGCCACCACATGCCTGTATGCACCCCGGACAACATTTGGGTATGCTCCTAACGAGACAGATGGATCAGGGCATCAATGAGTTCCTGGACAGTCTAGGGCGCAACTTGGCGGTGTCGGATGCACTGATTCATAAAGTCTCAGAGGTTCTCAATTGGATTCAGGACTAGAGAATGTGAGGGCCAGTCTGGCATCAGTGCCTTCATCATCCATGAAGTGCCTACACACTTGGGCCACATGAGGCCAGGCATTGTCCTGCACCAAGAGAAAACAAGGGGCCCATCTCACCAGCGAAAGGTCTGACAATAGCTCTGGGGATTTCACCCCGGGACCTAACAGCAGTCTGGCTATCACATGGAGGTTTGTGCGATCCTCCAAGGATATGCTAAACTGGTTTTCTGGATGATGTTGCAGGCAGAATAACGTTCACCAGGGTGTGTCCAGAGTTTTTCAAATCTGTCACGTGCTCAGTGTGAACCTGCTCTTATCTATGGAGAGAACGGAATGCCAATGGCGGACCCTTCAATTTTGGAATTCTCTGGTGAATGCTGATTGAGCTGCAAGATGCATTACTCCCCCTGTTCCCCTATGCACAAAGGAGTAGATATGGTCCTGCTAATGGGTTGATGTCCTTCTACGACCCTGTCCGGCTCTCCTCGTGTAACGGCCCGTATCCTGGTATCTGATCTATGCTCTTGAGACTGTGATGGGAGCAGGGCCGGCTCCAGGTTTAGTGGGGCCCTCGGGCGACAGAGCCTTAGTGGGCCTCTTTGCGGTGCAACCCGAGCGGTCATGGTATAAAGGCACAAACTAGACAGTGAATATGAAAACATTTTATATGATATACTTAGATACAGGGCCCCAGCAGTAAGTATCCTTGTACGAACATACCTTCAACCCCAAAAAGATGTGTGTGTGTGTGTGTGTGTGTGTGTGTGTGTGTATGTAATTGCTTTGCTTTGTTATAGGTTACTAATTTTTTTGTGTGTTTGGGTTTTTTTAACTGGTTCGGAGGTTGGATTACTTCGGATTGGAGGACTACTTCGATGACGGCTTTTTTATTATCAATAAAATGGTTAAAATTAGTGGCCGAGCTGAAATACTGCAAGTGAATAGGAACAGAGTTGCAGTTCTACAGCACGGCCGCTATGCAGTGAAAGGAGCCATTTGCTTCCTGTTCCGAACTCTGCATACACTGCATAACATCCGGCGCCCGAAGGCAATTGAACGGTGCGGGGTCCTGGGTGTCGGACCCCCACCATTCATATACTTATGATCTATCCTGTGGATAGATCATCAGTTGTACGTGCCCACACAACCCTTTAACTCATAAAATACACGAAAATTTGCAAATGTAAAGTAGAAACATATATTTCCCTTCAAAAGAACTGTCAGGGAGATTTATTAAAACTTCATACTAACAGTTCCATACGTCAATTTTAATAAGAAGCAAGCTGGAGAAAGATGTGATCGTTATTAAGAGGTGCACGCCTCTTAATAACTTTGTCACATCTATGACTATCCATGCCCTTGAATAAAATCTACACTAGTCAGGAATTGGCGTAGATTTCCCCTTTAATTCAAGTCAGTTTCTGGCAAAATGATAGTAAATACAACAGGCCGCCATGCAGGGGCGTAACTAGGAAAGTCTGGGCTCCATAGCAAACTTTTGACTGGGGCCCCCCTCCCCTGGGTGTCACACAACCCCCCCCCTTGTAGATAGTGCCTTTTTTACAGCCCCCCCCTGTAGATAACGCCATCCATACAGCCCCCCCCCTCTGTAGATAGTGCCATACATCCCCCTGTAGAGTATGCCATACAGCCCCCCTGTAGATAACGCCATACAGCCCCCCTGTAGATAACGCCATACAGCCCCCCTGCAGAGGACGCCATACAGCCCCCCCTGTAGAGAACGCCATACTGCCCCCCTGTAGGGAACGCCATACAGCTCCCCCCCTGTAGGGAACGCCATACAGCGTCCCCCCTCCCAAAAAAATGCGACCTACAGTGTGTCCTACAAAATACATGTATCCCCTCTCCACAGGATCTCCACAGGATAAGGGATACATGTGTGATCGCTGGCAGCGATAGGGAGAATGGGGGACTGAAAGTCCCCTGAACTTCTCCATGACAAACCTCTGACTTCCGGCGTCTGCGCAGCTCAATAAAAATGAAAGGAGCGCTGGTCACGCATGCGCACAAGCACGACCGGCGCTCCATTCATTTCTACGGAGCTGCCGACACAGACCCCGGAAGTCCGAGGTTTGTGATAGAGAACTTCAGGGGACTTTCCCTATCAATGCCAGCGATCACACATGTATCTCCTGTCCTGTGGATATCCTGTAGATAGGGGATACGTGTCTTTTGCTCTATTTTGCGCCTTCAGGACCAGACACCGTTTAGCCATTTTTAGCACGTGTTAGTTAAATGGCTATAACTTTTTTATTTGTTGGGCTAACGACGTGATTTTAGACAATGCAGGTTTCATTTTGTATCGTTTTTATACACACCTTTTTTGCTATTTTAGAATTTTTATTCATAAAGTTTGAAAATAATAGTAAAAAAATAAGCTTTTTTACATTTCAGCTATTTTTTTTTTGATAATAACATAGTTTTACCCTAAAATAGACCTTTTATTTGTGATCGTCATTGTCTACCGTAAATTTTTATATATTACATGTCTATATTAGGGTAATTGGGTCAGCGCTAGCGTTACAACAATGATTGGCGGGGGGGATCGTTTTTTTTGGGGGTGGGTATTTTATGTGTATTTATTATTTACATTTTTTTTGCACTTTACTTTATTATTTTTTTATTACTATGGTCTGTCCCCCAAAGGTCAAAGAAGACCTTTGGGGAACTTTATATATTTTTTTTCTTTCTTTTACACCATGTTTTTCCACTGTAACTGGAGCTGCACAGCAGCCCCAGTTACAGGGGAAATCAGCCCTCTCATAGTGACGATTGTCACTAATAGGGCTGTGCAGGGTCTAGTAAGACCCAGCAGCAGCCTGCCACTAACGGCACCCGGCGATCATGTGACCAGTCACATGAATACCGGGAGGAATTGAGACAGCGCCGCTGCTGCTGTCTCTATTCCTGTACACAGCGCGCATACAAGTGATCAGAGAAGACAGAAGCAGCGAAAGCTGCTTCTATTCTCTCCTCAGGGTCCCCGGCAGCCACTGACTGCCGGAGACCCAACATTCAGCTGCCCGATTGCGCGGGCAGCAAGTTAAAACCAGAGCTGTAGAAAGTCTATGGCTCGGGTTTTAAGGACCCTGACCGCTGGCCGTAAAAATACAGCCAGCGGTCGGGAACCAGTTAATGGCAGAGCGGGGAGATACCTCCCTGCTCTGCCGTAGTGTTCAGTGGCGTCCCGCTGTAGCAGCCATAGCGGCTGCTAGCGGAGCCTCCGGCCATGCCGCGGGCCCCATAGCAGCCGCTACTGCTGCTACGGCGGTAGTTACGCCACTGCCCCTTCCACTAAGCTCCACTCACTTTTTAAAAACTTTTTGGGCTGTTTGCGGCTTTGCTACGCCAGAAAATTGACATAGAAACCTTGTTACATTTCCACCTATGTGTTTATAGTTTTAAGCATATTGTATGCAATAAGTTATGCAGGCAAATATGTGTAAGGAGGGCAGATATTTTTGTGTTCACCTTCAACACTATGGTGATCGTAGCATACTGTGAGTGATAATACCACCATAACTGATTTATGCAGCAAAGACCTGCATGAGAATGGAAAACAATGTTTGTGGGGGACTGGAATGTGACAATCTGAGGACAGTGATCAGATTTATTACTGAGATGAACTTCAGGACTCAAGTTTGGGAAAGTCTTCTGCAACTCAGCGTGATAAACTACACTACAGACACTGAATGTTTAATATAAGCAGATGAATTATTCATAGCGAGAGAAAGTTAGCTTTATGCATTGTGTTCTCATTCATCACTCATACCCATATTTTCCCCAAGTTATAAAAAATGCATTGTTCAATATAAGGGAAATTCAGGGGGTTTTCTAACTGTCGGAAAAACCCTTTAAGAAGTGGTTGAAAACCATGGAGCTGTTTCAAGGGGGGAAAAAGGCGTTTTTTGAAGCTGAAAATGAAGCTTTTTTTCATTAGAAGCTTCTTTTGAAGTGTTATTGAGGCATTTTTCATAGTGTCAATGGAAAATCAGCTCCAAAAAAACGCCTCAGGAAGTGACATGCTACTTCATTTTACAAGGCGTTTTTTTAAATCCAGCAGCGTGAAAATACACCTCATGTGAAGAGAACAGTGTATTTCCCATTGAATTCAATGGGGACCTGTTTGCAGGATTATTTCAAGTGAATTTTGGAGCATAAAAAGAGGCTTTTATGCTCCAAAATCAGCCTGAAAATAAGCCGTGTATGCATACCCTAAGGGCTTGTCCACACGTAGCAGAATTGCTGCGTATGTTCCGTCCGGAATTGCGGACTGAATATACGCAGCAGAATATAGTGGCAGCAAAGTGGGTGAGATTTAACAAATCTCATCCACACGCTGTGTCAAATTTCCGACCAGAAATTCACCTGCGGTGCGTATTTTTCCTACCACAGCATGTCAATTCCTGCTGCGAAAAGTGAACTGAATTGCTGCGTTTTTCAGAGATGTCACCATCTCCCAACAATGAGATAAACGCAGCTAAATACGCACCATTTTCTGTAGTATAAAACAGTGGCAGATTTTGTTGCAGAAATATTGAGCAACTAAAAACCAGTTCCATTCATCTGAATGGAACTTGCAGAAATCCATGCACATGCTGCAGAAACGTAACTATGAAGATGAATGCAACTGATCTTCAGTCACAAAAAAATTCTGCAACAAAATCTGCCATGTGTGACTATACCTTAACCGGCTGTGTTCTTTCTTTCAGCCGTCACTTGCAGCCCCCCCCCCCTCCCTTGGACAGATACATAGAACTGGGGAAAAAAAACCTTTTATCCATCTCCCCAAATTTAACCCCTTCCCGACATTTGACGTACATGTACGTCATGGAAAGCATTGACTTCCCGCAAAATGCCGTACATGTACGTCAAACGTTTGGCACCGGCTCAGAAGCTGAGTCGGTGCCATCATCGTCGGATCTCGGCTGTATCTTACAGCTGACATCCGACTGTAACGGCGGGGACCGAAATTAGCTTCGATCCCCGCCATTAACCCCTTAAGTGCAGCGCTCAAACGCGATCGCTGCACTTAAGGTGTTTGCAGCTCATCGGAGCCCCAGCAATGAAATTGCCGGGGTTCCGGTGGCTGCAATGGCAACCGGAGGCCTAATACTGGCCTCCCGGTCTGCCTAGCACCGAAGCCGGTCAAGATCCGCCCGGCGGCGGAGCCTGATCGGCTTCCGTAGCTGCCGGCAAGATGGCGCCGGGTCAGGAGCTGATCCGGCGTCATCAGCGGTGGAGGTCAGCTGTACTGTACAGCTGACATCCACCTGTAACGGCAGGAACCGGAGCTAGCTCCGATCCCTGCCATTAACCCCTTCGATGCAGCAATCGAAAGCGATTGCTGCATCGTAGCGGTTACAAGCAGATCGCCAGCCCTGACAGGCAATCGGGACTGGCGACTGCTGTTATGGCAACAGGAGACACAATGGTCTCCTGCTCTGCCATTACGGAAGCCGATTTAGGCCCCGCCGGGAGGCGAAGCCTAAACGGCTTGCTGTCAGTGAATGACTGACAGATCTAATACATTGCACTACATAGGTAGTGCAATGTATTAGAAAAAAAAAAATCTGACCGTTGGACCTTCAAGTCCCCTAGTGGGACTTGAGAAAAAGTGTAAAAAAAAGTATAAAAAAGTGCAAAAAATAAAAGTTTGAAAACAATAAAAGTTTCAAGTAATCAAATAACACACAATCCCCCTTTTACTCTTATCAAGTCCTTTATTATTGAAAAATAATAATAAACCATATGTATTTGGTATCGCCACGACCGTAACGACCGGAGGTATCAAAATATTATATTATTTATTGCACGCGGTGAACAGCGTAAAAAAAACCCGTAAAAAACGTTACCAGAGTTTCTGTTTTTTAGTCACTTTGCCCTACAAATGTTAGAATAAAAAGTGATCAAAAAGTCGCACGTATCCAAAAATGGTACCTATAAAAACTATAGCTCGTCCCGCAAAAAACAAGCCCTCATACACCTCCGTCGACAAAAAAATTAAAACGTTATGGTTCTCACAACTTGGCGACAGAAAAAATACATTCTTTTTACAAAAGTAATTTTATTGTGCAAAAAGTTGTAAAACATAAAAAAGTGCTATAAATTAGGTATCGCTGGAATCGTACTGACCCACAGAATAAAGTTAACATGTAGTTTATAATGCGTGGTGAACTCTGTATAAAAAAAAACAAAAAAAGCTGTGCCAGAATTGTGTTTTTTTGTTTACCTGGCATCCCAAAAAATAGGATAAAAGGTGATCAAAAAGTTGCATGTACCCCAAAATGGTACCAATAATAACTACAGCTCGTCCCGCAACAAACCAGCCTTCATATCGATACGTCTATGAAAAATAAAATTAGTTATGGCTCCAATAAGTCAGGAAATAAAAAAATATGCAGTTGTGCCCGAGGGGAACATTTCTTCTGTTTCAAGAGGCGATTTATCAAGGACCTAAAATTAGGGAACCAGGAAGGGGAGGGCCCAATCATATCCGCTGGAAGCGACGGTGCCCGTATTATACCAGGATAATACTTTCCCAGCAAAATTCCCCAAACTACAAAGGCGCGGAGTGTGGACCAAAAGGGGGATAAGAAATGACACCATTTATCAGTGCGACACCGGCCTGTGCAGAAAGGATTGCTTCACAGCGTAACACACATCTATGGATTATTTTTATTTTTTTATACCACCTGACTATGCCCCTTATATACTCCGCCCCGCTTACATGTACCCCCACATTATAAAACACCAGCAATACTCAAACAAATATAGTACTAAGCAAAATCCGCTCTCCAAAAGCCAAATGGTGCTCCCTCGGCCCTGAACCCTACAGCGTGCCCAAACAGCAGTTTCCTTCAACATATATGGCATCGTCATACCCGGGAGAACCCTTTTAAAAAATTTTGGGGTGTGTGTCTCCAGCGTCATAAGCTGGGCATGACATATTTGCCACTGAATGGCATATCTAGGGAAAAATATAAATTTTTAATTTGCACCGCAGCGCATTCATTTATGGAAAAGACCTGTGGGGTGAAAATGCTCACTACACCCCTTAATAAATGCCTTGAGGGGTGCAGTTCCATAATGGGGTCACTTATCAGGGGTTTCTTTTTATTATTTCACATCTGAGCCTCTGCAGTTGTGAACCAATACTTTGTAAATCGCCAAATTAGGCCTCCACTCCGCATGGTACTCTTCACTTCTGAGCCCTGTCATATGTCCAGACAAAAGATTAGGGCCACATGTAGGGTGTTTCTAAAACCGGGAAACACCGCATAATAATTAGAGAGCTGTCTTGTTATGGTGGCACAAGCCGGGCACCACATATTGGCATATCTATGGAAAAAAATCCCATTTTCACTCTGCAACATTGAGCGCACACTAATTTCTACAAAACACCTGCAGGGTTAAAATGCTTACTACACCCCTTGGTAAATGCATTGAGGGGTGTAGTTTACAAAATGGGGTCACTTCTGGGGGGTTTCCACTGTTTTGGGCCCACAGGTGCCCAGAAACCAATCCAGCAACATCTGCACTCCAAATGGCGGTCCTTCCCATCTGAGCCCTGCGGTTTGCCCAAACAGCAGTTTATGACCACATATGGGGTATTGCCATACTCGGGAGAAATAGCTTTACAAATGTTGGGTTCTTTTTTTCCTTTATTTGTTGAGAAAATGAAAAAATTTGCGCTAAAGCTACGTCTTATTGAAGAAAAAGGACTGTTTTTATTTTCACTGCCTAATTCTAATAAATTCTATGAAACATCTGTGGGGTCAAAATGCTCACTACACCCCTAGATGCATTCTTCAAGAGGTGTAGTTTCCTAAATGGAGTCCCTTTTTGGGCGTTTTCATTGTTTTGTCCCCTCAGGGGCTTTGCAAATGTGACCTGGCCTCCACAAATCATTCCTGCTAAATGTGATCTCAAAAAGTCAAATAGTGCTCTTTCCCTTCTAAGCCCTGCCGTGTGTCCAAACAGCCGTTTATTACCACATGTGGGGTATTGTTTTACTCGGGAGAAATTGCTTTACAAATTTTGTGGTGCTTTTTCTCCTTTAGTCCTTCTGGAAATGAGAAAAAATTAGCTAAACCTACATTTTCTTTGAAAAAATGTAGATTATTATTTTCAGGGCCTACTTCCAATAATTTCTGCAAAAAAAACTGTGGTGTCAAATCGCTCACTATACCCCTAGATAATTTCATCAATGGGTGTTGTTTCCAAAATGGGGTCACTTGTGGGGGGTTTCCACTATTTTGTCCCCTCAGGGGCTTTGTAAATGTGACATGGCCTCCGCAAACCATTCCTGCTAAATTTGAGTTCCAAAAGCCAAATGGCGCTCTTTCCCTTCTCAGCCTCGCCGTGTGTCCAAACAGCCGTTTATTTCCACATGTGGGGTACTGTTTTACTCGGGAGAAATTTCTTTACAAATTTTATGGTGATTTTTCTCCTTTAGTCCTTGTGGAAATGAAAAAAAAAATAGCTAAACCTACATTTTATTTGAAAAAATGTAGATTTTCATTTTCACAGCCTACTTGCAAAAATTTCTGCAAAAAACCTGTGGGGTCAAAATGCTCACTATACCCCTAGATAATTTCCTCAAGGGGTATAGTTTCCAAAATGGGGTCACTTGTTTGGGGTTTTCACTGTTTTGTCCCCTCAGGGGCTTTGTAAATGTGACATGGCCTCCGCAAACCATTCCTGCTAAATATGAACTCCAAAAGCCAAATAGCGCTCTTTCCCTTCTCAGCCACGCCGTGTCTCCAAACAACCGTTTATTACCACATGTGAGGTATTGTTTTACTCGGGAGAAATTGCTTTACAAATTTTGCGGTGCTTTTTCTCCTTTAGTCCTTGTGGAAATGAGAAAAAAAATCGCTAAACCTACATTTTCTTTGAAGAAATGTTGATTTTAATTTTCACGGCCTTCTTCCAATAATTTCTGTAAAAAACCTGTGCGGTCAAAATGCTCACTATACCCCTAGATAATTTCCTTGAGGTGTCTAGTTTCCCAGATGGGGTCACTTTTGGGGGATTTTGACTGTTTTGGCACCGCAAGAGCCCTTCAAACCTGACATGGTGCCTAAAATATATTCTAACAAAAATAAGGCCCCAAAATCCACTAGGTGCTCCTTTGCTTCTGAGGCCGGTGCTTCAGTCCAGTAGCACGCTACGGCCACATGTGGGATATTTCCTAAAACTTCAGAAACTGGGCAACAAATATTGAGTTGCATTTCTCTGGTAAAACCTTCTGTGTTATAAAAAAAATTGTATTAAAAATGTATTTCTGCAGAAAAATATGAAATTTGTAAATTTCACCTCTACTTTGCTTTAATTCCTGTGAAATGTTTAAAGGGTTAAGACATTTTCTAAATGCTGTTTTGAATACTTTGAGGGGTGAAGTTTTTAAAATGGGGTGACTTTTTTGGGGTTTCTAATATATAAGGCCCTCAAAACCACTTCACAACTGAACTGGCCCCTGTAAAAATAGCCTTTTGAAATTTTCTTGAAAATGTGAGAAATTGCTGCTAAAGTTCTAAGCCTTGTGAGGTCATAGAAAAATAAAAGGATGTTCAAAAAACGATGCCAATCTAAAGTAGACATATGGGGGATGTTAATTAGCAACAATTTTGTGTGGTATAACTGCCTGTCTTACAAGCAGATACATTTAAATTGAGAAAAATGCTAATTTTTGGAATTTTTCGCTAATTTTTGGTGTTTTTCACAATTAAATACTGAACATATGGAGCAAATTTTGCCAGTAACATAAAGTCCAATGTGTCACGAGAAAACAATCTCAGAATCGCTTGGATAGGTGAAAGTATTCCGGAGTTATTACCACATAAAGTGACACATGTCAGATTTGAAAAATGAGGCTCTGTCAGGAAGGTCAAAAGTGGCTAAAGAGGGAAGGGGTTAAACCAGTGCTATGTTTATCCCAGAGTTAATATTATTTAAAAACTAAGATTCTGGATACAATGCCAACTGTTATATTCTAGTTGGCAAGCATTTAAAATCATGACATATTATATAGTTTCTTGTCAAAAAGTTAACAATATAATATTTACATTGTGACTTCCAAAATGTTTATCTCAATACCAAAGTTTGCATTCCTACTAAGACATGGGATTGTAGGTGTAGACGTGTGATATTTGGACACCTTGACGCTCTATTTGTGCTTGAGTAAGCATTTTAGCTTATCCAACACAAGCAAAAAAAAAGAAAAAAGAATAGACCTGGTAGGTGGCGTGTCAAAATATATATATTGCACATTACACATTGCCAATTAAGGCTTCGTTCACATCTGCGTCGGGGTTCCATTCATGGGTTCCGTCAGACCTTTTTGTCAGGGGAACCCATGAATGGAAACCATAGCTTTCTGTTTGCATTACCATTGATTTGATTGGTAATGCTTCCATTGCTAATGGTTTCCATTTTTCTCCATTCTGTAAGATTTCTGTTTTTTGGCGGAATCAATAGCGCAGTCGACTATGCTATTGATTCCGCCAAAGAAAACGGAAACGTTACGTGAAATCAATGATAATGCAAACGGAAAGCTATGGTTTCTGTTTGGTTTTATGTTCATTGGTTCCCCTGAGGTAAAAGTCTGAACCCATGGACGAAACCCTGACGCAGATGTGAACAAAGCCTACAAGACAAAAAATACCCTTCTTCCTGCTGTACTGAACCTATAACCAGCATTTCACCTACTAAACCAGCAATACCTGGTGGTGGTGGTGGGTGAAAAATCTTTTTTATGTAACCTATAATAATCTTCTAAGTAGCCTCTTTAGTATTCAGTTTTTTAGTGTTACCGTGGTGTATGCTAATGAGCATAAGAGAGTCATATCTTCATTTGAAAAGTCATATCTTCATTTCTCAAGCCTTTCCGAGTTAACCCCTCCTACTTACTTTTGATTGACAGCTTCTCCCCCCAGCACACATGAAATCCCACGCTTGCGCATCGATGTCCTGTTCTGGTGCGTGCCCACAATAGGAGATCTAAGCGGCGCATGCGCAGTAACTAGATTTAAAGCTTGTGTGAAGCAGGGAAGGGTGTCGGATCATACATGATGGGCGCATGCGCGCTCAGACTAGATTTTGGCATTCAGGACGGGCCAGTTTTCAGCGGTGGGCTAGCAAAGAGAGGAATGAACGAATGAACGAACGAACGAACGAACGAACGAACGAGGCTGGCGGATTACTACCGTAACAGGCACAAAATGTTTGCAGACCGTTATTTACGGTCAAAGGAGGAGATAAGGGCAATCCACTTTTGATAGCAGCGGCCAGTGTAGAGTTCAATACGTGAAATGCTGGTGGCAGGTTCCCTTTAAAATGTAGCTTTTATTGTAAGGCACTTAGGCCGCATTCACACGACAGGGTCCGAGTGTCGGCCGTGAAAATCGGCCGTTTTTGGCCGATTTTCCTGGCCGGTTTGCATCCGGTTTGCATCCGTTCTGATTCCGTTCCGGGCCGTGTTGCCGTTTTTATCGGCCGATTTGGACCCGATTTGCATCCGTTTTTTTCCCTGTCCGTTTTAAAATCGGATGAATTTCATTTAAATTTGTTGCCCCACACAGCACTTTGTAGATAATGCCGCAGCCCCCTGGTAGGTAATGCCACCCTGCCCCCTGTAGGTAATGCCACCCAGCCCCCTGTAGGTAATGCCACCCAGCCCCCTGTTGGTGATGCCACACAGCCCCCTGTAGGCGATGCCACACAGCCCCCGGTAGGCGATGCCACCCTGCCCCCTGTAGGCGATGCCACCCTGCCCCCTGTAGGCGATGCCACCCTGCCCCCTGTAGGCAATGCCACCCTACCCCTGTAGGCGATGCCACACAGCCCCCTGCAGGCAATGCCACCCTGCCCCTTGTAGGTGATGACACCCTGCCCCCTGTAGGCGATGCCACCCAGGGACCTGTAGGCGATGACACCCTGCCCCGTGTAGGCGATGACACCCAGGGACCTGTAGGCGATGCCACCCAGCCCCCTGTAGGCGATGCCACCCTGCCCCCTGCAAGTGATGCCACCCTGCGCCCTGCAGGTGATGCCACCCTGCCCCCTGTAGGCAATGCCACCCAGCCCCCTGTTGGTGATGCCATACAGCCCCCTGCAGGCGATACCACCCTGCCCCCTGTAGGCGATGACACCCTGTCCCCTGTAGGCGATGCCACCCAGCCCCCTGCAAGCGATGCCACCCTGCCCCCTGCAGGCGATGCCACCCAGCCCCCTGTAGGCGATGCCACCCAGCCCCTGTAGGCGATGCCACCCTGCCCCCTGTAGGCGATGCCACCCTGCCCCCTGTAGGCGATGCCACCCTGCCCCCTGTAGGCGATGCCACCAAGTCCCCTGTAGGTGATGCCACACAGCCCCCTGTAGGTTGCACCCACCCCCCCCCTTCCAGGAGAAGTCACTGACTTCAATGTCCATATATGGACAGTGTAGTCACTGACTTCTCCTGGAGAGGATTTCCCTGCCACAGGTCGGGAATTCCGCTTCAGAAGTGAGTGACGTCACTGTGTCCATATATGGACAGTGTAGTCACTCACTTCCCCTGTAGCGGAATCCCCGGCCATAGAGTCGGGGATTCCGCTGCAGAAGTGAGTGACATCGCTGTGTCCATATATGGACAGTGTAGTCACTCACTTCTCCTGTAGTGGAATCCCCGGCCATAGAGTCGGGGATTCCGTTGCAGAAATGAGTGACTTCGCTGTGTCCATATATATACAGTGTAGTCACTCACTTCTCCTGTAGCGGAATCCCCGGCCATAGAGTCGGGGATTCCGCTGCAGAAGTGAGTGACTTCGCTGTGTCCATATATGGACAGTATAGTCACTCACTTCTCCTGTAGCGGAATCCCCGGCCATAGAGTCGGGGATTCCGCTACAGAAGTGAGTGACTTCGCTGTGTACATATATGGGCAGTGTAGTCACTCACTTCTCCTGTAGCGGCATCCACGGCCATAGAGTTGGGGATTCCGCTGCAGAAGTGAGTGACATCGCTGTGTCCATATATGGACAGTGTAGTCACTCACTTCTCCTGTAGCGGAATCCCCGGCCATAGAGTCGGGGATTCCGCTGCAGAAGTGAGTGACTTCGCTGTGTCCATATATATACAGTGTAGTCACTCACTTCTCCTGTAGCGGAATCCCCGGCCATAGAGTCGGGGATTCCGCTGCAGAAGTGAGTGACATCGCTGTGTCCATATATGGACAGTGTAGTCACTCACTTCTCCTGTAGTGGAATCCCCGGCCATAGAGTCGGGGATTCCGTTGCAGAAATGAGTGACTTCGCTGTGTCCATATATATACAGTGTAGTCACTCACTTCTCCTGTAGCGGAATCCCCGGCCATAGAGTCGGGGATTCCGCTGCAGAAGTGAGTGACTTCGCTGTGTCCATATATGGACAGTATAGTCACTCACTTCTCCTGTAGCGGAATCCCCGGCCATAGAGTCGGGGATTCCGCTACAGAAGTGAGTGACTTCGCTGTGTACATATATGGGCAGTGTAGTCACTCACTTCTCCTGTAGCGGCATCCACGGCCATAGAGTTGGGGATTCCGCTGCAGAAGTGAGTGACATCGCTGTGTCCATATATGGACAGTGTAGTCACTCACTTCTCCTGTAGCGGAATCCCCGGCCATAGAGTCGGGGATTCCGCTGCAGAAGTGAGTGACTTCGCTGTGTCCATATATATACAGTGTAGTCACTCACTTCTCCTGTAGCGGAATCCCCGGCCATAGAGTCGGGGATTCCGCTGCAGAAGTGAGTGACTTCGCTGTGTCCATATATGGGCAGTGTAGTCACTCACTTCTCCTGTAGCGGCATCCCCGGCCATAGAGTTGGGGATTCCGCTGCAGAAGTGAGTGACATCGCTGTGTCCATATATGGGCAGTGTAGTCACTCACTTCTCCTGTAGCGGCATCCCCGGCCATAGAGTTGGGGATTCCGCTGCAGAAGTGAGTGACATCGCTGTGTCCATATATGGACAGTGTAGTCACGCACTTCTCCTGTAGCGGAATCCCCAATCCCCGGCCGGGGATTGGGGATTCCGACTCCTACAGGGAGCAAAAAAAGACCCTCCTCCTCCTCCTCCACACATGCACTCTGCACTGTGAGGAGAGAGAGCGCGAGCGACGGTAGACCAGGCCATCACTCGGGACACATTCCGGTGATGGCCGTGTATTATCCGGCCCCATAGACTTCTATGGGAGCCGGGCGGCCGGGTACCCGGCCGAAAATAGGGCATGTCCCATTTTTTGACGGCCGGTTTTCCCGGCCGTCAAAATATCGGTCGTGTGAATAGCCCCATTAGGGGTCTATTGTTCCTAATGCAGCCGGGTGCCGGCCGATTTATGAACGGCCGGCGCCCGGCCGGGAAACCCTGTCGTGTGAATTCCACCTTAAGCTTCAAACATTAAAAAATATATATCTCATATCTCTTCAATAGCAGTAGGAATTGTATATTTAGTAGCATTGACTGTAATGTAAATGTTTAGACTAGGGAAGCGTCTGCAGATCGCAACCCAATTAATTACTAGCACTGAACCATTGTATTTAAAAACGTTCAACAGAGCGCAAAACATGTTTCGGCGAGACATGGCGTCCTTAGGGGTAAAAGGGGCAATGGCCATTCTCCATTTCACTATATACTGGGACATTTTGTACAGTAGAGCGGGAAGAAGGGTATTTGTTGTCTTAATTGGCAATGTGTAATGACATTTACAGCTTTTTAGCTAGAATTTAATTTCTTGTGTATTGATAAGCTGCATGAAGGTAGTCGTAAATGTAAACTACTAGGAAGAACTTTTACATTCTTTAGGTAGTCTTCTTTCAGGAATTACCTTGGTTTGACGTTACACTCACTTGTTAATGTGTTTCTTCTTTCTAAGGTGTTCCTTTTTTTTAAAAATTCTGTTTAAAGGGGTTGTCCAGTTGCAGCAAATTAAAGTTATTTTTTTGGTATAATTAAATGCTATACAATTTTCCAATATACTTTCTGTATTAATTTCTCACGGTTTTCAAGGTCTCTGCTTCTTATTATTCTGTCGGAACATTCATTGTTTACTTCCAGTGGATAAAATTCTGTCCGTGGTCATGTGATGGACACACAGGTGCATGGCTAGTTAGTAACAGTATGCAGGGGCGTAGCTGGGGAAGAAGGTGGGGAATGTGTCCCGGGCGCAACTAAGATGCAGGGAAGAGGGTGCCGCAGAGCAGCTGTATAAAAACAGCTGATCGCTGCTGATAGGCGCCCTGTATGCTGATAGGCGCCCCTGCAGCAGAGATCAGCTAGCACACAGGGCACCTATCAGCAGCGATCAGCTGTTTTGATATGGCTGCTCTGCGGCATTTCCACCCTCTCAGGGCCCCCTGCTGCTACGGGGCCCACGCCACACGGCATATTACATTTATGTCTCAAGGGCGCAGATACAATTAAATACTATGGCGGAGCAGCTCCCTGCTCCGCCATCACTAGGCTACGTGCCACATTAGGTCTGCGGCCTATAAGACATGGCGTGATGACATCACAGGATCACGCCGGCCTACGCAAAGGCCTCGGAGCAGGGAACGGGGCTAGGTAAGTAATTTTTCTTTATTTCTTTCTACAAGGAGGGGGGGTTCTGCGTGGCATCATCTACAAGGGGGCTGTGTGGCCCCACCTAGGGGGGCTGTGTGGCACAATCTGCAAGGGGGGCTGTGTGGCACCACCTGCAAGAGGGGCTATGTAGAACCATCTACAAAAGGGGGCTGTGTGGCACCACCTGCAAGGGGGGCTATGTGGCACCATCTTTAAGGAGGGCTGTGTGGCACCATCCATAAGGGGGGCTGTGTGGCACCATCTACAAGGGGGGCTGTGTGGCACCATCTACAAGGGGGGGCTGTGTGGCAGCATCTGCAGGGGGGCTATGTTGCACTATCTACAAGAGGGACTCTGTGGCACTATGTGTGTGGAGCTATCTACAGGGGGCTGTGTGTGGTGCTATCTACAAGGGGGCTGTGTGTGGCGCTATCTACATGAGGGGGCTGTGTGGCACTATCTGCAAGAGGGGGGCTGTATGGCGTTATCTACAATGGGTCTGTGTGTGACCTATTTAATTTCTTTTCTTTTAATTTATTGTTATGGTAACTCCCTTATATAACTATATTGCTTGTAAAATGTACAAATGGTTCTATGCTCGAGTTACATTACACGTAGAGGGGGAAACACGTAGAGGGGGAAAAAGATGTCAGGAAAGAAGTTGGGTGGGCTAATCTGAATCTTTGCTCCGGGTGCAGGAGAACCGAGCTACGCCTCTGCAGTATGTGTATCAGAGGTGTCTTCTAACGATCCTAGCACCTGTGTGTCTGTCACATGACGTGGACCCCTTTAAAAACCGATATTTGCATAAAGACATAGGCTTAAGTGGCACTTATGAACTCTGCACATCTTGAACTTTTAACTTTAGGTGGTGTTGTACTTCCCAGGCTCTGCTTGTGTCAGATTTTCAGATACAAACATGCATTTTTTTACCCAAAATTTCACTTTGATGCAAAATCATAGGCGCCTGTGAGTGCTGGGTAGAATATGGACAATGTACGAAGTATCTATTTTTAGGAATTATAACGGTATGGGGGGATATAGTATGATTTTTTTTAAATGATATAATACATTTTTTATTTGCACAAGCAAAAAGTGCAAACATTTTAAAGATTACGGTGCGGATCTATTTATTTCAATCACATACATTATATATACATGTTTTATGTACACAATAAAGTACACACATAATATTAATATCCATTTACCAGTAATACTTGGCTACATGTGTAGGTAAGAAAAAAAAAGTTTGAAAACGTCATCGTACATTATTATACAGGAAAGAAGAAATCACCTCTGTGTTCATGCGGAGCATTCAATTGATTGGATTTATTACTATATTCAAGTGAACTCAGATGTTTGGGAGTCTTTGTAAAATCTCTGTAGATTACGTATATCAAAGTACACAGAGGAAACTACGCTTAAGTTATTATAGGCTCACCTTACTTTGTCCTAGGAACACATCTTTGCCAAATATACTTTTGATTGCAAACATGTGCTACAGTATAAGAATACAGAAATATAAGTAAACGGGAAAGAAATCTTAATCCCACCTGAACAGTATCTCTAGTAATAGACTTTTACATTTCAGCATTGCTTTTCAAATAGGGTGGCATTGACATATTACAGTTTGGCTTGTTAACAGCTTTTCAGTGAGATTTCTACAGTGAAAGCATAAATCAAACCATTAACCTTACTGAGATTAGAATGTCTCTGTGGGGGTTAATGTGCTCATGTAAATGTTTTATCAGCTTTTTAATGGCAGAACAGAAAGGTAAAATCATCAACAGTCATGGAATGGAAAATTGGTGATCAACTATGGGGCCTTCCTATATCAAAGAACATATGGTTCTTTGTGTTAGTGAGGTCAATGTTTGGCAGGTGATAGGTGTCCAATTTGCAGAAGATTCTGGTTCCATTTTGACGTCAGCTACAAAATGTTTGACTTGAACTATATGTTGTATCCAAGAAAAGCTGTAATTAGGAGCAACTTGCCATATGGAGCATATGTATTTTCAGAGTATCTGTCATTAAAAACAAAACAAAAAAACCTCTAACGTTTATAGACATGTTAGAAGTTTTGCTCGCTGGAGTCCAGGTGCTTGGACCCCCACCAATTGATAAAACAATGGGGTAGGATCATTCAGCTGAGCGCTACGCCCTTTTGGCTCAGATTTGCATTTTCAGGTTAGGCTTTATTTACATTTGCGTAAGAGCCTCCGTTAGGTGCCTCTGTCACTGATCTGATCCGCACTCTTTTGTCCAGTAAAACAACGGAAACAATGGCGGAAACCCAACGGAACTTTTTAAAGTCAATGGATTCTGTCAGGCGCTGATGGTATTTGTCATCCAACGGATCCGGCGCTTCTGGTATTTTCGTTGATCTGCTCCTATAATGGACTGTACACTTTCATTAGCCATACATGGCTTTTTAAGGATGGTAATTTTTCTGTAGATTGGAAGATATTTTTTTTACTGGATTTCCTTTATTTAAATGATTAAAATCTGTCTCCTTGCAGTAGCCACCAGGGCGAGCATACTGCATATGGATTTAAAAAAGGGTCTATTAAACAACATTCTAAGAAAAGAGCCATTCATAACAATGAGAATGCGCTGAGAATGCCATCAGATTTTCATAAATTTCTGATCAGTACCAAAGAGGTGTCACGAAGGGTCTGTGGACCCACTGGGCTGTACCGCCTTGGCGGTAAGGCAGCTGGCCAACAGGAAGGAGGTGAAAGTCTATAGTTCGTATAGGTACCTGTGAAAGCTCAGGATGGTATGGAAATGCAAGGAACAGGAACAGGTACAGGAACTGGAACAGGTACAGGAACAGGAAACACATTAGGAGGCCATCACATAGACAAACTAGGGAACACAACAACGCTCAGGCATAGAGCTAGGGGGCTGGACCCCTCATAGTCCAGGGTACTCCTGGGTCCAAGTTCATCAACAAGGTCTGATGCCCGCCCTGCCCCTTTAAGAACGGGCACAAGTGTGCACGCGCACCCTACGGGGTCCGGCTGAAGTGAGTGTACGCGATCGCTGGCGTCTCCTGAGGAGGAGGCTGGGGCCAGTGCTTGCTGACTCGTGGCTGCAGCTGTCAGGGTGGGAACGGAGCTGACAGCCCGTAGCCACAGACATTACAAGAGGTTTACAATGATCTATATAGAAAGTCTCTTTCTTCTGGAAATCAGTATTGGCCTGAGATCCAAGACTTGACCAATGAGATCTTATCAAACATATCTGTGACATATCAGAAGATCATTTTGAATGTCTTACCCCAATGGTTATATGTGAAGTGAAGCAGAGAATAATAGAGCTCCAAAACTTATAAAGATAGGTTTTAGGTTAGAGGTACATGCAAAAGGAATTTATCTTCTGATATCTTTTTTATTAAAAAAATAATAATTACATGCTTATGGGGGCAGTAGTCTTGCCTGAGATACTGCTCTGACTTATGTACAGCAGTTCCAGAAATTTGCAAAGACTTTACAGCAGCCGAATAAAAATAAGAAACCGAAGTCAGAAAAGGACTCATTAAAGGGACTTCCTATTTTGGACATTTATGGAATATCCGCAGGATATGACATAAATATCTGACAGATGCAGATCAAACCTAGATGGGGGGCTCACTGACCAGCGTCCTACCTTCTCTTGCACTCGCAGCTCTTCACCCACTGTCTGATGAGGTGGTCCGTTGTACAGAAACAGCCGAGCTCCTTGAGCTACGCTGTTTCTGGACCCCCAATAGAAGTGAATGGGAGTTACGGAAATAGCGTAGCACGGCGAGTCTCTCTTTCAACCTATGCAGCTGACATCCCTCTCCTCGTCTAACCACAACTGCAGGGCATAATTTGCCCTGACCTGTGTCTATCTATCATGTAAAATTAACTCTGCCAGACCTCACCTCAGATTTGTACGCCTATGCTTCTGTTTATCGATTGTGGTAGCTCACGTTGGGCGTTACCACCTTAACAGAAACTGTCATTTTGCAAATGTTAAATGGATTGTCCCATCTGGGCAACCCTTTCTCTAAATGCAGCCACCTTAACGATTAGCTGATCTCCATGGGTCCAGCTGCTGTAATCCTTGCGAACGTCTGTTATTGCTTTAAGAAACTGCAAAAGCAGCTCAATGTAGTTCTCCGCTCTGGTTATTGTGTTTTGTTTGAGAAAAGAGCACTGTGATAGCAAGATAAATTGCTGTTTGTTGATGATGTGGTATTTAAGTTGGACCACCAGGAAATTGAGTGAGATGTTAATGGCAAAATTATGGGAACAGAGGATATATAAAAAAGAATTAGTACACGTATCTGTACAGAACAGTAAAGTACAGGATGTAGTTCATCAGTACACTTATTAGTGACATGGTTGCAATTAACTGTCACTTCAAAAGCAGTGTCGGAAATTCATGTGAAGTATTGATACACATGCAGAGATCAAATATGCCGATTTTCTTTTAATTGGGATTTAGAGTCACATTTTTCAAAAAAAAAAGTACATTTTAAGAATGTAAAACACACATATTCAGAAAATATAATATACATATGAAAGTTTATATCACTTTGTAGAATTATAGTGCCAGTATTGTAAGACTAGCATATATACATTTAACGTGTAGATGGCTGGACTACCCATAATATGTTGAAGCTCCTGGGGCTCATTGGTCACCAGTATAACAATAGAATATGTACGTTATGCAGCTGTACGCAGTATTAGGCATCTTTAACATGCCAATATTTTGTATCAGAGTTTTGTATCAATGCTTTAAAACCCAAAGCCTGGGGTAGGTCCAAAACACGTAGAGTGTAAATGTTTCCATTATACAATTTTTCTGTTATGTTCCACTGGTTTTGGTTTACAAATACTGATCCAAAACACAGAAGAAAATACTGCCGTGTGAAAAAGGCCTTTGATGTAGTGAGGTAAAATATGTTGAGCTTAAATAACAATATAGCCAAAGAAGTGGAGGCGTTGCCCATAGAAATCAAGTCACCGCTTTCATTTTTCCATTTTACAGTAGGTTAGAAAATTTTATTTGTCTGGTTGTGCGCATTATGGGCTTTGTGTGGCAATTTTTCTTCTGCTAAAATCAATTTTCTTTTTGAGTTTCCGCATATTTTTCTGAATGGACACCAGATACTTATGTATAAAAACTTGCACAGATAAAAAAAAGTACCAGTATTGCCCATAAAAACTAACTCAACTTTATTTCATTTATTCATTTTAAAGTTTAAAGGAAAGATTAGCTATGAGCAACACTGACACTTGTCTTCACTAGGCTTATTGAGGCATGTTGTGTTTTACCGATGTTCCAAATAACGCATTTGTCATCACCACTTCAAGACATTTAATAACAGTCTTGTCGTTGGAAACTTGATATTGTGACCAGACTGAGAAATTACAAACTAACCTGGACAGAAATGTGTTCAAGATGACAGGGACTGAGCTTTGTTTTGTAGTCTTTTCTGTGTAAGAAATAGCCACACTTTTTCAGTAGGAGATCTAGGATCCTCCTAAACGGCCTGACATGGGCCATGTAAACGACCGTCGATCAAAGAGACAGCACGTTGATCGGCGCTCATTTGCTCTTTCACAAGGACCAACGCATTGGGACCAGCGATTGTTACTACCATTGCTTGTCCCCATATATTTCTATCATGTCGGCAGCACACCTCCCTGTTTACACAGGGAGATATACTGCCAGGAACGATAATATTTCATGTTGCATAAACGATACGATCTGCCGATGAACAAGTGTTTGCTCTTTCATCGGTTGATCGTTGCCCTGTTTACATAGGTAAAATATAGGTGTGATTTTAGGGTCATCACTTTCCCTCTTAGGTCTGAAAGACTCACAATGACAATGAGTTTGTTTTGCTGTCATCACTTGTAGGGCTTGTTCACACGGTGAAGATTTGCTGCAAATTTTGCATGTATTTTTTAAGCAAAAACGTTTTATGAGGTATTTGTCTTCTGTGGCACAAACTGGGCACAACATATTATGCACTAAAATGGCATATCAGTGGAAAATTGCAATTTTCACTTTGAACCATCCGCTGTGCACTAACCCCTTTGCGCACTATGACTTAATTGCCCGTCATGGTGCGGGGGTTGATGTCTGGAGCGGGCTCACATGCTAAGCCCGCTCCATACGCTGCGGGTGTCAGCTCTGTATTACAGCTGACACCCGGGACTAACGGACAGGTACAGCGATCGCTCTGTTACAGAAGCCTGTAAGAATAACAATATACTGCGATACATTAGTATTGCAGTGTATTGTACCAGCGATCCAATGAACGTTGGATCAAATCCCCTAAGGGGATTGATTAATAAAATGTGTAGAAGAATTATAGTTATTAGTAGTGAGAATTATTTTTTTTAAAAGTTAAAAAAACAAACACCTTTTCCCATTTTTCTTCTGAAGTAATGTAAAAAAATGAACAAAATTGGTATCGCTACGTCCGTAAAAGTTCGAACTATTACAATATACCATTATTTAATTTGTACAGTGAACACCTTAAAAAAATTTAATAATTGAAACCGCCAAAATCGCTGTTTTTTTTTTGTCACCTTAGCTCTAAAAAAAAAGTGTAATACAACTTTTTAATCACTTTTTATGTACCAAAAGATGGTACCAATAAAAACTGCAGCTCCTCCCGCAAGAAATAAGCCCTCACACCACTCTATTGATGGAAAAATAAAAAAGTTATGGCTCTTGGAAAGCGAGGAGTGAAAATCTAAAATAAGAAAGCAAAAAATGGATCAGTCCTGAAAGGGTTAATTCATTTCTAATGAAAAAACGTATGACCACAAGTGGGGTATTTCCGTACTCGGGAGAAATTGCTTCATAAAAAATGTTTGTTTTTTTTTCCTCCTTTATCCCTTGTGAAAATAAGAAAATTCAACATTTTAGTGGAAAAAATTTTGATATTAATTTTCGTGCCCTAATTCTAATAAACTCTGCAAAAGACCCGTGGGATCTAAATGCTCACTATACCCCAAGAAAAATTCCTTGAAGGTTTTTCCAAAATGGGGTCACTTTTGGTCCCTCCAGTGCATTGCAAATGCGACATGGCACCGAAAACCATTCTAGCAAAATCAGAAATCCAAATGGCACGCCTTCCCTTCTGAGCCCTGCTGTGGGTCCAAACAGCAGTTTATTACCACATATGGGGTATTGTCGTAATCGGGAGACATTGCTTTACAAATGTTGGGGTGCATTTTCTTATTAAAAATATTAAAATGTCCATGTTATTTCAGAAAACAAGTACATTTTAATTTTTACAGACTAATTACAATATATTTAGCAAAAAACCTGTGTGGTCAAAATGCTAACTATACCCCTAGATAAATACCTTAAGGGGTGTAGTTTTCGAAATGGGGTTGTTTATGGGGAGTTTCTATCGTTCTGGCAGTTCAAAACTTCTCCAAATGTACAGTGGGGCCTAAAACATTTTCAAGCAAAATATGAGTCCTGAAAGCCTCCGGGTGCTCCCTTCCTTTTGGGCCCTGCCGTGTGTCCAAACAACGCATTAGGGCCACAATGTGGGTATTTTTGAAAACAGGAGAAAGAGGGTGATAGATTTTGGGGTGTGTTTCTTCATTTTCATGTTCGCTTTACAAAGAAATCGGTCTTCAAACTAATATTTTTATGAAAAAAGTGAAATTATTATTTTTTTCACCTGTTATGCATTAAATTTGGCAAAAAACTGTGGGGTCAAAATACTTACTATACACCTAAATAATTACGTAATGGGGTCTAGTTTTCTAAATGGGGTCGTTTATGGGGAGTTTCTATCGTTCTGGCAGCTCAAAGCCTCTCCAAATGTACAGTGGGGCCTAAAACATTTTCAAGCAAAATATGAGTCCTGAAAGCCTCCAGTTGCTCCCTTCCTTATGGGCCCTGCCGTGTGTCCAGGCAGCGCATTAGGGCCACAATGTGGGCATTTTTGAAAACAGGAGAAACAGGGTGATAGATTTTGTGGTGTGTTTCTTCATTCTCATGTTCGCTTTACAAAGAAATCGGTCTTCAAACTGATACTTTTATGAAAAAATGTGAAATCATTTTTTTTTTCACCTGCTATGTATTAAATTTAGCAAAAAACTGTGGGGTCAAAATACTTACTATACCCCTAGATAAATACCTTAAGGCGTCTAGTTTTCTAAATGGGGTCATTTGTGGGGGTTTCCATCACTCTGAGACCTAGGAAAACACTCTGAGGTGCAGGAAAACAAAATGTACTTCAAAATTTATACAATTATTATTCAATTTGTAAGTCCTCTAAATTGCTAAAAATTTATTTTATTTTTTTCAAAAGTGCTGCCAAAATAGAGTAAAGAGATGGAAATATATATTTAATTAAAAAAATTGTACAGTATGTGTGTACATATGTGACATATTGCAGTTAAAAATAGGGAAAAATGTTAATTTTTTCAAAATTTCTTCCATTTTTCTATTTTTTAATTAATTTCCGCAAATTGTATCAGTCTACTTTTACCACTAAAATAAATTACAACATGTGACGAAAAAAACCAATGTCAGAATTACTTGGATATTCAAAACTTTCACAGAGTTATTCTCTGATAAAGTCAGACATACCAGATTTGACAAATCTGGCTTGGTCATTAAGGTACAAACAGGCCCGGTCATTAAGGGGTTAAAGTGGTTATCCATAGACCAACAATTGCATTGCAATAATATATTTATGTGAAACGAAGTAACTTACTAATATACTTTAATTAAAAATGCCGTAGTAAATGGTGCAGTTCAAACCTCGTGAATTGTTTCCGGAGGTCCTGGAGCTTTTCTAATAATGATGACGCTCCGACACGGCCCCACGTGACTGAGGTCTTGCTTCATCTGCTATTCGTGAACATGACTGTAAGGGAAAGCCACATTGCCTATTGCTTGAGTCCCGAGCAGAGCATCAGTTAACGCTTTGCTCGGGACTCCAGCACTGCTCCCGACGTCAATATTTGGTCAATTCAGGGTTCTCCTATCGTTGGAGTTCCCGAACAGAGCATCAGCTGATGCTCTGTCTGGGGACTCCAACGCTTCTTCCGACATCGCTGTCACTGTCCATATATGGACAATGACATCAGCAGCAGTACTGGAGTCCCCGAGCAGAGCATCAGCCGACTCCAGTCACGTCGGTGCTTCAGGAGAACTTTCGCGGGCATCACTTGTTCTGCCTCTGAAGCCGAGGCTGTTAGCAACAGCCTTAGGCTTCAGAGCAATGATCGGAGACCAATAACAGTGGTCTCCGATCATGTGATCACTCTGAGATCCATTCACAGTGATCACAAAATATAAACAACGTTTCCCTCCTCCCTTCCTCACATTTATTACGTTGTATGAGAAGAGACGGAGAGAATTTTACTGTGACACTAAAGACACTAAATTACTAAAAATCAAATATATTAACTTTATATAAATTGTATACCTAGGCTAGGGTTATCCTTCGGGTTAGTCTAGGTTCTATTCTATTGTTAGTCTAGGATTAGTCTAGCGTAAGGCAGTTTTTTGTGTAGCGTACGTGTGTGACATCTGTTAATTTTTTTGTGTAAAAAAAAATAAAATAAAATAAGTAAAAAAAAAGTGAATAGTTTTATAGTCTACATGTTTGTGTGATGTCCGTTTTTTGTGAGGTGTGTTTGTGTGACGTCCGTGTATTTTTGCCTGAGAAAACAAAAATAAAAAAATAATTAAATCTGTCGTACTTGTGCGTCTAGTTAGTCTTTGTCATACGTGTATGTTTGTAATTAGAATGGCCCATAGGAGGTTCACGGTGGAAGTGGCATATGCCATGTTAATTTCTGACTCTGCGGAAAGCGATACAGAAACCGCGTGCTAGGTAGAAATGTATTCTACCAGTGATAGCGACGATAGTGATCCACTTTCTGCAAATTCAAGTGTCACTGCAGAGTCCACAAGCACAGGGCATGTCACAGAAGTACCACAAAACATATCCCACTCTATTCTCCCAGAATATATTGAGTGGTTACCCACAGAATAGTTTCCCCCTAATATCCCAGAATTTATTTCCACACCAGGAATAAATACTAATGTGGAAAATTTTACAGCCCTTGATTTTTTTAAAGTGTTCATTACAGATGAACTTTTGGAGTTGGTTGTTAACCAAACCAATCTATAACCTCGCCAATTTTTTGCTGAAAAGCCAACGTCCTCCTATGCAAAGCAGTGGCACCCCACATATACTGGCGAACTTAAAAAAAAATTTGGGCCTCATCCTCAACATGGGGTTAGTGAAAAAGTCCTCAATCCGATCATATTGGGCAACAAGCCCTACAAATGCCACACCTGTTTTTCCCAGCCAAGCAGATATTAAGCGGTAATACGCTTCCTTCATTTTAATGACAATCACCAGGCCCCCCCCCCCCCCGTAGTGATCCAGGCCTGACCGCCTGTATAAAATAAGGCCCCTGATCAAAATTTTGGAGGCGTCATTTATGCCGGTATACAACCCCGACAAAAACTTAGCAGTGGATAAATCGCTGATGAGTTACAAAGGCAGGCTCTCATTCCGCCAGTACAGCCCCTCAAAGAGAGCAAAATATGGGGTTAAAATCTACAAGCTCTGTGAGAGCGGTACAGGCTACACATCCGCCTTTAGAATCTATGAAGGCAAAGACCATGATATTAACACCCCACGATGTCCCAGTGAGCTAGGATGCAGTGGCAAAATAGTCTGGGAATTGATGCAGCCTCTACTGAATAAGGGTTCAGTAGTACACTGATAACTTCGATACCAGTGTCCCCTTGTACAAGCACCTGCATGCCGCTGACACAGGGGCTTGCGGAACAATACGCAAAAACAGACGGGGTTTGCCACAGGAGCTGGTGAGAAAGCACCTGAGAAGGGGGGAATCGAGCGGTCTTTGCAGTGGAATCCTTCTTGCAATAAAATTTAATGACCCCTCGGATGTGTCCATGTTAAGCACTGTGCACACAGACACAAAAGTGACAGTGAGGGAATGTGGTGCCACCTCTGATAAAGAGAAGCCGGTCTGCATCACAGACTATAATAAATTAATGCGGGCGGTGGATTTATCTGACCAGGCTTTACAGCCATACCTGGTGCAAAGAAAATCCCATACCTGGTATAAAAAGGTGGCAATCCACCTTATTCAGATTAACCCCTTATATGCAGCGATCAATAGCGACCGCCGCATTTAAGTTGTTATAGCAACATCGGCACGACGTGGCGCAATTGCGGGGGCCGATTATTGCTATGGCAACCGGAAGCCTAACAAAGGCTTCCGGTCTGCCATCTATGGAAGGCGATTAGGTCCTGCCAAAGGCAGGACCTAATATGCCTCCTGTCAGTGTGAAACTGACAGGTATAATACCCTGCAATACATAAGTATTGAGGTATTATAACAACCATCCAACAGTTGGATCTTCAAGTCCCTAGTGGGACTAAAAAAAAAAAAAAAGTAAAAAAAGTTACAAAAGTAACATTTCAAAATAATAACATTTAAAAATCGCCCTTTTTCACTTATAAAGTCCTTTATTATTAGAAAAAAATGAATAAACTATGCTTAATTGGTATCGCCGCTTCCGTAATGGACTGAACTATAAAAATATAATGTAATTTATCCCGCATGGTGACCGCCATAAAAAAAATAAAAAAACTATACCGGAATCGCTATTTTTAGTCACTTCAGCTCCCAAATAATTGCATAAATATGGATCAAAATGGTACCAATACAAACTACAATTTGTTACGCAAAAAATAAGCCCTCACACGGCTTTCTTGATGGAAAAATAAAAAAGTTGTGGCTCTTAGAATATGGCGACACAAAAACATAATTTTTTTAAAACCGTGATCTTATCATGCAAACACCGTAAAACATAAAAAACCTATATACATATGGTATCGCCGTAATCGCATCGATCCACAGAATAAATGAAATATGTCATTTATAACGCATAGTGAACACCGTAAAAAATAAATAAAAAACAATAGAAGTTTTGACGGCCTAATTACACTAAATTCAGCAAAAAACCTATGGAATCAAAATGCTCACTATAACCCTAGACAAAAATTTTTTTTAGGGCTGTAGTTTCCCAAATGGGGTCACTTCTGGGGGGTGTCCACTGCTTTGGTCCCTCAGGGGCTTTGAAAATGCGACATGACACCCAAAAACCAATCCAGCAAACTTGAGCTCCAAAAGCCAAATAGCGCTCCGCCACTCCTGAGCTCTGCCGTATATCCAAACAGCCGTTTATTACCACATATGGGGTATTGCTGTTGGGGCGCTTTTACTTCTATATTCCTTGAAAAAATTTATAATTTCGAAGTTTTATTGGGAAAAAATTAGATTTTCATTTTTACGGACTAATTCCACTAAATTAAGCAAAAAACACCTGTGGGGTTAAAATGCTCACTATAACCCTTGATGAATTCCTTGAGGGGTGTAGTTTGCCAAATGGTGTATTTTTGGGGGTGTTTCCACTGTTTTGGTACTACAAGACCTTTTCAAAGCTAACATGGTGCCTAAAATATATTCTAATAAAAAGGAGGCCTCAAAATCCTCTAGGTGCGCCTTTGCTTCTGAGGTCTGTGCTTCAGTTCATTAGCCCACTAGGGCCACATGTGGGATATTTCTAAAAACTGCAGTATCTGGGCAATAAATATTGAGTTGCGTTTCTCTGGTAAAACCTTTTGTGTTATAGAAAAAAATGGATAAAAATGGATTTTCCAACAAAAAAAAGAAATTTGTAAATTTCCCCTCTACTTTGCTTTAATTCCTGTGAAACACCTAAAGGGTTAAGAAACGTTCTAAATGCGGTTTTGAAAACTTTTAGGGGTGCAGATTTTAAAATTGGGTGACTTATGGGGGTTTCGAATATATAAGGCCCTCAAAGCCACTTCAGAACTGAACTGGTACCAATAAAAATAGGTTTTGGAAATTTTCTTGAAAATGTGAGAAATTGCTGCTAAAGTTCTAAGCCTTGTAACGTCCTCCAAAAAAAAAGGATGTTCAAAAAAACGATGCCAACATAAAGTAGATATATGGGAAATGTTGATTAGTAACTATTTTGTGTGGTATTGCTATCTGTTTTACAAGTAGATACATTTAAATTGAGAAAAATGCTAATTTTTGTAAATTTTCTCGAAAGTTTGGTGTTTTTCACCAACAAATACTGAATTTATTGATCACATTTTTCCACTAACATAAAGTACAGTATGTCACGAGAAAACAATCTCAGAATTGCTTGGATAGGTAAAAGCATTCCCAAGTTATTACCACATAAAGTGACACATAAGATTGGAAAAAATTGTCTCAGTCCACAAGGCCAAAACAGGCTCAGTCCTGAAGGGATTAATAACGGTGTAAAAAAAAAAAACATTTTAATGCGCAATTGAAAAAAAGGGCACTTGTGTTTCATACTATATTTCTGGTCCAAAAACATAAACTACACCTATAAGTCAGGTGTCCTTATGATCAGGATAAATGAAAAAAAAATATTTCAATTCATTTGTATGATACAAATACCTTTAATTTAAAACTATTACATTTTAAATGATGAAAAATCTAAATTTTGAATTTTTTCCCATCTTTCCGCGGCTATAAAAAAGTAATAAAAATGTTACTTATACATATATACCACAAAAAAGAAGCACTATATGCCCCAAGAAAACAGTACAAAATTCACTTTGATACATAAAACACATACAGAGTTATATTGCGTTACATCTGTGAAAATTGCTCTGTTCACGAAGGTTTAAAATATCTTCGGTATTAAGGGGTTAAATAAAAATCAAACAACAATTTGAACTGTATTTACTAGAACCCCTTTAAAAAGACAATCTTATTTTAGAATGAAGCTGGCCTGGCAATCAAATGATCACCATGGGTCTGGTTTCAGACGGCTGTAGAGAGCCAAACATATTCTCAACAGTGACCACTATGGGAGGGATTTAGTATTACACGTGACTGACCATGTAATAGATGGATGAGCTGGGTCCACCAGAATAAGAGCTGCTCTTTGTTATGGGCTCTCGGTTACTGAACGGGGGACCTTCTTCTATAATGTCTATATATAGTGTATATGGAAAAAGGTTACCTTCATGATACAACCCCTTTAACTTTGAATGATTAGAATGGAGTTTTGTGATCAAAGGTTATACTATTCAACTGAATGAGTCACACAAAAAGTCCAAATATAAGTTTTGCCTACAGTGGCTATACTTGTAAAGAGGTTAACTAAAGTTTGAAATTAGGCTGCATGACTTACATTGTGTTAAAGTCTTCATACCTTAAACATCTGGTCAAAGATAAAAATCACTACAGCATGAGATCATTACAAGACATAAGCATACACATAAAAGTAGTAAAGGAGGGATTCGGCACCACAGGTAGCACTGGATAAACGTGTAATTTCCTTACATAGATGTATAGAATATGCCAAAGGCTAGTGTGTGTGATTAGTAAAGAGATGGTGGGATGTAGTGTGATGGAATAAAGGATATTTCACCTTTTAAAAAGTTCTACAAACATTCTAAGGGGTTCTCAAGCTTCATTCTGGAATTGTGCTCTGTGGCTATAGTATCACCATTGGAAGACGCGCCTACATCTTATAAAAATAATTTCATTTTCGGCCAACTGTCTATAGTCTTCAACAGAAAATAGTACATTTGGCATTTCTGAGGATATTTTGTGCTCAGATTTATTTTAATAAAGCTGACAGCTACTTGGCTGCATACAAAGACTAATATTGGCAGATCTTCTTGTATGAACATTATAACTAAAGCTCTGTTAAGACCTTGTTTTTACACTACATTTGGTGTATACACCAAGAAAATCACCTGACGTATGCACTGAAATGAGAGCCCCGATGTTACATAGTTACATAGTTCGTAGGGTTGAAAAAAGACACATGTCCCTCAAGTTCAACCAAGGGGTGGGAAAAGGGAAGTAAAAGAGTTTATATTTTTTTGTTCTAGGAAATTATCTAAGCCTTTTTTAAAGCCATCTACTGTCCCTGCTGTGACCAGCTCCTGCGGTAGTCTATTCCATAAATTCACCGTTCTCACAGTAAAGAAGTCTGGTCGCCTCTGCAGGTTGAACCTTGTTTTTTGAGGGGATTTTACATGGAACAGGATTTCACCATATTTTTTGTATGTGCCATTAATATATTTATATAAGTTAATCATGTCCCCCCTTAGTCGTCTTTTTTCAAGGCTAAATAGGTTTAATTATTTTAATCTTTCTTCATAACTTAAATTCTCCATGCCCCTAATTAGCTTCGTTGCTCTTCTTTGTAATTTTTCCAACTCCAGGGCATCCTTTCTATGAACTGGAACCCAGAACTGAACTGCATATTCTAGATGAGGCCTCACTAATGCTTTGTAAAGTGGTAATATTACATCCCTGTCCCGCGAGTCCATGCCTCTTTTAATACACGACAATATCTTACTGGCCTTAGAAGCAGCTGATTGACATTGCATGCCCTTCTCAACAAGTGACTCTCCCAGTATAGCTCCCCCTAGTACATATGATGCATGCAGGTTGTTCATACCCAGGTGCATAACTTTACATTTATCTACATTAACCCCTTAATGACCAGCCTATTTTAAACCTTAATGACCAAGCCATTTTTTATGTTTTTCCATCGTCGCATTCCAAGAGCTATAACCTTTTTCTTTTTGCGTCGACATAGCTGTATAAGGTCTTGTTTTTTGCGGGACAAGTTGTATTTTTTAATAGCACCATTTTCGGGGACATATTATTTATTTATTAACTTTTATTAACTTTTATTTGGGGGGAAATAGAAAAAAACCTGAAATTTCGCCACTCTTTTTTGCGTCTTAAATCTACGCCGTTTACCGTGTGATATAAATAACACAATAACTTTATTCAGCGGGTTGTTACGATTGCAACGATACCAAATTTGTATCGTTTTTGTATGTTTTACTACTTTTACACAGTAAAAACGCTTTTTTTTCAAAATTATTTGTTTTTGTGTCTCCATATTTGAAGAGCCGTAACGTTTTTATTTTTTCGCCGATGCGGTTGTATGAGGGCTTTTTTTTTGCAGGAAGACTTGTAGTTTTTATTGGTACCATTTTGGAGTAGATGCGAATTTTTGATCACTTTTTATCAAATTTTTTTAAAGTCAGTATTCACAGAAAACAGCAATTTTTCCATAGTTTTTTATTACATATTTTTTTATTTACGGCGTTCACCGTGCAGGTTAAATAATGTAATATATTTATAATTGGGGTCGTTACGGACGCGGCGATACCAAATATGTGTAACTTTTTAACTTTATTTTGTTTTTTTAATAGTAAAGCATTTTGTAAGGGGAAAAGCTGGGTTTTTCATTTTTTTTCACATTTTTTTTCACTTTTTTACTAGTCCCACTAGGGGACTATAATATGCGATTCTGCGATCGCATTTATAATACGCTGCAATACTTTTGTATTGCAGCGTATTACTGCCTGCGGCATGATCTAGCAGGCATTCGCTCCAGGCAGACCTGGGGGCATTTATTAGACCCCCGGCTGCCATTGGAGTCACAGACAGTCGGCGATCGTATCGCCGGGTGTCGGTGGGAGAGAGAGGGAGCTCCCTCCCTCTCTCTAAAACCACTCAGATGCGGTGCACGCTATTGTGCACCGCATCTGAGAGGTTAAACGGGTGAGATCGATACTAATATCAATCTCACCCGGCAGAGCAGGGACGCTGGCAGCTGAGAGCAGGGAGATTTGACAGCTCCCTGCTCTGTTTACTTATTCCGATGCCGCGACGTAAAAAGTCTATGGCATCGGAATAAGGCCCGTTAGTGACCGACGTAGAAACACGATGGGCCGGTCACTAACGGGTTAAACCTCATTTGCCAAGTGGACACCCAAATACTCAGTTTGTTTAAATCTGCTTGCAATTCACGAACATCTTCCATAGACTGAAGATTACTACATAGCTTGGTGTCATCTGCAAAAATAGAAATAGTGCTATTAATCCCATCCTGTATATCATTAATAAATAAGTTGAATAATAGTGGTCCCAGCACTGAACCCTGGGGTACACCACTTATAACCGGGGACCATTCAGAGTAGGAATCATTGACCACAACTCTCTGGATTCGGTCCTTGAGCCAATTCTCAATCCAATTACAAACTATACTTTGTAAACCTATAGTCCTTAATTTACCCATTAGACGTCTATGAGGGACAGTGTCAAATGCCTTTGCAAAGTCCAAAAACATTATATCCACAGCGGCCCCTCTGTCTAGGCTTCTGCTCACCTCTTCATAAAAACAAATCAAGTTGGTTTGACAGCTTCTGTCCTTAATAAAACCGTGCTGGTTGTCACTTGGAATACAATTTTTTGTCACATTAATTCCATTTTCCCCACAATGGATGTTAAGCTTACTGGTCTATAATTACCCAGGGAAGAACTAGAGCCCTTTTTGAAAATAGGCACCGCATTTTCCCTGCGCCAGTCCCTTGGCACTATACCAGTCACTAGAGAATCTCTAAATATTATGAAGAGGGGGAGAGAAATAACTGAACTAAGCTCTTTAACCCCTTCCCTCTTTAGCCACTTTTAACCTTCCAGACAGAGCTTCATTTTTCAAATCTGACATGTGTCACTTTATGTGGTAATAACTTTGGAATGCTTTAACTTATCCAAGCGATTCTGAGATTGTTTTCTCGTGACACATTGGACTTTATATGTTACTGGCAAAATTTGCTTGATACATTCAGTATTTAAATGTGAAAAACACCTAAATTTAGCGAAAAATTGCAAAAATTAGCATTTTTCTAAATTTAAATGTATCTGCTTGTAAGACAGGCAGTTATACCACACAAAAGAGTCGCTAATTAACATCCCCCATTTGTCTACATTAGATTGACATCGTTTTTTGAACATCCTTTTATTTTTCAATGACTTTACAAGGCTTAGAACTTTAACAGCAATTTTCAAAACAATTTAAAAAGGCTATTTTTACAGGGGCCAGTTCAGTTGTGAAGTGGCTTTTAGGGCCTTATATAATTAGAAACCTCCAAAAAGTAACCCCATTTTAAAAATGTCACCCCTCAAAGTATTCAAAACAGCATTTAGAAAGTTTCTTAACCCTTCAGACGTTTCACAGGAATTAAACCAAAGTAGAGGTGAAATTTACAAATTTAATTTTTTGTTGTTGCAGAATTCATTTTCAATCCATTTTTTTTGTAACACAGAAGGATTTACCATAGAAACGCAGCTCAATATTTATTGCCCAGATTCTGCAGTTTTACCAGAGAAACGCAACTCCATATTTATTGCCCAGGTTCTGCAGTTTTAGTAAATATCCCACATGTGGCCCTAGTGTGCTAATGGATTGAAGCACCGACCTCAGAAGCAAAGTAGTACCTAGAGGATTTTGGGCCTCCTTTTTATTAGAATATATTTTAGGCACCATGTCGGGTTTGAAGGGCTCTTGCGGTGCTAAAACAGTGGAAATCCCCCAAAAGTGACCCCATTTGGGAAACTACACACCTTAAGGAAATTATGTAGGGATATAGTGAGCATTTTGACCCTACAGGTTTATTGCAGAAATTATTGGAAGTAGGCTGTTTAGCTAATTTTTTCTAATTTCCACAAGGATTAAAGGAGAAAACAAACTGCAAAATTTGTAAAGCAATTTCTCCCGAGTAAAAATATACCTCATATGGGGTAATAAACGGCTGTTTAGACACACGGCATGGCTTAGAAGGAAAAGTGCGCCATTTGGCTTTTGGAGCTCAAATTTAGCAGGAATGGTTTTCGGAGGCCATGTCGCATTTGCAAAGCCCCTGAGGGACCAAAACAGTGGAACTCCTTTCATCCAGTCGACGCCCTTCTCTCAAGAGATGTCTGCACATACGGCCATCCTGCTCCACAGTGACCACCAGGTTGTGCTCACGAGCTCAGTCCAGACTTGAGTAGCCAGAGTGCAAGCATGTTGGTGATTGAGCTAAGTGGTCCAGAGCACCCTGGGCTATAAGAAGGTCCCAGCCCCATCCTCCCACGCCTGAGCTTTGTTGTTGTATTCCAAGCCTGTCTTGCAAATGGTCCCCCTAGTGTTTCCTGCTCCCAGTGTTCCTTGTTCCTGTATCCTGTAACCTGTTCTAGTGACGTGCGTAGCAGTAGATGTCCGTAGCTGTATACCACGCCTGTCCTGCTTATCCACACCTGACGTCTACCTGCTTCCTAGTTCCTGCAAAGCCTGCCTTGCTACTGTCCGAGCTGCCACAGGTACCCTATATAAACGATAGACTCTGACCTGCGCCCTGTTGGCCAGCTGCCATACCGCCAAGGCGGTACGGCCCAGTGGGTCCACAAACCCTACGTGACAGTAAGCTCAGGCCATGGACCCCGCTGGTCGATCCAAGACCATGACGACATCACAAGAGATGCGGGCGGATATGCTTGACCTCCGGTCTCGACAGGACCAACTCCTCCAGGCTTTGAACATTCTCACATGTCGGCACGAGCTGCCGTTCCTCCTACTACACCTCCTGGCAGTGTTGATCCTCAGACCACACCTCCTGGCAGTGTTGACCCGCGTTTTTCTTTGCGACTTCCGTACCGCTATGATGGAGATGCAGTTACCTGTCGTGGATTTTTTTAACTAGTGCCAGATCCACTTCAGCCTGTATACTAGGACATTTTCATCTGATGGCGCAATGGTCGCTTTCATCATCTCTCTCCGCACTGGCAAGGCTCTTGCATGGGCGAACCCTATCTGGGAGAGACAAGGACCAGAGACCCGCGACTTCCACGGCTTCCTCCGGACTTTTCGCATGGTGTTTGAGGAGCCTGAACGGGTCTCATCTGCAGCGGCTTCCTTGATTAACCTACGCCAAGGAGACACCTCCGTGAGCGAGTACGCCATCCACTTCCGCACCCTGGTGGGAGAACTGTTGTGGAACAATGAGGCCCTGGTGGCTGCATTCTGGCATGGACTGTCTCCTAAAATTAAGGACGAACTTGCCGCTCGAGACCTATCATCTACCCTGGATGACCTCATCCTTCTGTCCACCCGGATTGATATGCGGGTCTGAAAATGCCTCCAAGAGGTTAGTCGGGAGGGAGGCCTTCCTAGTCTGGTTCCTACTTTGCAGCAACCCCTGCTGTCCTCAGATGTCGATCCTCCTAAGGAGTCTGTGATGATGGACCAGTGTAAGCTATCCACCCAGGAGAGACAACGCAGACGCACTTATAAACTCTGTCTATATTGTGGCCTCGGTGGCCATCTTGTGCGCCTGTGTCCCAAAAAATCCCAAAGCCTAGGGTTGCTAGGAAAGACAACTTTGGGTAAAAAAAAAGGATTTTTGGGGATTTGTTTTACTATCCTTGGCCACCTGCCTTTCATTTTGTATTTTTGCTGATTTTATTACCTTTTTACAGATTTTATTAAGCTCTTTATATTTTACAAAGGCTACAGCTGTACCCTCAGATTTGTATTTTTCAAATGCCCTTTTTTTGTCATGTATTGCCCTTTTTACAGAAGGTGTAAGCCATGTGGGATTTAATTTTAGTCGTTTATACTTGTTACCTATAGGAATGAATTTTGCACTATAATTACCCAAAGTAGATTTGAAAATCTCCTATTTATCATTTGTACCATTATTTGACATTAGTTCTTCCCAGTCTATATCCTGAATAGCAGCCCTCATCCTGGGGATATTGGCCTTCTTAAAATTAAGTGTTTTTGCCCTCCCAGCCTGTGTTTTTTTTTTACAGTATATGTAAAATGTAACTATATTATGATCACTGTTACCGAGGTTTTCACGAACATTGACGTTCCCAACAAGCTCTGCATCATTAGAAATGACCAGATCCAACTGAGCTTCTAGTCGAGTCTTCCACAAACTGGCCCATAAAATGTTCCTGCAGTAGGTTTAGGAAATGTCTCCCCTTTGCAGTTGAAGCCGAACCATGACACCAATTAATATCCCGGTAATTAAAATCTCCCATTATCAGTACTGTACCCGCCTATGCAGCCCGCTCTATCTGTTTATATAGCTGAACTTCCATCTCCTTATATGGGGGGGGGGGGGGTCTATAGATTACACCAAAAATAATTTTTTCAGTGTTTACCTCCCTTTGTAATTCCACCTACAAGGTTCCACCTACAATTCCACCTCCTAACAATCTTCACCCACTATTGTCTCTTTCACACTCGCCTTCATATCACTTCTCACATACAGACATACACCACCACCTTTCCTATTTGTCCTGTCTTTCCGAAACAGTGTAAAACCCTGTAGATTTACAGCCCAGTCATGTGAAGAGTCTAGCCATGTTTCAGCAATACCAACTATATCTATATTTTCTGCCAGTACCAAGGCCTCCAGCAACCCCATTTTGCTTGCTAGACTTCTGGCATTTGTGAACATACACTTTAACTTGCCTTTAAATGTTTCACTTTCATTATCAGAAATGTGATTATTTGACATAATTTGGGCATTTTTATTTTCATTGCTGTTTTGTAACGAAATTAACCCCTCCCCCTAGTCAGCTGCTTAGCAGGAAGACAGCAACAAAGAAAAAAAGGTTTCTAAATTGTGTCAGTTTTTGCAAGTTTCTATTTCCAAGCACTCAATTCAGTTATCTCACACAGATTCACACACACAACACAGCAACACAATCTGGTTTTATAACTTCACTTATATTACAAGCCACTTAATTCAGCTAGCTCAGAACAGAGCTCTACAGAGCAACTATATTCCATTGACAGTATATAGCACATTGACTTGAATTTTAGAAAAACAGGATTTTTGGACTTATCAGTACTCCTTTTCTCATTGAATTCACTGGGGGACATAGTACCATGGGTATAGGCCGCTGTCACTAGGAGGTATAAAAAAAAATTTGTAGCTCCGCCAAGTGGGCTATACGCTCTGCTGAGCACTCAGCTCTTCAGTTTGTACCAACAGCAGTAGAAGAGCAGAGAAGGTTTAACACAATATTTTTACAATGAGAAAAGCAACCTCAAGAATCCAAAAAATGTAACAATAAAGGAATAAGGAGGGACCTGTGTCCCCCCAGTGAATTCATCGAGAAAAATAAATTTTACTGGTAAGTACAAAAAACCTGTTTTCTCGTTAAAGCATTCACTGGGGGACACAGTGCCATGGGACGTCATAAAGCAATACCTTAAAGTGGGAAAAAAGAATCATAGCCAGGCGAGAAGCCAAAGTCACGGCTACTTGCAACACCATCCAACCCAAACTGGCATCGGCAGGGTCCAAAGAATGGATCCGGAATAACCTCGAAAAAGTATGTAACGGGGACCAGGTGGTGGCTTTACAGACCTAAAGGGCAGAAACCTGATGCCACACCGCGCAGGAGGCCCCAAATGCCCTAGTAGAATGAGCAGTAACCTGGAAGGGAGGTACCCTACCCTCAGCAGAGTAGGTGTAATGGCTGCAGCACCGTTCCCCGCCTCTGCTCCGGATTCCTGCGCCCTCCATTCCCTCATGCTCGTCCCGAGCTCCACTTACCTGATCTGGACGCTGTGCTGGCTCTGGGCGGCGTCAGATAAGTGCTTCTCTTACCTCCCTCCGCGGTCGTCATCCACTGCAGCCACTAGAGGGCGCGCGCTGACTCATCCCTTCCCGTTGTGACCTCTGCCTGTACTTAACTATCCTTGCCTGCCGCCTGCCTTGACCTATTGCTATCGATACCCGTTACGACGTCTGCTGCCTGTCCTGACTTCTAGCCTATTTGATGTCAGGTCACCCGTACGAGGGCCCTCAGGAACAACAAATAGGGAGTCCGACTTCCGTAAGGACTTTGTAGCTGCAATGTAGAGTCAAAGGGCTCCAGTGACATGTAAGCAATGTAAGGCACATTCTCGTGGATGTGAAACTTTAGGGCAACACGAAGGAAGGAAGATTTCCTCATTAAAATGGAAGCAGGAAACCACCTTAGAAAGGAAGGATGTCACCGGACATAGCACCAAATTGTCCCTATGAAAAAACGTAAACGGAGGTTTGCGGGACAAGACTGCCAGCTCAGAAAATCTACGGATAGAGGTGATCGCCACAAGGAATGCTACCTTCCAGGATAAGATCCGGAGAGAAACTTCCCACAATAGTTCATAGGTTTGCAGCCTGGAGAGCGTCAAGGACCACATTGAGATCCCAAAGTTCCAGAGGAGACCGATAAGGAGATGCACAATGTGCGACTCCCCACAAAAAAGTCTTAATTAGAGAGCGGAAAGCCAAAATGCGTAGGAAAAGAATACATAGGGCTGGAACCTTCCTTTTAGAGTAGTGAATCTGAGTCCCAGATCCAAACCCACCTGGAGGAAAACCAGAATTTGTGGGATGGAAAAATGGAGGGAGTGGAACTGATGGGATTCACACCACATAAAATAAGCCAACCAAGTACGATGGTAAATCCTTTGGGATTCAGTGTTCTGGACTGTAATCATGGTCTGAATGACTGAATCAGAGAAATCTTTGAACTTCAAAACCACGGTTTCTACGGCCAAACCGTCAAACGCAGCCAAGGTAAAGCAGAGTGGAACATTGGACCTTGGAAAAGGAGGTCGTTTCGCAGAGGAAGCAGCCCCAGGGCGTCTGCTAACAGAAGCATGAGCTCCGCGTACCAAGCTCTGTGAGGCCAGTCTGAGGCTACCAGAATGGCTGGGATTCCTGCATCCTTGACCCTTTTCAGAACTCGAGGCAGAAGTGGAATGGGTGGAAAAAAGATAAAGGAGGTTGAATTATGACTAGGGGAGAACCAGAGCGTCGGCTCCTATGGTCTTGGGTCCATGGTACCGGTGACGTAGTCCGGGTACTTGTGATTGAGGTGAGAGGTGACGAGATCTATGTCCAGGAAGCTCCATCGAATCAAAATGCAGTGAAAAATCGCAGGATAAAGAGACCTTCTCCAGGAGTTTCTGGCTTAGGTAATCCGCCTCACAGTTGTCTACTCCTGGGATGAGCACTGCTGAGATTGCTGGGACATTTTGATCCGCCCAGCGAAGGATCCTGGCGGATTCCTTCCATACAGTCCTGCTTCTTGTCCCTCTCTGATGATTGAGGTACGCCACTGTTGTAGAATTGTTTATCTGTATACGCACTGGAAGACCCTGAAGACGAGACGTCCAGTGAGACAGGGCCGGGAAGATGGCCTTCAGCTCCAAGATATTGATCTAGAGCTGAGCTTCCAGGTCGGACCAGCTGCCCTGAACTGTGGGGCAGCCGAGGACCGCCCCAAGCCAGACAAACTTGCGTCCATTGTGAAAGCTTGCCATTGGAGAGTTGTGAAGGGTTTTCCCTGAGAGATGTTGGAGAAAGACATCCACCACAGCAGCTCCTTCTTGACTAAATGGGGCAGACGGATCATCAGATCCGAAGAGTCCAGAGACTTGTCCCCACAAGATAGAATTGCCAGCTGCAGAGATCGGGAGTGAAATTGTGCAAATGGGACTGCCTAGAAGGTTGAGACTATCGCTCCCAAGACTTTCATGCAGAAGCGGATGGAGCAAGGAGCATTACTGTGGAGTACTGTCATTCCCTGTCTGAGAGTGGTGATCTTGTCCTTGGGTAAGAATATCCTGGCTGCCTGTGTATCCAGGACCATCCCTAGAAATTCCATTCTCCGACAAGGAGCAGGAGATGACTTGCTGCTGTCGATCAGCCATACGAATCTGCAAAGACAATCCAGTGTAACGTTGAGACTGTGCAAGTTGTCCTGTTTAGAAGGTGCCTTCACCTGAAGATCATCCAAGTATGGGATAACCGCTATCCCCCTGGATCTGAGGAGAGCCATGAGTGCCGCCATGACCTTAATGAAGACCCTTGGAACAGTGGCTAGCCTGAATGGGAGGGCCACAAACTGGAAATGCTCGGAACCTACTGCAAAGTACAGGAAATGCTGATGTACATGAGCAATGGGAACATGCAGATAAGCATCCTTGATGTCTATTAAGGACAGAAACTCGTCGACTTCCAAGGAAGCGACCACCGATCACAGAGACTCCATGTGAAACCTTTGAATCTTCACATATTGATTTATATGTTTTAGATTAAAAATATATGGAAAAGATCAGTCCTTCTTTTGTATTGTGAAAAGGTTTGAATATAACCCTTTGAACAGTTCTGGAGTTGGTACTGGGACAATTAGTCTTTGATGGAGGAGGCTTTGAATAGTTTGAGAAAGAGCGTTGACAGGAAAAATCGTCCTGGAGGGCGAGAAGTAAACTCTATTTTGTAGCCGGTCGACGCAACCTCCTGCACCCAGGTGTCTTTGATGTTTTCTAGCCATGTCTCCTGGAAAGAGAGCAGCCGTCCTCTCAAATTTTAAAGCTGTGGAAGCCCGCTGTGCCGGACCAGGTCTGTTATGGGGCTGCCAGGAGTTTTTGGACCGGTAATAAGGTCTCTGAGCTCGGAATAGATGGGAGTCACGTGAGTTCTAACTCTCACGTGGGGCCGAGTACCAAAAAGAACAAACCCACCTTTGTCTTCTGACTGAGGGAACTGGGCATCATCTTTGATGATGTTGTTGAAGTAAAGTCCGCCTTTCTC
The DNA here is from genome assembly GCF_050947455.1 of Rhinoderma darwinii. Taxonomy (NCBI): domain Eukaryota; kingdom Metazoa; phylum Chordata; class Amphibia; order Anura; family Rhinodermatidae; genus Rhinoderma; species Rhinoderma darwinii. Next base: position 171,500,912 of record NC_134689.1, on the reverse strand, counting down.
CTGTAGCCTCAGAAATGAGTTGGACCAGGTCAGGTCCATAAAGGAGATCCTGGGCAAATAGAAGGGCAAAAACCTTCTTCCTAGAGGCACTGTCAATATCCCTGTTCCTCATCCAAATGGCCCTGCGGACAGCTACCACATTAGCCATGGCCTTAGCCAACCTTTGGGCAGATTGGACAGAGACGTCACAGATACATTTAGATGTCTGCAAAAGCTGTGCCGCTAGCAGGGAGGTATCCACTTGAAAGTCCTGTGAATCTATTGCGTCCTGTAGTTGAGTAGCTAGTTCTATACTAGCCAAGCTAACTCAATATGCTGCAAAAGAGGGTCTGACTGAAGTCGCGGCCGCGCAGAAAGTCATCCGGCTGCTTCGGTCTTCAGTCACATCATCAATAAACACTAGTGACCCAGTGCCTTTGGCAGCCATGCATGCCCATGCCATCACACTGCCTCCACCATGTTTTACAGGGGTTCTGGTGTGCTTTAGATCATGAGCCCTTCCAAGCCTTCTCCATACTTTCTTCCTCACATCATTCTGGTACAGGTTGATCTTCGTTTCATCTGTCCAAAGAATGCTGTTCCAGAACTGGGCTGGCTTCTTTAGGTGCTAATTGGCATTTCCAATCTGGCCTTTCTATTTTTGTGACTGATTAATGGTTTGCACCTTGTGGTGAACCCTCTGTATTTGCTATCATGAAGTCTTCCCTTTATGGTAGACTTAGATACTGATACACCTACTTCTAAGAGAGTGCTCTTCACTTGGGTAGATGTTGTGATGGGGGTGTTTCTTCACCATGGAAAGGATTCTGCGATCAACCACTGTTGTCTTCCGTGGACGTCCAGGCCTTTTGGAGTTCACGAGATTACCATTGCTCTAATTTTTTTCAAGAATGTACCAAACTGTTGATTTGGCCACTCCTAACATTGGTGCTATCTCTCTGATGGATTTCTTCATTTTTTTCCAGCCAAAGGATGGTCTGTTTCACTTGCATTGGGAGCTCCTTTGACCTCATGTTGTCGGTTCACTGCATCAGCTTCCAAATGCAAATCCCACACCTGGAATCAACTCCAGACCTTTTACCTGCTTCATTGATGATGGATTAATGAGGGAATAGCCCATGCAGCCCATTAAATAGCTTTTGAGATAATTGTCCAATTACCTTTGGTCCCTTGAAAAATAGGCAGCTATATAGTAAGGAGCTGTAATTCCTAAACCCTTCCTCAAATTAGGATGTGAATACACTCAGATTAAAGCCGAGAGTCTGTGCTTCAAGCCAATATTGATTTTATAACTGTATATTCAATATGTTTTGGTAAACAGCTAAAATGCCAAAACTTGTGTCACTGTCCAAATAATTCTGGACCTAACTGTATATATAGAATGCCTCAAGCCTGCTGACATAGTCTGAATTGCTCCAGCCCCACCACAGTAGCGCCTAATGGTGGGTGGTGGGGGGGACTTACCTGTCAGTCATCTTCAGGCGTCACCCCTTCGGAAAACGCACACACGCAGTGTGGCTATCCGGCATCCCCAACCGCCAGTGCGGTAATAATAGGGGACTGGATGACCAAGGCGGGAACATCCACCTTAGAGGTGGGCATCCACTGAAGTGGGAAGAGCATCCGCCAAAATGGTGGACATACACTGAAACAGTGGGTATTCCTTCCGGCCCAGCGCCCGAAGGGGAGTCACCAAGTGGAACACACGGGAGACACTCACCCTGCACCTGAAAAATAAATACAAATAAATGTCTGCAGTGCAGGACATATCTGTCCCCTAAGGTCACTAGGCTAAGGCCTCATGCACACGACCGTAGCCGTGTGCACGGCCGTGATTTTCGGGTCGGCCGGCTGCGGACTCTCAGCCGCGGGCTGCCCGCAAATCGCGGGACATGCACATGGTCGCCGTCATTGTTTTCAATGAGCCCGGACCGCAGAAGATGTCCGTAATAGGACATGCCTGTTTTTTCTGCGGTGCAGGTTCCCGGGCCATGCACGGACCGTAAAAACTACGGTCGTGTGCATGGCCCCATAGAAAAGAATGGGGCCGCAATTCTCCCGTGGATTTTCGGGGGAATTGCGGCCGCAAAAACACGTTCGTGTGCATGGGGCCTAAAACTGAGGAGCTGAGTGCTCGGCAGGGGGTATAGCCTACTGGGCGGGGCCACACATTTTTTTTATATTTACCTAGTGTCAGCCTCCCAGTGACAGCGGCCTATACCCATGGTACTGTGTCCCCCCAGTGAATACTTTAACGAGAAACTGTATATTGCGCAGGATAAATGCTTTTGCGGCAAGTATTGAAAAGCACTGTTGACTACTCTTTTCAATACAGCAAGAAAAAAGTATTCTCATGCATACCGCCCAAACATAGGCCAAAAGGATTTAATTTGTCTTATAAAATATTTCAAAGACGAGTGGCTTCATTTTAATTTATCCTAAGGTCAACAATTGCCATGCAATATATTATTAGTTGATCTTGAAGTGTCAAGTACAAATGTTTACTGCCACCTGCTGGATAAAAAAATCCAAACTCAAATGTAGGAAAGCTCTGGCACTCCGTTGCAGGCTCAAAACAAGGTACCTTTATTGTTAGAAGCACTCCATAAATCACATTATAGACCTGCTTGACTGTTTTGAGCAACGCAACAAACTTGATCAAAGCATGGTTACATAATTATGATTAATAGCCCGAAACTTCTGTTAACTCCGCAGACTTCATATAAGGGTGCAACAGAGTAATTTTTTACACTGTCCTTACAGTATAAAGAGGCCAACGGAACACCTTGACTGAGGGTCCTCCCTAGGCCAATTCTAATGTTGTTACTATAGTGCGAGAAATTATTCAGGGTATGCATCAGCCAAATTCATCTTCCTTTATTTTTGGGGTTGTTTCCCAATGTCAACATTTTTTTTTCCGTTTCGATTTGATTTCATATTAAAAGAAAATATTTTTTCCTGACTTAAAAGGGGTTAGTGTGTCTAGAGCGGTTTAATTCCAAGAATATAATGTGTGTTTGTTGTGATAAACTGATCATTACCCTGATACCCTTCACACCACAGGACCCAGGTGGAGTCCTGGAGTTTATCTTGGCCTTGATGCAACTATGGGCTGGGCATCCCATTACAACAATGCCAGTCCATGACTATCTGGGTTTCTACATACCTGTTAGGCTATGTTTACATCAGTGTCGGGTTCCGTTCGACCTTTCCGTCGGCAGAACCGATGAACGGAAAGCTGAATGGAAACCATAGCTTCCGTTTGCATTACCACTGCATAACGCTTCAGTTGCAATTGATTTCCGTTTGTTTCCGTTCCGTAAAGTTTACGTTTTGCTCACGTAAACATTAGCGTAGTCGACTACGCTATTGTTTCCGTGAAAAAAATGGAAACTCTACAGAATGGAAACAAACTGAAACATACTGCAACAAAAGCATTACCATTGAAATCAATGCTAATGCAAGCGGAAACTATGGTTAGCATTCAGCTTTTCGTTCATCGGTTCCTCCGATGGAAAGGTCAAACGGAACCGATGAACAGAAGTCCAACGCTGATATGAACAGGCCCTTAAAAATGTAGTCCTAGACATATTTTTATTTTTTTTAATTTAAAAAAATGAACATTGTAGACAGCTTGCAATAATGAAAACAAGAGTGGGCTTTTAATTATTCTCTCCCCTCAAAACATGTTATGATAATGTGTTATTTACGATCTTCAGCCTGTTGCATTATCTTAACCCCTTCAGGACTGAGCCTGTTTTGGCCTTCAGGACGAAGCCGATTTTTAAAATCTGACATGTGTCACTTTATGTGGTAATAACTCCGGAATGCTTTTACCTATCCAAGCGATTCTGAGATTGTTTTCTCGTGACACATTGGACTTTATGTTACTGGAAAAATTTGCCCGATAGATTCAGTATTTAATTGTGAAAAACACCAAAATTTAGCGAAAAATTTCAAAAATTAGCATTTTTATAAAATTAAATGTATCTGCTTGTAAAACCGATAGTAATACCACACAAAATAGTTACTAGTTACCATCCCCCACATGTCTACTTTAGTTTGGCATCGTTTTTTGAACATTATTTTATTTTTCTAGGACGTTACAAGGCTTAGAACTTTAGCAGCGATTTCTCATATTTTCAAGAAAATTTCAAAAGGCGATTTTTACAAGGACAAGTTCAGTTCTGAAGTGGCTTTGAGAGTCTTATATATTAGAAAGTCCCCATAAATCACCCCATTTTGAAAACTGCACCCCTCAAAGTATTCAAAACAGCATTCAGAAAGTGTATTAACCCTTTAGGCGTTACACAGGAATTAAAGAAAAGTAGAGGTGAAAGTTACAAATTTCATTTTTTTTATACAAAATTCATTTGTAATACATTTTTTTCTATACCACAGAAGGTTTTTCCCAAAAAATGTAACTTATTATTTATTGCCCAGATTCTGCAGTATTTAGAAATACCCCACATGTGGCCCTAGTTCGGTCATGGACTGAAACACAGGCCTCAGAAGCAAAGGAGCACCTAGTGGATTTTGGGGCCTTCTTTTTTTAGCATATATTTTAGGTACCATGTCAGGTTTGAAGAGGTATTGTGGGGCCAAAACAATAAAGACCCCCAAAAGTGACCTCATTTTGGAAACTACACCCCTCAGGGAATTTATCTAGGGGTATAGTTAGCATTTTGAACCCACAGTTTTTTTGCTAAATTTATTTGAATTAGTTTGTGAAGATGAAAATCTACTTTTTTCTGAAAAAACGTAGACATTTTTAATTTTTTCAAGGTATAAAAGAGAAAAAACACCCCAACATATGTAAAGCAATTTCTCCTGATTATAGCAATACCCCATATGTGGTAATAAACTGCTGTTTGGACCCACAGCAGGACTCAGAAGGAAATTTGGATTTTGAAATTCTGGTTTTGCTGGAATGGTTTTCAGTGCCATGTCGCGTTTGAAATGCACTGGAGGGAACAAAATAGTGGAAACCCCCAGAAAGTGACCCCATTTTGGAAACTACACCCCTCAAGGAATTTTTCTAGGGGTAAAGTTAGCATTTTGACCCCACGGTTGTTTTGCTGAATTCGTTGAAATTATTCTGTAAAGGTAAAAATCGACTTTTTTTCTGAAAAAAGGTAGCCATTTTTAATTTTTACAAGGAATAAAGGAGAAAAAGCACCCCAACATTTGTAAAACAATTTCTCCCGATTACGGAAATATGCCATATGTGGTAATAAACTGCTGTTTGGACCCACAGCAAGGCTTAGAAGGGAAGGAGCGCTATTTGGCTTTTGGAGCTCAAATTTAGCTGAAATGGTTTTTGGGTGCCATGTCGCATTTGCAAAGCCCCTGAGAGGCCAAAACAGTGGAAACCCCCCAAAAGTGGAAATTACACCACTTAAAGAATCTATCTAGGGATATAGTGGGCATTTAGACCCCACAAGTCTTTTGCAGGATTTATTAGAATTAGGCCGTGAAAATGAATATCGACATTTCTTCCACTAAAATGTTGCATTTTTTTCAATTTCACAAAGGATAAAGGGGGTAAAAGCACCCCAACATTTGTAAAGCAATTTCTCCCGAGTACAGCAATACCCCACGTGTGGTCACAAATGGTTTTTCATTAGAAAGTAATTAACCCTTTCTGGAGTGATCCATTTTTTTATTTTCCTTCTTAGTTTTTTCCTCCCCGCGTTCCAAGAGCCACAACGTTTTTATTTTTCAGTCAATAGAGCGGTATGAGGGCTTATTTATTGAGGGACGAGCGGTCGTTTTTATTGGTGCAACTTTTTGGTACATACAACTTTTTGAGCACTTTTTATTACATTTTTAGGTAGAGCCAAGGTGACCAAAAAAACAGCGATTTTGTCGTTCTAAATACTTTATTTTTTCCGTGAGACGCTCCATACATCACCCCCCACACTAAGACATGCTATGTTGTGGTGCGCGCAGGGGTTAATGCGCAGCGCATGGTGCGGAGTGAAAATTAAAATTTTCCACTCATATGCCATTTTAGTGCACTATATGTTATGCCCAGTTTGTGCCACTGAAGACAAATAACTAAAAATATTAACCGGGTTCTCCCGGGTATGGCGATGCCATATCTGTGGACGTAAATTGGTGTTTAGGCACGCTGCAGGGCTCAGAAGGGAGGGACGCCATTTGGCTTTTGGGGCACAGAGTTTGCTTGGTAGTTGTTCTGTTTGGGGTTTTACTGGTGTTTCAGTTTATAATGTGGGGGCATATGTAATCTGTGCGGGGTACATCAGGGTACATGTTATCTGTGCGGAGTACATCAGGGTACATGTTATCTGTGCGGGGTACATCAGGGTATAATAAGTGGGTATAATAATGCAGTAAATAAATAATAATCCGCAGATATGTGGCCAGTGTCGCACTTATAAATGGTGCCCGATCTTATCCGCTTTTGGAACACTCTGCACATTTTGCATCGCCATATTCTGAGAGCCAGAACTGTTTTATTTTTTCTCCACCGGAGCCGTGTGAGGGTTTATTCTTTGCGGGACAATCTGTAGTTTTCATTGGTACCATTTTGGGGTACCAGAAATTTTTCGATCACGTTTTATTCCATTTTTTGGCAAGCAAGGTGACCAAAAACCATCAATTCTGACAATGTTTTTTATTTGTTTTTTTTATGGCCTTCACCCTGGGCTATAAATGACCATTATACTTTATTCTGCGGGTTGATACGATTACGGCGATACCAGATGTATATAATTTTTTTATGTTTTGCAGCGTTTCTGCAATAAAATCACTTATTTATAAAATAAATTAATTTTTGTGTCACCATATTCTTAGAGCCATAACGTTTTTATTTTTCAGTCAAAAAAGCGGTGTAAGGGCTTGTTTTTTGCGGGACGGGATGTAGTTTGTATTGGTACCATTTTGGCGTACATGCGACTTTTTGATCACTTTTTATTGTATATTTTGGGAGGGTTGGTAACCAAAAAATTGTGATTCGGGCACTGTTTTTTGTTTATTTTTTTTGCGGTGTTCACCGTGCGGGAAAAATAATATTACAGTTTTATAGTTGGGGTCGTTACGAACGCGGCGATACCAAATATGTGTACTTTTTTTAACGTGTTAATTTTTTTCCTATAATAAAAGTCTTATTATAGGAAAAAAAGCATTCTTTGTTTATGTCACTTCTAACTTTGATTTTTACACTTTTTCAAAACATTTTTATTATCTTTTTTTACTTGTCCCACTAGGGGACACTTAGACTTGCAGCTCTGATCGCTGCTGGAACACATTACACTACACACGTAGTGTAATGTGTTCTAACTGTCATTGTGACGTAACTGTCACACTGACAGGAAGCAGAGGAGGAACGGCCGGAGGCTGATCCTCCGAGGCTTCCGTACATGGCAACCCGGAGGTCATTGTCGGGCCTCTGGTTGCCATGATAAGGATCGCCAGCCCCCGCAAATACATGTGGGGGGCTGCCGATCCGCTGTAAACCTCTTCGATGTGGTGATCGCAATCGACCACCGCATCGAAGGGGTTAATTGCCGATTTCAGCGGCGACAGGCCGCTGATCGGCAACGGGGAGAGCAGGGCTGACACCCTGCGCGAAGTTACTGCTTATCTGGACGTACAGTTACGCCAAGGTGCGGGAAGGGGTTAAATCAGGGAGTTATCACTATGCACTTAGAAAGCAGCCCAATAAAAATGTAAAAATAGAAATTACTAATTCAGCTCTGTGTCATCTGTAATATCTCATTCAAAAGGAAAGTCAGGTTTTAATAAGATATGTAAAGGAATACCATAGAATGTGTTTTTGTGTATAACATCCACCAGGTAATAAAGGAATGTGGCATTATTAAGGAATAATGCGGCAACTGAAGAATAGGAAATAGATCCTTCCAAAAATGTGTGCCTTTATTGATCTTTTTACGGAGTGCCTAGTTCTAGTCTTCAAAGAATCAAAATGCTTCTAGAATAAGTACTGGACTTGGATGGTAATGGATGTCATCATATGGCCCTTCATTTCGTTGGTGCTATAAGCACAGTATAAAAAGATTTGAGAAACCCATTTATTTATTATCTAATAACAGTTACAGTCACAGATAGTGGAGCATTAAAAGTTGCACTTCATCATCTCTCGGAGACAAACAGTGGCATAACAGGAGGAATCTAATTGAAATGAAAGCTTTAATGTTGGTTTCTGGGATGTTGCATGTTCAGAATCTTTCTCCAGACTTTGCTTATCAATCTCTATAATAGGTTCACATATCAAATTATGTGGATATTTTATTATATGTCTGTAACAGCCAGGAATGTTCAACTGCAATGTACCAACTCGAAACTTACAGGACTGCAACCCAGCACTGGCAAGAGCCTCTCTATACCACTGTCCAACCTGATTAGTAGGATATTTGATGCTGTGTCCTGGCATTGGGAGCACTACCTAGAATAAAAAGATAAATCAGAAAGATAATGATAAATACACTCATTGGTAATTTGATTTTCCAGAACCCACGTCAGAACCATGAGAGAGGGTCCGCCTCCCACCTTTCCTCCATGGTTTACAGAAAAAAAGAGGTTGCCTTAACATGGTTTATATATATATATATATATATATATATATATATATATATATATATATATATATATATATATATATATATGTACACACACACACACACACACACACACACACACACACACACACACAGACACTACCGTTCAGAAGTTTAGGGTCACTTAGAAAAATCCTTATTTTTTAAAGAAAAGCACAGTTTTTTTTCAATGAAGATAACATTAAATTAATCAGAAATACACTGTATACATTGTTAATGTGCTAAATGACTATTCCAGCTGCAAACGTCTGGTTTTTAATGCAATATCTACAGAGGTGTATAGAGGCCCATTTCCAGCAACCATCACTCCAGTGTTCTAATGGTACATTGTGTTTGCTAACTGTGTTAGAAGGCTAATGGATGATTATAAAACACTTGAAAACCCTTGTGCAATTATTTTAGCACCGCTGTAAACAGTTTTGCTGTTTAGAGGAGCTATAAAACTGACCTTCCTTTGAGCTAGTTCAGAATCTGGAGCATTACATTTGTGGGTTTGATTAAACTCTCAAAATGGCTAGAAAAAGAGAGCTTTCATGTGAAACTCGACAGTCTATTCTTGTTCTTAGAAATTAAGGCTATTCCATGAGAAAAATTGCCAAGAAACTGAAGATTTCCTACAACGGTGTGTACTACTCCCTTTAGAGGACAGCACACACAGGCTCTAACCAGAGTAGAAAGAGAAGTGGGAGGCCCCGTTGCACAACTGAGCAACAAGACAAGTACATTAGAGTCTCTAGTTTGGAAATAGACGCCTCACAGGTCCTCAACTGGCAGCTTCATTAAATAGTACCCGCAAAACGCCAGTGTCAACGTCTACAGTGAAGAGGCGACTCCGGAATGCTGGCCTTCAGGGCAGAGTGGCAAAGAAAAAGCCATATCTGAGACTGGCTAATAAAAGGAAAAGATTAATATGGGCAAAAGCACACAGACATTGGACAGAGGAAGATTGGAAAAAAGTGTTATGGACAGACAAATTGAAGTTTGAGGTGTTTGGATCACACAGATGAACATTTGTGAGACGCAGAACAACTGAAAAGATGCTGGAAGAGTGCCTGACGCCATCTGTCAAGCATGGTGGAGGTAATGTGATGGTCTGGGTTTGCTTTGGTGCTGGTAAAGTGGGAGATTTGTACAAGGTAAAAGGGATTTTGAATAAGGAACGCTATCACTCCATTTTGCAACGCCATGCCATACCCTGTGGACAGCGCTTGATTGGAGCCAATTTCATCCTACAACAGGACAATGACCCAAAGCACACCTCCAAATTATGCAAGAACTATTTAGGGAAGAAGCAGACAGCTGGTATTCTATCTGTAATGGAGTGTCCAGCGCAGTCACCAGATCTCAACCCCATAGAGCTGTTGTGGGAGCAGCTTGACCGTATGGTACGCAAGAAGTGCCCATCAAGCCAATCCAACTTGTGGGAGGGCCTTCTGGAAAACACAAAATTGTCTGGGTGACCCCAAAATGAACGGTAATGTATATGTATATATATATATATATATATATATATATATATATATATATATATATAAAACACAAAATCAAATGTTTTAGGCAGTTATGGAGAAATGCTGCACAGTAAGAATTCTTTCAAAAGTAGAACTGTTAGTTTTTTTTTATCAATTAACAAAATACAAAGTGAATGAGCAGAAGAGAAATCTAAATCAAATCAATATTTTGTGTGACCGCCCTTTGCCTTCAAAACATCATCAAGTCTTCTAGGTACACTTGCACAAAGTCATGGATTTTGTAGGATTATAGTCAGGTGTATGATTAACCAATTCTACCAAACAGGTGATAATAATCATCATTTTCATATGTAGGTTGAAACACAGTCATTAACTGTAACAGAAACAGCTGTGGAGGAGCCTTAAAACTGGGAGAGGAACAGCCAAACTTCTACAAAGGTGAGGTTTTCGAAGACCATTTCATGTCACAGGTCCACCATGGCAAGACTGAGAACAGCAACAAGTCACAAGTTAGTTCTACCGCATCAGCAAGGTCTCCCCCAGGCAAAGATTTTAAAGCAGACTGTGGTTTTAAGATGTGCTGTTCAAGCTCTTTTGAAGAAGCACAAAGAAACGGGCAATGTTGAGGACCGGAGACACAGTGGTTGGCCAAGGAAACTTAGTGCAGCAGATCAAAGACACATCATGCTTACTTCCCTTCGAAACTGGAAGATATCCAGCAGAGCCATCAGCTGAGAACTGGCAGAAACCAGTGGGACTGGTGTGGTCTTCATGGAAGAATTGTGGTCAAAAAGCCAAACCTTTGACGTGGAAACAAGGCCAAGCGACTCAACTATGCACGAAAACATAGGTACTGGGGTTCAGAAAAATGGCAGCAGGTGCTCTGGACTGATGAGTCAAAATTTAAAATATTTGGCTGTACCAGAAGGCAGTTTGTTCGCTGAAGGGCTGGAAAGAGGTACAATAATGAGTGTCTGAAGGCAACAGTGAAGTACGGTGGAGTTTCCTTGCAAGTTTGGGGCTGCATTTCTGCAAATGGAGCTGGGGATTTGGTCAGGATTAATGGTGTTCTCAATGCTGAGAAATAGAGTCAGATACTTATCATAATGCAATACCATCAGGGAGGCGTCTGATTGGCTTAAAATGTATTCTGCAGCAGGACAACGACCCCAAACATACAGCCAATGTCATTAAGAACTATCTTCAGCATAAAGAAGAACAAGGAGCCCTGAAAGTAACGATATGGCCCCCACAGAGCCCTGATCTCAACATCATTGAGTCTGTCAGGATTACATGAAGAGACAGAAGGATTTGAGGAAGCCTACATTCACAGATGATCTGTGGTTAGTTCTCCAAGATGTTTGGAGCAACCTCCCTGCCAAGTTCAAAAACTGTGTGCAAGTGTACCTAAAAGTATTGATGCTGTTTTGAAGGCAAAGGGTGGTTACACCAAATATTGATTTGATTTAGATTTTTCTTCTGTTCATTCACTTTTGTATTTTGTTAATTGACAAAAAAACCTATTAACACCTCTATTTTATTTTTAAAACATTCTTACATTGCAGCATTTTTACACAACTGCCTAAAACTTTTGCACTACTCAAAAAGTATTTGACCCAATTTCTTCTATGTTTGCCACACTTAAATGTTTCTTATATATTAAACTACATTTAGTATTAGACAATGATAACCCAAGTAAACACAAAACACTGTTTTTTACTCCCCTTCATGCTCAAAAACCCCAAACCCTCCAAAGAAAAGTGGGCCTCCAGAGCAATGTAAAAGACTCATCGCAAGTTATCGGAAATGTTTGCTTGTAGTTGTAACTGCCAAGGGTGGCACAACCAGTTATTATGTTTAGGGGGGCAATTACTTTTTCACATGGGTGATATAGGTTTTCAATAATTCTTTATCCTCAATAAATGGAATAATCATTCAAAATATTAATTTTGTGTTTATTCGTTTTGTCTTTATCTTATATTAAAATAGTTGGACGAGCTGAAACATTTAAATGTGACGAATTAGCAAAAATAAATAGAAATAGGGTGAGGGGCAAATACTTTTTGACAGCACTATATATTATATACCGTGGTACCATAGGCACTAGGGTAGTGCATTCCTGAGAATCTTCTCCAGGACTATTCATAATGCTGGTCCTTAAAGCTCTGTCAGGGTGTTGGAAAACAATCATCTGCCCTAGACCAGCCTTAACTAAATAGGCGATACCCCGGTTAGCTGCCTGGACGCCCCCTGCTGGTGCCTTTTCTAGTGTTCAACTTCGGCTCTAAGCTGTGGCTCAATGCGTCACAGCCTGTGACTTCCTGTAGCTCCTCCAAAGAGAGAGATCAGCAGCACATTCCCAGTCCCACAGAGCATTCACAGGGGGCGTCTGGCAGTGTCGAGTCTTAGCCAATCCAACTCCAAAATAGACACAAAAAGGTAGAGAGACCGCAGCATACGCAGTAATCAAGGTATCAAAAAAAGGTGTCTTTATTTCACCATAAATAGCGACGTTTCGACCCAAGTGAGGGTCTTTCTCAAGCAATAAACAAAGTGCTTATGTGCAGTTTATATAGAGGAAATGACATCACAACAGTGATTACAAATGCCAATGCAGGTGCAGCATAATTTTGATTAATAAACAAATACATCAATATAAGTACATTCATATGTAAATAAAACATACAATACACTGGTAGATGGATAACTGGACCGTCTAATCAAGCAAGCTGTCAAAACTCATCGATTTTTAATTTTTGTATATCGGTGTTCAGCGTCCCTACTGCCCATGCGCAGAATTCAGTACACATCATAACAACATCGCCGTTACTTAGTAACCACACTCACGTGACCGCAAACAACATGTCGCGTCATCGAGTGCCGATCACATGGCTACACGTTCCAAACAAACAGTAAGTAGCGTCAGTTAACTATTTATCTGCCGTCATATTTTCTCCATAGTATATCAAGCTCAAAAAGTCATGTACTATACAATAGATGTCATAAATTAAAATATTGAGGAGGATCATTCAAGTATAGTCTATTTAATTCCATAATAGTATAATCTTTTTTAAGATCACATACTCAACCCATAGATCTATATAACAGTAAGCATCTGTCTATAGCAGAACAGGCGCTAAAGGAAACCCAAACAGAGCCCACTCGTAGCACCCCACGAGCTAGCGATAAAGCAGCTCGTGGGGTAATATCAAAGGGGAAGAAATGGGAGAATCACCTACTTTATAAGCTTGCTTGATTAGATGGTCCGGTTATCCATCTACCAGGGTATTGTATGTTTTATTTACATATGAATGTACTTATATTGATGTATTTGTTTATTAATCAAAATTATGCTGCACCTGCATTGGCATTTGTAATCACTGTTGTGATGTCATTTCCTCTATATAAACTGCACCTAAGCAATTTGTTTATTGCTTGAGAAAGACCCTCACTTGGGTCGAAACTTCGCTATTTATGGTAAAATAAAGACATCTTTTTTTGATACCATCATTACTGTGTGTGCTGCGGTCTCGCTAACTTTTTGTGTCTATTTTGGAGTTGGATTTTGTTCCTGTAGCTCCTCCCCACTATTTATTTTGGCCCTATGTGACGTGATGTCATTCGGAAGTGTCCAGGCAAACCCTGCTTACCACTGGTACTGCCACAGCAATAAAAACCATCTTGGCAGGTATGGTTTACAAAAGATGTTTCCTGTACCAAGAAGTATAATTTTCTTCAGTACGAGAAAATAAAATAAATCCCCCTTGCTACATGCCTTGCAGCCCGTTACAATATCCCTCTACTATACCCTATTGATCCTAGGATAGCAACTGGGAACCACAGGTCTCCTCATCCAAGGACAGGAAACCACTGAGGAAAGGTTGGAGGCTCCGCATTTTTGTACCGGAGGGTTTCCTGTCCTTGAAGGTGGACGCTCCCTCATGGTGCTGTCATGGGTGATAAGAAACAGGAAGGTAAAATGTGCAGATGTATTATTAGTAGCCAAAGGACACAACAGCAGCAATGAATGCTTAATAAAATTTACTAAAATACCAGGAACAGAGCACAATATCTAACACCCCAAGCAATGTCCTATTTTGCGGCTGCCTACTCGAGTGCGTTAACCCCTTAATGACCGCCGATAAGCCTTTTCACGGCGGTTATTAATGGGCTTTATTCTACAGCGCCGCCATTCCACGGCGCTGCATTACAATAAAGTAAACAGAGCAGGGAGCCGTTAAATCTCCCTGCTCTCAGCTGCCAGAGGCAGCTGAGGGCTGGGGGCTTCCCTGCTCTGCCGGGTGAGATCGATATAAGTATCGATCTCACCCGTTTAACCCCTCAGATGCGGTGCACAATAGCGTGCACCGCATCTGAGTGGTTTTGGAGAGAGGGAGCTCCCTCCCTCTCTTCCCACTGACACCCGGCGATAAAATCGCCGAGTGTCTGTGTCTCCGATGGCAGCCGGGGGCCTAATAAAGGCCCCCAGGTCTGCCTGTAATGAATGCCTGCTAGGTCATGCCGGAGGCATGACCTAGCAGATGCCTGTCCGTTTTAAACGGACAGGCAATAATACACTGCAATACAAAAGTATTACAGTGTATTATAATAGCGATCGGAGGATCGCATAGTGAAGTCCCCTAGTGGGACTAGTATAAAAGTTAAAAAAAAGTTGAATAAAGTTAATTAAAAAAAATGTGAAAAAAAAATAAATGAAAAACCCACTTTTTCCCCTTACAAACGGATTTACTATAAAAAAAAAATTGGTATCGCCACGTCCGTAACGACCCCGACTATAAATCGATTACATTATTTAACCCGCACTGTGAACGCCGTAAAAAAATAAAAAACTATGGAAGAATTGCTGTTTTCTGTTAATCCTGACTTTAAAAAAATGTGATAAAAAGTGATCAAAAAGTCGCATCTACTCTCAAATGGTACCAATAAAAACTACAAGTCTTCCCGCAAAAAACAAGACCTTATACAGCTATGTCGACACAAAAATAAAAAAGTTATAGCTCTTCGAATGTGACAATGGAAACATTTAGAAAATGGCTTGGTCATTAGGGCCCAGAATGCAAGCAGGGGGAAGGGGTTAAAGACGTTATGCGAATGTAGAAAAACTTTCGGAAACAGTGCCACTGTAGTCCATAGGCTATATCTGATATTGCAGCTCAGCCTCATTTCGGCTGCAATAGCACACACAAGCCCATGAATTAGAGTGATGTTGTTTCTAGAAGAAAGCAGCCACGATTTTGTAATCTCTTTAATATTTAAATGCATACAGTAAAATGGATAAATGTGTGAATAATGATGACAACTTTTTGAAGGGGAGAGAAAGAACACAATGCATAAAATAATGCATATATACCCAGTGTATACATGTGTACATCTCTGAAATAATAAAAAAAAAAGAGGATCAGAAAACAAAAACTGTTAACCCTTTCAGAGTAAGTATTCTGCCATTTGGAATAATTCAATCACATGAATCAGAACGACCCATCAAATGAATAAACCTACTTGATGTATAGAATATACTCCTTCTTCCTCTTCTGCAGCTGTCACAATATGAACCTGTATAAAACCAATCATTTGTCAGAGATGGCACAGAATATGGAAACTATATAGTACATACAATGTTTCAACCAGAAAACAGACTGCATGAACTTACCCGGTCACTCAGTGAAGATGTTTCACTTGTATCCTGGTTGTGAAATATCAGGTCCCCTTCGACAGCTTTTGAGCCATAAGTAGCTATTCTATAAGATGCAGCTTCATTCCAGACCTTGCTGCAATATGCGTGGATATAAAAAATGCGCATAGAATGTGGAATACTGAGCCATCCTCGTATACATCCATCATCACTTATCCCATATCTATTCAGTGCCCGCAGCAGCATTCTTTCCCGTACTTTATAGGCTGGCATTAGTGGAAGGGTACCTTTAATATCCTCTGAAATAAAAAGAGTAAATAGTGACAGACTGAAGACTTGTTTAAGTGTAAAACATCAACTATAATCATACTTTTATTTATGGCCTAAAATGCAGAGTTACTTAACTTTTCTGTTACAAAGCTCCAAATCCCCTGTTTTGCTTTACACAGCCATAGAGCTAAAAGAGCTCTGTAGGATTACAAATTGATGGCATATCCTTAGAATATTTCATTAATGTGTTATCAGTATGGGTCCAACCACTGGGACCACCACCGAGCATGCGATCCCAAAATGGCTGCATGTTCAAACCATTTCAGAAAAAAAGGAGAATATAGCCAGATATATATAAAAAAGTATATATATATATATATCTAACAATATTCCAAAAAATACGAGGCAGCACTTCCTTTACAGTCAAAATTTGATTAATCTATTCACCACCACATGAGATATATATATATATATATATATATATATATATATATATATATATATATATATATATATATATATATATATATATATATAAAACAAGTTTTATTACACATATTGGATAAACATAATTGAAAATTGTAATATCACAAGGTAATACAGACTCTAGTAAGTGGTATGGCAGGATAGACTGGTCAAATGCCGATCATAAGATAATTAATAATCCATGTTGTAGAATAGTGTCCACTCATGGAAGATAGTATACAATATACGGTTGACTATGTACATAAAGCAACCTTTGGAAACCTCTCTAAGATAATGCTCCCATCCCTAGTAACTCTCTGTAAATAACACAAGGGAGATGCCAGTGCATCTAAGTAATTCCTAGAGTCCGATTCATTGCCGGTCTTACTCATCTCAGCAAAGTCTTCCCACTCAACCACTGTGTGATGGGTAAGACTGGCCATTAATCAAAGAGTTTTTTTTACAGAGAGTTACTAGGGATGGGAGCATTTTCTTAGAGAGGTTTCCGAAGGTTTGCTTTATGTACATAGTCAACCATATATTGTATACTATCTTCCATCAGTAGACACTGTTCAACAACATAGATTATTAATTATTTTATGATCAGCTTTTGACTAGTCTATCCTGCTATACTACCTCGTGATATTACCATTTTAAATTATGCTTGTCTAATATGTGTAATACAATTTGTTATACTTTTTTATATATATCTGGCTATATGCTCCTTTTTTTCTGAAATGTTTTTTTATATGGGAGGGTGTTTGGCCGAACATTACCTAGCCCAAAATATAAATGCGATTGGAGTTTGTATATTGATAATATTTAAAATGTTGTCCCGGGGACAGGAGGGTCGCTTTGAGAAATTACAGAATACAAATTTTCATTTTTATTCAATTGTGGCAGTATAAATCTGTCCACAGTGAGCTAACCCTAGTGTTGGCTGCAAGCAGGCAGAATTTTATCATTAATTTACATTTATCATTTAGAGATCTGCAATGGAAAACCAGAGCTACATTCATTATAAAAATATACTATGGAATTTAAACAGCACATAAGTGAGAACACAAAAAAACTAAATAATATTCAAAGTTGTAAAAATAATTTCAAAAAGTATGCTGCGCACATTCCTACATTCTCCTAGTTTGATGAATACTTTCTAACCTGCTATATACTAAACTTCTTATGTATCAGTGTAAAACCGTAGCATATGCTAACTAAATGAAAGATTGTTTATGTTAATTAACCCCTTAAGGACACAGCTTAGTTTGGGCCTTAAGGCTCAGAGCCCATTTTTGAAATCTGACATATTTCACTTTATGTGGTATGAAATGTTAAATACTTTTGTGTCAAAAAAGACAAAAGTATAATAGGTATGATAACTTTATTGGCTAACCATAAAAGTTCCATATGCAAGCTTTCAGAGCACAGAGGCCCCTTCTTCAGGCAGTTTACAAATGAATGACTTAGAAAAAAGCACAACATTTAGATGTTAGACACAGACAATTAGAATACTTAAACCTATCCAAGCGATTCTGAGATTGTTTTCTCGTGACATATTGGGCTTTATGTCAGGGGTAAAATTTAGTCGATATATTCAGTATTTATTTGTGAAAAATTGAAAAATGTAGAGAAAATTTTGAAAAACCAGCATTTTTCTGAATTTAAATGCATCTGCTTGTAAAACAGATGGTTATACGACCCAAAATAGTTACTAGTTCACATTTCCCATATGTCTACTATAGATTGGCATCATTTTTTGAACATTCTTTTATTTTTCTTGGACGTTACAAGGCTTAGAACATAAACTGCAATTTCTCATATTTTTAAGAAAATTTCAAAAGTCTTTTTTTTAAGGTACCTGTTGAGTTCTGAAGTGGCTTTGATGGGCCTATGTATTAGAAACCCTCATAAAACACACCATTTTAAAAACTAGACGTATTCAAAATAGCATTTAGATCGTTTTTTTTAACCCTTCAGACATTTCACAGGAATTAAAGCAAAGTGGAGGTGAAATTTGCAAATTTCATTTTTCTTGCTGAATTTCAATTTTATTCAATTTTTTTCTGTGGCACAGAAGGTTTTACCAGAGAAACACTACTAAATATGTATAGTCCAGATTCTGAAGTTTTTAGAAATGTCCCACATTTGGATCTAGTGTGCTCGTGGACTAAAACACAAGCCCCAGAAGCACCTAGTGCATTTATAGGCCTCTTTTTTTATTAGGATACATTTTAGGCAGAATTCCAGGTTTGAAGAGGTGTTGAGGTGCCAAAACAGTAGGAATCCCCCAATAGTGACCTCATTTTTGAAACTTCACCCCTCAAGGAATTTATGGTTGTTGTTACCATTTTGACCCCACAGTTTTTTCACAGCGCGTATTGGGCTGTGAAATTAAAAAAATGACATTTTTTCCAATAAGATGTCAGTTTTGATCAAAATTTCTTATTTTCACAGGGAAGAAAATGCCCCATTTTGTTGCCCAATTTGTCCTGAGTGCAGTAATACCACATTTGTGGTGATAAACTGCCATTTGGGCCCATGGGAGGGCTCAGAAAGAAAGGAGCGATATGTGTTCTTTGGAATCCAGATTTTGCTGGATTGGTTTTCGAGTTCCATGTCGCATTTGCAGAGCCCCAGAGGTATCAAAGCAATAGAAACCCACCAGAAGTGACCCCATTTTGGAAACTACACCCCCTTAAGGCATTCATCTAGAGGTGTAATGAGCATTTTGGGCCCACAGGTATTGTGTAAAAGGTATTGCGCAGCAGATGGTGCAGTGTGAGATTTGCAATTTTATATATATATATATATATATATATATATATATATATATATATACACACACACACACACATACATACACACACACACACACCGCATTCCAAATTATTATGCAAATGTTATTTTTCGCTGATTTTCCTAAATAGTCGATGCAAATGACAGTCAGTATAATCTTCAAGCCATCAACCGTTGGAGTATAATGCAAAATTTATTGAACAAATCTCCTAATAATAACAGATTTTTTTTTAGAAGTAAAAAACTCAAAATGCACTGTTTCAAATTATTATTCACAACAGAGATCAAAACATTTTAAAGGTTGTAAAGAGAACTAAAATGGTAATTTGTTGAATTTGCAGCATTAGGAGGTCATATTTACAGAAATCAAAAGCTCTTTCAATCAAAAAAAAACTTAACAGGCCAAGTTACATGTTAACATAGGACCCCTTCTTTGATATCACCTTCACAATTCTTGCATCCATTGAATTTCTGAGTATTTGGACAGTTTCTGCTTGAATATCTTTGCAGGATGTCAGAATAGCCTACCAGAACTTCGATTTTGATATGAACTGCCTCCCACCCTCATAGATATTTTGCTTGTGTAATGGCAGGGGGTAGGGAGACGGACAAGTGAGCCCTAATCTACCCGCCACTCTGTCCCTACCTACTTGCAACGACCCGCCCTAGGCGACGGGGTACAACTGGGCGGCGGTCCCTGCGCTCAGTAAGTGCACGACAAACATACAAAGGAACACAAGCAAGGAAAAGGGGCAGTTGCCCACGGCAACACCGTGAGCAACCAGAGTGGTGAACGAGCCGAGTCAAGCCAGGAGTGTGCGAGGTACAAAACGAAAAGCAGAAGAGTAGTCGGTAAGCCAGGGTCTGTATGGAGCAGGATCAAAAATAGCAGGAGCTGTAGCTGGGCCAGGAAACAACAAGGAAAGAATCACAAGCACCGAGGGACAGGAAGGGCAGGCTTAAATAGACCGAGGGCGGGAGCTAGCTGAGTCTGGCCAGGTTACGATAGGCTCTCCCACTCCTAAGCCTGCCAGCCTGAATGGTGGAAGCAGGAGTCAGTCTCAGGGATGTATTCTCAGGTGCTGACTGATTAGTTCTGGGAGTTAACCCCGAAGCTGTGCCTGGCAGATCCTTTACAGCTTGAGGATACTCCAAAGGTTCTCAATAGGGTTGAGGTCAGGGGAACATGGGGGCCACACCATGAGTTTCTCTCCTTTTATGCCTATAGCAGCCAATGACAGAGAGGTATTCTTTGCAGCATGAGATGGTGCATTGTCATGCATGAAGATAATTTTGCTACGGAAGGCACGGTTCTTCTTTTTGTACCACGGAAGAAAGTGGTCAGTCATAAACTCTACGTACTTTGCAGAGGTCATTTTCACACCGTCAGGGACCCTAAAGTGGAATGCCAGCTCTCTCCCCATGATTCCAGCCCAAAACATGACTCCGCCACCTCCTTGCTGACGTCGCAGCCTTGTTGGGACATGGTGGCCATTCACCAACCATCCACTACTCCATCCATCTGGACCATCCAGGGTTGCACGGCACTCATCAGTAAACAACACGGTTTGAAAATGAGTCTTCATGTATTTCTGAACCAACTGCAACCGTTTCTGCTTGTGAGCATTGTTTAGGGGTGGCCGAATAATACCTTTATGCACACTTGCAAACCTCTGGAGGATCCTACACCTTGAGGTTTGCGGGACTCCAGAGGCACCAGCGGCTTCAAATACCTGTTTGCTGCTTTGCAATGGCATTTTAGCAGCTGCTCTCCTAATCCTATTAATTTGTCTGGCAGAAACCTTCCTCATTATGCCTTTATCTGAACGAACCCGTCTGTGCTCTGAATCAGCCACAAATCTTTTCACATTACGATGATCACGCTTAAGTTTTCTTGAAATATACAATGTTTTTATACCCTGTCCAAGGTATTGCACTATTTCACACTTTTCGGCAGCAGAGAGATCCTGTTTCTTTCCCATATTGCTTGAAACCTGTGGCCTGCTTAATAATGTGGAATGTCCTTCTTAAGTAGTTTTCCTTTGATTGGGAACACCTGGCAAACTAATTATCACAGGTGTCTGAGATTAATTACAACGATCCAAAGAGCCCTAATACACAATACCATCCATGAGTTTAATTGAAAAACAAATGATTAAATGTTTGTGACACTTAAATCCAATGTGCATAATAATTTGGAACACGGTGTACATATATATATATATATATATATATATATATATATATATATATATATATATATATATATATGCCATTTCAGTGTCCAATATATTATGCCCAGCATGCGCCACCGGAGATATACACCCCATAAGTTGTAATGTGGTTTCTCCTGGGTATGGCAATCCCCTACATGTGGCTGTTATCTGCTGCCTGGGCACACGGCAGGGCTTAGAAGGGAAGAACCACCATTTGGCCTACTGGAGCTTTTCTGGTGCTAAGTCATGAATGCAGAAGCCCTTGAGGTACCAGTACAGTTAAAACCCCCAAGAAGTGACCCCATTTTAAAATCGACACCCCTTAAGACATTTATCTAGAGGTGTAGTGAGCATCTTGAGCCCACAGGTATTGTCTAAAAGGTATTGCGCAGCAGATGGTGCAGTGTGAGATTTGAAATTTATATATATATATATATATATATATATATGCCATTTCAGTGTCCAATATACTGTGCCTAGCATGCGCCACCGGAGATATACACCCCATAAATTGTAACGTGGGTTCTCCTGGGTACGGCAATACCCTACATGTGGCTGTTATCAGCTGCCTGGGCACATGGCAGGGCTCAAAAGGGAAAGATGAGGGGGATAAGCTGTGCGGAGTGCATCAGGGTAAATAAAACTGGGGTAAATTAAAAATCAAGGGATGTATGATAAATTTTAAAACAGGCTTTCATACAGAGCCCTGGCTTTTCGGGACACGTGTCACACTGGTATATTGTGTCCTTACTTATCCCCCTCTTTGAGCAGACTCTGCACCTCTTTTGAGTCTTTCCCTTCTTGCCAGTATGGGGAACTTCTCCTGGAAAGCGTTGACCTGGTACGATGCGTGTGGCATCACTTTCAGAAGTACTGGGTGCCCCCCCCCCTTCCTGGTCCCTAAAGATTCGGTTTTTGATAACCACCTCTTGAAATTCCAGGAAAGTTCCCCTCTGGCCTGCACATCGATGTAGCACGTACACATTGTACAATGCCATCTGTATGATGTGCACAGCCAGCTTCTTATACCACACTCTTGTTTTCCACATGGCGCTGTAGGGTTTCAAGACTTCATCTGACAAGTGCAATCTGGTTTGGGGGTCTCTGTACTGGTACCTCAAACAGGCACATGGGTACTGGTGTGGCCATGTATTGTTGTCAATACAAGGACATCTCTCTTGTCCTTGTACTTGACACACAATATGTTGCTGCTAGATTGTGCCCTGCTCCCACCCCTTCTGAGTGTTTGCCCAAGCAGAGTCTTAGGGAGGCCTCTCAGATTTTTTTCTAGCAGTGCCGCATGCCGCAGTACTTCTGGAAGCGAGGCAGTTGAAGAGTGGGACACTGGTATAAAGATTATCCAGGTAGAGTTGGTAACCCTGGTACAGCAATGGGTGCACCAAATCCCACACAATTTTTGCATTAAATCCCAGTAAGGGGGGGGGGGCATTCTGGGAGCTGAATACTGCTGTCCTTCCCTTCATATATCCTAAATTTGTAGGTATACCCTGATGCACTCTCGCACAGCTTATACATCTTCACGCCATACCTTGAGATAGGGGGATAAAAAATGGAATATCCGAGGGCGCAGCTGTACTGAAAATTGCTTTTATTTGTACAACAACAACAACAATGTGTTTCAAGGCCGTACCGGCCCCTTCGTTAGGTTAGGTACAAGTACTTGTACCTAACCTGACGAAGAGGCCGGTACGGCCTTGAAACACATTGTTGTTGTTGTTGTACAAATAAAAGCAATTTTCAGTACAGCTGCGCCCTTGGATATTCCATTTTTTATCCCCCTATCTCCTGGATTTTCATAGTGGATTTTTATCAATCTTCGAACCGGAATTTGGGCTGCAACTGTCTCAACCTAAGTATAACTTGGACATGCATCATGGGATGTTATGCTCCTAGCATAACAACATCAGGTCAGCATAATTGACCACCTTTATCCAATTGTTCTCATATTTTACAGGCTCATGCACTATGTGCGCTTTGTTCCCTTTTTCCCTATAGCGTGTTCACGCCATACCTAGCTCTCTTACTCGACAGGTACTGGCGGAATTGAAGTCTCCCTTTAAAAAGACTCATCAATACAAATGCACTTCTCGGTGGTGTATGCTTGGGAAAACCAGGCACTGAAATGGTCTAATAGGGGTCTCAGTTTATACAAACGGTCAAAACTGGAGTCATCTCAGGGTGGGCCGTGCTCATTATCAGCATAATGTAAGAAGCGAAGTATTGCCTCATACCGCATCCTGGACATGGCCAATGCGGTACATCGGGTTGTGGTATAAGATGTCTGTGCTCCAGTAGGTCCTAATGGGTGGCTTTTTCAAAAGCCCCATGTTCAAGTGAAGTCCCCAGAACTTGCCCAACTCTGCTGCGTCTACAGGGGTCCATGTGTGGGATTGGGCATAAAATGATGTGGGGTTCTTAGTAACATATTGCTGGGCATATAAATTTGTCTGGGAGACCATTAGCTCTATAAAGTCATCAGTGAAAAAGAACTTAAAAAACTCCATCTCACTGAGCTCTGCCGTGTTAAATTTGATCCCCGGACTGCCCATATACTCGAGGATTTGGGGCTCATAATTGTCTGCTGTGGGGGTCCATATGGGGTCACTTCTCTCGGGTGGTGGTCCTGGGACGTCTCCTAGGTGGTCCCTCCTCTTCATCACTAGATGAGGAGGTTGACAAATAAAAAAAGGAGTCCCACCATCCGACGAGTCTGTGTCGGAGGCAAGAAATGCATAGGCCTCTTCGGCAGAAAATGACCTTTGGGACATCTTTTATTATTTGTGTGACACGTGTAAATTGTGTGCTTAGACACGTGTATTATGTATACAGGAAAAAAAAATAATCCTTAACTAAAAGCAATAGGATGCTACCCATAACTTTTTTTTTTAGAGAACAAGTGGACATCCCTGACACTAAAGTTAACTAGGGTGAGGGCTCCTAACACTAAACCTAACTAGATTTTCTTTAACTTCCCTAACGCTAAGCCTAACTACATCGACGATTCCCTGACACTAAAGCGAACTAGATTATTCTGAGCTTCCCTGACACTAAGCCTAACTAGGGTGACAGGTGCCTGACACTAAACCTAACTAGATTATTTCGAGCTTCCCTGACACTAAAGCTAACTACAGTGATAGAACCCTAACGCTAAAACTAACTACGGTGACGTATTCCTGACGCTAAATTCCCTGACACTAAACCGCACTACGCTTTATGACAATTCCCTGACACTGACTAACCCTAATACTAAACTAGCTAGATGATAATTTTCTAAACTAACTTTTTTTTAATTTTAATAAAAAAAAATTTTGTATTTTATAAAGAAAAAAAAAAAGAATCCACAGGGACCAAGAAAATGTGGCCCTGAAGACTAAGAAGTGGTCAGTGATAGGAGATCACTGACCAAAAACGGGGATGACAAGGGGAACACAAGGAGGAGGAGGACAGGTGTGGGAAGTGGATGGAGCAAGTGGGAAGTACAAAAAAGTACTTTTAGTAAGTTTTTTTCAAGTTTTCTCAACACAATTTTCCGACACAACCGCTCTGAACAACTCTCCAACGCCAACAGAGAAGTTCAGGGCGGATACGGCAGGATGTGGGGTCTGGGGCAGGAAATGATGTATGCGATCGCTGCTATTGGTTAGTAGTCACTGACTAACCAATAGCAGCGATCGCCGGGGTGGGACCACTGCAATGGGTCCCGGAGTATTGAGCTGTGATCGGAAACAGCAGGTATCACAGCTCAAACACACGCCGGGATTAAATGGCGCCGTGTTTACTCAGGTCAGTACTATTACTGAGCTGAGCGCGAACTATGTGCTCAGTGTCACGTAATAGTACTGAGCTGAGCGGGAAGGGGTTAAAGACTATGAATCCAGTGTACTCCTTGTCCCTCTCCACCTCTCTTGACAGTGATTGGTGGCTGGCTATTTTGTACTTGTATTTAGGCTTACAGGAGAGCAGATCATACTGTGCTGTCCTTATTTAGAGCAGCGTATTCTGATGACAGATCAACTTAAAAATTATTTGAAATAGCTTTAGGCTTGTTTTGTTCTTTTCCCCAAAAAATTAAAACCACAGCAACGGACTATAGTTTTGTAATATGTTTCTCAAGTTTTCTACAGGATATGCCATAAAGGTTCGGTAGGTGCGGGTACCACTCTTCAGACTGGCACCTATCTCTAGAATAGGGTCTACTGACCTCCGCCCTACCATCTGTCACAGTGAATGGGCTCCTGCCACTGAGTTACTAGGTGGCAGAGATTTCCAGTAAATGGAAATTCTGGAAACCGTCTAGACCAACAAGCTATTTACGCTGTTTCCGGAACTCTGATTCACTTCTATGGGAGTTTCCGGAATCAGCTTAGCAAACTGAGCTTGGCTGTTTTCCAAAAAAAACGTCCTCTTCGTAACGCAGTGGCCAGAGCCCATCGACAGAAGGTAGGAGGAGGGTCAGGGGGCCTTGTTCTAGAGATAGATGCGGGTCCCAGGGGTGGATTTGGCAAAAATGGCTGAGATGGGAATACCGTTTTAAGCACTGAATGATAATTTTGAACACAGTATTGAAGTATTAATTATGCAGTAAATATTGCTATTGAGCATTGTAGACAGGTATTCACAATGGAACACAGCCCTGGGATACTTGGTTCAAATTTCTTTGCGATATTTAGCTTACAAATAGTGGGACTCACTTATTTACCCTATACAAAGTTTGTGGGGAAAAACCCCATAAATGTACCTGAGAATGGATCTGCAGGTTGTTTGGTTTGCATCTTTTTTACTTTCTAGGATTTACTGGTTTTTATAAACTATTATGTCAATTATTATATTCAATGAATTAGGGAGATTTTACATACATTGTATTTAGTGCTTACCCGTTTGAAAAAAATACTTTTTTGCTTTATTTACAGGATCGTCACCATCTTCAGGGGTGAAAAATAATTTTATAGCCTGTGCCTGGAAAAGAAATGTTTACATTTTAGTGAACAGTCCATTAGTATATCTTATACTGTACAAAAAAATAAAACACAGGATATCAAGGAATGAGATATATAATAATACACTGGACACTGCTACAAAAACTATTGTGGGTCTAATGTAAAGTATGCCGCCCTCATCGTGTTTTATAATAACGTTTATCATAGTGGGTTTAAACAGGCTTTTTTTGGGGTTTTTTTTTTTCCGAACAGAAAAGAAAGACACTTTAATGTCATAGTAGAAACAGAAAGCAATCTACATACATCACAATTATAACATACATCCTAAGTGAATGTAAAACTATAACAGCAGTCTGGTCTAGAAGTATTTGGACAGTGACACAATTTTCATTATTGCACATCTGTACATGACAACGATGGATATGAAATAAATCAATGAAGATTGAAGTGTAGACTTTCAGCCTCAATACAAGGACTTTAACGAAAATATTGCATTAACCGCTTAGGAATTGCAGCCATATTTTTACATAGTCCCTCAATTTTCACAGGTTCAAAAGTAATTGGAAAAATTAATAATTATAAATATAAGGATTATTTTTATTACTCAGATGCAAATCCTTTGCAGCGAAATGACTGCCTGAAGTCTGGAACCCATGGACATCACCAAATGCTAAGTTTCCTCCCTTGAGATGCTTTGCCTTTTAAGCCTGTGAAAATGGAAACCCTATGTAAGAAATGTCTAATTTAAGGTCTACGGAACTGTACTCGGCTGTTTCTGTCATTCTTATAGACTTCGAATATAGCGGCAGTAGGCATGCTCAACCACTGTTGGATTAGATATCCTCACTGCGTTTAAGCAGTAAGGAGGAACGGGGGTTAGGGGTGGGGCCCACAGCAATCAGACAATTATAAACTTTAATATTTTGACTAATATATTTAAAGTTAATCAGCTAAGCTAGCCCCCTTTTCAGTCTCTGAATCAGTCGTGACAGAGGAGGGGGCTGGCTTAGCTGATTAATTGAACCAGGAGGCCAGCCCCTTCAACAGGGTCATCGACACACAGAGAGGAGGGGGAGCTGCTCCCACTCAGAGCCTGTGTCGATGTGTCACCACAAGAGCGGCCGATCTGAACTTCCGGGTCAACGTGACGGGGACTGAAAACCTGTGATCTGTGCAGGTTTGGAAAAGAAAGTATAATATATAGTTTATTCCTTTCAGAAAATAGACACAATGAATAGTTTTTATTTTCATCGGACAACTCCTTTAAGATTTATAGATATTTGTCATTCAGAATCATATAACCATCCTTAACTAAGAGAGATCCCAAAGTTTCCCGGTATTTTGCCACTAGGTATATCTATTTTCCCTTAGGTAATAAATAAGCTCTTTATTTCTTAATTCAACTACTTTAGTTTACCATAAACAATATGTGGGAATTTCTTACGAAATCTGTAGAATACCAAAATGCTTCCATGCCACAAACAATAACCTATATACTAGTGATTTACTAGTCACATCTCTATTAGATCTCCCAAAAGACATAATCTAAAACTCATGGGAATTGTTCTTCTGAACATAACAGACATGACTTCAATGATTTTTCCCAAATATTTATACAATTTGGGGCAATGCCAGAACATATGGATCCAGTCCGCTTCCCATCCCCCAGACTTTTGGACAACTATTAGTATCTTGTCTTTTAATAAAGTGTAAAAATTTGGGAGAAAAATAAGTTCTATATATTATTTTGAACTGAATGAGCCTATTGAGTTCACTAGTCAAATAAGTAAAAATATTACAAAAACTTTTGATCACATTGCTTCTGTTAGTTCACTTTCGTCTTGGATCCAAAGGTCCCTCAATCGCGGCTGTACCCCCCTAATTAATAACCCTTGTATTGCATCATAGTACCTAGAAATGGTACCTCTTTTAGTTTGGGTCATTATGAACTGTCCCAGCCAATTTGATGAGTCAACTAACATCCTAGGGTTGTTCCCAAGGACAAATACAAACATTGTAGTTGAGAATAATAAAACATTTGAGGTGCTTCATATGGTCTAAAGGTTTTTTCAAAAATAGGAATTTTCCGTCCTCACATATTTGTGAGACCAGGAAAACCCCCCTGCTTTTCCAATAACCCGAGCTGGTGATGTGTAAAAATTTGCTAAATAAACATTATCCCATAGAAGAGAAAAAGCTGAAGAGTTGAATAATCTAAGGTCGGAAAACAGTTATAAGGTTGCCTACCAAAATGCCCAGGATCAAGAATCTGAAATATGGTGTATGGGGTCAGTCTATTTGAACTCTCATACACTATATTGCCCAACTTTGCCTCTCTCCAATAATGCAAATTACATAGTAGGGAGGACAGGAAGTATAGTTTTAAATTGGTTATTCCATATCCCCCTGTAAGGTTTTTAGGCTAATCCTAGCTGTTTTTTCTATCCAAATTAAAGTGCTGATTAGGTTATTATTTTAAATATGTTGTTAACATTCAACCATACTGGGGAATTAGATAACACATGAAGTAGCTGTGGCAAAATGACCATTTTAACTAATGCCATCCTATCGGCCAATCTCAAAGCCTTTTACCAGGGCCAATTAGCAGGCAAACGAGCGTTCATATGAACGCTCTTTCCTGAACATTACCCTGTGTAAACAGGGCAACGATGAGCTGAAGAACGTTCATCAGCTGATCGTATCATTTATGCACCAGAAAATATTATCGTTGTCGGTAGCACATCTCCCTGAGATCCATTTTGTTATATCAAGTCCAGAGTCAACGCAGCTGTCTACCAAGAAATTTTAGCGCTCTTAATGCTTCCCCCTACTGACAAGATTTATGGAGATGCCGATTTCATTTTCCAGCAGGACTTGGCACCTGCCCACACTGACAAAAGTGCCAATACCTGGTTTAATAACCACAGTATCACTGCTCTTGATTGGCCAGCAAACTCGCCTGAGCTAAACCCCATAGAGAATCTATGTGGTATTGGAGAGGAAGATGAGACACCAGACCCAACAATGCAGACGAGCTGAAGGCCACTATCAAAGTAACCTGTGCTTCCATAACACCTCAGCATTGCCACAGGCTGATCGCCCCCATGCCACGCTGCATTGATGCAGTAATTCATGCAAAAGGAGCCCCGACCAAGTATTGAGTGCATACTGTACATACTTTTTAGTAGGCCAACATTTTGGTATTAAAAATCATTTTTTAAATTGGGCTTATTTAATATTCTAATTTTCTGAGACACAAAATTTTGGGTTTTCAATAACTGTTAGCCATAATCATCAACATTAAAAGAGAAAAAATGCTGGAAATAGATCACTCTGTGTGTAATGAATCTATATAATAATATTTGAGTTTCACTTTTTGATTTGAATTACTGAAATAAATTAATGAATTAGAATATCATCAAAAAGTTGAGATGGACTATTATGTGTATTTTGTTTAACACTTTTGCAAAATAAAACCATTTTTATCAAAAAAATAGTTTTCTTTTTCATTTTGAAAAGTTTTTTTCTGTTATTGTGAACATTAATAAACATGAATTTATTTTTTAGTCCCACTAAAGGACTTCACAATGCAATTGCATCGCTTCAATAGTGCTTTGGTTAAACTGACAGCCAATGGCTAATAGGCATATAGACTTGGCAAGTATGGGGGCCATTATAAGGCCCCCCGCGGCCATGATAACCATCTGCACCCAGCGATTGCGTTGTGAGGCTGCCGATAGATAAAGAGAGGGACATACAGTTAAGTCGTGGTGCTGGTAGGGGTTAAATTAAGGAGTTCACCATTGAACTATTATGGTTTATTTTGTATTTTTCTAAATAGGTCCAGAATTCTGTGCTAATTAAAGGGTACTTACACTTTTGCAACCATTATTATAGTTACAGTGCACTTAAAATAAAAAAGTAAGGATCCCATTGCTTTGTGATAGTCAGAATAGCATAGCAAGCGGCACTATTCTATCCTGTAAAAAAGACTAAATCAAAATAGATCCGTCATATACATCATGGATCCTCTAAAAACGCTGTGAACAGTGTGAGTATACTTTATAATATAAAGTTATAGAAAATAAAGTTACCAAACAACTATCAGTGAGAAAGGAACTAGTTATTTTTTCTGCCTATTTTTAGTAGAAGACAACATGGCTGGCGAACTAAGATATAACTGCATAAAATGAAAGGCAAGATATATGATTTGTAACAAACAAACGAGAAATTTTCTTGTCCAGTCCGAATATACTTTGTTTAGGTTTTGTTCAAGTATTTTAAAATACGACTTCTCATTTTGACATCTCATTTTGTCCTTACAATTAGAACATACTAAAAGAATCTCTCTTGACATGCCGAACCTATAGCCCTGACATATGCAACTGTATGCCATACAGTTGCATACATCGCCTACTGACTCACATTCTAAAAAAAAGTTTTATGCTTTGTGGTATACATTTTTTGTATTAAAAAGCGTAGCCAACTGCGCTTTTAGTACAATTAAAAATAAGATATGCCAGTCAGACATATGCCAAAAGGACTCTCTTTTGGCATATGTCCGACACATTATACCCTATGTATAAACATGGGGTATATGACGGGATCATTTAGTGGATGGTACGCCAAACATACATACCGAAAGTGGTGTGAACAGAGCATGGCAACTTAGAGATTTATGTCATATCCATAGCATATGCCATAATTGTCTGCTAGATGTGGGTCCCAGCTCTGAGACCAGCACCTATATCGAGAACAGGGGTCTCTCTACCCCCGTTTTAACTGGTGCGGCGGCCACTGGCCGCAGAATCCAAGAAGGGACTAGTGGAGAGAGGGTCGTGCGTGCGCTCTGCTCTCTCCATTCTTTTCAATGGCAGCTCCGAAAAAAGACAAGCAATCGCTGCTCGGGGTGTTTCTGTAACTTCCATTCAACAGAATGGAGAGCAGCACGCACATGCGACCCCCTCCTTACTAGCCCCTGCCTGGATTCTGCGGCCAGCGACCGTCGCACCTGGCGAAACGGGAGAACCCAGTTCTCAATATAGGTGCGGGTCCGAGAGCTGGGACCCGCATCTATCAAACATTTATGGCAAATCCTGTAGATATGCCATACATGTCTAAGTTGGGAAAACCCCTTTAACCCCTTAATGACCGGGCCATTTTGCACGTTAATGACCAAGGATTATTTCTTGTTTTTTCACGGTCGCATTCCAAGAGTCGTAACTTTTTTTTTATTCCGTCGACATAGCCGTATAAGGGCTTGTTTTTTGCGGGACGAGTTGTATTTTGTAATTGTACCATTTTTAGATGCTTATAATGTATTGATTAACTTTTATTAACTTTATTTTAGGAGAGAATTGAAAATAAGCAGCTATTCCAGCATTAATTTTCACGTTATAAATTTACGCCGTTTACTATGCAGCGTAAATAACATGTTAACTTTATTCTATGGGTCGGCACGATTATGGGGATACCAAATATGTAAAGGTTTTATATGTTTTTTCTACGTTTGCACAATAAAAACCCTTTTAGAAAAAAATTACTTGTTTTTGCATCGCCGCATTCCAAGAGCCGTAACGTTTTTATTTTTCCGTCAATGTGGCGGTATGTGGGCTTGATTTTTGCGGGACAATGTGTAGTTTTCATTAGTA
Source organism: Rhinoderma darwinii (assembly GCF_050947455.1). Taxonomy (NCBI): domain Eukaryota; kingdom Metazoa; phylum Chordata; class Amphibia; order Anura; family Rhinodermatidae; genus Rhinoderma; species Rhinoderma darwinii. Next base: position 171,468,828 of record NC_134689.1, on the reverse strand, counting down.
CTATTTTGGGGTACATAGGACTTATAGATTAACTTTTATTTTATTTTTTTGGGGGGGAATGGGAGAAAAGAGAGAATTTTGCCGTTGTTTTTTGCGTTTTCTTTGGACGCCGTTCATCCGGCGGTTTAATTAATGTGTTCATTTTATTGGTCAAGTTGTTACGATCGCGGGGATACCATATATGTGTATGTGTGATTTGTTTTGACAGTTTTACTAAATAAAACCACTTTTTGGGCCAAAAAAGTAGTTTTATTTGACTTTGACTGTAATTTTTTTTTTTTTTTTTTTCACAAGCTTTATTTAACTGATTGTCATTTTTTTTTTAAGTCCCATCAGGGAACTTCACTATGCGATCTGTTGATCGCATATATAATGCTTTGGTATACTTAGTATACCGAAGCATTATTGCCTGTCAGTGTAAAACTGACAGGCAACCTATTAGGTCATGCCTCTGGCATCGCCTAACAGGCAGATGCTGAAGACAGACCTGGGGGTCTTTGTTAGACCCCCGGCTGTCATGGAAACCCGACGGCGACCCCCGATTTGTTTGCGGGGGCGCCGATCGGGTGACAGAGGGAGCTCCCTCCCTCTGTCAAACACATTAGATGCCGCTGTCACTATTGACAGCGGCATTTAATGGGTTAAACTGCCGGAATCGGAGCGTGCTTCGATTCCGGCAGTTGCAGCAGGAGCCAGGCTGAGTATAACAGCCGTGCTCCTGCCGCTGATCGCATGGGTACGCTGTCAGTACCCGCGCGATCACAGGACGGATATATCCGTCCTCCTGCGCGAACTAGCAGCTGCTGAGGACGGATATATCCGTCCTTCGGCGTTAGACTATGTTCACACGGGGTCTTTTGCCGAGTTTTTTGACGCGGAAACCGCGTCGCAAAACTCGGCATAAACGGCCCGAGAACGCCTCCCATTGATTTCAATGGGAGGCGTCGGCGTCTTTTTCCCGCGAGCAGTAAAACTGCCTCGCGGGGAAAAGAAGCGACATGCCCTATCTTCGGGCGCTTCCGCCTCCGACCTCCCATTGACTTCAATGGGAGGCAGGAGAAAGCGTGTTTTCTGCCCGCGGCGCTCAATGGCCGCGGGCGAAAAACGGCGCGATCATTGCTATTCACACGGAGTATTTTGGGGGAGGAATATCTGCCTCAAAATTCCGTTTGGAGCTTTGAGGCAGATATTCCTCCCCCAAAATACTCCGTGTGAACATAGCCTTAAGGAGTTAATACAACTTCTGACACATCACAGAGGTAATTAGAAGATATTATTGGTGGGAGTCCATGGGTTCAGAAGCAGGAGGTCTATGTGATGCATGGCTGTCTACTTGTTTACAAGATTAAATATATCATGTCACTTAGACTGCGCATACCATTTCTTCTTTCAGTAAAGCCAATCCAATTTCATGTGACTGCACATTCCGTCCTTTCCCAAATCTTTGTGGTCCATAATAGTTTATAAAGCCTCTGTTCTGAAATAACAGATAGAAATATGAAAGGGCTACAAACTAAAAGATAGAAACAACAAACTAAAAGATAGAAACAAAAGATCCTATGTAGCACCAACAACTGTAACAGCTTATCAACGGTGAGTGCATCATAAACAAAACTTCTATGTGGTTGCCTTCATGTTCTGGTTAACTACTTGGAATAGATGTGAAGCTTATATATACTGCATGTGATATGATGACCATTAAGACAAAATATACAATGAATGCGACTGAATATCCTTAGTAAACTGCAAATCTGGATATTTTATTATCTCTGTCTTAAGTTTTATTCGTTTATCCTTCAAACGAACTTAGCGCACAGACATATTTATAACCTTGGGTTAAATAACAACAAATAAATGTAGACAAAGAATGCCAAACATAAGGCTGGGACTACATACAAACCTTTTGTAGTGCAAAAGTTGCAGTCCATAGTATTGAGATTTTCATGCAACTGTTGCAAGTCAAATATATTAATATGAAAGACACAGGATGAAAAGAAAATGTGTTGGAAGCAGTTCACACACCAGTTGAAATGAAAACTGGAGTACTGCAAAAGTCTGTGTGTAGTTCAGGGCTGAACACATCCCAAGAACCAAGACTCCAACGTGTCTAGATGCAGCAGACTTTTTAGCTTGATTTCTATTGAGGTCTACGGAAGTTTGAATTCTTGGGCCACTAAAATAGTCATATTGGCTACTGGTTCCTAAAGTCCATAGTATTTTGTCCAGGAATAGCCCTATCCTGACAGTTGCTATAACATAATCAGAAATATTTTCCTAGGACTAAACTATACATTGCTATAGCCACAAAAAAAAAATAACAAAAAAAAAAATCCATATGTGCGTTTAAAGCAATACATATTTTGTGGTACTGCACCAATGAACCTAGACTTAGGAGTGCGAATGATGATGTACTATTTCAGCCAATCAAAAAATCTATTTGATTATATAATTATATGTTGTTTTATCATACTGCCTTTTAATTAAAATTATATAGTAACAAATATTTTTTAATACAGTCTGTAAGCACAGAAAACTGAACAGTTTAATATACATGTTAACTAAAGTAGACCTCAATGTAAAAGTCAAAGGTGGACAAAGAGGATTCGGGACTTACAAGAAGAGTTGCCAAAATATTTCTGTACCTCAACTAGTAGAAGTAAACACAGGTGGAAAACCAGCTCCGCCGTATAGGATTGCTCACATGTGTATATTTTTTACTACACAAATGAGGTAAGAAGTGTTACAGATGACAGTAAGTAGAGAAAAGAAGGATGGTCTAAGCACTAAACAAATGAATGTGCCATTAGGATAAACATACCTTGACATTACATACTGCCTCTTCAACTCTGTTCTCAAGGTCTTCTGACATATCACCGGCGTGACATTTTACATCTCTCACAACAATGGTGAAATGGTTTCCAGTTAACTGACCAAGATGCAAGTGCTGGCTAGTAGGATGTATGTTATATATCCTCATCCCCTTCTTTTTAAATAATACTTCAGCTCCACGCAGCCTAAAGGGGAAGTTAAATAAAAAATAAAGCTCAGGCAACTCTTTAAAGTTTATACTGTAGAAATCTTGAGATAATCTTGCTGAGGAACAGACAATATGGATTGCTGAATGTATAATATAAATGCAGTACCCATATTATACCTGATAAGCTGCTACAATAATAAAGATTTCTTAAGACTATATTATACAAGACGAATATTGCACCTCTCTGGAGTAACTTTCTTCACAACCACAGACTGGTACGTAATGGCTTTCTTATCTTTAATACCAGCATAGCTGAAGTCTGAGGGAAGCACGCCAAGTGAAGAGGCTAGGTAGCCTATAGCTTCCAGAGTTTCCAGGTTCTCTTTTTCAAGGGTAAACGCTAGAACAAAGACAAAATATTTTTGCATGAGAAAATTACGAAACAAAAACACATTCACAGATCTACCACAGAGTGTCTAATGGAGCTGTGGCAATGCGTGATGAAAATGGTGGACTAATGGGCAGCGGTGGAGTAATTCCTACCTGTAAATATGTCTGGGTTTTCCTCTGATCTTTGTCTCTTTCTCTCCCGGAATCTAACAGTTATGCACACTTTCTGCAGTCCATCAGTGCTTTTCTCAGAAAAGGACTTGGTTTCTACCAGCTTCCCGAACTTCTTGCTGATGAAATGATGTACAGATTTCCTGTGTTCTTTACACACATCTGGTTGAAATGTAAACCTTGAGCTATTCACCTTTGCATCTAAGAATGTAAAGAATTTGTCTGCTTCCTCTTCGGATGTCAACAAGGAAAGCTCTTGGTAATCCAGGTTTGGTTTAACGAGAACCTCAGGGCTTCTGGTAAAAGTGAGGAGGAACGGGAACGTCTGTCGCACAGCACTGTGGATGCTGGCTCTAGCACTTTTGTCCGGAAATAGGCCCAAAGACAGTTCACACTGATCATCTCCAGATACTTTAGATTCAAAAGCAGATCTTACTGAACATGCAAATTTAGTTAGGGATTCCTGCACATCTAGACTTAACAAAGTGTTAACAACATTATATAGGTCTGCCTCACATTCGGGAAGATCCTGGTCCTCAAAGACATTATCCACTTTCTCAAGCACAGCCTCACATATATCTCTGACCAGCTTGTCTTTCATCTCAGCTTCAGCAGTGCTTGGGCATAGCCTGGTCTTTTTGAAGTTTTCTTCAGTATTATGCTGAGTTTGTAATTCTTCATTTACATCTGTGCAGCCTTTTGTCACAAGCTGGCCAGTGACATCAATCTCTGTTACAGCAAAGTCAGCTGGAGAATTTTTAATGGTTCCATAAAAACCGGTGTGATCAGTTATATAAGAAAGAGAGTCAAGGTCTAGGGGTCTTTCTTCCATTTTATAAATAAACAGTCTAAAAACAGAAAAAAACAAAGATACGTTCAATAATAGATACCAACATACAACTCTCTCGCATTAAAGAGGACCTGCCAGCTCTCCGGACATGTCTGCCTTAGGCCTCATTCACACGACAGGGTCTGAGTGTCGGCCGGGAAAATCGGCCGTTTTAGGCCGATTTTCCCGGCCGGTTTGCATCCGTTCCGGGCCGTGTTGCAGTTTTTATCGGCCGATTTGCATCCGTTTTTTTCCCTGTCCGTTTTAAAATCGGCTGAATTTAATTTAAAATTGTTGCCACACACAGCCCTTTGTAGATAATGCCACCCAGCCCCCTGCAGGTAATGCCACCCAGCTCCCTGCAGGTAATGCCACCCAGCCCCCTGAAGGTAATGCCACCCAGCCCCCTGCAGGTAATGCCACTAAGCACCCTTCAGGTGATGCCACCCAGCCCCCTGTAGGTGATGCCACCCTGCCCCCTGTAGGTGATGCCACCCAGCCCCCTGTAGGTGATGCCACCCAGCCCCCTGTAGGTGATGCCACCCAGCCCCCTGTAGGTGATGCCACCCAGCCCCCTGTAGGTGATGCCCCCCTTCCAGGAGAAGTCACTGACTTCAATGTCCATATATGGACATTGTAGTCACTGACTTCTCCTGGAGAGGAATTCCCTGCCACAGGTCGGGAATTCCGCTTCAGAAGTGAGTGACGTCACAGTGTCCATATATGGACAGTGTAGTCACTCACTTCTCCTGTAGCGGCATCCCCGGCCATAGAGTCGGGGATTCCGCTGCAGAAGTGATTGACTTCGCTGTGTCCATATATGGACAGTGTAGTCACTCACTTCTCCTGTAGCGGCATCCCCGGCCATAGAGTCGGGGATTCCGCTGCAGAAGTGAGTGACTTCGCTGTGTCCATATATGGACAGTGTAGTCACTCACTTCTCCTGTAGCGGCATCCCCGGCCATAGAGTCGGGGATTCCGCTGCAGAAGTGAGTGACTTCGCTGTGTCCATATATGGACAGTGTAGTCACTCACTTCTCCTGTAGCGGCATCCCCGGCCATAGAGTCGGGGATTCCGCTGCAGAAGTGAGTGACTTCGCTGTGTCCATATATGGACAGTGTAGTCACTCACTTCTCCTGTAGCGGAATCCCCAATCCCCGGCCGTGGATTGGGGATTCCGACTCCTACAGGGAGCAAAAAAAGACCCTCCTCCTCCTCACATGCACTCTGCACTGTGAGGAGGAGGAGGAGAGAGAGCGCGAGCGACGGTAGACCCGGCCATCACTCGGGCCACATTCCGGTGATGGCCGTGTATTACCCGGCCCCATAGACTTCTAGGGCATGTCCCATTTTTTGACGGCCGGTTTTCCCGGCCCGTCAAAAAATCGGTCGTGTGAATAGCCCCATTAGGGGTCTATTGTTCCTAATGCAGCCGGGTGCCGGCCGATTTATGAACGGCCGTAACCCGGCCGGGAAACCCTGTCGTGTGAATTCCGCCTAAGTGAACATTTCTTCCCATGAAATCACAGAATTCTAAGAAAGGCTGCTCCAGATTTGTTATATCATGGGGAATACTAAGTATTTACTAAAACAGACATATCAGGAGAGGTGACTGGTTCTCTATAAATGATTTATAACAACACCCTCACTGCTATATTATAAATGTCAGCATAGCTTTACTCACACCCTAAAGTAAACTTATGCAAGACAAATGAAAAAGCATTATTTAGGAGTTCTGCAGAACAAAGTTAAATGGACATTAACTTTTCATACAACTAATGCTACTCTAATAGTTTACCTTATAAAGATCAACTTTGTAATTGACTTACTGTAAGAAAGTAGGCTTTGTTAAAGAGGATCTGTCACTAGCTTAGTAATGCCCTATCTTCTAGCTAATCTCACAGGCGCTGTCATACTGATAATGCTAGTGAAAATTGTGTCCCAAATATTTATTATTTTAAAAGTTATGAGATTTTCAAATATGTAAATGAGGCTATTCTTGACAAGTGGGTGTCAATACCAGCGATTCTCCTGAGGTGGAGCAACCTCACAGCCTCTGACACTGTCCTATCAGCATGAAGCTGCTTCACACAGTGTTAAACTAACACGCTGTGGCCGGGGATTGGGGCTTCTGCTCCAGGAGAAGTCCGTGACTTCACTGTGTCCATATATAGACACAGTGACGTCACAGACTTCTGAAGCAGAATCCCCCAGCTCTGTGGCTGGGGATTCCAATCCAGGAGAAGTCCCTCACTTCACTGTCCATATATGGACAGTGAAGTGAGGGACATCTCCTGGAGCCATCCCCTACAGGAAAGTAGGGGGGTGCCATCTATGGGGGGTGACTATGTACAAGGGGGCTGTGTGGCATTACCTACAGGGGGCTGTGTGGCATTACCTACAGGGGGGCCATGTGGCATTACCTACAAGGGGGCCATGTGGCACTACCTACAAGGCGGTCTGTGTGGCACTACCTACAAGGGGGTCTGTGTGGCACTACCTACAAGGGGGTCTGTGTGGCATTGCTTACAGGAGGGCTGTGTGGCACTACCTACAAGGGGGTCTGTGTGGCACTACCTACAAGGGGGCTGTGTGGCATAACCTACAGGGGGCTGTGTGGCACTACCTACAAGGGTGTCTGTGTGGCACTTCCAACAGTGGGCTGTGGCAGTATCTACAGAGGGCAGTGTGTGGCATTATCTACATAGGGCAGTGTGTGGCATTATCTACAGAGGGCAGTGTGTGGCAAAAAAAATACGAATTAAATTCATCCGATTTTAAAACGGACAGGGAAAAAAACGGATGTAAATGGGTCAAAATCGCCTCCAACGGAATCGGTACAGATGCAAAATGGCCGTTTTTATCGGCCGACATTCGGACCCGGTCGTGTAACTAAGGCCTTACTAGTTAACATTTCCCGTATATGTCTACTTTATGTTTGCATCGTTTTTTTTTAAAGTCCTTTTATTTTTCTAGGACGTTACAAGGCTTAGAACTTTAGCAGCAATTTCACACATTTTCAAGAAAATTTCAAAAGGCTATTTTTTCAGAGACCAGTTCAGTTCTGAAGTGGCTTTGAGGGCCTTCTATATTAGAAAGTCCCCATAAATCATCCCATTTTAAAAACTAGACCCCTCAAAGCATTCAAAACAACATGTAGGCGTTTCCCAGGAATTAAAGCAAAGTAGAGGGGAAATTGCCAATTTTCATTTTTCTTGCCAAAATTCATTGGTAATAAATTTTTTTCTTTAACACGGAAAGTTTTACCAGAGAAATGCAATTTATTGCCCCGATTCTGCAGTTTTTAGAAATATCCCACATGTGGCCCTAGTGTCCTAATGGACTGAAACACAGGCCTCAGAAGAAAAAGGTTCACCTAGTGGATTTTAGGGGCCGCCTTTTTTTAAATTATATTTTAGGCACCATGTCAGGTTTGAAGAGGTCTTGTGGTGCCAAAACACTGGACACCCCCCAAAAGTGACCCCATTTTGAAAACTACACCCCTCAAGAAATTTATCTAGGGGTATAGTTAGCATTTTGACCCCACAGTTTCTTTACTAAACTTATTGGAATTAGTCTGTAAAAATGAAAATCTAAAAACTTTGCCATTTTTAATTTTTTCAAGAAATAAATGAGAAAAAGCACCCCAACATTTGTATAGCTTCTTCTCCTGATTACGGCAATGCCCCATACGTGGTAATAAACTGCTGTTTGGACCCACGGCAAGGCTCACCATTTCGATTTTGGAGAGCAGATTTTGCTGGAATAGTTTTCAATGCCATGTCGTGTTTGCAACGCCCTGGAGAGACCAAAATAGCGGAAACCCCCCAAAAGTGACCCGTTTTGGAAACTACACCCCTCAAGGAAAATTTCTAGGGGTAGTTAGCATTTTGACCCCACACTTTTTTGTAGAATTTATGTGAATTATGCAGTGAAATTGAAAATCTAAATTTTTTCTAATAAAATTTAGTTTTAGCTCAAATTTTTTAATTTTTACAATAGATAAAGGAGAAAAAGCACCCCAACATTTGTAAAGCAAACTCTTCTGAGCACAGCAATATCCCATATGTGGTAATAAACTGCTGTGTGGACACACGGCAGGACAGAGTAAGGACGGAGCTCCATTTGACTTTTGGAGCTAAAGTTTTGCTGGAATGATTTGTGAAGGCCATGTCACATTTTCAAAGCCACTGAGGGGCCAAAATAGTGCAAACCCCGCAAACGTGACCCCATTTGGGAAACTACACCCCTCGCAGAATTTATCTAGCGGTATAGTGACCATTTTGACCCTACTGTTTTTTTGCTGAATTTATTGGAAATAGGCCGTGAAAATGAAAATCTACATTCTTTCCACTAAAATGTTGAATTATTTTTAATTTTCACAAGGAATAAAGGAGAAAAAGCTCCCCAACAATTGAAAAGCAATTTCTCCTGAGTACGGCAATACCCCATATGTGGTCATAAACTTCTGTTTGGACACACGGCAGGGCTCAGAATGGCAGTAGTGCTACTTGGCATGTAGATTTTGGTTGATTGTTTTTTGGGCGCCAGGTCGCAATTGCAGAGCCCCTGAGGTACCAGTACAGTAGAAACTCCTGAGAAGTGACTCCATTTTGGAAACTATACCCCTCAGGGTAATCATCTAGGGGTGTAGTGAGCAATTTGATCCCACAAGTCTTTCATAGATTGTATTAGAATGAGGCAGTAAAAATTTCACAAAAAAATTTCACAAAAAATATGTCGTTTTGCACCCAATTTTTTTTCCACAAGGGGCAATAGGAGAAAAAACAACACAATTTGTTACCCAATTTCTCCCGAGTACGGCAATACCCGATGTGTGGCCCTAAACCGCTGTTTGGGAACATAGCAGAGCTCAAAATGGAAGGAGCGCCATTTGGCTTTTAGAGCGCAGATTTTGCTGGACTGGTGTCATGGCGCCATGTCGCATTTACAGAGCTCCCCTAGGTACCCGAGCAGAGTGTAAAACCCTGAGAAGTGACCCTATTTTGTAAACTACATCCCTCAATGCATTTTTTTTTAAATCAGATAATTTTTTTATTGGAGTTTCAAAATGATATAGTACAAAATATATGAAACAAACCCTATCCCAAACCCTCCCCCCAGGCACCGTCACAAAATTCCAAATTAGATAGTATATGAAATAGAAATTGTACCAAATATCGAATACGTTATTCACAAAATACAAGGTACATGGGACAGATCATTTTCCAAATGTCAAGTAGCTTAATCATCTACAAGCATGTATAATACAAAACAGATATAATATATGGCATATATTTAATCCTCTCTATTTCCCCCCTTCTCCTTATCCCACATCTATATACATAACCCCAATACCGTGTAAAGGCTGGCGGTCATACAGAGTCCCTGAATACATTTTATAATACAGATTCCATTACCCCTACCCATGGTCCCCATATAGATTCAAATTTTTTAAGCGTTTTGCGCTTTACATAGACAACCTTTTCCAATACAATCATTTTATTCACTTTTGCAATGAATTCGCTCCTAGTCGGCGGGGCACCTTGTATCCAATGTAGGGCAATTAGTTTTCTAGTTATATATAAGCAACCTTACAATAGCCAACCGCTCCAAAGTAGAGGGTGGGGTGTCCATAATACATCCCAAAACGCATTCCATAGGAGTCCCTGGCAACACAGGTCCATAGGCCTCCTGAATCACCTTCAGTACATCCATCCAGTACGTGGTTACCTGTGGGGAGGACCACAACATATGCATATGGTCAGCCCCCTCTTCCGCGCATCTGGGGCATTTCGAGTCACTCCTAACCCCAATATGAAAAATAAATTTAGGAGTCCTGTATACTCTATGGATAATATATAATTGAGAAAGGCGCCCAGCCTCACTAAGAGAAATATTCGGAACTGCTTTCATAATATCTATCCATTGTTCTTCAGAGATGGTACCCATATCTCTTTCCCATTTTTTAGAAGCCATCAGCGGGTATTTATCAAAAAATTTACTGATCAACAACTGATAAATATGTGAAATAACCCCCGAAGTAACACTCCCGGTATGTAAAACAGACAACACCCCATCTGCGTGTATTGCCAAATCCACCGCCTTCTTCTGGGCATCAAAAGCATGTCTTATCTGTAAGTATTGATAGAGGGAATTTCGAGGTAATTCAAACTCCTCTTGGATCTGTTGATAAGTTTTAAATACATCCTCCTGGAGCAACTGGGAGACATAAAGGATGCCTCTTGCTTTCCAACCCTCAAATCCTTCAAGAGAGAAGAATTCCGGAAGTGCCTTATTCCCCCATAAAGGTGTAAAAATTGTGCAAACCCCCATATCTCTAATAGCTCGGACTTTATCCCATACTTTACGCATTAGTGTATATGTGGGAGTATTCCTGCCCGCCAACATAGAGTGACCTGCCTCCAATACTGAGAATAAAACAGATGGTCCAAACTGTGCCTGTAGAATCGATCCATTGGATTCCTTTGATATAATTTCCCTCCACCCCTTAAAGTGCTGACATTGGGAGGCAAGAAAATATATCCAAGGGTTGGGTAGGGCCAGACCGCCGTCATGCTTTGCGCGCTGTAGAATTTCTAATCTAATTCTTGAGCGACCCTTCCGCCATATTAGGTCCCTAAAAAGTGCATTAATATAATAAAAGTTGCGTAATGAGATCCATACAGGGGGAGTTATGTAAAATATACAATAATTGTGGCATTAAGATCATCTTAATAAGATTGACCCTACCCACAACTGTCAGATGTCATTTACACCAAGCCATTATTTTCATTTTAAATTTGACCAGAAGGGGTTGCAAATTGAGAGCAACATATTCAGAAGGGGAGGTCGAGATCTTGATCCCTAAATATTTAAGATGTTTAACGCATCCTACAGGTACCCCATGCACCCCTGGTATAGAGCACATTGAATCCACAGGGAGCAGATGGGATTTATCCCAATTTATTTTAAACCCAGACAATGCCCTAAATTTCTCAATTAGGGATATTGTTTCTGCCAGAGAGCTACCCACATCCCCCAAGTATAGAAGCATATCATCTGCATAAAGCGCTACCTTTTCTTGCACCGAGCCATACAAGAAGCCCTTAATATCATCAGACAGACGTATGCGCGCTGCCAAGGGCTCTACTGCCACGGCAAACAGGAGGGGCAATAATGGGCATCCCTGTCTAGTCCCTCTTTCAAGAGCAAACCGGGGAGACAATCCTCCATTTGCCTGTATTCTGGCTGTAGGGCAAGAATACAGGACCTTAATCCATGCTATAAAAGATGGTCCAAAACCCATAGCCTCCAAGGTGCACCAAAGATATTGCCATTCCACACTGTCAAACGCTTTGGCAGCGTCCAGTGAAAAAATGGCTCTTTCGCCTACATTGTCTGCCCTCAGCTGAAGATTTAAAAATAAACGTCTCAAATTCATGTCTGTCGACCTAGCAGGCATGAAGCCGGTCTGATCCGGGTGTATAATGGTAGAAATAACACCATTCAACCGCAGAGCTAATGCCTTTGCCAGAATCTTAACGTCAGATGTTAATAATGAAATCGGTCGATAAGGATCAGCTAATTGAGGATCTTTCCTGGGTTTTGGCAAGACCACAATAATGGCTTCTTGCATAAAAGCCGGCAAAGAACCACAATCCAATGAATAATGAAATACTTCTAATAATTTGGGCAAGAGTATTTTTTATAAATTTCAACTGGTAGCCCGTCCGCCCCAGGTGCCTTATCATTAGCCATCTGTTTGACAGCTTCTTCAAATTCCTCCAATGCATTTATTATTTGCCTGGACATATGACAGGGCTTAGGAGTTAAAGGCACATTTGAGGCCTATTTTGGTGATTTTCGCAGGATTAGCCCACAAAGGCAGGGCTCTGGTCAAATATTAAAACAAACCCCCAAGTAGTGACCCCCATTTTGGAAACTGCACCCCTTAAGGCATTTTTTAAGGAGTGTAGTGAGCATTTTTGCCACACAGGCTTATGCCATTTTAGTGCACAATATGTTGTGACCGGTTCGTGCCACTGAAGACAAATACCTCAAACTGTTAAGCGGGTTCTCCCGGGTATGGCGATGCCATATATGTGGACGTAAACTGCAGTTTGGGCATGCTGCAGGGCTCAGAAGGGAGGGAGCGCCATTTGGCTTTTGGAGCGCAGATTTTGCTTGGTAATATTTTTGTTTGGGGTTTTGCTGGTACTTCAGTTTATGATGTGAGGGCATATGTAATCTGTGAGGAGTACATCAGGGTATAATAAGAGGGCATAATAATGGGGTAAATAAATAATAAGTGGCCGGTGTCACACTGGTAAATGGTTCCCAATTTTATCCATTTTTGGAACACTGTACATTTTGCATCGCCATAATCTGAAAGACAGAACTTTTTTATTTTTTTCTCCACAGGAGCTGCGTGAGGGCTTATTTGTTGCGGGACATTCTGTAGATTTCACTGGTACCATTTTGGGGTACATGCGATTTTATGATCACTTTTTATTCCATTTTTTGCAAGCAAGGTGACCAAAAACCAGCAATTCTCATAATGGTTTTTATTTATTTTTTTTACGGCGTTCACCATGCGCTACGAATGACAATTTTACTTTATTCTGCGGGTCTATACGATTACGGCGATACCATATGTATATAGTTTTCCTTATGTTTTGCAGCGTCTGCACAATAAAATCTCTTTTGTTTCAAATAATTTATTTTTTGTGTCGCCATATTCTGAGAGCCATAACTTTTTAATTTTTCCGTCAAAAGTTGTGGGAAGGCTTGTGTTTTGCGGGACGGGCTGTAGTTTTTAATGGTATCATTTTGGGGTACATGCAACTTTTAGATCCATTTTTTTATTCTGTTTTGGGAGGGTTTAGTGACTAAAAAAACAGCGAATTGTTTTTTACTATGGTCACCGTGCGGGTAAAATAGCATGATATTTTTATAGTTCGTGTCTCGAAGCCACTTAGATGCAGCGATCGCTGCAACTGAGGGGTTAATCGGCGGGATCGGAGCATAGCTCCGGTCCTGGCCGTTACATCGGGGAGTCGGACCGCCGATACCCATTGGTGATGGCACTGGATCAGCTGTGGAGCCAGCTCCGTCACATACACGTTCAAGAGGAGCTGTGATTGGTCAGTCTGCTGTGACTGACCAATCACAGCGATCACCGGCCAGGGACCGCTGTGATTGGTCCCCTACCGTTTTACTGTGCCGATGAACTGTCATAAACCGTTGATGGCACAGTTCTGTCACCCTGTCCTTTGACAGTTTTTAGCCAGGACGCACTGGTACGTCCCAGTGTGTCCTGGTGCTGTAAGGGGTTAATATTGTTGTTTTCACTATTCTCCGTTAGATGTTAAACAGGCTACACTCTAGTTAGATAAAGAAAACCCTCTTGGTTTACAGTCTACAGTGACATTGAATGCGATGATCTGATCACACTGTGACAGATCTGCACTACTCTTGCCATCAAAAGTTACAAAATACCCAACAGAGGCTCACAACGCTAATGTACCATTAGGAAAATTCATGTCCATACACCAGATTAAATTATAGAAACGTCATAGTGGGGGGTCCCCTGCTTGGGTCTTTTTTCTATTTGCGAGTTCACACAGTTTTATGACCAGTTTTTTTACGCGGAAACAGCGTCGAAAAACGCGCCAAAACACGCCTCCTATTGATTTCAATGGGAGGCGGAGGCGTTTTTTCCAGCAAGCGGTAAAAATGTCTCGCTGGAAAAAGCAGCGACATGCCCTATCTTCGGGCGTTTACGTCTCTGACCTCCCATTAACATCAATAAGAGGCAGAGAAAGTGTATTTCGTTGCTATTTTGCCAGAGATAAGTGTAGTATATCTTGATTATACACAAAGGTGAATTTGTAGCATTGGACTACCTATAATCTATAATAAAAAGGTTTAGAAAAGTTACTAACTAAAAACTGAACACCTTGAGTAGATGAAAGCTCAGATGGAACACACGTTAACTGCCATATGGAGTTGTGAAGGATGGTTTATTTGCTCATATTCTCTGTATTAAATTACATTATGAATTATCAAGCAGGATGCCGAATTACTAAGATATTTATTCTCCATTATTTTAATGACCTTTCCTCTACATAGTTCTGCTCGAGTCTCAAAGAAATGTGTTATCTTTATGTGTTCATAATATGTCCTTCATACATCTATGCTAGCGGGCTGGCTGAACGCCAAGACATAAAATGCAACTATTTGTCGTAATCTCCCTCATGGGAAAGAACAGTTAACAACACCCCATTGTATGCTTGTCTCCAGGTGTTACCTGATGTCAGCATTTTAATGAAGAATCATAATTATGTACTTGAAATATTCTTATGGTCTGCTATGGCAGAATAAGAAATATTGTCACTTTGCCTCTGATTGGTTAACCTCAAGTCTACACCACTTTTGAATAATATTCTTGTAATTGAGTTTGGCAATAAACCCCCAGAGGAGTATTTTGAGAATATCAGCAGCATCTGTGTGTTATTTCTCCCTCTCCATATAGATCAGTATGAAATCTCCTGATTAGGATGCTGGATAAAGTTCCTGGAGTGAGTGTCTGTTGGAACACTCGTCTAAATTTCAATCTAATATATTTTCAGCCATTGACTTCCACAACAGAGTGGAGTGAAGAATAAGCTGCTACCCAACTCCTCTAATGTTGGTTATCTCCCAGTGGAACACAGGATCAGAAATGTTAACCGGTTAAGGACCATACTATTTTACAACTATATGACCAGAGAAATTTTCCCAACTTTGATATGCGCTATTTTAGATAAATATAACTTTGCAGGTGAATGAAGTATGTCTTTGAATTTTACATTATTTTTAGAGGACAGATAGATAGATAGATAGATAGATAGATAGATAGATAGATAGATAGATAGATAGATAGATAGATAGATAGATAGATAGATAGATAGATAGATAGATAGATAGATAGATAGATAGATAGATAGATAGATAGATAAGATAGAGCAAAATTGCAGAAAAAGAAAAAACCAGTATGGACCTCAGATACAATTCATCTCATTTCACACTCTGCTAGTTTTCCAGTGTATGGGGATACCCAATATTTGTGCTCTGTTCATTGTACGGGCATGTGCCAGGGCTTGGCATAAAAGGAGGCTATTTTGGCCTTTTGTGTCCAAAAATTCTGCACTTGATTTTATAGCAACATCCTGTTTTCTGGCGGCCTAATGCCCCTTACAATTTACACATGCCCCATAAATTACTTAATTTACAAAAGTAGACCTCCCCCACGGTTTTTATTTAAGGGGTCTAGCATAATTTTGGAAAGTTCAGTTTTCTTCTTGAAATTTTCTAGAATAAGACGGAACAAAAACCAATTCGATTTTCTGGGCAAATTCATAATTTCAGTCAAGCATTTTTTACACACAGCGTGGACTATGGGTAATATTCATCTGATTTTACGTTCTGCAACTTCTCTTGTGTATGGGGATACCCAATATGTGTGCTTTATTCACTGTATGGGCATGTGCCAGGGCTTGGCATAAAAGGCTATTTTGGCCTTTCGGGTCCACCAATTCTGCAGCTGATTTTATAGCAGCACTTTACAAAACAAAAGCTGAGTTTTTATAACACTTTCAAAATATCTGCTCTTGAAGCATAGATCCCAAAAATATTAATCTAGGGGTATAATGGGAATTTATTTTATTTTGGTTCCTTAAAATAAGAAATTGCAGGTTTATGCAAATGAAGGGGCTTTCCGTCAGTCGAACTTTAGAAAACATGCAAAAATTACATTGTCCCCCACCAATTCCTTTCATGACTCTGGAGTAAAATAAGGGGAAAAACGAAAGTTTAACCCCTTCAAGACACAGCCTGTTTTGGCCTTCAGGACACAGCCAATTTTTTCAAATCTGACATGTTTCACTTTATGTGGTAATAACTCCGGAATGCTTTTACCTATCCAAGCGATTCTGAGATTGTTTTCTCGTGACACATTGGACTTTATGTTACTGGCAAAATTTGCTCGATACATTAAGTATTTAATTGTGAAAAACACCAAAATGTAGCGAAAAATTGCAAAAATTTGCATTTTTCTAAATTTATATGTATCTGCTTGTAAGACAGATGGTAATACCACACAAAATAGTGACTAGTTAACATCCCCCATATGTCTACTTTAGATTGGCATCGTTTTTTGAACATCCTTTTATTTTTCTATGACATCACAAGGCTTAGAACTTTAGCAGCAATTTCTCACATTTTCAAGAAAATTTCAAAAGGCTATTTTTACAGGGGCCAGTTCAGATGTGAAGTGGATTTTAGGGCCTTATATATTAGAAACCCTCGATAAGTCACCCCATTTTAAAAACTTCACCCCTCAAAGTATTCAAAACAGCATTTAGAAAGTTTCTTAACCCTTTAGATGTTTCACAGGAATTAAGGCAAAGTAGATGTGAAATGTTCAAATTTCTTTTTTTTTTTTGCAGAAATTCATTTTTCATCTATTTTTTTTGTAACACAGAAAGTTTTACCAGAGAAACGCAACTCCATATCTATTGCCCAGATTCTGCAGTTTTTAGAAATACCCCACATGTGGCCCTAGTGCGGTAATGGACTGAAGCACCGGCCTCCGAAGCAAAGGAACACCTAGTGGATTTTGGGGCCTCCTTTTTATTAGAAAATATTTTAGGCTCCATGTCGGGTCTGAAAGGCTCTTGCGGCACCAAAACAGTGGAAATCCCCCAAAAGTGACACGATTTTGGAAACTATACCCCTTGAGGAAATTATCTAGTGGTATAGTGAGCATTTTGACCCCGCAGGTTTTTTGCAGAAATTATTGGAAGTAGGCCGTGAAAATGAAAATCTACATTCTTTCCAAAAAAATGTAGGTTTAGCTAATTTTTTCTAATTTCCACAAGGACTAAAAGGAGAAAATGCACCACTACTTTTGTAAAGCAATTTCTTCCGAGTAAAACAATACCCTGCATGTGGTCATAAACGGCTTTTTGGACACACGGCGGAGCTTAGAAGGGAAAGAGCGCCATTTGGCTTTTGGAGCTCAAATTTAGCAGGAATGGTTTGCGGAGACCACGTCACATTTGCTAAGCCCCTAAGGGACCAAAACAGTGAAAACACCAAAAAAGTGACTCCATTTAGGAAACTACACCCCTTAAAGAATCCATCTAGGGGTGTAGTGAGCATTTTAAACCCACAGGGGTTTTATAGATTTTATTAGAATTGGGCAGTGAAGATAAAAAAAATCCTTTTTTTCCAATAAGACGTAGCTTTAGCTCAACATTTTTCATTTTCTCAACAAATAAACGAATAAAAGAACCCCAACATTTGTAAAGCAACTTCTCTGGAGTATGGCAATACCCAATTTGTGGTCATAAACGGCTGTTTGGGCATACGGCAAGGATCAGAAGAGAAGGAGTGCCATTTGGCTTTTGGAGCACAGATTTTGCTGGATTGGTTTCTTGACACCATGTCACTTTTGCAAAGCTCCTAAGGTACCAGTACAGTAGAAACTACCCAAAAGTGACTCGATTCACGAAACTACACCCCTTGAGGAATCCATCTAGGGGTGTAGTGAGCATTTTGACCCCACAGGTGTTTCATAGATTTTATTAGAATTGGGCAGTGAAAATAAAAAAAATCCTTTTTCTTCAATAAGACGTAGTTTTAGCTGAAAATGTTTCATATTCTCAACAAATAAATGTAAAAGAGCACCCCAACACTTGTAAAGCAACTTCTCCTGTGTATGACAATACCACATATGTGGTCATAAACTGCTGTTTAGGCACAGAGTAGGGCACAGAAGGGAAGGAGCGCCACTTGGCTTTTGGAGTACAGATTTTGCTGCATTTGGTTTCTGGTCGCTATGTCGCATTTGCAAAGTCCCTGTGGGACCAAAACAGTGGATCCCCCCCAGAAGTGACCCCATTTTGGAAACTACACCCCTCAAGGTATTCACCTAGGGGTGTAGTGAGCATATTAACCCCACAGGTGATTGGCAGAAATTGGTGTGCACGTGATATTGCAGAGTGAAAATGTTTTTTCAATAGATATGCCAATATGTGGCGACCAGCTTGTGCCACTGGAGACACACACTCCAAAAATTGTTAAAAGGGTTCTCCCGGGTATGGCGATGCCATATATTTGGAAGTAAACTTCTGTTTGGGCACACTGTAGGGTTCAGAAGGGAGGTAGAGCCATTTGGCTTTTGGAGCGTGGATTTTGCTTGTAGTAGTCTTGTATTGAGTCTTACTGGTGTTTCCATTTATAATGTGGGGGCACATGTAAGGCGGGCGGAGTATATAAGGGGCATAGTCAGGTGGTATAGTGGGGTAAAAAAAACAATAAAATAATCCATAGGTGTGTGTTACGCTGTGACACAATCCTTTCTGCACAGGCCGGTGTCACACTAATAAATGGTCTTTACTTATCCCCCTTTTGGTCCACACTCCGCACCTTTGAAGTTTGGGGAATTTTGCTGGGAAAGTGTTGTCCTGGTATAATACGGGCATCCTCGCTTCCAGCAGATATGTTTGGGCCCTCCCCTTCCTGGATCCCTAATTTTAGGGGCCCTGATAATTCGCCACTTGAAACAGAAGAAACGTTCCCCTCGGGCCGGCACAACTGCATATTTTTATTTCCTGGCTTATTGGTGCCTTGACTAATTTTATTTTTTCATAGACGTAGTGGTATGAGGGCTGTTTTTTTTTGTGTGACGAGCTGTAGTTTTTATTGGTACCATTTTGGGGTACACGTGACTTTTTGATCACTTGTTATCCTTTTTTTTTGGGAGGCAAGGTGACCAAAAAACAGCAATTCTGGCATATTTTTTTAGTTCTTTTTATACAGCGTTCGCCACGTGTTATAAATTACATGTTACCTTTATTCTGCGGGTCAGTCCGATTCCGGTGATACCTAATTTATAGAACTTTTTATGTTTTACAACTTTTTGCACAATAAAATTACTTTTGTAAAGAGAATGGATTTTTTCTGTCGCCATGTTGTGAGAGCCATAACGGTTTTACATTTTTCGTCGACAGAGCTGTATGAGGGCTTGTTTTTAGCGAGACGAGTTATAGTTTTTATAGGTACCATTTTTAGGTACATGCGACTTTTTGATCACTTTTTATTTCAATTTTTGGAAGACAAAGTGACCAAAAAATAGCAATTATGTCAGTATTTTTTAGTTATTTTTTTTACGGCGTTCACTGTGCGGAATAAATAACATAATATTTTTATAGTTCAGGTCGTTACGGTCGCAGCGATACCAAATATGTATGGCTTTATTATTTTTTTCAATAATTAATGACTTGATAAGGGAAAAAGGGCGATTGTGTTTTGTGTTATTATTTGAAACTTTTATTGTATTTTTTACAACTTTTATTTTTACTTTTTTTACACTTTTTTTTACACTTTTCTTTAGTCCCACTAGGGGACTTGAAGGTCCAACAGTTTGTTTTATGTTCTAATACATTGCACTACCTATGTAGTGCAATGTATTAGAACTGTCAGTTGTTCACTGACAGCAAGCCGATCAGGCTCCGCCTCTGGGCGGGGCCTAATCAGCTTACGTAATGGCAGACAGGAGTCCATTGTTAGGGCTCCTGTTGCCATGGTAGCAGTCGCCAGCCTTGCTATCGCGTGGCAAGGCTGCCGATTTGCTACAAACCTCTAGGATGCAGCGATCACAATGGATCGCTGCATCGAAGGGGTTAATGCCAGGAATCGGAGCTAGCTCCGGTTCCTGGCGATAGATCGGGGTGTCCGCCGTAACATACAGCGGACACCCACTGCTGATGACGCCGGCTCAGCTTCTGAGCCGGAAGCTGAGCCGGCGCCATCTTCCCGATGGTACCGGAAGCCTCCTGGGCCCCGCCGACGACGGGGCATAGGATTCCGTTGCTGGCGGACCGGGAGGTAAGCATTAGCCCTCCGATCGCCTTTGTAGCCACCGGCAACCCAGCGATCACGTTGCTGGGGCGCCGGTGGCTATAAACTCTTCACATGCTGCGATCGCTATTCAACGCAGCATGTGAGGGGTTAATCGGTCGGATCGGAGGCTAGCTCCGGTCCTGGCCGATACCTCAGGGTGCCAGCTGTAACATACAGCTGTCACCCGGCGGTGATGTCGCTGGCTCAGCTCCTGAGCCAGCTTCATCTCCATGACGTACAGTTACGTCGAGATGCGGGAACAGTCCATCTCCCATGACGTAACTGTACGTGATTTTGCGGGAAGGGGTTAAAAAGGGCAAATATATTTTCAGCTGTGAAAATAAATCTAATAATTGAGAACAAATTTGAGCACAAATGAATCGTGGATTGCCAACTGTAACAGATAAATGGCCACTTTTTTATACCAGGTGTTTTTTTTTTCATTTCACTAAATAGGGCTGTAAGACCTGGTCGATAAAATCCACCCCCCTACATACTTGTTAGGGTATGTGCACACACACTATTTACGTCCGTAATTGACGGACGTATATCGGCCGCAAGTCCCGGACCGAACACAGTGCAAGGAGCCGGGCTCCTAGCATCATACTTATGTACGATGCTAGAAGTCCCTGCCTCGCTGCAGGACAACTGTCCCGTACTGTAATCATGTTTTCAGTACGAGACAGTTGTCTTGCAGCGAGGCAGGGACTCCTAGCATCGTACATAACTATGATGCTAGGAGCCCGGCTCCCTGCACTGTGTTCGGTCCACTACTTGCGGCCGAAATACGTCCGTCAGTTACGGACGTAATTAGTGTGTGTGCACATACCCTTATATTCGGACACGCTCACTGGTTTGTGCTGGTCTTTCCCTCACTGCCACTGTTGCTGCGGTATGAATTGTGCTTAGAACATAAACGTCTTTGCGATCCCTGTATTTGACCGCCAGCGTTTCTTCACATGCATAAGAAAAGCACTCCCCCTTTACCATGCACTTCCCCATTAATTGCTGCGGAAAACCAATTCGGTTTCTTTCGCATAGTTCCACAAGCCCCTGTGTTTGCAGCATGCAGGGGCATACTAGAATAAAAATTATCCCAGTAGAGGTGGTACCCCTTGTGAAGCAGAGGCTGCATTATCTCCCACACTATTTTACTGCTGGTGGAAAGATCAGGGGGGCATCCTGGAACATATAATAATTCGTCCCGCCCTTCATAAAATTCTGTATAACCTGACCCCCTTTCACATAATTTGTATAGGTTTACGCCATATCTTGCCTTTTTGCAGGGCTGCCATCACAAATTTCAGGGGCCCATACAGTGAGATTGGTCAGGGCCCTTGGGGGTTAACTATTTTAACGTTTAGGCTAGATGCACACGTTGCGTATTTTGCTGCGGACAATACACAAAACCGCAGCAATAGGAAATTTGCAGGTAAAAACTGCACGCAATTGTGCGTTTTTCTGTGCGTTTTTTACGTTTTTATGCTTTTTTCGGCACATTTTCATGCTGCGGGTTTTGGTGCGATTTTCCACAGAACTAGGCGCTCTGATGAGAAGTATCATCCACTTCTCTTCAGAACGCCCAGCTTCTGGCAGTGCAGACAGCGTGTTCTCGAGAGATCACGCTGTGACGTCACTTCCCCAGGTCCTGCATCGTGTCAGACGAGCGAGGACACATCGGCACCAGAGGCTTCAGTTGATTCTGCAGCAGCATCGGCGTTTGCAGGTAAGTCGATGGTAGCTACTTACCTGCAAACGCTGATGCTGCTGCAGAATCAACTGTAGCCTCTGGTGCCGGTGTCCTCGCTCGTCTGACACGATGCAGGACCTGTGAGTGACGTCACAGCGTGATCTCTCGAGAACACGGCTGTGTCTGCACTGCCAGAAGCTGGGCGTTCTGAAGAGAAGTGGATGATACTTCTATACACAACGCCCAGCTAGTAAAAGTAGTAAAAACGCCCGATGTACGCACATAATACACGCCCACTTGGACTTTTACTTTTAAACACACCCACTTGGACTTTTGCAAGCCTCATTTGCATAAATACGAAAATGGTCATAACTTGACCAAAAATGCTCGTTTTTTAAAAATAAAAACGTTACTGTAATCTACATTGCAGCGCCTATCTGCTGCAATAGCAGATAGGGGTTGCAAAATCTGGTGACAGAGCCTCTTTAAGGCTCAGAGTCCATTTTTGAAATCTGACAGATGTCGTCTGTTTCCATGACGTCATTGGCTTCATGGACGTCACTTGCTGGGCGTCATACCGTCTAGCATTCAGTTGCGTCTCATTACGCCCGATGTCAGATTGGGCAGGAGAGTTTCATTGGAGGGACACTTTAAAGCGGATCTGTCAGTTGAATATGCCCTAGGTAAGGTCAGAATATTAAAGAGACAGGTCCATTATTTTATTAGGCTAAACGGTACAAAAAAATATTAAGCCATTTGGCTAAAAGGAGCGGCCAAAGAATATACCGGAGTCACAGTTATGAGTCCGGTGTATTTATGAGGCGAACACCCCGCCCTCCCCACAGTGATTGACAGGCCAGTGTATGCAGGTACATAACAGCCTGCCGTCAATAACTGTGAGGAGGGCGGGGTGCTCTCCTCATAAATACACCGGACTCATAACTGTGACTCCGGTGTATTCTTTGATCGCTCCTATTAATAATATTTTTTTTTACTAATAGGAAGAATAAACTAATAGGAAGAATAGACCTGTCCTTGTAATATATTGTAATATACAGACTTTAAATAGGTTTATGGAGTAGGATCACACTACACCACGGAGCAGAAGCCACATAAATCTAGAATCCTGAAAGCTGCAGGCACAAAACTGTGATTTTTTAATCATGACTATAGGCCAACATTTATTTTTATTTGAGATGCATTGAAGTGAAGAAATAAAAAATAAAAAAGCCTTTTGGATAATGAAGAACTGATGCAAGTGTGGACTTGGTAGACAAAGCCAGATAAAGTTTGATTGGCTGCCTAGTAACAGGCCCCGCCCACCACAGGTGACCACGCTGAATCTCCATGCTCTTGCGGAATCAAGCAGTCACCTTCTAAACGAGAAGCGATGCCGGACTATAATCCGAGACCCTAAAAGAACTTCTGCCCCGTGTAGTAAAGCTGGAAGTCTTAGGTAACTATCATGGAGGAGGTTTCCTTTACCAACAACTCACCATCCCAGGGCTTTTAGGTTCTACAGCTTTTGCGTAATAACTACCCCAGGTTCTGTTTAGTTGCGGTGTCGCATTCTACAACAAATGTACTAAACCCGACCGTGCGGGTCACACGCAGACACACTGGTAACTATAAGCGTCCGGCGCAATGTTACTTGCCAATAAAGTTTACCGTGAACCCCTTTACAATATTCTAAACAACAAGTCATGTGGCTGTCTGGACGCGGTGCACACTGTGACTTGTAGTGAAAACACCGCAGCGTTTCCTCGCTACTGTGTGAATTACAAAACACATGTATACCTGACTGCTGTACGACTCCTCAGCGCTTCCGCAACTTCCTGTCCTCTGACCACACCCATAGTGATTCCAAGAACCAATCGTACCATTCAGATGTCTACGTCACCAAAAGCCCCTTAAAGGTACACACTCAGTGTATGAGATAACTAAAGAGCCATGTGTTACGATTGTGAACGCAGATAATGCTTGCTGCAAATTCTAGAGTCTGGTCCGGTTCGGCTGGCACCCGGGGCACCGTCTAGTAATGCCACATGTGTCAGATATAGCTGCTGGGTGCAGCACTGAAGGGGTGCCGCCTGCTGGAGTTCCTAGTATTGTGAAAGCGGAGAGAGGATGCGGAAATCTCCTGCTATTTCATCGCTGTACACTACAGGTATAAGTCCAGGCAGGCTAGTCCTCCTGCTTGTGGGTGCCAGGACGTCAGCTGGTGAGTGTTATATGGCAGTGCCAGTACCCAGCTTCTCCAGTGCATGGCACCACCTTGGTTACTTGGACACAATCTCTATTAGAACTTTTGCCCAGGTTTGGGCCAAACCCTTTTAAATTCTTTTAAGGCTCTGTTTACATTTGCGTAGTGGTCTCCATTTGTACGTAGCATCCGATGGATCGCATTGACTTTGGCCCCATGCACGCGAGCGTGTTTTTGCTCCCGCAATTCACCCGAAAATCTGCTGTTGAATTGCGGACCCATTCATTGCTATGGGCCCACGCACACGACCGTGGTTTCCACACTGAAATCGATTTGTGCATGATCCGTGATTTGCGGGCGTCCTGCGGATGACACTCCACGGCCGTCTGTGCCGCAATTATGGTCTGTGCACACTGCTACGGTCGTGTGCATGAGGCCTTCTAAGGCTGTGTTCACACAGAGTTTTTTGCAGGAGGAAAATTCCTCCTGCAAAAACTTCTCCAGACGGTTTTTGCACAGTGGTTTGACAACAACTCGTCAAAACACTCGTCGAGGCGTTTTTTTCCTCTTTCTGACTGAGTGAAATGGGGTTTTGGAGGCGGAAACCGCCTCAAGATGGGTCATGACGCTTCTTTTTACCACGACACATTTTTTTTACGTTTTACGCCTCGAATTACACCTGAAAACACGGCTCCAATACGTCAGCAAACATCTGCCCATTCATTTCAATGGGTTTGCCGATGTACTGTGCCAACGACCTGTCATTTTACGCGTCGCAGTCAAAAGACGGCGCGTAAAATGATTGCCTCGTCAAAGAAGTGCAGGACACTTCTTGGGACGTAATTGGAGCCGTTTTTCATTGAATCCAATGAAGAACCACTCCAATATATCTCCGTAATGGACGCCCCGCAAAACGTGAGTACTTGCAATTACGTCTGAAATTCAGGAGCTGTTTTCTCCTGAAAACAGCTCCGTAAATGCAGTTATCGTGTTCACATACCCTTAGTCTTCTTCTGGCAGCTGATAATATAGTCCCTCCTAACTTTCGCTGTAAATAGATAATATAGGATCCAGAGTAGTGATGGTATATATTGTTTAACATCTACAGTTTGCACTCCCTTTTGAAACCAATGAAAATATAATGAAATAAAGAAATCATTCATAGCTGCTGTCAGGATGCCATAGTGAGCTTTACAATCCTAACAAGGTGAGATGACGGAGTCTCCTCAACTATACTCCCATGTTACTGCATAGGCTTTGCTCCTTCCCTGACAAGCAGGGAAGAAATCTATTTATATTGGCTGCTCTGCAGTGAACAGAGAATCAATATGCAGAGACCTGGCTATGGGGAGAGTGACTGAGCATGTGTGTCCACTAGCAATCCGCTTACTAGGTGGATGTGTACATTGTTATACACTTTGTATACCAGGTGGCGCCATACTATGTAAGTAAATAAAACTCGTCAGTGGATCATTAGAGTATGTTCACACGCACAAATAAAAACAGCTGAAAATTACGGAGCCTGTTTTCAAGGGAAAACAGCCTCTGATTTTCAGCCGTTTTTGAAGCAGTGAAGGTTCTTTGAGGCACTTTTTTTTATATGTTTTAGGCTGGGTTCACACACCCTATTTACGGACGTAATTCGGACGTTTTAACCTCGAATTACGTCCGAAAATACTGCTCCAATGCGCCGGCAAACATCTGCCCATTCATTTGAATGGGCTTTACGATGTTCTGTGCCGACGGTCATTTTTTTTACGCACCGCTGTCAAAAGACGGCGCGTAAAAAAGACGCCCGCGTCAAAGTGCATGTCACTTCTTGGGACGTAATTGGAGCCGTTTTCCATGGACTCCATAGAAAAACAGCTCCAATTACGTCCGTAATGGACGCTGCGAAAAACGCCTGCACTTGCCTTTACGTCTGAAATTACGGAGCTGTTTTCTCCTGAAAACAGCTCCGTGATTTCAGGTGTATCGGACGTGTACGTGTGAACATACCCTTAGACTTTTTTTGGAGCTGTTTTTCAATTGACCCTATGAAAAACTGCTCAGGAAGTGACATGCGCCTTCTTTTTACACACTGGTTTTCTAAAACCGAGACACACAAAAATGCCCAGTCTGAACTAAACGTCATTTTTTCCATTGATTGCAATGGGAAGCTGTTTGTCAGGGTTTCACTAGCGTATTTCAAGGCATTTATGCCCTGAAATGCACAAATTCCCTTCACGTTGGCCCAAAATTTGTGTCTATAGTTTTGGTTTTTTGCTTTTATGATTTGCATCAAGGTATCACATCATAAGTGTTTCACAGCCCTTTTAGCATTGGGGACCCACTGGGGGAAAAATTTTCTCTTTGAGTAACCCCTTCCAATTAATTATTTTCAAAATTAGAAAAAAAAAACTACAAATAAGTAATACACAAGTCTCTCAACATGGTAGTATGTTCAAAAGCAATAGTAGTACTAACTTTATCTTCCCTAAAAAAGAGAGCGCTAAAACTCTTCACGTGTGTAAGATCTAAAATATTTGATCAGGGCGGTCCATCGCTAGACCATTGCAGTCTATAGAAGTTGCACTTTGACACCTTCATCAATAAGAATGATTCCGCCTCACTGCTAGTATGTCATACTATTATTTAGGCTGACATATTTTTATTTTTCTTATTTACTTTTTCTTCTTTACTTTCAAAATGTGGTAGACCGGACAATCTGCTGATTTTGCAAAGGGAAACGGCGTCCAGTTAGGCATTTCACAGGCTGCTGCTGAGAAAATGTAGTATTACATGGCGGTCGTTGAGATGAATGGCTGTCTATTTAGGGTGGCCTGGGTATGCTGGTTACTGCTCAGAGAGGTGGGTCCTAAGCAGCGGACCCCCCGCTATGATGTTAATATGCCCTAATAGGGCCAATGGACTGATGTTGTCTTTATGGGACAACCACTTTAATAATTAGGCCAATGTTGTTATTATTTTATTGACTTCATTTCTTTTTCATTGCCTACAGAACCAATTAGAACATTGTTTATTCTTATAACCACGTTTTGAAATGAGCAAATCTATATCGCCTTCCACTTATGTCCGTAACCTCAGCCCTGGACTTTTCCGCCAATTGGCTGATTTTCTTGATCCCCAAGAAGGATGGAAAAGGCTAGCTGTGGATATAAGGAAAGCATCAGGAGAGCCTCGATATACACAGTTTCATATAAGGTATAACACTTTTTACCATTTCAAGATGTTTGTTTGCTGTCCGCTAGTGAGAAAACTCTCTTGTTTACATTCAGACAGCAAATCTGTACAGACCTAGTCCTGCTCTCAGCTAAGGAGTGTTCTCATTCACTGACGGTCCCAAAAAATATTAAGATGTTAAGGAATTGAAACAAAAAGTATGTTAGAAAGTTGTAGAACTACATCTCTCTGGTGATTAAAGGCTATGTACACTTTTGAACACTCTTTTATTTTTATTTATTATATCAATGTTTTATGTGGTTATAAAAAAAAAATTCAATTACCTTTTATTAAAAATTTTATTTTTTCCAATACAGCTTCTATGTATCCTCTATACATAGAAACTGTATAATTTGCTATGAGCAGATTCTCTCAGTGAAATGAACGGACGGCTCTGCTGAGAGCGGGTCCTGTGTGTTTCATGAACTTAGATGTGATCAATATTTTTGTGATCTTGTGTGTTAGAAACACACAGGACCCGCTCTCAGCAGAGCCGTCCGTTCACTTCGCTGATTGATTTAACTGATAGCGAACGATACAGCTATATAAAGAATACATAGGAGGTGTACCGGAAAAAATAAACAACATTTCTGATAAAAGTCAATTCAAAACATGTTTAGAACGAGACAAAACATCGATTTAATAAAAATAAAAACTTTCTAATGTGTGCCTAGCCTTAAAGAGGCTCTGTCACCAGATTTTACAACCCCTATCTGCTATTGCAGCAGATCGGCGCTGCAATGTAGATTACAGTAACGTTTTTATTTTTAAAAAACGAGCATTTTTGGCCAAGTTATGACCATTTTTGTATTTATGCAAATGAGGCTTGCAAAAGTCCAAGTGGGCGTGTTTAAAAGTAAAAGTACAACTGGGTGTGTATTATGTGCGTACATCGGGGCGTGTTTACTACTTTTACTAGCTGGGCGTTCTGACGAGAAGTATCATCCACTTCTCTTCAGAACGCCCAGCTTCTGGCAGTGCAGACACACAGCGTGTTCTCGAGAGATCACCCTGTGACGTCACTCACTTCCTGCCCCAGGTCCTGCATCGTGTCGGACGAGCGAGGACACATCGGCACCAGAGGCTACAGTTGATTCTGCAGCAGCATCGGCGTTTGCAGGTAAGTAGCTACATCGACTTACCTGCAAACGCCGATGCTGCTGCAGAATCATCTGTAGCCTCTGGTGCCGATGTGGCCGACACGATGCAGGACCTGGGGCAGGAAGTGAGTGACGTCACAGCGTGATCTCTCGAGAACACGCTGTGTGTGTGCACTGCCAGAAGCTGGGCGTTCTGAAGAGAAGTGGATGATACTTCACGTCAGAACGCCCAGCTAGTAAAAGTATTAAAAACGCCCCGATGTACGCACATAATACACGCCCACTTGGACTTTTACTTTAAACACGCCCAGTTGTACTTTTGCAAGCCTCATTTGCATAAATACAAAAATGGTCATTACTTGGCCAAAAATTCTCGTTTTTTAAAAATAAAAACGTTACTGTAATCTACATTGCAGCGCCGATCTGCTGCAATTGGAGATAGGGGTTGCAAAATCTGGTGACAGAGCCTCTTTAAAGCATTTTTAAAGGGTACCTATCTTTATTATTATTATTATTATTATTATTATTATATTTTTTGCTTTTTCAATAATGTATAGGGCAGGAAATTTCAAGTAACCTTGCAATATTCTTTTTTTTTTTTTTTTTTAACTAATTCAGCCTCCTATCATTCTAAAACTTTTCCTGAACTGCTGACCTTATCCTCTCAACTACTGGCCATTGCAGGATAAAATCCATATTCCGTGCCGTACACACTGAATACAGCTACTCTGTGTGGGGAACACTTCATGCTGCCTGCTCTGAAACCCAATTCACACAATGTCTGTGTTTCAGGTATGTCTACAACTGACTGTTTCAGTCCATTCCTAACAACCAGCCATGCTAATTTTATCTCCGTCTGGATTACCTCGCTCACCCGTGACTTATCAGAGCATCTGGCAGAGAGAGCAGGGAGATAAGGCTATGATCAGATCGAAAGCTCCGTTTGGGGCTCCGTCGCAGATCCGGCAGGGTTTGCCAGAGTTTACCGGATGCTGCTCTATTGTGTCTGGTAAAATCATGGACACCCAGACGGAAAGCCGATGGAAGGGCCTGTTCACATCAGCGTTGGCTTTCCGTTCCGGGGTTCCGTCTGAGGTTTCCGTTGGATGAATCCCGCAACGGAAAGTCAAACGGAAACCTCAGCTTTCGTTTGCATCACCATTAATATCAATGGTGACGGAAACATCGCTAATGGCTTCCATTTGTGACCGTTCCACCAGGTTTCCGTTTTTCCAACGGAATCAATAGCGCAGTCAACTGCGCTATTGATTCCGTTATTAAAATTGAAACCTGCCGGAATTGTGACGAACGGAAACCATTAGCAATGTTTCCGTCACCATTGATATCAATGGTGATGCAAACGAAAGCTGAGTTTTCAGTTTTACTTTCCGTTGCAGGTTGGTTCCGTTAATCCCTTGATCTGGTCCTCTGATGGAGCAGAACAACTGAACACACCGACGCAGGTGTGAACCCAGCCTTAGATCAGTGTCACGGTTTGTTAGGAACAGACTGAAACAGTTTGTTGTAGAAATACCCAATGCGCTGAAGCATCAAGTGCATCTTGTTTCAGGAGCAGTCAGTAGCTGTATTCAGTGTGTATGGCACTGCATACGGATTTTCTCTACCAATGGCCAGTAGTTTAGAGGATGGGGCAGCAGTTCAGGAACAGTTCTATAATCAAAGGGGGGCTAAATTGGTTAATAAAGAATAGTGCAATATTTCCTCAAATCGCCTGCCCTAGACATTATTAAAAAAATAATTAAATGATTAACCAGAAAACCCTTTTAATGCTTAATTTCCCAGACTGCTGATCAGTATATCTGCCTATTTACACAGTAAGGGCTCGTCCATGCGCAGCAGAATTTTGAGATATAACAAATCTCATCCACACGCTGTGTAAAAATTACGTGCGGAAATTTACCTGTGGTGCGTAATTTTCAGACGGCAGCATGTCCATTTATGCTGCAGAATGTGTACAGAATTGCTGCGTTTTTCAGAGGAGATGTCACCATCGCCTTGCATGGTGAAAAATGCAGCAAAATACAAACCATTTTCTGCCGTTAAAAACGCAGGAAATGGTGCGTTTTTGCTGCAGTGGAAAGTTTGCAACGTTCAAATTGCTGCAGAAAATTTCCGTGGTGTGTGGACAAACACTGATAGATCCCGTTCTCCCATATCACTGCAAAACTAGGAAATGTATGTAGGAGTCTGGGGGGAAAAAAATACTCTATCTCTGAAGTAGCATTCACTTTTCCAGTCATACAGTCTGTATGCATAGAGTTTCTATATTCATAGTATATACTTTAATATGCACTTTTAATTCAATGAATTTTTTTTTTAAAGGCGCTTTGAAGAGCTCGTTCAAAAAGGGAAAAGCCCTACACGTGAGTTACTTTATGACTGGGGGACAACAAACTGCACTGTGCAAGATCTTACTGGCCTGCTGCTTAGGAATGAGTTCTTGACGGCAGCTTCACTTTTTCCATATGGTAATTATTATAATATTTCATTTAGTGACCGTTCCAGTTAACCTATCAGTGTGTTTTTTGTGTGTGGAATATACAGTAGTTAGCAGACTTTGTAAAGTAGATTAAAAATGTTTCCGCATTGTTGGTCACAGCATATTAAATAGGCATTACTGAATATTATTTGCTTTTAATATTAAAATTACCATTTTTATTCATCTAGCTTACTTCACATTTAATATATCTGGAATTGTGTATATTTATACCAGTCTAAATATATTAAATATTTTCCGACGCTGGAAGTGGGTGTGAGGCACACCAGGAACCCCGGGAATTGGAAGCTGAATGCGTTTTGGTTAAGATTGATGGATGGAGGGGAAATACGGAACCTGATAAAAGAATATTTTAATTTTAATACTGAGTCGGTGCCGCGGGGAGTGTTGTGGGATGCCATGAAAGCCTGGCTGAGAGGAGTATTCATTCAAAATATTAAACGAATTAAAACTAAATCCAGGCAGTTGGGAGAAAGTTTAGAGGAGCGGGTGACAGAAACAGAAGGGAGACATGTAGAAGAGGGAACCGAGGAGACACTTCGACATTGGGTGGAGGCGCAGACGCTGTTAAAAAATCACCAACTAACAATGGCGGATAATAAACGACTATTCCTTAAACAGCAATATTATGAGGAAGGGGAAATGGCGGGGAGATTACTTGCTAGGATGGCAAAACCGCATGGGGGCAATAATTTCATTCATGGGATTAGGGGGGAGGGGGGGGAG
The DNA here is from genome assembly GCF_050947455.1 of Rhinoderma darwinii. NCBI lineage: Eukaryota > Metazoa > Chordata > Amphibia > Anura > Rhinodermatidae > Rhinoderma > Rhinoderma darwinii. The sequence goes on along the minus strand of NC_134689.1, from coordinate 171,437,050 downwards.
GGTGGAGACGGACACGGGGCAAATCCTGCAAATATTCCAGCGGTTTTATACTGACCTATATACATCCAAAGTGCATTACAACACACAGCAATTGGACGAGTACCTGGGAAACATTAATTTGCCTACCTTGGGCCGGGAGGACCGTGAAAGTTTGGAGACCCCTATTTCACTAGAGGAGTTAGAACAGGCGATAAGAGATATGGCAAATGAGAAAGCTCCGGGTCCAGATGGGTTACCGGGGGAAATCTATAAGGAATATGGGACGGAACTAGCGCCAGAATATTTGAGTACTTTGCAGGATAGTTTTGTCAGAGGTAAACTACCAGACTCCCTATATGAGGCTACGATAGTGGTTCTCCCAAAAGAGGGGAAAGACAGTCAATTACCGGAGTCCTACAGACCAATATCCTTGTTGACATCGGATGTCAAGATCTTGGCAAAGATATTGGCACTGAGGCTGAACAGGGTGGTACAGCATGTTGTGCATGAAGACCAATCGGGGTTCATGCCCTCCAAATCGACAGCGGTCAACCTCAGGCGGCTGTTTTTAAATCTTCAGGCGGCACCGGATGAGCAAGGAGGAAGGGCGGTGCTAACGTTAGATGCTGCAAAAGCGTTCGACTGCGTAGAATGGGGGTATTTATGGCGGGTAATAGAAAAGATGGGATTCGGCCCTAACTTCGTAAAGTGGGTACAGTTGCTATATGTGGCCCCTACAGCCCGCATACGGGTGAATGGTACAATGTCTGAGAAATTTTCACTGGCCCGGGGTACACGACAGGGGTGCCCATTGTCACCATTACTATTCGCCTTGGCGGTGGAGCCACTGGCGTGCCTCATAAGACAGGAGGAACGTATAAGAGGCTTGCAATATGGGGAAATGGAGGAAAAAATTTCATTATATGCAGACGACATTTTAATATATATGACGGACACGGAGAATACACTGCAGGTAGTAATGGATACGATCACAAGGTTTGGGGAGTTCTCGGGATTAAATATTAACTGGACCAAGTCTGCTTTGATGCCACTTGATACAGTGAATATTGTAGATACTGGAGGGGGGATCCGGATTCCGATAGTTTCTGAATTTACGTATCTAGGGGTTAAGGTGACGGCTAGGGTCCAAGACTACATGTCTTTGAATGTTTCACCATTGCTGCTTAAAGTGAAACAAAAGGTGGATGCCTGGAACAGGCTCCCGCTCTCTGCTCTGGGGAGGACTAACTTAATCAAGATGATCCTTATGCCTCAAGTTTTATACATTCTTCATAACTCCCCAGTATGGATACCTAAGCAATGGTTCAGACGATTGCACAATCTCTTTCGGGATCTGGTATGGAAAAAAGGGGTTCCAAGGATTAAATTGGAGAAATTGCAATTGCCCAAAGATGAAGGGGGGGTCGCGCTGCCAAATGCCTGGATATATTACCTGGCTGCCCAGAGCCAACAATTTAAGGGATGGGAGGACACAGAGACTTGGGGTGCCAGTGCACGTTTATTGTCATACATGGGGGGAGGACATAATCCACTAGAGAGTCTGGAAGCGCATACCTTTAAGAGATTGGCGAGTGCTAAACCAACGTTACTCCTGATACATAAAGTATGGTGGCAATGCAAACAGATCCTGGGAGTGGGAATGTGCACCAAATATACTCCCCTATGGCATAATCCGGTCCTGTGGGAATTATACCAATTAGAGGGCATGCAAAAGTGGGAGTTGGCAGGGGTTAGACGAATACAACACTTATATGATGTTAACGGGCTGAGATCATTTCAGCAGTTGAAGGACCTATTTCCACTAGAGCACAATATGTTTTATCAATATTTGCAGATCCGTCATGCCCTACAGGCGCAGGCGCAGGTAGTGGACCTAACGGTTTGTGCTCTTGGGGTCCTGGAGTATGTGGGAAGGGCTGACACGACCAAAGGCCTGATCTCAATGGCGTACAGGAGCTTGCTGTCCAAACACCTGGGAAACCCAATGATGCTGGTAAAAGCGAAATGGGAACGGGATGTTGGTCCATTGACTGAGGAGGAGTGGGAGGAGATATTAGCATCCACATGTCACTTATCACTCAGTCTGGCGCAGAGGAGATCACAACTCTTCCTGATACATAGAGTGTACCGCACCCCGTGGGTATTAAAGCAGATGGGTATTAGAGCGGATGCTAAATGTCCTAGGTGCACGGAAGAGAAAGCAGATATACTGCATATGTTTTGGTCATGTGAGGCTCTGAGGACCCTATGGGGGGAAATATTGGATCTGATAAAACAAGTATATGGTCGGGAATTGGTGGCAGACCCTAAAGTTATGTTGTTGGGAGTAGTGGGAGAATTGGAGAGTGACAGAATGGCAAACCTGGCAATTGCCAAGATATTATATCAAACAAGGAAATGTATTGCTAAACACTGGCTGGATGAGGAGCCACCAGGGATGAGGGAAATTGTAGGAATGGTGAACTATAATATCCTGATGGAGCATAAGATATTTTCTAAAAGGGGCACGGGAAAAAAATTTGAGAAACAATGGAGCAGATGGATGGCCTGCCCTGAGGTGCTGTCACCTGAACTAAACAGAATAAGGGCGAGAGTTGTCTGAGGAACTGGAGGTGGTAGAGTCTGGAGCAAAAAGGGGTGGTGGGGAAACTTGATAAGAGAAATGTGCTCTGGCCAGGATTGGTGCTAGAAACAAAGGGCAGAGATATAGTGGGGGGCCGAGGGGGGACAGGGGGGAAGTTGGGGATTTTCTGATATGCTGTCATTATTGTATACGATGCTGGAAAATTGTAATGTGAATGTTACTATGTTATTTCTTTTATGTGTTCGAATCAATAAAATTGGTTTGATTTAAAAAAAAAAATATATTAAATATTTTCTAATCTGTGACGTGCACTTGAAAGGTAGAACTGAGACGCCTTTTTTTTTTTTGGCTGTCTTCTCTTTCTAACCTATATATGCTTTTTCTCTCCTTGCTTCTCCCATGTCCTAGATCACCCTGCTACTTGTGTAAACCTCTTCCCCCAAATCATCAAATTGAACTGTCAGTTTAGTCATCTAAAAAGAACATGTATCTGTATCTCAATGTGTGGCTCATAGGCTCCCTCAGGCACAGGTATTTAGTCACTGTATGTGACTAGGACTGTCAGTCACGTTTGTACAATATAGTACTGGTTGATGGGTGTTACATATGAGTCATACTGGCTTTGCTTCCTGACACCCTACCAAATTATTTAGAATTTTTAATATCTGATCCTACAATTTTCAGTCCAATTTGACATTATTTTTTTTTATATATATATATAATATAATATTTTTTTTAAAGTTTTAGCTATATCCCATTTTTTAACACCTTTGTGAACACACAACATAACTGTACATCGTGGTTTTTTATGTTTGTGCACCACGACGTCGTGGCTGCCAAAGGATCAGTTGTCCCTGAGGTGAGACTTCCTAGTAACTGACGAGGGACCAATCACAGCTGTCCCCTGTCGGTGATTGGTGAGTTTGTACTGATTTGCCAATCACAGCGCGGTTTACTGACTGGCTAAGAAGACAGTTACAGGCTCTGATCTCTTCAGTTGGTGAAGAGAAGTGATCAGAGCTTCTATCGTGTTGCTGCCCAGTCACAGTCAAGAAAAAGCCCCAATTAACCCCTTGGGGATAGTCAGCCATAGTTAGTCAGTGATGGTTATAGCTAGTCAAGGTTAATTTGTAATTCAGGGCAGTTTTAGCAGGAGATTTATCAACCTTTCTTGGCCAGTTTTCTAATCCCCTCAGGCTGCTCAAAGCAGGGCGTTGCATAGTGAAGGGTCCTTTTTTTTTTAAAAAAAATGTAGGGACAGAAAAGATGACTTACTGCTGAAATCTTTGCATCCAGGCATACATCAAGTTTATGAGGGAAGGGGGTAGATCTTTAAGATCAAATGCTGAAACTATATGATGCCATGAGGAAATCAAAAATACGGTACAACAAATAAGCAGTATACATCAGCCATATTGCATTATAGAGCTCCTACGTTCTATACGGAAATGCTGACCACCAGGGTACCTGCTTTGACTGCCAAAAGAAAATAATAAAATCTCTTCTTTTTGGAGACGTGGGCAGAGGTCAGAGAAAGTTCTGCCTTTTTGAGTGATGAATCCAGAATCATTCTGGGGAAGCACTTAGTCAAGTGCCAACCAGTGGAAAAGAAAGTAGACCCCCCCCCCCCCCCCCAAAAAAAAGGGGTCGGGTCTGCACAAAAAGATATATGTGAAGACATGATATACCGGTGTGCTACACCTGCCACTCCGAACCCAGGCTTTGCATCAAAGAGTACTTCCGCATCTACCACTCCTCTCTAAATTATTACATTTAGAAATCAATTTGCCATTTAAAAATCACCCCGTCCCTTTATTATATCGTTTTTCCCCATTTTGAAATTGGACCAGAGATAAATACCAAAAGTTTTAAAATGGTGTAGTATCTGAAAATAAGGCCTCAAAATCCTTGTGGTGCTCCTTCAATTCAAGGTCCTGCCATGTATCCAGGAGGCCGATTTGGGAATTGGGAGTATTTCGGAACACCAGAGAACTAGTTCAATTTATGTTGGGGTGCGTTTCTACACTTTCTGACTCAGCCTCCTAAGAAGGCTTTTGAGGGGAATAATTTTAATATTTCAGATGTGCATTCCCTGAATTCCATAAAAATAACAAACCGATGCCATCACCATACTTGCTAAACCCTTCAAAAAATATCTTGTGGGCGTGTAGTTTTCAAAATGGAATAATTTTTGGGGGTGTTTTATTGTTCTGGCAATTCAGGACCTGTGTAAACCAAAATAGGGTCGGCAAAACCGCACAAGGAATAACCCTAAGGCTCAATGCACACAATGTATTATGTGCAGCAAATCTGCAGCAGAATAAAATACCAGCAAAGTAAATGAGATTTCAGGAAATTTCATGTACACGCTGCAGGTTTTTACGGCACGTAAATTGACCTGCCTGTGTGTATTTTAAAATCTCCAGCATGTCAATTTATCTTGCTTTTCCGTTTGCGAATTGTATCTGACTAGTTGTAAGGAAAAATGCACCAAAACGCACCGATTTACACATCAAAATGTAAAAACCGCACAAAAAATGTGCGATTATGTGCAGATTTTACCGGCTAATTTTCTGTGTTTTGATGCGTATTTCCTGTAGCGAAATATGCAACGTGTATGTAGCCTAATAAGCCTCAAAATCCTTGTGGTGCTTCCCCAGGCAGCAGTTATAGGGGTATTTCTGAACACTGGAAAAATACCCCAATAAACGCTGAGGCGCCTTTCTCCGCATTTATGCTCTGTTTGAAAAATGTATCCTATATTTGACATATTTGTGGAAAAAATTTAAAATGTCATTTTTGACTCCTGCTTTGCACTAATCCCTTCAAAATATTGACAACACCCCTAGATAAATTCCTTGACGGTTGTAGTTTTCAAAATAGTGCTTCTTCTGGCACCTTCAGTATTTTTCCATAGTGGCTAGGTGCATGGAAAAAAATTTTTGGACCCTGTTCACATCACGTTTTGTGGCCTAAGTTACACGTACACAGGGAAAAGCTGTCTATGTATAGATTATACGTAGGCTATGACAGATAACATTGGCATCCGTCATACATACACTAATATGGGATAATTTTAACCCCTTTAGGACACAGCCTGTTTTGGCCTTGTGGACACAGCCTATTTTTTCAAATCTGACATGTTTCACTTTATGTGGTAATAACTCCGGAATGCTTTTACCTATCCAAGCGATTCTGAGATTGTTTTCTCGTGACATATTGTACTTTATGTTAGTGAAAAAATTTGGTCGATAAATTCAATATTTATTTGTGAAAAACTTCAAATTTTAGCAAAAATTTGCATTTTTCTAAATTTAAATGTATTTGCTTGTGAAACAGATAGTAATACCACACAAAATAGTTACTAGTTAACATCCCCTATATGTCTACTTTATGTTTGCATCATTTTTTTTCACGTACTTTTATTTTTATAGGACTTTACGAGGCTTAGAACTTTAGCAGCAATTTCTCATATTTTCAATAAAATTTCAAAAGGCTATTTTTTCAGGGACCAGTTCAGTTCTGAAGTGGCTTTGAGGGCCTTATATATTAGAAAGTCCCCATAAATCACCCCATTTTGAAAACTACACCCCTCAAGGTATTCAAAACCACATTCAGAAAATATTTTAACCCTTTAGGCGTTTCACAGGAATTAAGGCAAAGTAGAGGTGAAATTTACAAATTTCATTTTTTTTGCCGAAATTCATTTGTAATAAAAAAAAATCTGTAACACAGAAGGTTTTACCAGGGAAACGCAACTCGATATTTATTGCCCAGATTCTGCAGATTTTAGAAATATCCAACATGTGGCCCTAGTGTCCTAATGGACTGAAACACAGGCCTCAGAAGCAAAGGAGCAGCTCGTGGATTTCGGGGCCTCCTTTTTTTAGGAATATATTTTAGGCACCATGTCAGGTTTGAGGCGGTCTTGTGGTACCTAAACAGCCGAAACCCCTCCAAAGTGACCCCATTTTGGAAACTACGCCCCTCAAGGCATTTTTCTAGGGGTATAGATAGCATATTGACCCCACAGTTTTTTTGCAGAATTTAGTGGAATTAGTCTGTGAAGATGAAAATCACCTATTTTTCTGTGGAAACATAGAATTTTTTCATTTTTACAAGGAATAAAGGAGAAAAAGCACCCCAAAATTTGTAAAGCAATTTCTCCCGATTACGGCAATACCCCATATGTGGTCGTAAACTGATGTTTGGACCCACAGCAGGGCTCAGAAGGAAGGGAGCACCTTTTGGATTTTGGAGTGCAGATTTTGCTGGATTGGTTTTCAGTGCCATGTCGGGTTTGCAACGCCCCGGAGGGACCAAAACAGTGGAAACCCGCCAAAAGTGAATTTTTCTAGTGGTATAGTGAGCATTTTGGCCCCTCAGGATCTTTTTTAGAGCTAGGGTGACCAAAAAACAGCGATTTTGGCGCTTTAAATTCTTTATTTATTACAGCGTTCACCGTGCGCAATAAATTACGTTTTAATTTATTCTGCCGGTCGGTAAGATTACGCCGATACCATATGTGTATAGTTTTTTTTAAGTTTTGCAGCGTTTGCACAATAAAATTAAGTTTCTATAAAATAATTTATTTTCTGGGACACGCTATTCTGAGCCGTAACTTTTTTATTTTTTCGTCAAAAAAGCTGTGGGAGGTCTTGTTTTTTGCGGGACGGGTTGTAGTTTTTATTGGTACCATTTTGGGGTAAATGCGACTTTTTGATCACTTTTTATTCTATATCTTGGGAGGGGTGGTGACCAAAAAATAGCGATGCTGACAGTTTTCCGTTTATTTTGTTTGCGGCGTTCACCGTGCGGAAAAATTAACATTATAGTTTCATTGATTGGGTCGTTACGAACGCGGCGATACCAAATATGTGTACTTTTTTTTTAACGTTTTCATCTTTTCCCTATAATAAATGACTTATTATAGGAAAACAAAACCTTTTATTTTTACACTTTTATAAAACATTTTTATTAACTTTTTTTTACTTTTTACACTTTATATTTTTGTTAACTTTTCTTTTACTTTTTACACTTTATTTTTTTGACCTGCAGCCCTGATCGCTGCTAGAATACATTACACTACCTAGGTAGTGTAACGTATTCCAACTGTCAGTGTGACGTCACAGTCACTCTGACAGTTGGTCTACGAGGATCAGCAGAGGCTGATCCTCATAGGCTGACATACATGGCAGATCTGGGGGCCGTTGTCTGGCCCCCGGGTGCCATCACAAGCATCAGAAGCCCCCACGATTGCATGGGGGCTGCTGATGCGCTACAAACCCGCTACATGCGGAGATCGCAATCGAGCCCCGCATGTAACGGGTTAATTGCCGAAATCAGCGGCGATGAGCCGCTGATCGGCAACACTGGAGAGTGTCAGCTCTCGGGGACAGCTGATCTCCAAGTTCCCGACGCACACTGTCGCCGACAGTGTGCATCGGGAACGGCACAGTGACTTTCTGTCACTCTGACAGGAAGCCCATCAGGACCAGCCGAAGGTTGGTCCTGATGGGCTTCTGTCCATGGCAGACCCGGAAGCCATTGTTTGGCTTCCGTTTGCCATACTAACTATCGGCAGACCCCGCGATTTCGGACGGGGGTCTGCCGATATGTTAGAAACCCCTAAAATTCGGCGATTGCACCCGATCGCCGAATTTAAGGGGTTAATGCACCGAAATCAGCGGCAAAGGACCGCTGGCCGGCAAGAGGGGAGTGTCAGCTGTCGGCGACAGCTGACCTCCTGGTTCCCGGTGCACACTGTCGCCGACAGTGTGCACCGGGATTAACTCAGTAACTGTACGTCCTCGTGCGGGAAGTAACTTCCCGCAACGACGGACAGTTACGTCCTGGTGCGGGTAGGGGTTAATGGTTACGTCCTGAACGCTCATGACACTTTCAATGACATATCTGTTAAAAAGATACCTGTACAGCCTATGGGTGACAAATGCTACTGTTAGGCATTCATTTAATGCATCCGTTAGCCATAGGCTATAACAGCATCCGTTTAATGGATACATCCGGAAAAGCTCATGACGTATCCATTTAACGGATGCCTGTGACGTATACCGGCCAGACAGATGGCAAAAGGACGCTCTCTTTTGGCTTTCGTCAGACAATTGTGCTCTATGGATACGTTTAGCGTGTAACGTGTGTGTTCCATATTAGGGTTATACTTCAAAAAATATATTTTTTTTAAAAAATCTATATGAAAACCGCCATCAACTTGAAATTATAATTTTAAAAAAAGTACAATATATGAGGTAAAAATAATGTCAGGATTTCTTGGTTATGCAAAACCAGTGAAACATCTGCTAAATTGACACACACCTAAAATCTGGCTTGGTCCTGAAGCTTTAAAATGGCTTAGGCCCAGTCTATACAAAAGAATGATTAACCCCTTTAGGACTAAGTTCTTCTAGTGGTCTGTGATCTAAGTAACAATAAATTGATGCATTTCTTGTTTGTCTTCTGAGAAGAACCAGCGTCAAGCTCTAGTTGTCCAACGCTTCCTATGGATGAATTGCAGATGCAGCAGAAATCTTCTAAAACTAGTAGCAAAACGGAACATGGCAACCTGGTTTCTCAAAGTACAGACCCAGAGGAAAATGATGAGGAGATGGCAGGTAGTGCTTTCATACCACTATAGACCTTTATCTATCTTCACTTTATTATCAACGAATAAATATCAAAACATGTCCAAGTTTGTTCAGTAAATGCTCACTACACTTCGTAGTTGCACATGCCATTGGTTTCTCTACTTAGAAATATCCATCAATATTCAATTCTTGCAGTTTGTTTTACGTTGTGTTACCACCAAGACGAATGTGTACTCCGCGTCCTTCACACCCTGATTGACGGACCAGCTTTTTGTTTAACAGGGCTTTATTTCCAAGAGATACCACACCATTTTCTTGCTGTACATTAATATTGAGGAATTATAATTAGGGAAATTCAACTTTAAAGGGGGTTTGCCCACCAAACACATGTATCCCCTATCCACAGGGTAGGGAATACATGTGTGATCAGTGGGGGTCCGACCCTTGGGACCCCAAGTGATGTAGAGAACGGGGGACCCGATGTGCTCCATGAGAATGGAGCATCGGTTCGAATGGCCCTTTCTATGGGACTTCCAGGACCGCTGTCTCCAGCAGCTTTATAGAAATGAACGGAGTGCTGGTCAAGCATGCGCACCAGCACTCCGTTCTCATGGAGCGCTTTGGGGGAATTCTGGTCCCCCATTTTCATCGTTGGGGTCCCAGCGGTTGGACCCCCAACGATCACACATGTATCCCCTATACTGTGGATAGGGGATACATGTGTTTGGGGGAAAACCCTTTTAAGTACTGTAAATAGAATATTTGCTGAACACGATGAATATTAACTACTTGGGGCTATGAAAGCTCAGGGATGATTGTATCACCTCGCTGTGGAAAAACATTGGGAATTTCATTTTAGCTGGAGTTATCCTCCTGTATATTTCACGGTTGTATAGATGTGATAATTGTGTTTGTCATTTAATGTTCCAGGTTTTGGAATTTTTTCCTTTAATCATCTGAAAAGAATAACAAGAGACTTTGATGATCGACCACTTGCTGAAGGAGGAAATAAAATTGGAGAAGGTGGCTTTGGAATTGTTTTCCAGGGCCACATAAAGGATAAAAAAGTAGCAGTGAAAAAACTGACAACTGTAGGTATCAATCTCCTTCCATAAGATAGTGATTTGTAAAAGTGCTCACTATGCAGCTTTCCCTGCCAGAACTCTGGAGGCTGGATGGTACATCTGCCACCAAGATGAATTGTTTTTTGCTGATTGGCCGCAAGCCAATGACAGACAGGGGTCCCCTCACATTTCATTATATGGCAAATTCATCTGGTTTCTTAATTTTAATGTATATTAAATATTTGACAAAGGATTATAAGTAGCCACATAACGTGTTTAATTACTAGTGTCTGTATTTGTGTAACTGTTATATCACGTGAAATAGTAAATGCCTACCATTTTTATACAGTTTGCAACCAAACAATAATTTGATGTTTTTGACATCTTTGAGGAATTTTAGCCCACTTTTCTTCAGGCCAAGACTTTGACTGAAACAGTCCAACGTTGTAATTTTTTTGTCCTGTAAACCATTCAGGCATTGACTTGCCTTTGGGTTTCCTTTTAAAGGTGAATGTGTCATCAGAAAAAAAAAAAAAAGTACTGTTTTAATCAAGTTATTATGCAAAACATATATATATTTTTTTAAATACGTTTTGCGATGGTTTTTTCAATTTTCTATGTCCCTATATTTAAAATATATATATATATATATATATATATATATATATATATATATATAATTTTTTTTTTTTTTTTTTTTTTGAGACCTTGCAATTTTCACTCTGGTCACCGAGCCCCACAATAGACTGACACTTCCTGTTCTGTAGAGATCACTTTTCAGCAGTCATTTCATTATCATCACAGACAGGATTACAATGCAAGGTAACCACTAAATTATGATGCTGGAGGTAGAAAATAGGAAGTGTGTGTGTGTGTGTGTGTGTGTGTGTGTGTGTGTGTGTGTGTGTGTGTGTGTGTGTGTGTGTTGTTTTTACTTATGTAAATTTTTTTTGTAACACTGTATGACTAGGGTATTTAAACCCACACTTGAGTGTCAGTCGCTGCTTGAGAAAGATCCCAGTAAGCAGGATCGAAACGTTGCCTGTGGGGTGAATAAACGTATCCCCTTTTTTCACTTACTACTTTGGTGTGCTGCCTCAACTCTCTTTGTTTGCTGTTCATCAGAGGGCCCGTAGCCTGAGCCTAGGAGGAGTTGCGCTCAATACTGGAGCAGTGCTGCTTTCCTTTTTATATATATATATATATATACACACACACTACTGTTCAAAAGTTTAGGGTCACTTACAAATTTCCTTATTTTTGAAAGAAAAGCACAGTTTTTTTTTTTTTTTTCAATGAAGATAACATAAAATTAATCAGAAATACACTCCATACATTGTTAATGTGCTAAATGACTATTCTAGTTGCAAACGTCTGGTTTTTAATGCAATATCTACATAGGTGTATAGAGGCCCATTTCCAGCAACCATCACTCCAGTGTTCTAATGGTACATTGAGTTTGCGAACTGTGTTAGAAGGCTAATGGATGATTAGAAAACACTTGAAAACCCTTGTGCAATTATGTTAGCACCGCTGTAAACAGTTTTGCTGTTTAGAGGAGCTATAAAACTGACCTTCCTTTGAGCTAGTTGAGAATCTGGAGCATTACATTTGTGGGTTCGATTAAACTCTCAAAATGGCTAGAAAAAGAGAGCTTTCATGTGAAACTCGACAGTCTATTCTTGTTCTTCGAAATGAAGTCTATTCCATGCGAGAAATTGCCAACAAACTGAAGATTTCCTACAACGGTGTGTACTACTCCCTTCAGAGGACAGCACACACAGGCTCTAACCAGAGTAGAAAGAGAAGTGGGAGGCCCCGCTGCACAACTGAGCAACAAGACAAGTACATTAGAGTCTCTAGTTTGAGAAATAGACGCCTCACAGGTCCTCAACTGGCAGCTTCATTAAATAGTACCCGCAAAACTCCAGTGTCAACGTCTACAGTGAAGAGGCGACTCCGGGATGCTGGCCTTCAGGGCAGAGTGGCAAAGAAAAAGCCATATCTGAGACTGGCTAATAAAAGGAAAAGATTAATATGGGCAAAAGCACGCAGACATTGGACAGAGGAAGATTGGAAAAAAGTGTTATGGACAGACGAATCGAAGTTTGAGGTGTTTGGATCACACAGAAGAACATTTGTGAGACGCAGAACAACTGAAAAGATGCTGGAAGAGTGCCTGACGCCATCTGTCAAGCATGGTGGAGGTAATGTGATGGTCTGGGGTTGCTTTGCTGCTGGTTAAGTGGGAGATTTGTACAAGGTAAAAGGGATTTTGAATAAGGAATGCTATCACTCCATTTTGCCATACCATACTCTGTGGACAGCGCTTGATTGGAGCCAATTTCATCCTACAACAGGACAATGACCCAAAGCACACCTCCAAATTATGCAAGAACTATTTAGGGAAGAAGCAGGCAGCTGGTATTCTATCTGTAATGGAGTGGCCAGCGCAGTCACCAGATCTCAACCCCATAGAGCTGTTGTGGGAGCAGCTTGACCGTATGGTATGCAAGAAGTGCCCATCAAGCCAATACAACTTGTGGGAGGGCCTTCTGGAAGCATGGGGTGAAATTTCTCCCGATTACCTCAGCAAATTAACAGCTAGAATGCCAAAGGTCTGCAAGGCTGTAATTGCTGCAAATGGAGAATTCTTTGACGAAAGCAAAGTTTGAAGGAGAAAATTGTTATTTGAAATAAAAATCATTATTTCTAACCTTGTCAATGTCTTGACTATATTTTCTAGTCATTTTGCAACTCATTTGATAAATATAAGTGTGAGTTTTCATGGAAAACACAAAATTGTCTGGGTGACCCCAAACTTTTGAACGGTAGTGTGTGTGTGTGTGTGTGTGTCTATATATATATATATATATATATATATATATATATATATATATATATAATCTTGTCATCTGCAGATTTTTGCACCTGGTCTTTCTTCCAAAAGCTGCAAGTACAGTATAGTGGGATTTCTGAGGGGAAGCGCAAAGCGTGTGCAAGATTACCCCAAAGAGGGAAACCAGATATTTATTACACTAACAGAACTAACAGTGCCCAAGGTTGAAATCCTTAGAGCACCTACCTACTCTCCCGACATGTCTGTTTTATTAAATACTTGCATTCCCCATGAAATAACAATTCTGGAGCATCTTCTCTTAGCGTTCTGCAATGTGCTAAGAGAATTCATTAGTAAGCGGACAACTGGGTGCTAGCAGTTGAGGGAGTGTCCCTACACAGTCTGTCACCGTCCAATCAGTGCACACAGTCTGATTGTGTAGGGACTTGTCCCTCTTGATAAGGGAATGGTAACGCCCAGTTGTCAATGTGTTTATACATTTCTTGGAGGAATAGAACAACGTGCAGTTCTGAAAAAAAAAAAAAAAAAAAGGTCCTCCGGATTTGTGATGTATTCACTACATCAGGCATATCCGGAGAGCTGACTGGTCCTTTTTAAGGTCCCTCTGGGTTCATTAGGCATCGCCTATCTGACTCAAGTTTAGCCTTCTGAGGCATGACTTTGACCTGATGACCACCGCTTTATATAATGCAAACAATAACTAAAAACTTCCCAACAGGTTGTAGAAGTGAACGACTGTTTTCTGCATTCATCTATAAATGACCAATTGTATCTGTATTTGTATAACATGTACCTATGTTTACAATGACTTGACGTAACCTAAACGCATCATTGTCTTATTTTCATAGATTGCTGATGCTAGTTTGCAGGACCTTAAAGATCAGTTTGAACAAGAAATAAAAACAATGGCTCAGTGAGTATAGATAACAGCTACTACTACTTTATGTGCAGAATTGGTCGCATATTTTGTTTCTTGCAGTATGGGTCGCATGTATTTATTACAGTATATGCAGTAAAGTATATAGCTTCACTGCTCTCACTCTTTGTCTTCTATATTTTTCTGCAAAGAATTTAGAACTATTATTGAGACGATAGCGTTATGTGTAAAAGCTTGTCTGTAGTCCACTATGCGGACGCTTACAGCATTCGTATCGGTGATTGCTAATAAGAGTATCTGCTTGTGTAAATGGGCCTTTTTTTTTCTTGGGGCCATGGTTCTGGGTAGAGATGAGCGAACTTATGAAAAGTTCGGTTCGGCTTGTTCGCCGAATTTCACGAAAAAGTTCGATTCGGACCGAACTAGTTCTGACCGAACCTGTAATTTCCGTGCGCCGAGCATGGTACTGTCCAGGGTGCTGAAAGAGTTAATGGGCTGCATTAACTCTTTCAGCAACCTTGACAGTACCATGCTCGGTGCGCGGAAAGTACAATTTTAATGTGATAAAAAAATAATAATAAATATGTTCATACTTACATTCCTCCTGTCCGGCCTCCAGAGATGACGTTTCATCCATGTCGCCGCTGCAGCCAATCACAGGCTGCAGCGGCCTTTGCAGCCAATCACAGGCTGCAGCGGCCTCTGCAGCCAATCACAGGCTTTAGCGGCGGTCACGCACTTCAGGATGACGTCAGAAGGCCGGCCTCCAGGGATGACGCTTCATCCCACGTGACCGCCTCTGCAGCCAATCACAGGCTGCCGCGTCAGGAAAGAAGGTCGGACTGGAGGAAGAAGAGGGACTCCTCACCAAGACAACGACCGGGTACGTATGAAAAATGCTTTTTATTTTATTTTTAATCAGCAGTCTCTTTTCTCTATCAGTGATTGAAAGAGACAACTGGCTGCCGATTAGTATAATAATTTTGTAATGTTTTTTCTGCCCGCCCGGGTTTGGTCAAAACGTGTTCGGCCGAACCCGGTGAAGTTTGGATTCGCTGCGAACCGAACTTTTCGCGATGTTCGGACTGAAACCGGGTTCGGATGTCCCGGTTCGCTCATCTCTAGTTCTGGGCATTTATTGAGAAAAACTCTATCTTTTATTTACATTGGCTATATTTTCGGCAGATGTAAAATATGTCATTCTTAGTATATATCTTCATTACCTGGAGCCAGTTTCACTTATTTTTAAGTTTTTGTTTTTATTCTGTGTACAGTAAAATTCTGATTCTACCTGGAAACCATCCACAAGCAGACTAGGCTTCTAATTATGGCTCGTTTACCTTTAATAAACCCTGTAATAGTCATATTAGTGACATATACAGCTCAGTGGTTAGCACTATTGTCTTGCAGCACTCGAGTCCTGGGTTCAAATCAGTCCAAGGATGACATCTGCAGGGAGTTTATGTTCTCTCCATGTTTACGTGGGTTTCCACCTGATACGCTGCTTTCCTCCCACGCTCCAAAAATATACAGAAAGGGAATTTGATTGAGTTCCACTGAGGACAGCAAGTGACGACAACTCTTGTACAGCGCTGCGTGATATGTTGGTGCTATATAAGTAACATAAAGAAGTATAAAACCTAATACTGGAAATACATGTATTAAAAATAAGCTTTGTATGGTATATTTATTGGCCAATCACCATAATGGAACATTCACGGCAGGACACTGTTCTGCCCTTGCCATAAAATAAACTGAAAAATAACATTTGTAACACAGAAATGTGGAACTTAATATTAAACGTAATAATACTTTTAATTTCATGTCTTTCTAGATGTCATCATGAAAACATTGTGAAACTACTCGGCTTCTCCAATGATGGTGACGGTTACTGCCTTGTTTACACATACATGTCTAATGGTTCTCTACTAGACAGGTTGGCTTGTCTGGTATGTGTATTATGTATTTTTTTTTATTTTTGCTAGAAGGAAGTGATGTTAATACTGTTTGTTTGACATGTATGTAACTCTATTATTTCAGAATAGCACAGCTCCATTGTCCTGGAGTAGGAGATGTATTATTGTATTGGGAACAGCACATGGAATTAAGTATTTACATGAAAACAATCATGTTCATAGAGACATTAAGAGGTTGGTGATGATCATAGCGCAGTCATTTTAGAGTTTAATCGTGTTGCGTTGTTTTGCAATTTTTTTAAAATTTTTTTTTTAGTGCAAATATCCTTCTGGATGATAATTTTACCCCGAAAATCTCTGATTTTGGCCTTGCGAGAGCTACTGGACATCTGGCACGCACCATTATGACAGAAAGAATTGTTGGCACCACAGCCTATATGGCCCCAGAGGCCCTACGAGGCGAGGTCACTATAAAGTCTGACATATTCAGCTTTGGAGTGGTGAGTAACAGTAGCATTCTGCTTGTGCACTTCGATTATAATGGTCTTTCCATAGCTGCCTCAGACATTATTTGCCTAATATGTGACAACAATAGTTGTTTGTCTCAGAAGTACATAATACATTTATTGAATATATAAAGTTGCTTAAATTTAATGTCTGAGAATGTTAATCATCTAATTTCACTTAACACCATATTTCTAGGTATTGTTGGAAATAATCTCTGGACTTGCCCCATTTGACGAGGAGCGGAATCCAGCATTAGTGGTAACCGTGTTTTGTGTTTTTGTTTTTTTTTGTTTTTTTAATGTTCATTGACCATTTTATTTACATAGCAGTAATAAAATAAAGAAGGTAACAATGTGATTGTTTTTTCGGTACAAGAAAATTATTCTTAGAGGGGTTGTCTTAGATGAGAAAATAAATCATCCCGTCCCCCCCACAAACTTCTACCACCCCTGTCCATGGACTGTCTGGTATTGCCATTCAGTTTTAATAGGGCTAAGCTTCTATACCAGACACAGCCCCTGACTAAGAATGGAGCTGTTTTTTTTTGGGGGGGGGGGGGGGGTGAAAACCTATGGTCCTCCTCACATAATGTTTTTGCCTTCCGTCAGAGGTATACGTCCGATGAACTCCCGAAGTATACCTCCGGCGGGAAGGCTGCAATATATCCCACTGTCTAATCCTATAGAGGATACATCGCCCAAACCCTCCAGACAGAGCGCTACCTGAAGCGCTGTGCCTGGAGAAGCACCTGACATCAGTGTCCATATATTTACTGTAATGGAAGGAGATCTCCCCAAGGCCAAAGTCTGTGAGCAGAGCGCTTCCAATGCTCTACCCGGGGACATTGTCATTGGGAAGTTACTGACAAAACTGTGCATATATGGACAGTGATGGCGGGAGCTTCCTGACGTATACGTTTAACCGATAGGTGTGATGGATGCCACTGATGGGCTTCTCCGTCGTACACTATAAACTTGGGGCACAAACGTGATGAGCACAGGCACTCCGCTTCAAAGAAAATGTGCCTCCTTGTGTACAAAACTTACACTTGAAATGTTGTCCTTGGACAGACTTTCAAGGTGCTATGTTAAGAGAGGTTAGTTCTCATGAGTTCCTATGAGCTCTCAGGTCATAGGTATTCATTTGATCTGTATCCTTTGAACATTGCAGTTTCTATAACATCTACATTTTTAAAATTCTGACCCCTTCAAAATGAAAATAACAAATGGTTTCTATGTCCTTATATAGGGAGAAAAGGTACCTGTGTAATACATTTTACTGCTGAGTCTGTTTCACAGATAATGTATTAGCTGGTCGTTTTTGAGTTCGTGTACATGCAGTAAATGGTTTATTTTCTTAGCTTGACATCAAAGAAGAAATCGAGGAGGAGGAAAAATCTCTTGAGGAATATGTGGATAAAAAGATGGAAGATGCCGAGCTCCATGTAATAGAAAAAATGTACAGTATTGCTAGTCAATCCTTGAACCAAATGAAAAATAAGAGGCCAAATATTAACACGGTATAAATCCCACTTAATTTATACTGTATATTATGTGTGTATTTGGCATAACTATACATGGCTAAGCTGTACTATCCTGTTTCATTGTACAGGTGCTGCACGCTTTAGAAGGTATCACCGGCATCCATTCTGGTTCCTGATTCAGGCTACGTTTTCTCTTCATATATGTATTATATTTTTATTTAAATAGACTGTAACATTAATGATCCTTCAAGGAACTGGAGGTAGAACTTTGAAAAAGAGGCCCCTGGAGGAAATTCAGGTGAACACTTCTGAGTTTGTACAAAAACTAGTGTATAGCAAAACCTAGAGCTGTGACCAAAGCAGTCAATCTGATTGCACACTGGGAAATGAAAAGAGCAGTATGATAGTTTTGTTACGGGAAACCTCTCCACTTTTTTTTTTTTTTTTTTGCACTCATTTTTATACATCTTTCCTTTTATGTAAAACACTTTGTCGCTAAGCTAGACCCAGTTTTCCTTTCCTGCATTTCGTTTTTGCTTCTTAAATATATAACAAAACTGGAGTTTTATATGTCTTAACGCCATCTGCCTTTTAACGTATGTTCAAATATATGATCGCGACAGCAATTCAATGGAAATGGCAATAAGAGGAGGAAGCACTATTGACCGTTTGTGAAATTTCAAAAAGTTCCTTTTTGTTAGAAGGGTCCGCCAAAATTAAGGGGATCATAGGTTGTTGCACTGCTAGGACCCCTAGCAATCAGCTGTAATCTTTAGTGGTACCTGTCAGAAAATGTTCAATTCCCCTGCAGCGTCACCTCAGGGGAAATTAAGCATTACATGGTGCGCATTGAAATCAATGGTCTATCCATGTTTGATTGTAAGGACACGAGTCCTTCACATAGAGAGAGAGAAGCTACTCAGAATTTATATTGTGGAGGTCAACCCTGTGACCCATAGACTTCCAATTAAAACCTCTGCTCATTCTGGGTTTAGGAGTCCACTGGTTGGTGCTTATCAGTGATTGACAGATATCTCTGTATTCACATTCATACAGGGAGGGCTGTCAATACCTGTCTAGGACCACCCACTGGACTCCTAAGCCGAGAAAGAGCAGAGATTGAAATGAATAAGTCACAAGTTACAATGAATCTTTTGCAAAAAAAAATACACATCAACCTGCACAACTACTTCTACTCTATAACATGATGCCTGTAGATTGGTCTGCATTTTCAATGTGACAGATTCCCTTTAAAATTAAATAAGGTCTTTTTTTCTTGGCGCTATAGTGATGTCATATGTTACCTAATGTACACAAAGTTGGTATTGCTATGCACGAATGAATTTTGACGGATTAATTTTTGGGGTAAATATTATTGAACAAACTGCCTTGAAACAGAGCAGGAGAAAGCTATAAAAAATGCTTTTGTTTCTGACCATTTCCAAAATCACACCTGCAAAATTGATTGTTATCCACTTTTATTTTAAATAATAAGAAAGTAAAAAAGAAACTAAGACATCAAAAGGTGAAATTTTGCTTTGGGCATAAGGGTCCAAAATAACATTGGTCATGTAAGGGTTAATAAGTGAGGGGGTAGGTTTTGATTCTGCCATCGACTTTGTATTTGTAGGTTTTAGGGAGTCTGCCCCTGAGTTGACCAACTCAGACGCTCATAAAACCTAAAATACATATTCGTCAACTCCGATGAAAGCTCCCTAAGACCCAAACTACCATAAGTGGGCAGGCACGGAAAGGTTGCTATCCGTGCTTAAGCTGTGTCAACTGCCCCCAAATTTTCAAAAGGGGACAAGTTTACACATCCCCCATACTGGAAAAACTTACCATATTAGACATTTTTTAACATGTGATAATGATCATCTGATTTATTTGTTCCAGTGTCCCTGCGATATCTGGTACATTAGAGAGACAACCCTTACGCCTCATACACATGACCGTTGTGCCACTCGGGTCGTTTTTGACGGCATCTGAGTGGCACCCGATAGTCTTTGCGGACCCATTCACTTTAGCGGATGAATCAGGTCCGTGAAAAATGGTCAGAGTCTCCGATCCGAGGAAAGATAGAACATGTCCTATTGTTCCTCGGATCGCTGACTGGACTCGGATGGCGCACGGTCGTGTACATGAGGCGTTAACCTAAAGACCAGGCTTAACCAGCACCGATATACTACTCAGAAAAATTAAGGTGATTTTCCCATCCCTAAACATGTCTCTGAATATAAACATACTGAGTGGCAAATGAAGTTCAGGGTCATAGACCATGTGCCCCTATTACGGCGGGGTAGCAACAGGGTCCAGCTTCTAAAGAAAAAGGTACTTCAATGGATACACAGACTAGGTACCCTCAAACCTAGTGGCATGAATATTGAGTTCAAGATTAGCAGTATTCTATAATGTGACATAATCGTCGTCGTATGTGGGATTGTTGTACTTGTGTATATATGTAAATCGGATGCAACAAACGAAATGTAACTATATACTAGTCCTTCTCAATGAATTAGAATATCATCAAAAAGTAAATTTATTTCAGTAAATCAAAGTGAAATTAATTTTATATAGATTCATTACACACAGAGTGATCCATTTCTATCATTTTTTTCTTTTAATGTTGTTGATTATGGCTAACAGTTCATGAAAACCCAAAATTTTATGATATTCTAATTCTTTGAGAAGGACTAGTATATTTTCTCATCTTCTAGAATACCTGATAGGACTCATGGATTAGATCACCTTAGGAATCCACCTCTATCCACCACTAAGCTGCTAGTGATGGATAATTTTTAGGAAATCGTATAATAAATATCTGTTTTATAGTAATTTTGTTTTTTGTTTTTTTTCTGTATTATGTCATTTATATATGGGAGTAGTTGAGACGCATTTCTGGCTATCGCCAGGATAAAATCCAATGTGAGGTAACTACACTACACGGTGGCCTTTTAGAATTGACTCCTTTTTAGGTGGTCTATAATTGGACTAAGGTGTTGCTACACTCTTTGACTATTTTGGTGGTGCAATAATGTTCCTTGCCATTTATATAATGACCGGCACCAAATTGCGTCCACAACCACCATAGGGGGGCAATTCCCCTGATGTAGTGGTTATCCCCCATAGTGGGGGTATACTTTTGGTTCTATGACCATGTCCACTCTCCCTACCCATGGTCTGCGCTTTCCCAGATAGCCACCGTGGTCTACTATTTAGTGAGTGTAGTGTTAATGTATTATTGTCTCTCCTCTACAGCAGCCCGACCGTTAAGGATTAGCATCCCCACACAAGGGGGGTTTGCAATCCTAACTAGCACCACGCTAATATAGTGACCCGAAGTCCATAACGACCTGCTATATACTAGTATACAGTTTAGCATTGTAGTTCTAGCTAGTTGCCAGTTAAAAATATGGCAGCCGTGTTTTCAGAAGTTCCTTCAGCCCATGTGCGTTGAATTGGCACCTCACTCATACTCTCTGTGGCCAAGTTAAGGGTGCGCCGCCTCATCCACTTGCTATTGGTGTAACGTCCACAGCCACGGACCGTCGTTCTTACCTGCCCCCCCCCCCCCCGGTGGCCATGGACGAGTGAGTGCCGGGCAGCATCTCCCTCCTGAGAGACGTCTGCAACTCACTTCCACATCGCTGCACTAGTTCCCGTAGGGTGCGCGCTCGCGTCCGGCCTTAAAGGGCCAGTTCACACACACACGAGTAAAATCTTTAACCCATGATCACCCTGGACTATAAAAAGGGATGTGCCCTTTCACCCATTGCATGAGCGTTGTTGTGTTTACCCATGTTAGTCTTAGCAAATGGTCCCTTAGTGTTATCTTGTTCCCGTGCCCTGCTACCTGTATCCTGCTAAACCGTATCCCGTGCTATAGTTGTTCCTGTGCCTTAGAGTGTTGGAGTCGTGTTGTGCCACCTGTCACACCTGCTGATATACACCACGTCTGGTGTCTGCAAGTTCATCTGCCAAGCCTCCGTTACTGTTTGGACTATCAAAGGTACTCTTTTACTAGGACTGCTGTTTGGCCAGCTGCTACCTCGCTACGGCTGTGCGGCCTAGTGGGTCCACATACCCACAGATCGTGACAATTGGTTTAGGAGGCTAACACGGCCTCACTACTCCTCACTGGCTGATTTTTATGCTGTTTCCTTTTTCCAAGATTATGCCTGCTGTCTCATTACTTCCTTACTGCTTGGACAGGACATGTGCAATTTAACTCTTAGAATGGCAGTTTAATGGTGCTGGTTTTTTTTCCCCCACTAGCTTACATAGTCTTGGATTCCTATTGGTGAGTCTTTTAATGTGCACTGATTGTACCAATTAAGAAGTTAAATTTATTATTTGCACTGTCTATGCTGATTCACTTGCTGAATACTTTATTTTGTATATTTTTGACCATGTACCACTTTATTTTTACACTGCATTGGATATGTATACGATGCTATTGTATGATATACACTTAATCGCTGGACTGCCGCCCCTTTGTGATCCCCCTATATACACTTTGTATGCACACTTCTTGTTTGCTTGAGAAAGGTTCACTTGTGTTGAACTGAAACGTCACCTTCTATGGAATAAAAGTTCTACACTTGATTTTCACCTTGATATCAGGAGTGCTGGCGGTGTTTTTATATATATATATATATATATATATATATATATATATATATATAATCTCTGTTCTTTCACCCTACCAGCAGACCCTCTTATATAGCTACAGAGGAGGCCCAAACCGATGTGTAATAATTAACTCTTCAACATAGAACTATTTATTTGTGGGAGTTTATAGCTTTGGACTATGCTGTTTTTCTTGTATTCCACATACAAATTAGCAGTGGCCACCATCACCACCAATATTCTAAATTGAAAAATGACCTGAAGGTGTGTGGCTATAATTCATGGCGTGTATACAACCCTTTCATGTAACTAGTTACATGTACAAGTTTATTAGCGCTGTTGTGGCTACAGAGCCATTCACTACCATCTCTCAGGCAGATAGAAGAAGGCCGGTACTTTACAGCAGATCTTTGTACTCCCCTAATACGTCCCCTTGTCAGCCAGCACATCCAGCCCTTTCTAAAACTACAGAAGAGCTCACAAAATTAACCTTAAACTCAGTCGGCGCACAATCTACTCTGCAGATACATTTTACAATGAATGCAAGTGCCAATTTGAAGGTGAGCAAAATGTGGATGGTGTATCTTCCCCAAGAGCAGAATATGAGGACAATGCACCACATTGCAGTCACCAAGACCAACAAGCTGCTCCGAGAAGGACCTTGTGGTCCAGAATCAAAACTTTATTCACAAGGAAGGAGAAGCCTGGAAAATGGAAAAGGCTGATTAAGGAGGACTTTGAACCAAGGCCTGTAAAACCTAAAGGTTTCAAGAGGCTTGTGAGCAATAAGACCATAGCAAAAAAAGTCAGAGGAGGAGCGTGGAGGCTGGAATGGCTTCTGGACAAAGATTAGAATTTGCAATGGAGGAACCCAAGTTAAGGTAAATGTTTACAAAGTTTTGTCTGCAAATCTTCAGCAACTATTTTGTGAAAGATGGACAGCACACAGATGTCATCCGTGTCCTGTCCGTTTTTTTCACACACACATAGACTTCAACGGGCGAGTCTGATCCACAAAAACAGACTAATATAGGACATGCGGTGAGTTTCACGCAATGGGCACGCGCTCTGTGAAAAAGCATGGATGTTTGAATAGCCCCACTGAATTGCATTGGTCATATTATTTCTGTGTATGTGTAATGATAGGGGTAGGGAAACTGACAAGTGAGCCCTAATCTACCCGCCACTCTGTCCCTGCCTACTTGCAACGACCCGCCCTAGGCGACGGGGTACAACTGGGTGGCGGTCCCTACGCTCAGTAAGTGCACGAGACAAAACATACAAGGGAATATAAAGCAAAGGGAAAGGGGCAGTTGCCCACGGCAACACCATGAGCAACAGAGTGGTGAACGAGCCAAGTCAAACCAGGAGAGCACGAGGTACCAAACGCAGAGCAGGAGAGTAGTCAGTAAGCCAGGGTCAGTATGGAGCAGGATCAAATTGTTAGGAGCTGTAGCAGGGCCAGGAAACCACACAGGAAGAATCACAAGCAAGGAGGAAAAGGAAAGGCAGGTATAAATAGACAGAGGGCAGGAGCTAGCTGAGTCTGGCCAGGCTGCGATAGGCTCTCCCACTCCTAAGCCTGCCATCCTGAGTGGTGGAAGCTGGAGTCAGTCTCAGAGAGATAGACTCAGGTGAAGACTGATTACCTAAGGAAGTTAACCCTGAAGCTGTGCCTGGCAGATCCTTTACAGTATGCTTTGGTTATCGGCAGAGCATGGGACAGGTCTTGCCCTTAGGCATTGCAGTACTCTTCTATGACGTGTTTCAGGGTATGCATGTTTCACAATGCTCTGTAAACTTTTAGGTTTAGATGTTTGTAAAAATAAAAATTCTTCATTTTTGTTTTGTTAGGTTCTCTACAAGCGTGAAACGTGGCAAGTATCAACAGGCACCACGCTAGCTTACAAAATTCCTACACCAGATCACATCTCCCCACCTTTAGACTTAACAGTCTGCTAGTATTAATCCAGCAGATCTTCTTCCAGATCCTAACATGTTATTTTATAGGGACACCTCGTAAACAAGCACATAGAAACTCACAGGGCATGTAGAGCCATTGTTTACAGTCCCACAGACTTTACTTTTTATATTGAGTATTTCTCAAAGGAGGAAAAACTGAAACAGACATTTGATAAAATAAGTTTTATTTTATGAGCGGTTTTAAGGAAGGCCCTGGTGCATAGGGCTGCACGTAAAACATCTTCTAGTAGCTTTTTATTAGGGTTACCCATTAGTGTCCCACGGACTTTACTTCGGATATTCAGCATTTCTCAAAGAAGGGAAGGCTGAAATAGACATTTGATATTTTAGGACATATGTATTAGGGGAACCCTGGTGCATAGGGTTGCACTCAAGCACCATTCTGCTTCATTTCTTTTAAAGGGAATGTGTTGCCAGCAAAACATGTATTTATTTTTTTTAGTTAAACATTTAGTGTGTAGGTGATTAAACATTGTTCAAATTTTTTTTATTTTTTTCACGAGTCAGGAAATATTATAAATTAGATTCTAATTTATAATATTTCCCAGTGCTGGTCACTAGATGGAGCTATTCCCAAAATTGCAGCATTGCATGTGGTAAAGCAACCACATTGCTTTTTGCTGCAAAATTTGGAAAAAAAGCACTCGCTCTAGTGAGCTCTGAGAATCCCCCCCCTCCTTTATCCTGGCTAGTGCCGGGATAAACGAGGGGATTGAACGGTCTAACCTCCTACACTGTGTGTCGCCATTTTTTGAGCTAACACACAGTGTAGTAGGTTTACATACAGTAGTAAACAAACACGAACATACATAGAAATCTCTTACCTGCTCCTGCCGCCGCGGCTCCCTCCGGCCCGTCCGCTCCGTCTGCTGCCGCTGGTCCAAGTGCACAAGTCCGGAAGCCGCGACCGGAAGTAATAATCTTACTGTCCGGCCGCGACTTCCGGTCCACCGGAAAATGGCGCCGGACGGCGCGCATTTCAAATTGGACTGTGTGGGAGCGGCGCATGCGCCGTTCCCACACAGACGGCGTACACAGAAGTGGATGGGACGGGACCCGTTCGCAGTCCCTATGGGACTGTGGCTGCCGTATTCCATGTCTGTATGTGTCGTTAATCGACACATACAGAAATGGAAAAAAAATGGCAGCCCCCATAGGGAAGAAAAAGTGTAAAAATAAGAAAAAGTAACACACAAACACACAAATGAATCCAAACGTTTTTAATAAAGCACTAAAATCTTTAACATATTAAAAAAAAAATTGTGATGACACTGTTCCTTTAAATACGGCATAACGGTCCACCTAGGGACCCCAGAAGATCTGCCTACATTCCTGTCTGCCACAGATAAGACTTCCTGGAGGTATGAAACTGATAGAAGGCAGCCTGCTCCACAACTGGATTCATCATTAATCATTTCACCAACAACTATCATAAGTAGGTTCCTTTACTTTATCTGAATTATGTATCTGATGAATAGACTCCCCTGTATATGGAGTAATAAATAACATTATGCTAGAAAATTACTAAAACATTATTTTAAATGTTTACAAAGATGATTCTTCATTTTCAAGGGAAACTGGTAAAACAAATGGTGCTTCCAGTTCTAATTTTATCTCCGCATGACCTGGATAATTTTGTCTGTTGTATGGCAATGCACGCTGGAATCAGCTGAGCCAAATGTACATGATGCGTGTTATTGAGAAAATGGGGGGCCGAGAACTGTCATCTGATGATGGTTTATCCCATTGTTCTGTCAAACCTATATACATGTTTATTTTTGCGGTGAATCTATGGCAACATTTCTGCTTTGCAAAAGGTGAAATCCACAGAGAAAATTCCGCACCGTTTATTTCTGCTACATATGCATTGGGTTGTACTGTAAACTAATGCAGATTTTCGATGCATAATCCACACCAAAAATCTACAGTGTGTACATTCACTATTAGCGTTCAATTTCTCTGCAGTGCAACCACAGCAGAAGTTAAGCATTATACAATGCCTGTTCATATCAATGAGCTATCTGTGTAATGCAGGACAGGACAGGTCCTCAAGACTAAAGGCCCTATTACAGTGGCCGATTTTGGCCAGTGCAGCGAGTGCCAATCAACAAGACATCGTTGATCGGCGCTCGTTTGCTCCGGTCACTAGGACCTATGGATGGGGACGAGCGGTCGTTACTCCGATCGCTCTTCCCCATACATTATCATTTCGGCAACGCTTCTCCCTGTTTACACAGGGAGATGTGCTGCCGACAACGGTGATATTTTACTTTTATTATTTTGCGATACGATCAGGAGATGAATGATGCTCGTTCATGTGCTGATCACTGCCCTGTTTACGCAGAGCAATTATCGGCAACGAGCGTTCTGTAAAACCCCCTTAAGAGACGCTCTTTGTTAGGCTACAGTCACACGAGTGTATAAGATTCATGCGCGTGAAATACTTACGTAAATCTGGTACGTGTGCGTCACGTTATTGCATCTGCTTTGCAAGTGGCATGTTTTTTCACACACTCGCAAAGCACTTATTTTTTTTTCAATGGAATTGATGTGCAAATCACGCACAGCACACGGATGTGCACCAATATAGGACATACAGTGAATTTCACGCAATAGACGGACATTGCGTGAAAACTCCTGCATGTGTGAATGGCCCCATTGAAATCAATGGGTCAGTGTGCTGTGCATGATTTTCATTCAAAGCACACGGACGAGTTTTACGCTGGTCTGAATGAGCCCCGAGTGCCCTCTACTCTGGCCAAGAGATAAGAATGCTGAACAAAGGACCCCCCTTTATTAACTCAGAATTCTTTGATAGGGTATTAAAAAAAAAAAAAAAAAAGATTCTTAACCGGATAACACATTAATGTCGTCAATACTTTTCTGGATTCAAAGGATAAGTGCATATTTTAAACTATACACGTGTAGATGTATCTCATTGTGTTCTATTTTATTTTAGGAGGCTGGGGACACTTGTTTCCTGCTGACCACCATTCAGGAAGCATCAGCTGAAAGTTCTGATTTTAGCCTAAAATTTTATTTCTTGGAAAGAAAGTAAACAAACAAGGAGGAAGATGTATTCCTTCTTCTAGTATTCTCCCCAGCAATCCATCTTCTAGTGTGACAGACACTGATCAAGTAGCAGGACATTAAACCCTAAACTAGGACTCGCGTCCTTTTATAATAGTTGTATATTTGCAAATTAAAATGCCATTTTTATCTGCTAAAAGGGCAAGTTCCTTTATTTTTCCTACTTTTACTTTCTCTGTCAATTTAAAATTTTGCAACATGTAGTGTTCATTAACATTTAGTGTATTTAAAGAATTGTCTGGTTTAGGAAACCCATTAATACCATAATAGAGCATATTTAGTTAATAGAGGAGGAGCCTTCTTTTAATTTGTCCTCTTAATATTTAACTAGAACAGAGACCATATTTTCCCATTGCTTTATAGATGATCGCTAGTGATTCCAGCAGCTTGACAACCTGTGATCAGCTGATTTATGAGATCCACTCTAACAAAAAGACAATTGCAGGAGAAAAATGTGGATCATTCCAGGGGCGCTGCTGTGTGGTGAGAATAATGGGAGCGAAATCCAGAGGTATTGATAAGTTCAATTTAATTGCATGAGTGGCTACGCGTTTCAACGACGGACAGTCGTCTTCATCAGGCCATGTATATATTACAAGTAACAAAGCTTATATAGTGTCTAGGTTCATTATGCCAGGAGTGAAAAAAACCGCCAAATCTGTAAAAGGTCAAGGTGCGATCGTGACGTCACACCCGGTTTTTTTCACAATCAAAGCGCGAAGCAACAAGTACAATTTAAAATTAGTATAAAATCTAAAAAATTACATATAAAAGAACAGTTTAAACAGACGAAGGGGTGAGGGTTGGGAACAGCGATAATAAATGCATAAAAATACATTGTTAAGTAAAATATTCACAAAAAAATATATATATAATGTCTTTAATATACAGATATAAAAACATACCCTAGTCAGTTAACAGGGTATGGTGAGACCGATGAGGTAAGTGTATGAAATAGTAAAGATTGTTTTGACGTAAGGCTATAGTAGAAATCAGTGTATTGCTGGTTTACAGAGCGAGAAGCCGGGACGCGGTCTCGTTGCCAAGGTAACCAAGCAGAGAGTGAAGCGACGGAACAGATGGAGTGGTTCGTGCTTGCTATAGGTAAGATATTAAGAGTTTAAAAAGGATAAGATATACATTGTAGGATTGGTGAAAAAAGGTATTAGTCTAAATGATTTACAAGGATAGATCAAAACTTACGGAGCTCTTAGAAATGAGCAGTTCTATATTGAGTGGTTCTATTTTGGGTAGAAATACGGAGTGTATTTTTAGCTCAAATATGTAGTTCTATAGAAGGAATAGTAGGTTATAAGTTTCTCGAAATTTAAACTAATAGTCTGTTAAAACTCTTGCTTATATTACTAGGTTGCTAATGTCGGGCAGTCGGACTTGAGGAACCAAAAAGGACGGGAACGAAACGGGCAAGGCATGCTACAGGTGAGTGAATACCTAGGAAAATTATTATTAATCTTCATGTTTAAGGATGTTAATTTAAGCATTATTTCATGTTTACTATTTCAATAAAGGAAGGAAGAAACTGTATGGATGAACTTAGTGGATAGCGAAGTAGTAGAAAAAGAACGTATAGTGTATCAGTAAATATTTGTATTTAAATTCAAGTGTTTAATTTACGGTATAGCGGATAATGAAGATGTGGGTTAATCTAATGTAGATTCAGAGATATTGTTTAGGCCCTCTGGATGTAGTGTCTGTAATTTAAAGATCCAGTAGTTTTCCCTCTGTTTAAGCCTATTGAATCTATTGGGAACATCATGTTGTATGTTTTCAATAGGTGTAACTGTAATTTGATCGAATTGGCATTTATGTGCATGGGTGATACGACCATATCCGATATACACTTCCTCACAGCAGATGTGACCGCTTTATATAGTAACATCCCACATAATAAAGGTATGCAGGTAACCAAACTCTTTCTATCATCTAACACCTCAATCCCAAATAACCAAGTCTCTTTTTTGACTGACTGCATAGATTTCATTCTTCATCACAACGCATTCACATTTGATCAAAATTTCTATAATCAAATTAGAGGTTGTGCAATGGGCACCAGATTCGCACCATCTTACGCAAATCTATACATGGGGGCATTTGAAAAAGAATACATTCTAGGGGAACATCTTTTCAATAAGAATATCCTTTTATATAGGCGCTATATAGATGACCTGTTTTTTGTTTGGTCAGGTTCAGAAAATGAAGCCTCTAGTTTTATTAATTATTTAAACATCAACAGCTATGACATTTCTTTTACACACACTTTCTCCGAAATTTCAATTAACTATTTGGACCTTACCATCAGCTATGATACCATGACCAAGCAATTTGCCACAAAAACTCATTTTAAATCTGTAGATGTAAACAGCTACATTGATTTTAAAAGTGCCCATTACCGCCCTTGGTTGACTAATGTACCCTTCGGCCAGTTTAGAAGAATACGTAAAAATTGTAGCACTAACGGGAATTTCAAATCAGAATGCAACACTTTAGAGAGAAGATTTAGAGATAAAAATTTTCCCCTCAAACTAATTAAAGACGCAAGACGTAAAGCCTCATTACTATCTCAGGTCTCCTGCTTAAATCCTGTACAGAAAAAATCTGAATTAAATAAACACAACACCAATTTTATTACAACTTTTAATCTAGGTAACAAAACAGTTAG
Organism: Rhinoderma darwinii; assembly: GCF_050947455.1. NCBI lineage: Eukaryota > Metazoa > Chordata > Amphibia > Anura > Rhinodermatidae > Rhinoderma > Rhinoderma darwinii. Next base: position 171,406,775 of record NC_134689.1, on the reverse strand, counting down.
ATCAGTCTTACAAAAGCATTGGCACATTATAAAAAGTGATCCTTACCTCAAAGATGTAATACCTGCTTATCCGACCATCACTTTCCGACGGTCACTGACTTTGAAAAACATGCTGGCCCCCAGCAGAATCCGCAAACCAAAAGCATCACTAACTAGCTTTTTATCTAGACCTAATGGATCATTCAAATGTGGCCACCCGCGATGTCTATGCTGCAATAGTATCAGTAATAAAAAATACACCTACACATCAACGGTTACGAAAGAGTCTTTTACAATTAAATCACCCCTAAGTTGCAGCAGCACCTATGTAATCTATTTGATGGAATGTACATGCCAACTCCAATACGTAGGGAGGACAACACAGTGCTTAAGAGCCAGAGTAAATAAACACAGATTTAATGTGAGAACAGGTTTCTTAAAACATAGTGTTTCACGCCATTTCACCCATGCACATAAATGCCAATTCGATCAAATTACAGTTACACCTATTGAAAACATACAACATGATGTTCCCAATAGATTCAATAGGCTTAAACAGAGGGAAAACTACTGGATCTTTAAATTACAGACACTACATCCAGAGGGCCTAAACGATATCTCTGAATCTACATTAGATTAACCCACATCTTCATTATCCGCTATACCGTAAATTAAACACTTGAATTTAAATACAAATATTTACTGATACACTATACGTTCTTTTTCTACTACTTCGCTATCCACTAAGTTCATCCATACAGTTTCTTCCTTCCTTTATTGAAATAGTAAACATGAAATAATGCTTAAATTAACATCCTTAAACATGAAGATTAATAATAATTTTCCTAGGTATTCACTCACCTGTAGCATGCCTTGCCCGTTTCGTTCCCGTCCTTTTTGGTTCCTCAAGTCCGACTGCCCGACATTAGCAACCTAGTAATATAAGCAAGAGTTTTAACAGACTATTAGTTTAAATTTCGAGAAACTTATAACCTACTATTCCTTCTATAGAACTACATATTTGAGCTAAAAATACACTCCGTATTTCTACCCAAAATAGAACCACTCAATATAGAACTGCTCATTTCTAAGAGCTCCGTAAGTTTTGATCTATCCTTGTAAATCATTTAGACTAATACCTTTTTTCACCAATCCTACAATGTATATCTTATCCTTTTTAAACTCTTAATATCTTACCTATAGCAAGCACGAACCACTCCATCTGTTCCGTCGCTTCACTCTCTGCTTGGTTACCTTGGCAACGAGACCGCGTCCCGGCTTCTCGCTCTGTAAACCAGCAATACACTGATTTCTACTATAGCCTTACGTCAAAACAATCTTTACTATTTCATACACTTACCTCATCGGTCTCACCATACCCTGTTAACTGACTAGGGTATGTTTTTATATCTGTATATTAAAGACATTATATATATATTTTTTTGTGAATATTTTACTTAACAATGTATTTTTATGCATTTATTATCGCTGTTCCCAACCCTCACCCCTTCGTCTGTTTAAACTGTTCTTTTATATGTAATTTTTTAGATTTTATACTAATTTTAAATTGTACTTGTTGCTTCGCGCTTTGATTGTGAAAAAAACCGGGTGTGACGTCACGATCGCACCTTGACCTTTTACAGATTTGGCGTTTTTTTTCACTCCTGGCATAATGAACCTAGACACTATATAAGCTTTGTTACTTGTAATATATACATGGCCTGATGAAGACGACTGTCCGTCGTTGAAACGCGTAGCCACTCATGCAATTAAATTGAACTTATCAATACCTCTGGATTTCGCTCCCATTATTCTCACCACACAGCAGCGCCCCTGGAATGATCCACATTTTTCTCCTGCAATTGTCTCTACTCAAACGGTTCCCTTCTGGTTACCGACTCGGATCTGGCAGCAGCACTGTGGCTTATTTATTTACACGCTTTAAAAACTTCGATTCCAGGTGAGCATATTTCTTGGAGTATTGTCTCACCTTTGCCAATTGATCTGCACAAGGTGGCGCCGTGTCTTTTTTCTTTTCTTCCTTTACTCTAACAAAAAGGAATTGTAAACTTTGGAAAGATTTGCATTTTTTTATATAAAGGTTGTAAACCTGTAAAAATCTTTCTAGTATGCTTTTTGAAAGAATAGTTTTTGTAACAATGCCTGTTCCTTGCTGCTACTTTACTGGCAGCTTGGGGACAGTGGAGTGAAGAGTGATTATTTACTAGGACTTTCATGTAGCCTCCATGACGGCCTCACCAGGAGGTTTTCACCGCCTCTTAGAGACAGAAAATAATGGTAGAAGCAGTTGAATTCCCCCTCCCTCTTACCTTCTCCAGTTGATTACATGGACTAGGACATAGTTAACGCCATGCCAAGTAATGTACATAATTTATTAACCAGAAACAAGGTGGTTAAATGGTCACTAACTTTTTAACTTTGCATAAATCCATTGTATAAGCAAATATAAGAAACGAATATATTTTATTAACCCCTTCAGGACTGAGCCTGTTTTGGCCTTCAGGACGAAGCCGATTTTTTCAAATCTGACATGTGTCACTTTATGTGGTAATAACTCCGGAATGCTTTTACCTATCCAAGTGATTCTGAGATTGTTTTCTCGTGACATATTGTACTTTATGTTAGTGAAAAAATTTGGTTGATAAATTCAATATTTATTTGTAAAAAACACCAAGATTTGGAGAAAATTTGCAAAAATTAGCATTTTTCTCAATTTAAATGTATCTGCTTGTAAAACAGATAGTAATACCACACAAAATAGTTACTAGTTACCATCCCCCACATGTCTACTTTATGTTTGCATCGTTTTTTGAACATTCTTTTATTTTTCTAGGACGTTACAAGACTTAGAACTTTAGCAGCGATTTCTCATATTTTCAAGAAAATTTCAAAAGGCTATTTTTACAAGGACCAATTCAGTTCTGAAGTGGCTTTGAGGGCCTTATATATTAGAAAGTCCCCATAAATCACCCCATTTTGAAAACTGCACCCCTCAAAGTATTCAAAACAGCATTCAGAAAGTGTATTAACCCTTTAGGCGTTTCACAGGAATTAAAGCAAAGTAGAGGTGAAAGTTACAAATTTCATATATTTTTTTTACAAAATTCATTTGTAATACATTTTTTTTCTATACCACAGGAGGTTTTACCAGAGAAATGTAACTTATTATTTATTGCCCAGATTCTGCAGTTTTTAGAAATACCCCACATGTGGCCCTAGTGCGGTCATGGACTGAAACACCGGCCTCAGAAGCAAAGGAGCACCTAGTGGATTTTGGGGCCTCCTTTTTTTTAGCATATATTTTAGGTACCATGTCAGGTTTGAAGAGGTCTTGTGGGGCCAAAACAATAAAGACCCCCAAAAGTGACCTCATTTTGGAAACTACACCCCTCAGGGAATTTATCTAGGGGTATAATTAGCATTTTGAACCCACAGTTTTTTTGCTAAATTTATTTGAATTTGTTTGTGAAGGTGAAAATCTACTTTTTTTCTGAAAAAACTTAGAAATTTGTAATTTTTTCAAGGAATAAAAGAGAAAAAACACCCCAACATATGTAAAGCAATTTCTCCTGATTATAGCAATACCCGATATGTGGTAATAAACTGCTGTTTGGACCCACAGCAGGACTCAGAAGGGAAGGAGCACCATTTGGATTTTGAAATTCTGATTTTGCTGGTATAGTTTTCAGTGCCATGTCGCGTTTGAATTGCACTGGAGGGAACAAAATAGTGGAATCCCCCGGAAAGAGACCCCATTTTGGAAACTACACTCATCAAGGAATTTTCTAGGGGTAAAGTTAGCATTTTGACCCCACGGTTGTTTTGCTGAATTCATTGGAATTATTCTGTAAAGGTAAAACAACTTTTTTTTCTGAAAAAAGGTAGCCATTTTTAATTTTTACAAGGAATAAAGGAGAAAAAGCACCCCAACATTTGTAAAACCATTTCTCCCGATTACGTAAATATGCCATATTGGAGCTCAAATTTAGCTGAAATGGTTTTTGGGTGCCATGTCGCATTTGCAAAGCCCCTGAGAGGCCAAAACAGTGGAAACCCCCCAAAAGTGGAAATTACACCACTTAAAGAATCTATCTAGGGATATAGTGGGCATTTAGACCCCACAAGTCTTTTGCAGGATTTATTAGAATTGGGCCATGAAAATGAATATCAACATTTCTTCCACTAAAATGTTGCATTTTTTTCAATTTTACAAAGGATAAAGGGGGTAAAAGCTGCCCAACATTTGTAAAGCAATTTCTCCCGAGTACGGCAATACCCCACGTGTGGTCATAAATGGTTTTTCATTAGAAAGTAATTAACCCTTTCTGGACTGATCCATTTTTTTCTTTTCCTTTTTAGTTTTTTCCTCCTCGCGTTCCAAGAGCCACAACTTTTTTATTTTTTAGTCAATAGAGCGGTATGAGGGCTTATTTATTGAGGGACAAGCGGTCGTTTTTATTGGTACCATTTTTTAATACATACAACTTTTTGAGCACTTTTTATTACATTTTTAGCTAGAGCCAAGGTGACACAAAAAACAGCGATTTTGCAGTTTTAAATTCTTTATTTTTCACGTGAGACGCTCCATACATCACCCCCCACACTAAGACATGCTATGTTGTGGTGCGCGAAGGGGTTAATGCGCAGCGCGGAGTGAAAATTACAATTTTCCACTCATATGCCATTTTAGTGCACTATATGTTATGCCCAGTTTTTGCCACTGAAGACAAATACCTCATAAAATATTAACCGGGTTCTCCCGGGTATGGCGATGCCATATCTGTGGACGTAAACTGGTGTTTGGGCATGCTGCAGGGCTCAGAAGGGAGGGATGCCATTTTGCTTTTGGGGCGCAGATGTAGCTTGGTAGTTGTTCTGTTTGGGGTTTTACTGGTGTTTCAGTTTGTAATGTGGGGGCATATGTAATCTGTGCGGGGTACATCAGGGTACATGTTATCTGTGCGGGGTACATCAGGGTATAATAAGAGGGTATAATAATGCAGTAAATAAATAATAATCCGCAGATATGTGGCCGGTGTCGCACTGATAAATGGCGCCCGATCTTATCTGCTTTTGGAACACTGCACATTTTGCATCGCCATATTCTGGGAGCCAGAACTTTTTTATTTTTTCTCCACCGGAGCTGTGTGAGGGTTTATTCTTTGCGGGACAATCTGTAGGTTTTCATTGGTACCATTTTGGGGTACCAGAAAATTTTTTGATCACGTTTTATTCCATTTTTTGGCAAGCAAGGTGACCAAAAACCATCAATTCTGACAATGTTTTTTATTCGTCTTTTTATGGCCTTCACCCTGGGCTATAAATGACCTTTATACTTTATTCTGCAGGTCGATACGATTACAGCGATACCAGATGTATATAATTTTGTTATGTTTTGCAGCGTTTGTGCAATAAAATCACTTATTTATAAAATAAATACATTTTTGTGTCACCCTATTCTGAGAGCCATAACGTTTTTATTTTTCAGTCAAAAAAGCGCTGTAAGGGCTTGTTTTTTGCGGGACGGGATGTAGTTTGTATTGGTACCATTTTGGCGTACGTGCGACTTTTTGATCACTTTTTATTGTATATTTTGGGAGGGTTGTTAACCAAAAAATTGTGATTCGGGCACTGTTTTTTGTTTTTTTTGCGGTGTTCACCGTGCGGGAAAAATAATATTACAGTTTTATAGTTGGGGTCGTTACGAACGCGGCGATACCAAATATGCGTACTTTTTTTAACGTGTTAATTTTTTTCCTATAATAAAAGACTTATTATAGGAAAAAAAGCATTCTTTGTTTAGGTCACTTATAACTTTTTATTTTTACACTTTTTAAAAACATTTTTATTCTTTTTTTTACTTTTTTTACTTGTCCCACTAGGGGACACTTAGACTTGCAGCTCTGATCGTAGTGTAATGTGTTCTAACTGTCATTGTGACGTGACAGTCACACTGACAGGAAGCATCGGAGGACCGGCCGGAGGCTGATCCTCCGAGGCTTCCGTACATGGCAACCCGGAGGTCATTGTCTGGCCTCTGGTTGCCATGATAAGGATCGCCAGCCCCCGCAAATACATGTGGGGGGGCTGCCGATCCGCTGTAAACCTCTTCGATGTGGTGATCGCAATCGACCACCGCATCGAAGGGGTTAATTGCCGTTTTCAGCGGCGACAGGCCGCTGATCGGCAACGGGGAGAGCAGGGCTGACACCCTGCACAGTTAACCGCCGCTGCGGTGTAGCGCCGCGCGGCGGTTAACTGTTAAAGCGCGGACGTAACTACGCCCAGGTGCGCAAAGTTACTGCTCACCTGGACGTACAGTTACGTCCAGGTGCGGGAAGGGGTTAAAGAAAAATGCTTCTTTCTTTACTTATTCTCTTTTCTTCCTTTACCTTTCACTTATACTAAATTTACTTCTTAATCTGTCTTTTCAAGACCAGGTGGACTATCAGCTAACTGAGGGATCAGGTTACATGCTTCCCATAAGTCTATGGAGAATTTCTCTCCTTTGCATAATATGTACAGCTGGTAGGATGCTTTCCTCGTTAGCCACCACTTGCTTACCTGGCATCTTACATCTGAGGTGGGAGCAATGTTATGGTCGGATCACACGCCGGTCTTTGCGATATTGATCTTTCCCAATTCCCAGTCTGTCGGCCCTTAAGCAGGCACTTGACACATTTTTTGCTACCCATGACGCCAGTCCTCTTCCAACACAGTTGGTAGCTTTGAAATGTGTAGTGAGGGGTGTACTTATACAACATGGCATTTAAAAAGGGAGTTGCTATTGTATGGCTTTTTTACGCGCATCCGTGATCTGGAGTCTAGACATCAGCATGCGTTTTCCCCTCAGGTTTTTGCCGACCTCACGACTGCAAGGTTGTTCTTGCTTTCCCTAGTTGACCAATCCTATGCTAGATTCAGAGATTGAATGCATCAACACTCCTATGAATTTGTGGATAAATGCGGATGGCCATTAGCGAGACTTTGCATCCCCGTACGCAGGCACCTTTCATCCCTAAAGTCAAATCCTCTTCAGGCACTGATGTTTATGATCCTGTAGGCATTGCTGCTTGTATAATATTTGGGATCATTTTAATAATATGCCGCTTGATGCGCTGTAAGCGAAGGTGGATCACTATGTGAAGGAGACTGCTCTGCCGACCCTACCGATCGAAGAGGCCTCGGAGCTCAATTAGGAGTTTTCAGATGTGGAGGTGGCACAAGTTATTAAGGATTTCCCATTGGGCAAGAGTCTGGGGCCTGATGGTTTCAATAATAGGTTCTACAAAACATTTTGAGAACAACTTGCCCCATTTTTGGTGAAAGTATTAACTCTATATCCTTCACCTGTTCCTTTTGCTCCCCAATCCCTAGAAGCTCACATTACCCTTCTTCCTAAAACAGGTAAGGATCCCACGACACCTTCCAATTTTTGGCCTATCTCCCTGATCAATGTAGACATGAAAATATGTGCTAAGAATATTTCTTCTCGTCTCTCTCCTCTACTGCCCAGTTTAGTGTGTGATGATCAGGTAGGGTTTGTCCGTGGAGGGAGGCGCGGGACAACACCAACAATACCCTCCTTTTATTGCCTTACGCTCTGAAGCGTGGGGTGCCAGCATACTTACTATCGCTCGACGCTGGAAAGGCATTTGATCGGCTGTATTGGGTGTTCCTCCACAGCGCCTTGGCTTAGATTGGAGTCGGCCCTAACTTGTTGAGTAAAATGATGGCTTTTTATAATAGACCTATGGTTCGGTGGAAGGTGAATGGTCTCTTATTAGACTCACTGGTAATTACTAATGGCACTAGACAGGTCTGCCCTTTGTTGCCCCTGCTGTACGTGCTGCCAATGGAGCACCTTGCTGTGGCGCTGCAGGGGAACCTTAGCATCCAGGGTATCCGAGCTGGTATTCAACATCATAAGCTGGCACTCTATACTCAGTACCTGCCTCTTTTTTTCAAAAATTGCATAGAGTTATCAGTAAATTTGCATGAGGCACTTCGAAACCTCGCATTAGGCTTTGTTTTATGCTACCCAAAATTGGTGGGGGGCACAGGTCGGCCGAATTTTAAACGCTACCATCAAGCACCAATCCTGATGCGGGTAGTGGATTGGTTCTGTTCGTATGCTGGTAAGGTACGGGTGTGCATTGAGAGTGGAATGTCTCCTCTAGCATTATCATCCCTTCCTTGGTTGGATAATTCGCAACGACCATTGGCATCCCTACCCTTTCTCACAAGTCAATTCCTTGCAGTATGGGAGCAGACTATCTGTCCCCTTAACCTGTATCCTAGACCTAGGTCTATTTTCTCCTTTGACAACCCTTCCTTTACTTCAGCTTTGGCAGTAGACCAGTTCCTTTGTTGGAATAGGCAAGATGGGATATACTTCTCAGACCCTTTCATCCACCGGTAATCTCCTCCCTCGTACTAATATTGCAGAATCCTGCCCGGGGACACAGGCCCACCATGTCTCCCATCTCCAATTGATGTCTTTCCTGTCCTCCTTGGGGTTGCAGTATCTTTTTACAGGATAAAACTCCTCTGCAGTCATATCTTTTGAAGTCTTCTTCTCCATCACGCCTGTTCTCTTCCATACATGGGCTTCTCCGGCCTTCTTGCTCTCCTGCTCAATTGACATTCACCACAGCCTGAGATCGACGGGGGGCCCAGCATTCTGATGAGGATTGGCAAAAGGCCTTCATGTTAAACCACAAACTACCGGCCTCCCTGTTTTGTGCAAAATTATAAAATACTCACTAGTTGTTACTGGTATCCTTCCTTTTTGAATATTTCCTATGTGTCGGAGGTGTGGGAGTACTCCTGGGATGAACATTTTTGACCTCCGTAATAAACGTATGGTTACTGCCATAGTTGCCTCGCCCTCTGCAGGCCTGCTCTCCATGGTTCCTAGGTCGCTCTCATGCCTTAAGAAAGGTATCTTCAGACACTTTTTAACTGCTGCCAGAGCTGTGATTCTTCACCACTGGAAGTCCACTACTCTGCCTGCCCTGCAGGAATGTATAGAAAGATGATGGGCTGCACTCCTAGAATGGAATGTTCCGGTTCTGTGAGGGTTTGGGTTAGATATCCCACAATTAAGTATAAAAGAGTAACCCTAGCCCTCAATAGAAAGAATGGACGTAGAGGAAGATTAATTTCAAAATGCTTTCTTTTATTTATATATTTCAAGGTAGTTGAACTCTTTGGGGTTTTTTTGTTTGGCGATTTTATAGGACGTTTCCGCCTATCCCAGGCCTTTGTCACAATTGCTGTTTAGTGATACAGAAAGAAAAATAAGTATAACATAAATTTCCAACATTATCACTCTTATTGATATAGGCATGACAGTTATTTTCAAGATAATTGCACTGAGACATCATGGAGAAAATTATGACCAGAAATTACAATGACATTAATAAAAATCATTAATGACTAAATGCAGACCGCATGGGTATGTCTGCTTTCAATATTTATAGCGGATGTCGGAGGCCAGAGAAGGAGAAATTTTGTTTGATAAGGAAGAGGTAAAATAACCATCATTATTGATTTGTATGATATAGAAAACAGTATAAAAAACTGAATTACTTGCATAAGACATTTATGATGTATAAAGAGGAGAATCCACAGAGTAAGTATACAGGATGTCATGGTTTACAATACATACGAATATAGCATGTATTCACAACGAATTTAGGCAAATGTGCATATAGGTCAGTTGTGCAGTACATACTGAAATGGCGGAGGAGTATTGAAAAAAAACACCTCTCAGGACCAAACCATAAAGTGCCGGCAGTGGATATATTAAAAAAGGAATGAGAATAGTCCAAGGGTTAAAGTGGGAAAAGAGAAGGACAACATCTATATGTTTTTATATTTTAGTGAGAAACTAGACATGGACCGCACATCCACTATATACTTTGATCTATTGCTGCTAGGCAAAATTTATAAACATGAAAATGAGGTTCTTTGTTAAAATTTGGATCAAATTGTATACAAGCCCACTCGCCACTTCACGGCGACCTCTTTAAAGTGGGTCCCTGCGCTATCGGTTGCAGCACCAAATGGTGGTCACCGTCACTGCAGCAACGCTCCTGCGGAGGGAGCAACCCAGAGGCCCAAAAGCACCCATGCCATCAGGCCATGCCAAGCCTCCTTGGCTCTGGGCCACATCCCCCACAAGTGCAGCACCACAGCAACAGACGCCTAACGCTGTTAGGCTTGAGAAAGACCCTCCACTTGTCACGGGTCGAAACGTTGCCATTTTTTACTGGATGTTTGACTGATAACAGAACATATTGATTGAAATTTGGGATACGTGTGCTGCTGTTCAACCATGCTTTTTCTGAGGATTACATTACGTCAGACTGGGTTTGTCTGATTTTACAGCGTGACACCGCTCCTGATATCGGGATTTGTGCTGCTTCAAATACTTTTATTTTTTTGAAGGGTTCTGTTCTTGACGGAACCAATACCGCAGTTGATTGTGCTATTGATTTAGTCAAAACGAAGGAACCCTGTCACAACGGTGACAGACGGAAACCATTAGCTAGGTTTCTGTCACCATTGAGTTCAATGCTGAAGGAAATAGAAGCTGAAGTTTCCGTTTGCTTTCCGATGAGGGGTTAACCCGACTGAAACCTCCGACGGAACCCTTCAACGGAACACAGACGGTGATGTGAAGACAGGCATACTCGCAGATTGGACTGCCTTTTGAACATGACAGGTTCTCTTTAAGCTTAAAATCGGGTCATGTTTTCTCAGCGCTATACCGATGTCATATGTCACCTAATGTGCAAATGTAGCCGTCCTTATCTTGACTTTTAACTCCTTAAATACACTGTGACAAGATCCTTTTTCTGGACCTTTTCCATGGCTTTTGTTGTGTGATATCCCGCTGCAGCAAGTTATCAGTCAAGATAAATATGGCTATATCAGTACACATATTTGGCATCACTATGCACGAAAGAAAAAGATTAATTTTTAAGGTAAATATTATGCATTGAACATACTTCCTTAACCCCTTTAGGACACAGCCTGTTTTGGCCTTGTGGACACGGATGATTTTTTCAAATCTGACGTGTCGCTTTATGTGGTAATAACTTTGGAATGCTTTAACTTATCCAAACGATTCTGATATTGTTTTCTCTTGACATATTGTACCTTATGTTAGTGAAAAAAATTGGTCGATAAATTCAATATTTAATTGTGAAAAACTTCTTCACATTTTAGAGAACATTTGCAAAAATTACCATTTTTCTAATTTTAAATGTATCTACTTGTAAAATAGATAGTAATACCACACAAAATAGTCACTACTTTACATTTCCCATATGTCTATTTTATGTTTGCATTGGTTTTTTTTGCACGTCCTTTTATTTTTCTAGGACGTTACAAGGCTTAGAACTTTAGCAGCAATTTCTCACATTTTCAATAAAATTTAAAAAGGCGAATTTTTTTTTATTTTTTTTTTATGGACCAGTTCAGTTGTGAAGTGGCTTTGAGGGCCTTCTATATTAGAATGTCCCCATAAATCATGCCATTTTGAAAACTGCACCCCTCAAAGTATTCAAAACCGCATTCAGAAAGTATTTGAACCCTTTAGGCTGTTCACAGGAATTAAGGCAAAGTAGAGGTGAAATGTACAAATCACATTTTTTTTGCTGAAATGTATTTGTAATACATTTTTTTTCTGTAACACAGAAGGTTTTACCCGAGAAATGCAACTCCATATTTTTGCCCAGATTCTGAAGTTTTTAGAAATATCCCACATGTGGCTCTAATGTCCTAATGGACTGAAACATAGGCCTAAGAATCAAAGGAGCACCTAGAGGATTTTGGGACCTCCTTTTTTTTAGGAATATATTTTAGGCACCATATCAGGTTTGAAGAGGTCTTGTGGTACCTAAACAGTCGATACTTCCTCAAAAGTGACCCCATTTTGGAAACTACACCCCTCAAGGCGTGTTTTCTAGGGGTATAGTTAGCATTTTGACCCCACAGTTTTTTTTGCAGACTTTAGTGGAATTAGTCTGTGAAGATGAAAATTGCCTTTTTTATTTCTGCTAAAACATAGAATGTTTTCATTTTTTAAAAAGAATAAAGGAGAAAAAGCTCCCCAACATTTGAAAAGCAATTTCTCCCGAGTATGGCAATACCCCATATGTTGTCATAAATGTTTTTAGTAGAAAGTAATTTAACCCTTTCATGACTGATCCTCTTTTTTGCTTTTTAATTTTAGTTTTTCACTCCCCGCCTTCCAAGAGCCATAACTTTTTTATTTTTACGTCAATCGGGTGGTGTGATGGCTAATTTTTTGCGGGAGGAGTTGTCGTTTCTATTGACACCATTTAAAGTACCATATAATATACTGGGAAACTGAACAAAAATTATTTGCGGACTGACATTATAAAAAAACTGATTCCTCCATTGTTTGTGAGGTTTTGTTTAAAAAACGACAACTTAATTTTATTCTGCGTCTCTATGATTACGGTGATACAAAATTTGTGTTTTTTATATTTTACTACTTTTACAAAGAAAAGACTATTTGTTAAAAAAAATTGTTTTGTAATTGTTTTTACGATCGATTGAGCGGTGTGAGGGCTTATTTTTGGCGGGACGAGCTGTAACTTATTGGTACCATTTTATGGTACATACAATTTCTTGATCACTTTTTATTACAAATTTTTTAGAGCTAAGGTGACCGTAAAACTCTGATTTTTGTGTTTTAAATTCTTTATTTCTTACGGCATTCACCATGCACAATAAATTACGCTTTACTTTATTCTGCAGGTCGATACGATTACGGCGATTCCATATGTATATAGTTTTTTTTTGTTTTGCAGCGTTTGCACAATAAAATTATTTTTCTATAAAATTTATTTTCTGCGTCACCATATTTTTTGCGGGACGGTTGTTCGTTTTTACTGGTACTATTTTGGGGTACATGCAACTTTATCACTTTTTATTTTAAATCTTGGGAGGGGTGGTGACCAAAAAATAGCGATGTTGGCATAGTTTTTCATTTATTTTGTTTGCGGTGTTCACCGTGCAGGAAAAATAACATCGTTTGGGTCGTTACGAACGCGGTGATACCAAATATGTGTACTTTTTTTTTTTTTTCTTAACGTTTTCATTTTTTCCTATAATAAAAGACTTATTATAAGAAAAAAAAACTTTTTATTCTAACACTTTTATAAAACTTTATTACCTTTTTTTTTTTTCTACTTTTTACACTTTATTTTTTTACCTGCAGCTCTGATCGCTGCTAGAATACATTACACAACCTCGGTAGTGTAATGTATTCCTACTATCAGTGTGACGTCACAGTTACTGTGACAGCAAGTCTTTGAGGACCAGCCAGAGGCTGTTGTCTGGCCTCCGGAAGCCGATGTGCTACAAACCCCCTAAATGCGGCGATCGCCATCGATCACCACATTTAAGGGGTTAATTCTCGGAACCAGCAGCAATGAGCCGCTGATCGGCAACACTGGAGTGTCAGCTGTCGGGATAGCTGACCTCCCGATTCTCGATGCACACCCTGTCGCTGACAGTGTACATCGGGAATGACAGTGACTTCCTGTTTGGTCTTGATGGGCTTCCGTCCATGGCAGACACGGAAGCCATTGTTTGCCATGCTAACTATCGGCAAACCCTGAGATTTCAGACCGGGGTCTGCCAATATGCTAGAAACCCCAAAAAGGCGGCGATCGCCGCATTTAAGGGGTTAATTGCCAAAATCGGCGGCAAAGGACCGCTGGCCGGCAGAAGTGGAGTGTCAGGTGTCTGTGACAGCTGACCTCCTGGTTCCTGGTGCACACTGTCGGCGACAGTGTGCACCGGAAAAAAAACTTGGTAACTATACATCCTCGTGCGGTAAGTAACCTCCCGCGCCGACATATAGTTACTGACTCGTGGATAGGGGTTAAAACAGCATGAAAAAATATGGAAAACCTGTATTTTTTCCTGGTTCTGACCATTTCTTCCTAAATTGGACATGCAAAATTAATTGATATCCACTACAATTTTAAATAATAAGACAGCCCTATGTGTCCCAAAAAAATAAAAATATTTTGGGGTAGACTAAGATCGGGGCTAGCGTTATGGGGGCAAACTGGGCAATTGCCCAGGGCCCCTGTCTACTATAGCAGCCATAGTGGCTGCTACAGGGCCCGCGGCATGAGGGTGCCCATGCCGTCCCGCACATAACATTGAATACTATAGGCTACAGGCCATTTTAGGCATACTAAACACTGAGACAGAATCCCTGCGCAGGCAGGCGTGATATCGTCACTGGATCACGCTGGCCTACGCAAGGGTCCTGCCTCAAGGCTGTGGAACAGGGCTAGGTAAGTACAATTTTTTTTTTTAGATTTGTTTGGCACTATCTGCAAGAGGGGGGCTGTGTGGCACTATCTACAAGAGGGCGCTGTGAGGCACAAAGGGAGCACAGTTACTAAGGGGGCACTTTTATTGTGTCGAGCACTGAGGGATCATTATTACCATCTGGGGCACTGTGGATTACAAATTTGTTTAGAGGATTGGGTATTGTTGAGGATGCTGGAAAAGCGAGATACCAATATATATGTGTCAAGTTCTGCAGAGACCAATCGTGGCTGGAATAAGTTATCACAGTGGTCTGGGCCAGATGGAGAAAAAAAGGGAAAGTGGACGACTAATCAGAGAAAACATCACCTTAGGGTCACTTAGAAATTTCCTTATTTTTGAAAGAAAAGCACAGTTTTTTTCAATGAAGATAACATTAAATTAATCAGAAATATACTCTATACATTGTTAATGTGGTAAATGACTATTCTAGCTGCAAACGTCTGGTTTTTAATGCAATATCTACAGGTGTATAGAGGCCCATTTCCAGCAACCATCACTCCAGTGTTCTAATGGTACATTGAGTTTGCGAACTGTGTTAGAAGGCTAATGGATGATTAGAAAACACTTGAAAACCCTTGTGCAATTATGTTAGCACCGCTGTAAACAGTTTTGCTGTTTAGAGGAGCTATAAAACTGACCTTCCTTTGAGCTAGTTGAGAATCTGGAGCATTACATTTGTGGGTTCGATTAAACTCTCAAAATGGCTAGAGAAATGGCTTTCATGTGAAACTCGACAGTCTATTCTTGTTCTTAGAAATGAAGGCTATTCCATGCGAGAAATTGCCAACAAACTGAAGATTTCCTACAACGGTGTGTACTACTCCCTTCAGAGGACAGCACACACAGGCTCTAACCAGAGTAGAAAGAGAAGTGGGAGGCCCCGCTGCACAACTGAGCAACAAGACAAGTACATTAGAGTCTCTAGTTTGAGAAATAGACGCCTCACAGGTCCTCAACTGGCAGCTTCATTAAATAGTAGCCGCAAAACGCCAGTGTCAACGTCTACAGTGAAGAGGCGACTCCGGGATGCTGGCCTTCAGGGCAGAGTGGCAAAGAAAAAGCCTTATCTGAGACTGGCTAATAAAAGGAAAAGATTAATATGGGCAAAAGCACACCGACATTGGACAGAGGAAGATTGGAAAAAAGTGTTATGGACAGACGAATCGAAGTTTGAGGCGTTTGGATCACACAGAAGAACATTTGTGAGACGCAGAACAACTGAAAAGATGCCTGACTCCATCTGTCAAGCATGGTGGAGGTAATGTGATGGTCTAGGGTTGCTTTGCTGCTGGTAAAGTGGGAGATTTGTACAAGGTAAAAGGGATTTTGAATAAGGAAGGCTATCACTCCATTTTGCAACGCCATGCCATACCCTGTGGACAGCGCTTGATTGGAGCCAAGTTCATCCTACAACAGGACAATGACCCAAAGCACACCTCCAAATTATGCAAGAACTATTTAGGGAAGAAGCAGGCAGCTGGTATTCTATCTGTAATGGAGTGGCCAACGCAGTCACCAGATCTCAATCCCATAGAGCTGTTGTGGGAGCAGCTTGACCGTATGGTACCCAAGAAGTGCCCATCAAGCCAATCCAACTTGTGGGTGGGCCTTCTGGAAGCATTGGGTGAAATTTCTCCCGATTACCTCAGCAAATTAACAGCTAGAGTGCCAAAGGTCTGCAATGCTGTAATTGCTGCAAATGGAGCATTCTTTGACGAAAGCAAAGTTTGAAAGAGAAAATTATTATTTCAAATAAAAATCATTATTTCTAACCTTGTCAATGTCTTGACTATATTTTCTAGTCATTTTGCAACTCATTTGATAAATATAAGTGTGAGTTTTCATGGAAAACACAAAATTGTCTGGGTGACCTCAAACTTTTGAACGGTAGTATGTCTTTCTATGCAACAGAGCTATCTCTTCTCTGGCTCAGTTTCGTATTATATGAATTTTCATACGGACGACATCCGTCTAAAAGCCGTTGAAAACAGACCAAACCGTGCTCCAATTACCTTTTAGAATTATTTTGTGTCCACAATTTATTATCTTTACTGTATTTTTGCATACATTTATCAGAAATCTATTTATCAATGTTAGTAATTTGGACAATGTCATATCCATTTTATTGGAAGTGATTACAGTACAGAATGTGTATTATACCACTTTCTTTTCCTATTTTTTTTTATCATAATAGCGATTGTGACAAAGGCCTTGGATAGGCCGAAACGTCCCCTTTATAATCGCCTAAAAAAAAATAAAAATTATCTGGAATAAAGCATCTTGAAAAATCCATTCGATATGTTATTAATAGCTTTCTTGGAGTGCTTACGTTTTTTCTATGAAGCTATAGTGTGAGTTTTCCAAACCCGAACCTTGACAGCACCACCACACTTCACTCTGGAGTGCAGCCCGATATTCTCTCCATATACGGACATTGACGTCAGAGGCTCCTCCTGAACTGGAATACCCGGCCAGAGTGTTGCCCAATAATTGGCCCGTGTAAACGGGCCTTAAGTTTGTGTCGCCCAAAGGCCAACATAAACCTGGAGCCGGCCCTGCCTGGACATAGGACAGGGCTTAGGAGTGAAAGAGCACGATCCGCATTTGAGGCCTATTTTAATGATTTTCGCAGCATTGGCTCACAAATGCACGGTTCTGAGGTCAAATAGTAAAACAAACCCCCAAGTAGTGACCCCTGTTTGGAAACGACACCCCTTAAGTTATTTTAAGGAGTATAGTGAGCATTTTGACCCCACAGGGGTTATTTCATTAGAAATTAATGTGCAGCTGATGGTGCAGAGTGAAAATTGCAATTTTTCCAATGATATGGTATTTTAGGGCACAATATGTTATGTCCCGTTTGTGCCACTGAAGACAAGGTTCTATGAAAAAAGCCCACATGAATATTCCTCACGGAAAAATCCCACTGTCATATATGCACACAAGAAAAATGACCACATGGTAAAATGCCCACACGCCAACATGGAGTTTGTGTGATTCAAAGGCAGCATGTATGTAAGTGTGCAAATCTGCTAACTGAACAGTCCGAGCTTGCGCACACTTGTAAAATCTGACTGTTTACAGTGTGCACATAACAAAGATTTTTATACTGAGCACAGTAAATCTGTGCTGGAACTGAGCTAGCCATGACCCATACCCAAGAAAGGAGCAGAAAAAACTCCTATCTGCTTCTCCAAACCTCTGCTGTCTGGTGAGCTCATGGGAGGGTGAGGACTCAGTGTCCTGGCATGTTGCCAGACACAGTGACTGGCATTGTATTGGGGCACCGACTGGCATTGTGCTATGGTACTTTGGCTGGTATTGTGGTAGGTCACTGACTGGCATTGTGTTACTGTATCTGTACCATATACCTGAATTTTAGCCATGAGACATGTACAGTAAAGTAAAGATGTTTCTCCTTTTCTAAACTTCTAACTCTTTAGTGACCAGCCAGTTGTGGGCCTCCGGCAGCAGCATTCTGTGGAGCCCCCACCTGCCAATCACAGAGCTACTTTGTCCGCAAAACCTCATCTTGCGCTGTGATTGGTGGGTGGGGGCTCTAAAGCATTTGGCTGCCGGAGCGTGTGGTTACAAACTTATACACTGCACTACTTATTTGATTTATTGATTGAGTGGAATAAGTTAACTCCTTGCAGTCGTACCTATGTCACATGCTGGGACAGTGCGCATGTGACAGGCACTATCTGGTATTGTTCTGGGGCAGTTTCTGCCATTGTGTTGGGTCACTGACTGGCTTTGTGGTGGGCTACTGTATCTGTACCATATTACCTGAATATTCGCCACTTGAAATCTACAGTAAAAAAATTTTTTATTATTTTTTAGGCAGGGCTAAACGGCAAATTTTGCCATGACTTCTGTCGTGCAACCAAAGATCACCATGTTGCCCTGCGACTCCTTCACTCATGTAAAGGAATGGAGTCATATTGCGACCCCGAGGATGGGCGTTTTACTGTGTGAAAGGCCACCGAAGGGACATTATACTGTGTAAGGGGTCACTAAGGGAACATTATACTGTGTGGGGGCACTAAGGGGCCATTATACTGTGTGGGGGACACCACTAAAGGGGCATTTTACTCTGTGGAAACCACTGAGGGGGCATTATACTGTGTGACGGCCACTAAGGGGGCATTATACTATGTGGGGCCATTAAGGGAGCATTATACTGTGTGGGGGACACCAAGGGAGCATTAAACTGTGAGGGGCTACTAAGGGGGAATTATACTGTCTGGGGGCCACTAAGGGAGGCAACATCAAAAAAGAGGGCAAAAAGTGAATGGGTGGTGTTAGGGGTATGGCAGAATTCCTGATGGCAATTTAAAAGGTTCCAGAGAAACTGTATTAAAGTAGTAGATTTTAGAACGTAATTATGACCAAAATATAGTATGAAAGGCCCTTAACCCCTTCCCTCTTTAGCCACTTTTGACCTTCCTGACAGAGCCTCATTTTTCAAATCTGACATGTTTCACTTTATGTGGTAATAACTCCGGAATGCTTTTACCTATCCAAGTGATTCTGTGATTGTTTTCTCATGACACATTGGACTTTATGTTACTGGCAAAATTTGCTCGATATGTTCAGTATTTAATTGTGAAAAACACCAAAATTTTGCGAAAAATTTCAAAAATTAGCATTTTTCTCAACTTAAATGGATCTGCTTGTAAGACAGGCAGTTATACCACACAAAATTGTTGCTAATTAACATCCCCCATATGTCTACATTAGATTGGCATCGTTTTTTGAACATCCTTTTAGTTTTCTAGGACGTTACAAGGCTTAGAACTTTAGCAGCAATTTCTAACATTTTCAAGAAAATTTAAAAATGCTATTTTTACAGGGGCCAGTTCAGTTGTGAAGTGGCTTTGAGGTCCTTATATATTAGAAACCCCCAAAAAGTCACCCCATTTTAAAAACTTCACCCCTCCAAAGTATTCAAAACAGCATTTAGAAAATTTCTTAACCCTTTAGACTTTTCACAGGAATTAAAGCAAAGTAGAGGTGAAATTTACAAATTTCATATTTTTTTGCAGAAATTAATTTTTTAATCCAATTTTCTTTATAACACAGAAATTTTTACCAGAGAAATGCAACTCAATATTTATTGCCCAGGTTCTGCAGTTTTAGGAAATATCCCACATGTGGCTCTAGTGTGCTACTGGACTGAAGCACCGGTCTCAGAAGCAAAAGAGCACCTAGTGGATTTTGGGGCCTTATTTTTATTACAATATATTTTAGGCACCATGTCAGGTTTGAAGGGCTCTTGCGGTGCCAAAACAGTGGAAATCCCCCAAAAGTGACCCCATTTGGGAAACTACACACCTCAAGAAAATTATCTAGAGGTGTAGTGAGCATTTTGACCACACAGGTTTTTTACAGAAATTATTGGAAGTAGGCCGTGAAAATTAATATCTACATTTTTTCAAAGAAAATGTAGGTTTAGCATTTTTTTTTCTCATTTCCACAAGGACTAAAGGAGAAAAAGCACCACCAAATTTGTAAAGCAATTTCTCCCGAGTAAAACAATACCCCACATGTGGTAATAAACGGCTGTTTGGACACACGGCAGGGCTTAGAAGGCATGGAGCACCATTTGGTTTTTGGAGTTCACATTTAGCAGAAATGGATTGCGGAGGCCATGTCACATTTACAAAGCCCCTGAGGGGACAAAACAGTGGAAACCCCTCACAAGTGACCCCATTTTGTAAACTACACCCATTGAGGAAATTATCTAGGGGTATAGTGAGCATTTTTACCGCACAGGTTTTTTACAGAAATTATTGGAAGTAGGCCGTGGAAATTAATATCTACATTTTTTCAAAGAAAATGTAGGTTTAGCTAATTTTTTCTGATTTCCACAAGGACTGAAGGAGAAAAAGCACGGCAAAATTTGTAAAGCAATTTCTCCTGAGTAAAACAATACCCCACATGTGGTCATAAACGGCTGGTTGGACACACGGCGGGGCTTAGAAGTGAAAGAGCGCTATTTTGGCTTTTGGAGATCACATTTAGCAGGAATGGTTTGCGGAGGCCATGTCACATTTGCAAAGCCCTTCAGGGGACAAAACAATGAAAATTCCCAATAGGTGATTCCATTTAGGAAACTACAACCCTTGAGAAATTAATCTAGGGGTGTAGTAAGCATTTAGACCCCATAGATGTTTCATAGAATTTATTAGAATTGGGCAGTGAAAATAAAAACAATCCTTTTTCTTCAATAAAACGTAGCTTTAGTGCAAAATTTTTCATTTTCTCAACAAATAAAGGAAAAAAAAGAACCCAACATTTGTAAAGCACTTTCTCCCGAGTAAGGCAATACGCCATATGTGGTCAGAAACTGCTATTTGGGCACACGGCAGGGCTCAGAAGGGAAGGAGCGCCATTTGGAGTGCAGATTTTGCTGGATTGGTTTCTGGGCGCCTGTGGGACCAAAACAGTGGAGACCCCATTTTGGAAACTACACCCCTCAATGCATTTACCTAGTGGTATAGTGGGCATGTTAACTCCGCAGGTGTTTTCCATAAATTAGTGTGCACTCCATGTTGCAGAGTGAAAATGGGATTTTTTTCCATAGATATGCCAATATGTGGTGCCCGGCTTGTGCCACCTTAACAAGACAGCCCTCTAATTATTATGCAGTGTTTCCCGGTTTTAGAAACCCTACATGTGACCCTAATCTTTTGCTTGGACATTTGACCAGGCTCAGGAGTGAGCGAGTACCATGCGAAATTGAGGCCTAATTTGGCGATTTACAAAGTATTGGTTCACAATTGCAGAGGCTCTGATGTGAAATAATAAAAAGAAACCCCTGAGAAGTGACCCCATTTGGAAACTGCACCCCTCAATGCATTTATTAAGGGGTGTAGTGAGCATTTCACCCCACAGGTCTTTTCCATAAATGAATGTGATAAGATGGTGCAAATTATAAATGTATATGTATATGTACATTTATATCCCACAGGTGTTTTTGCTGCATTTTGTGGAATTAGGCTGTGCAATTGAAAAATTTTTTTTTCTGATAAAAGGTATAGAGGAGAAAAAGCACCTCGACATTTGTAAGGCAATTTCTCCCGATTACGGCAATACCCCACATGTGGTCATACACTGCTGGTTGGACAAACGGCAGAGCTCAGAATGGCAGGAGTGCTATTTGGCATGTAGATTTTGCTGGATTGTTTTCTGTGCGCCATTTCGCATTTGTAAAGCTTCTGAGGTACCAGTACAGGGGAAACCCCTTAATAGTGACCCCACTTTGGGAACTAGAACCCTTGAGGAATTCATTGTAGTTTTCATGGGGTGCATGTGACTTTTTGATCAGTTTTTATAAAAAATTTTAGAGGCGTGGTGACACAAAAACCAGCAATTCTACTATTGTGTTTTATTCCTTTTTTTTTTTTTTTTTACAGCGTTCACCGTGTGCTATAAATGACACTCACTTTATTTTGCGTGACTATACGATTACTGCGATACCATATGTTTATAGTTTTTTTTTTATGTCTTATGGCGTTTGCACAATAAAATACTTTTTATAAAAAATCTTTTACTTTTTGTGTTGCCTTATTCTAAGAGCCATAACTTTTTTATTTTTCCATCAATAAAGCCGTGTATGGGCTTAGTTTTTGCATAACAAACTGTAGTTTTGATTTTTAGGTACATGCGACTTTTTATTCCATTTTTTTTGGGAGGTGAAGTGACCCAAAAATGGTGATTCTGGTATGGTTTATTATTTTTCTTTTATGGCGTTCACCGCGCAGGATAGATAACGAAATACTTTTGTAGTTCAGGCCATTACGGATGCGACGACACCAATTATGTATAGTTTATTTGTTTATAATAAAGGACTGATAATGGAAAAAGGGGGATTTTTACTTTTTATTACTTTCACTTTACTTACTTTATTTTTTATTTTTACACAACTTTTTTTTGTCCGACTAGGTGACTTGAGGACAGGAGGCCCTGATCGCAATTCTAATACGCTGCACTACGTGCGTAGTGCAGTATATTAGAGCTGTCAGCTACTCCCTGACAGACTTCGTCAGGACCCACTAGGCTTCCGTAGATGGCATAGCCGGACGCCATTATTAGGCCTCCGGTTGCCATCGCAACCATCTCCGCCCGATATCATGTAGCAGGCCGTCGATGGTAGTTTAACTGGCTGATCCTCCCATGACATACTATTAGGTCATGGAGCGCGAACGATGCAGTTACCATGACCTAATAGTACGTCCAGGAGCAGGAAGGGGTTAATGTATATATTAAAAAACAGGAAGTACAGTATATCTATATATGGCATCAGGAATGCTCTGTGCCCTACCTTTGGAAATCAATTAACACAAGTAATAAACTGGACCTTGAATATCCTCGCTATATTCAAGGTCTCGTAGGCTGTTGCACATAAGAAGCAATTTATTAACTCCTTATCTTACACTCTTGCACAGAAATATTCTTAGGCCTTTCATGTATTTCATGTCAGTGTGCTGTCCGTTTAAATAACGGACGGCACACTGATCAATGCAATTCAATGTGGCTATTCACGCATCCATGATTTTACACAGAGCGCGTGTCCATTGAATAAAACGCACCGCATGTACTATTTTGACTGGTCCTTTGAAGTCTATATGTACGTGAAAAAAACCGGACAGCACACTGGCGACATCTGTGTTCTGTCTATCTTTCACACACCAATTGCTAAAGAATTGCAGAGAAAAATAGAAACGTGAAACCAAGAAGTACTTAAAGAGAAGAAAACGGATGACACACGGAAACTACACTGATGTAACACGGACAGTCATACATGAAAAACAGCCTGTTTTTGTGGATGCAAATCGACCACGCTCCTGTGAATAAGGCTTTAAGCTTTGTAAAAATTTACCTTAAAGAGGCTCTGTCACCAGATTTTGCAACCCCTATCTCCTATTGCAGCAGATCGGCGCTGCAATGTAGATAAGAGTAACGTTTTTTGTTTTTTTTTAAACGAGCATTTTTGGCCAAGTTATGACCATTTTTATATTTATGCAAATGAGGCTTTCTAAAGTACAACTGGGCGTGTATTATGTGCATACATCGGGGCGTTGTGAATGGGAGTGTATGATGCTGACAAATCGGCATCATCCACTTCTCTTCGTTAACACCCAGCTTCTGGCAGTGCACAGACACAGCGTGTTCTCGAGAGATCACGCTGTGACGTCACTCACTTCCTGCCCCAGGTCCTGCATCGTGTCGGACGAGCGAGGACACATCGGCACCAGAGGCTACAGTTGATTCTGCAGCAGCATCGGCGTTTGCATGTAAGTCGATGTAGCTACTTACCTGCAAACGCTGATGCTGCTGCAGAATCAACTGTAGCCTCTGGTGCCGATGTGTCCTCGCTCGTCTGACACGATGCAGGACCTGGGGCAGGAAGTGAGTGACGTCACAGCGTGATCTCTCGAGAACACGCTGTGTGTCTGTGCACTGCCAGAAGCTGGGTGGTAACGAAGAGAAGTGGATGATGCCGATTCGTCAGCATCATACACTCCCATTCACAACGCCCAGCTAGTAAAAGAAGTAAAAACGCCCAGATGTACATACACCATACACGCCCAGTTGTACTTTAGAAAGCCTCATTTGCATAAATATAAAAATGGTCATAACTTGGCCAAAAATGCTTATTTAAAAAAATAAAAAAAAATACGTTACTCTTATCTACATTGCAGCGCCGATCTGCTGCAATAGGAGATAGGGGTTGCAAAATCTGGTGACAGAGCTTCTTTAACTTGGGCTCCTTCATTGCCAACTTTACTCTGTCCAGTAGCCGTTTCCAGCCTCCACGTTTGGTCTTTTTTTTTCCACGGTATTATTGCTCACAAGCATCTTGGAACCTGCCCTGTTCACACTGAGTTTTTTGGCGCGGAAACCGCTCCGTAAAACTCGTCAAAAAACGCCCGAAAATGCCTCCCATTGATTTCAATGGGAGTTGGACGAGTTTTTTTTACCGCGAGTAAAAAAAACGCATCGCAGTAAAAAGAAGCGACATGACCCATCTTGAGGCGGTTTCCGCCTCCAAAACCCCATTTCAATCAGTCAGAAAGGGTAAAAAAAAACACCTTGACGAGTTTTTGTCAAACCACTATGCAAAAAAACGTCTGGAGCAGTTTTTGCAGGAGGAATTTTCCTCCTGCAAAAAACTCTGTGTGAACAGAGCCGCTTTACATGCCTTGGTTCACTATCCTCCTCGATCACTCTTTTCCATTTTCCAGGCTTCTCCTTCCTTGTGAAAAAGGGTTTGAATCTAGACCACAAAGGTCCTTCTCTGAGCAGCTTGTTGGTCTTGGTGACTGCAATTGTGGCTGTTTGGAAAGTAATCCAGAATTCTCCAATGTGAGCAGTGCTAAGCACTACAGGATCAGGCTGAATTAAAACACTCACATCATAGAAGTTATTCTTTTTTTTGCTTGTCTACTGCAAGCTTGACAATGAATGCAAGTATTTTTTTTCTATGGTCCAAATTATTAATGTTATAAAGGCATCATGTACACAGCAATGTTGATGATATTATGTTTTATACAGTAATTGGTATGCATTGCAGTTAGATTTAACCCTTTCCTTCCACAGACATTTTTCAGATTTCCATTTTCGCTTTTTCCTCCCCACCTTCCAAAAGCCATAACTTGTGGGATAAGCTGTAATTTTTCACTGCATCATTTACAATACAGTGTAATGTACTGTGCAACTAAAGATCTGTGTGGGATAGAATGGGGAAAAAAAACAGCAATTCCTCCACTTTTATTTGGGCTTAGTTTTTCACCGCGTGGTAAAACGGACATGTTAACTTTAGTTTGCAGGTCCATACGATTTTTCCATCGATTGAGCGGTGTGTGGGCTTATTTTTTGCGAGCTGTAGGTTTTTTTGGCACAATTTTGGGGCATATGAGACTTTTTCATCACTTTTTATTCAATTTTTTTCTGTGAGATAAAGTGACCAAAAACAACAGCGATTCTGGCACTTGAATTTTTTTAATACGGCATTCACCGTGCGAGTTAAATAATGTTATATTGTGATAGTTAGGACTTTTACAGATGCGGCTATGAGGGTTTATTCAGATAAACGTATAATACGTCCGTGCTACGCGCGTGATTTTCACGCGCGTCGCACGGATCTATGTTAGTCAATGGGCCCGTTCAGACTGTGCATGATTTTCACGCAGCGTATGTCCACTGCGTAAAACTCACGACATGTCCTATATTTGCCCGTTTTTCATGCATCACGCACCCATTGAAGTCAATGGGTGCGTGAAAACCGCGCACGGCACATGGACGCACTTCCGTGTGCTGCGAGTGATGCGCTCTACAGTAGTCAAAACTTTGAATGAAAATAGAAAAGCACCGCGTGCTTTTCTGTTTACAAACATACAGAGTGTCATAATGATGGTGGCTGAGCGAAAATCACGCAGCAGCGCATCATACGGGGCTGACACACGGAGCTGTTATGGACCTTTTGCGCGCGCAAAACGCTGCGTTTTTGCCATTCCCACAACGAACTGAGCTGCATGGTCTCACAGCCTCAGTCCTGCAGCCTATGACACACCAAGACGGGACTCTTGCGTAGGCCGGCGTGATCCAGTGACGTCATCGCACCGGCCTGCACAGGAATCCTGTCCCACCTTCTTATGGCCTGCAGCCTAGTGAGTGGCAGGGAACGGAGCTGATTGCTCAATGCTCTGCTGCCATAGTATTCAATTGTATCTGCGTTGTTCACGTTGGCGTGATTGATCAATGTAAGTGCAGCTCAGTAACATTTACAGTTGGCATTGTTGCCTATCACACTACTAGGTCCTGGTGTTCAGGGGTGTGGTCTGTTACCCATGACGTATGTGCTCTATTGGGAAATACAGGGCACACTACTGTATGCTGTAACAGAATCTGTATACATAGATGAGGTCTACCTTCAAATAATAATAAATATAGTGACTAAATATTATCACCATACAGTCACTACTACATATGACCGCCATACCATGACTAGATGACATTGCCATACCATGACTGAATAACCCCATCATACAGTAACTGAATAATGCCTCCATACTGTGACTGAATAATACCTACATACTATCACTGGATAACACCATCATACAGTAACTGAATAATGCCTCCATACTGTGACTGGATAACACCATCATACCGTGACTGAATAACCCCATCATACAGTAACTGAATAATGCCTCCATACTGTGACTGAATAATACCTTCATACTATGACTGGATAACACCATCATACCGTGACTGAATAACACCATCATACAGTAAGTAACTGAATAATGCCTCCATACTGTGACTGAATAATACCTCCATACTGGATAACACCATCATACAGTAACTGAATAATGCCTCCATACTGTGACTGAATAACACCATCATACCGTGACTGAATAACACCATCATACAGTAACTGAATAATGCCTCCATACTGTGACTGGATAGCACCATCATAGTGACTGAATAATGCCTCCATACTGTGACTGAATAACACCATCATACCGTGACTGAATAACACTATCATACAGTGACTGAATAATACCTCCATACAATCACTGGATAAAACCATCATACCGTGACTGAATAACACCATCATACAGTAACTGAATAATACCTCCATACTATGAATGGATAACACCATCATACAGTAACTGAATAATGCCTCCATACTGTGACTGAATAATACCTCCATACTATGACTGGATCACACCATCATACAGTGACTGAATAATACCTCCATACTATGACTGGATAACACCATCATACACTGACTGAATAATACCTCCATACAATCACTGGATAACACCATCATACCATGACTGAATAACACCATCATACAGTAACTGAATAATACCTCCATACTATGAATGGATAACACCATCATACAGTAACTGAATAATGCCTCCATACTGTGACTGAATAATACCTCCATACTATGACTGGATAACACCATCATACAGTGACTGAATAATACCTCCATACTATGACTGGATAACACCATCATACAGTGACTGAATAATACCTCCATACAATCACTGGATAACACCATCATACCGTGACTGAATAACACCATCATACAGTAACTGAATAATGCCTCCATACTGTGACTGAATAATGTCTCCATACTATCACTGGATAATACCATCATACAGTAACTGAATATTAACTCCATACTATGACTGGATAACACCATCATACCGTGACTGAATATTAACTCCATACTATGACTGGATAACACCATCATACCGTGACTGAAAAACACCATCATACAGTAACTGAATAATGCCTCCATACTGTGACTGAATAATACCTCCATACTATCACTGGATAATACCATCATACAGTAACTGAATAATGCCTCCATACTGTGACTGAATAATGTCTCCATACTATCACTGGATAATACCATCATACAGTAACTGAATATTAACTCCATACTATGACTGGATAACACCATCATACCGTGACTGAATATTAACTCCATACTATGACTGGATAACACCATCATACCGTGACTGAAAAACACCATCATACAGTAACTGAATAATGCCTCCATACTGTGACTGAATAATACCTCCATACTATCACTGGATAATACCATCATACAGTAACTGAATAATGCCTCCATACTGTGACTGAATAACACCATCATAACGTGACTGAATAACACCATCATAGAGTAACTGAATAATGCCTCCATACTGTGACTGAATAATACCTCCATACTATGACTGGATAACACCATCATACCGTGACTGAATAACACAGCCATGCAGTGACCGGACAACATCACCATATCGTAATTGGATAACACCACCATTGCTTAATTAAAAAAACTACATGACTACTAAAATTAGAGACAAAATGATAGTTTTTTACCGCTCAGACGGTTGTAGATGTACAGTCTGAAGTGTCCATCAAGGATTTGACCTTCCCCCAGCTAGCATGCAGAAAGAATGATCCAAATTTCCACTGGTGTGTATATCTCACTGGTACTTGTGGTTCCACACAGAAATGAAACTGCAGAAATGCAACTGCTTGCTGTGTATATCCTCGTACGTGATGTTCTAAATCTCCAACAAGGGAGAAAAAGGAGATGGTGCACTACCTTTTGGAAACTGCAAATTCCACGACTTTATTCCATACTTACAAAAATGGATAGAGATAAAAGCATAAGATAAGCTCTTGTAACACGCCAAATGATGCAACCCGACCCTGGGTTTCGCCCTTCTGGCTTCCTCTGGGGCATCAAAAATTACCTCCATACTGTAAGTGAATATTACCAATATACGGAGACTGAAAACAGGGATCATATAATGGTCAGATACCACACAGTTAGCCTGCAGAGTATTATTGCGCTGCAGCCTAGTAAATCAATAAAATACTGAACAGACTCAGTCAAAGACAGAATAAACAATTAAATCCAGTGACTTACAGCTTTCTTCTCTGATTGGAGTTATTCGCTTTCCCCATCGTCTAAATTTGGCACATGACTACTATACAAATATACACATATGTACAAATATACACAGAACACAGGTCAACAAATATACACTTGGAGCTGGATGGAAATATGCTTTAGTAACCACAAAATACCATTCACATTGCGCATTTAATAGTAGCCACAATGCCCACCTAATAGTGTGTGAGAGGCGGGCAGATCTTCCAGAGAGACAGGCAGCGCGTAGTCAGCGCCCTTTGTGTGCAGGCTGAAGCTTTGATTAGTGGAGCAGGAGAGCAGAGAGAAGCCCGCTGACTGAAGTTCCACCAATCAACATTGCTCTCTTTCCCTCTCCCTCTGCAGTTTTGATATTCAGTCCATCGGGAGGCAAGGGTGGGGTAAAAAAGAAATTTGCTTATCAGCTGACGCTACCCTCGGGAAAGCGCTGGCTTAGGCACTGGACCTCCAGTGCATAGTGGCAAATACGGACATGAGGTTTATGAGAACAGTTGTTGAGTGGCAGAATATGACCGATCATTTGGAGGAAACGGGACACCCACAAGGAAACGGCTTTTTTTGTGTGAATATGTATAAATGTTTAAAATATTCTCTTGGGATATAAAATGGTTATAGCACCACTTAAAAAATGCTGCTAGTTTTTAAATGATTAAAACCTTTTTTCCAGCCACAGTATTTTACAAAATAGACAATATATCTGGCAAAAAAAAAGGATGGGTGGAAAAAAACTTCCACTCTGCTTACTCCAATTATTTAAGAGGGGTCTCAATCTCAGTCAGTTTAAAATATGCACAGGATAGGTGATAATTGTTTTCTGGGGGGCCCACTGAACCCCCTGCTGGACTGCAATAAGAATGACTTTAAATAAAGCAGCGGACGGCTAGATTCGTCCGTCCCTAAGACGTTGAATAAAGAAGCAGGTACATGCTCGACTACTGCTCCATTCTGTCCCCCCGCGGGAGAACGAACGGGGATTCGGCACCACTCGCTCTCGCGATTAGTGGGGTCCTATCATATGGATAGGTGATAATTGGAGATTTTGGGGAAAACTGCTTTAACCACATTCTTCTTTGTAAATATTAGGGGATTTTAATAAGTTGAGGTAATAGAGCCAGTGGCATAACTACCGCTATAGCAGCCGTAGCGGCTGCTACGGGGTCCGCAGTATGAGGCACCCCCCTCCCATGGCCGGAGGCTCCGCTAGCAGCCGCTATGGCTGCTACAGTGCGACGCCACTGAAGGGGTTGTTCCTACAAAAGACATGCATCCCCTATCCACAGGACAGGGGATACATATGTGATCGCTGGGACGCCCAGCGATAAGGAAAACGGGGACCAAAAGTCCCCCGAAGTTCTCCGTGACAAACCTCGGACTTCCGGGGTCTGTCTGCAACTCCATAGAAATGAATTGTGCACTGGTCGCGCTTGTGCACATGCGTGACCAGCGTACCTTTCATTTTTATTGAACTGCGTAGACGCCGGAAGTCCGAGGTTTGTCATGGAGAACTTCGGGGGACTTTCGGTCCCCCGTTCTCCTTATCGCTGGGTGTCCCAGCGACCACACATGTATCCCCTATCCTGTGGATAGGGGATACATCTCTTTTGTAGGACAAACTACAGGCCGTTTTTTTTTTGGGGGGGGGGGGGGCTATATGGCGTTATCTACAGGGGGGTCTGTATGGCGTTATCTACAGGGGGGGTCTGTATGGCATTATCTACAGGGGGGATTTGGGGCTGTAAGACGTTATCTACAGGGCGCCTGTAAGGCGTTATCTACAGGGGGCTGTGTATGGCGCTATCTACAGGGGGCTGTGTATGGCGCTATCTACAGGGGGCTGTGTATGGCGCTATCTACAGGGGGCTGTGTATGGCGCTATCTACAGGGGGCTGTGTATGGCGCTATCTACAGGGGGCTGTGTATGGCACTATCTACAGGGGGCTGTGTATGGTGCTATCAAGAGGGGGGCGCTGTGTGGTGGAATCTACAGGGAGGCACTATCTATAAGGGGGGGGGTTGTGTGATACCCAGTGGAGGGGGGGGCCCCAGTCAAAAGTTTGCTATGGGGCCCAGTCTTTCCTAGTTACGCCCCTGAATAGAGCCTGCCTTCCAGTAGCAGTTTTAGCGTGGATTACCAGCTTCTAACTATCTGCTGCTTTCTATTACTGCAAAGCCGCGAAACCTGCTACTTGTTTTGCGAATATCAGGCAGGAAAACTTTGAAAAAGGATTATGCAGCCATTCTGGGATGGATTTTATCTTCAGGTCGAAGATCTATTTAATAGTGTATGCATATAAAGGAATAATATAGAGTTACTGCCCCAGGATGTTCAGATTTCTAAAGAAACTTATCTTGCGGACCCGTCAAGTTCTGTTGCTAGGGGAAACAAATATTGCAATTCAAAAAGATAGATATTTTTGAGATTTTCAGCAAATTCTTTGGGATAAAAATCAATTGGAGTAAGGCTGGGTTCACACGTACACGTCCGATACACCTGAAATTATGGAGCTGTTTTCAGGAGAAAACAGCTCCTGAATTTCAGACGTAATGGCATGTGCAGGCGTTTTTCGCAACGTCCATTACGGACATAATTGGAGCTGTTTTTCTATGGAGTCAATGGAAAACGGCTCCAATTACGTCCCAAGAAGTGACATGCACTACTTTGACGCAGGCGTCTTTTTTACGCGCCATCTTTTGACAGCGGCGCGTAAAAAAAAATGACCGTTGGCACAGTACATTGTAAAACCCATTCAAATGAACGGGCAGATGTTTGCCGGCGCTTTGGAGCCATATTTTCGAACGTAATTCGAGGTTAAAACGCCCGAATTACGTCCGTAAATAGGGTGTGTGAACCCAGCCTAAGGCTGGGTCACACGACCTATTTTCAGACGTAATGGAGGCGTTTTACGCCTCGAATTACGTCTGAAGAAACGGCTCCAATACGTCGGCAAACATCTGCTCATTACTTTCAATGGCCTTTACGATGTACTGTGCCGACGACCTGTCCTTTAAGGGTATGTTCACACGTAGTCAACAAAAACGTCTGAAAATCCAGAGCTGTTTTCAAGGGAAAACAGACCCTGCTTTTCAGACGTTTTTTTTACCAACTCGCATTTTTCACGGCGTTTTCACGCCGTTTTCGCGGCGTTTTTTACGTCCGTTTTTGGAGCTGTTTTCATTGGAGTCTATGAGAAAACAGCTCCAAAAACGTCCAAAGAAGTGTCCTGCACTTCTTTTGCCGAGGCTGTATTTTTACACGTCGTCGTTTGACAGCTGTCAAACGACGATGCGTAAATAACAGGTCGTCTGCACATTCAAATGAATGGGCAGATGTTTGCCGACGTATTGTAGCCCTATTTTCAGACGTAAAACGAGGCATAATACGCCTCGTTTACGTCTGAAATTTGGCCGTGTGAACATACCCTTACGCATCGCTGTCAAAAGACGGCTTGTAAAATTACAGCCTCGTCAAAACAAGTGCAGGACATTTCTTGGGACGTTTTTGGAGCAGTTTTCTCATAGACTCCAATGAAAACAGCTCCAAAAACGGCCGTAAAAAACGCTGCGAAAACGCAGCGAAAAACGCTGCGAAGAACCAGAGTTGCTCAAAAAACGTCTGGCTGTTTTCCCTTGAAAACAGCTCCGTATTTTGAGACGTTTTTGACTCTACGTGTGAACATACCTTAAGACTGCTTTTCTCCCTCTAGATCAGGGGTCTCAAGCACGCGGCCCGCGGGCCACATGCGGCCCCTGGGGCTGTCATCTGCGGCCCGTGGAACACAGAGCCGCTAGTATCGGCTCTGCTCTGAGACTCTGGAATTCCCTGACATCGCTGTCCACATATGAACAGCGATGTCTGGGGCTTCCCCAGAGCCGGAGTCCCGTGCAGAGCGCTAGTATAAGCTCTGCTCCGGGACTCTGTGTAATTGCCTGACATCGCTGTCCATATATGGACAGTGTGTCAGGGTCTTCCCCAGAGCGGAGTCCCGGGCAGAGCGCTAGTATAGGCTCTGCTCCGGGACTCTGTGGAGTTCCCTGACATCGCTGTCCATATATGGACAGTGTGTCAGGGTCTTCCCCAGAGCGGAGTCCCGGGCAGAGCGCTAGTACAGGCTCTGCTCCAGGACTCTGTGGAATTCCCTGACATTGCTGTCCATATATGGACAGTGTGTCAGGGGCTTCCCCAGAGCAGGAGTCCCAGTGATGTCAGGACCACAGCTGGAGTCCCAGGAAGAGACTACTAGCGCTCTGCCCGGGACTCCAGCTCTGGGGTTGCCCCTGACATCTCTGTCCAAATATGGACAGTGATGTCAGGAGCAGAGATGGAATCCCGGGCAGAGTGCTAGAAGCGGGACTCCAGCTCTGGGCAAGCCCCTGACATCACTGTGGCAGCATCTGCAGAGGGCACTGTGGCAGCATCTACAGAGGGCACTGTGGCAGTATGTACAGAGGACACTGTGGCATTATCTAGGGGTGTGTTGCATTATCTACAGAGGGCACTGTGGCAGCATCTACAGAGGGCACTGTGGCAGCATCTACAGAGGGCACTGTGGCAGCATCTACAGAGGGCACTGTGGCATCTACAGAGGGCACTGTGGCAGTATGTACAGAGGTCACTGTGGCAATATCTAGGGGTGTGTTGCATTATCTACAGAGGGCACTGTGGCATTATCTAGGGGTGTGTTGCATTATCTACAGAGGACACTGTGGCAGCATCTACAGTGGGCACTGCGGCAGAATCCACAGAGGGCACAGTGGCAGCATCCAAAGAGGGCACTGCGTCGGCATCCAGAGGGCACTGTGGCAGCATCTACAGAGGGCACTGCGGCAGCATCCACAGAGGGCACTGCGTCAGTATCTACAGAGGGCACTGTGGCAGCATCTACAGAGGGCACTGTGGCAGCATCTAGAGGGCACTGTGGCAGCATCTAGAGGGCACTGTGGCAGCATCTACAGAGGGCACTGTGGCAGCATCTACAGAGGGCACTGTGGCAGCATCTACAGAGGGCACTGTGGTATCTACAGAGGGCACTGTGGCAGTATGTACAGAGGTCACTGTGGCAATATCTAGGGGTGTGTTGCATTATCTACAGAGGGCACTGTGGCAGCATCTACAGAGGGCACTGTGGCATCTACAGAGGGCACTGTGGCAGTATGTACAGAGGTCACTGTGGCAATATCTAGGGGTGTGTTGCATTATCTACAGAGGACACTGTGGCAGCATCTACAGTGGGCACTGCGGCAGAATCCACAGAGGGCACAGTGGCGGCATCCAAAGAGGGCACTGCGTCGGCATCCACAGAGGGCACTGTGGCAGCATCTACAGAGGGCACTGCGGCAGCATCCACAGAGGGCACTGCGTCAGTATCTACAGAGGGCACTGTGGCAACATCTACAGAGGGCACTGTGGCAGCATCTAGAGGGCACTGTGGCAGCATCTAGAGGGCACTGTGGCAGCATCTACAGAGGGCACTGTGGCAGCATCTACAGAGGGCACTGTGGCAGCATCTACAGAGGGCACTGTGGCCCTATCTATAAAGGGGCTGCCCAATCTTGACATGTCTGCTAAACGCTGCCAACTGAGCCGCCGGACTGCATTTAGCGACACTTAAACTGGAAAACTGGATTGTTGAAATAAGCACGTGGAGAATTCTCTCAAATTTTAAACCTAGCAGTATTATTATAGTAATGTAGTATTCATTTTATAGTAATGTAGTATTATTATTATAGTAATATAGTGTTATAGTAGTTCAAATAAGTAATTTATTAACAATAATTTTGTATTGTATCTAATTTGAAAGTAATGCGGCCCGTCAACTTCCCATTTTTTCTATATGCGGCCCACTTACCCTGCCGAGTTTGAGTCCCCTGCTCTAGATAAAGAGGTTCAGGAGAATTGACATGTTGAGAATTTAAATATTTTGAGTGACGATCTCCAGGCATGTTACAGATGATCTTCACTTAAAGAGGCTCTGTCACCAGATTTTGCAACCCTTATCTGCTATTGCAGCAGATAGGCGCTGCGATGTAGATTACAGTAACGTTTTTATTTTTAAAAAACGAGCATTTTTGGCCAAGTTATGACCATTTTTGTATTTATGCAAATGAGGCTTGCAAAAGTACAACTGGGCGTGTTTACAGTAAAAGTACAACTGGGCGTGTATTATGTGCGTACATCGGGGCGTTTTTACTTCTTTAACTAGCTGGGAGTTAGGAATGGGAGTGTATGATGCTGACGAATAAGCATCATCCACTTCTGTTCGTTAACACCCAGCTTCTGGCAGTGCAGACACACAGCGTGTTCGAGAGATCACGCTGTGACGTCACTCACTTCCTGCCCCAGGTCCTGCATCGTGTCGGACGAGCGAGGACACATCGGCACCAGCCTTGTTTCTGCAGCAGCATCAGCGTTTGCAGGTAAGTAGCTACATCGACTTACCTGCAAACGCCGATGCTGCTGCAGAATCAACTGTAGCCTCTGGTGCCGATGTGTCCTCGCTCGTCCGACACGATGCAGGACCTGGGGCAGGAAGTGAGTGACGTCACAGCGTGATCTCTCGAGAACACGCTGTGTCTGCACTGCCAGAAGCTGGGCGTTCTGAAGAGAAGTGGATGATACTTCTCGTCAGAACGCCCAGCTAGTAAAAGTAGTAAACACGCCCAGATGTAACACACATAATACACGCCCAGTTGGACTTTTACTTTAAACACGCACACTTGGACTTTAGCAAGCCTCATTTGCATAAATACAAAAATGGTCATAACTTGGCCAAAAATGCTCGTTTTTTAAAAAGAAAAACGTTACTCTTATCTACATTGCAGCGCCGATCTGCTGCAATAGCAGATAGGGGTTGCAAAATCTGGTGACAGAGCCTCTTTAAATGTGAATCCTTTGATTCAGAAATTAAGAGAGCTGGCTGGAATTTAGAGTAAGTTAATATAAAGGATCTGTCTGTCTCAGGTTCTATGTCTCCTACATGATTTCCCGTTACGGATCCTTAAAAATATATGTCTATGGGGCAGACGGAAAAAGCTCAGCACTACACTCGGCTGTCTCTGTCAAAATCTTCTTCACTACACAGTCGGGACCCCTATTCTAGAGATCAGTGAGGGTCGCAATGGTGGGGCCCCCAGTGATCATACATTCATCACCTGTCCTGTGGATAGGTAAAAAAATTTAATTGTGAGGAAACCCCTTTAAGCTCACTGTTACTCAAGGTAGTTTTGCTGTGCCAGATTTTGTTCTTATCACACATCATATAATATTTTTATGGCACTAGAAGTGGAATCATAGTTTGTCAGTTCACGTTGCGTAAATACAGATTTTCCGCTTCAGATATAGTTTTAAAAAATCTGCAGCAAAATACAGTAACAGCAGAGTGGATGTCATTTGAACAAATCTCATCCACACGCTGTGTAAATGCTGAACGGGAAAAACACTCAGAAATTGACGTGGTGCGTTTTTTTTAATTTGCCAGCATGTCAATTGTATTTGCAGATGTTTAGACATAACGGGCATTACCTAGATAGGAAGATGCAATAAATTAAGTCATTACTCCAGTTCTAACCTGTTGGAAAACAACATATTTAACAGACTCCCATTAGATAATGCAACTCCAGTTATCCATTATAGCTGTATCCTTTAGGCCAGGATCACACACAGTTTTGATGCAGTTTTTCATATTTTTTTTTTATCCAAAGCCAGAAGTGGATCCAAAAGGAAGGAAATGTATAAAGAAAAAACGGATGCATCTCCTTTCTTTTGTGTCCATTCTTGTGTTTTGCTAAAAAAAACGTGCCAAAACCTGCAAGTGTGATCTTGATGTCAGGGTATATTCACATGAGGCAGATTGATAGGTCTTGCATTCAGTTGCAGAAATTTCCGCAACAAACACGGCAAATTTTATTGCAGAAATTTCTGTGTATCCGTTCCATTCAACTAAGGCCTGTTTTGGGTCAGCGCTTTGCTTCAGTATTTGTAAGCCAAAACTAGGGGTGGAATCTACACAGAGAAAAGTATAATGAAAGCATTTTTACTGCTGCCACGTGAAAACCCCACCTAATAGAGCAGAGCTTTGTTTTTATATAAAAAAGTCAACACTGAAGATACTAAACTGAAGAAATATTTTGGTTTAATACTAAAGACTATCACTCTGCATGTGCTTTAACCCTTTAAACAGTTTTCACACTTCGGTTATGTACAAATAAAGCCCAAGCCATAAAAAAATAAATATTATACCCTTGTAACCATATATTTTCTGACATTTGACCCCAGTCATGTTGTCATTTTGCATTAAGGTGTAATTTGGTTGTAAAAATGCAAATAAATTCACATTTTTGTCTGAAAAGATTAAGCCAGAATGTGCTTCAGTTCATACATGCCACCTATCTGAAGAGACCAAAAATATGTGTGGTGTGAGGGCTTGGTGCGTGGTACTTCGTTTCGCAGTCCGGATGCTGGTAAACATCTGGGTCACAGAGTCCACAAATTGCCTGTTTAGGAGCAGGAGGTGATTCTTCTCTCCCCTTTATTAGAAAAGTAACCTCCCACCATGTAAACATCAAAAAGCAATCGACGAGGTGTGTGATATATGACCAAAAGTTCAAGTACCACCCCCCTGGGGTCACTGGAGGGCTGTACCGGGGCAGAATCGTGAACATAGACGGTGATCGTACTCCCTACTCTCACTTAAGGCTTCCCCCACCCCTACACAATTTCATGCGCCTGTTTCAAAGGAGTGCTGCAAATTGAATATAGCGGCTAGAGCCACGGTTCTGTATTAATTTTAAAGAGGTTTTACATTTATATGTAATTATTGTATAATCGCAGTATAAATGGCAAGTTCTACAACTTTCTAATATACTTTGTGTTTTAATTCCTCACTATTTTAGAGATACGTGTTTGCGGTCAATGAATGAGAACATTCACACATTGAGATGCAGCAAACATGTACATAGCTAGTCCTATATACATAGCTGCGCACAGCTGAGAGGTGGATACATTTGTATCTAGTACAGACAATGATCTAAATACATCAGCACAAATCTCTGGTAGTTTGCTACAATGTATCAGTCTGGAGTCCACCTAAACTGCATATGATTGTTTCCACTTCTCAGCGGAGAGTAGGACTAACTATACTGCCCCTGAATGTAAACAAGTGTTCTCATTCGGACATCAAACACATATATTGAAAATGGTGAGGAATTAACACACAAAAGTAGATTGCAAAGTTGTAAAACTTTTCATGTACACACTGATTAAATAGTATTTACGTAAAACTCCTTTAAATGACATCGCTTTAGCCACAGTATTCACATTGCAGCACTTGTTGGAGGTCAGGATGAATTACTGATGTCCTTGCCAGTCAAAGAAATGTCATTATCGGCATGTGGAATTGATCCAATAGTAATCCTGCAATTCTAATATACGGAGGTAAATGACTCACAAATATAGTATATAAACCAGCTTTATGATCAGGAAAGATCTACATAAAATACTAAAACAAATGCGCACAGGTAAGTAGAAAGGAACACACAAGTAGATATTGATGCTTTCAGGTTGAATTTATTCACAACTATTCTTTGTGTAGATTTTTTTTCTCTCAAATCCATATCATTCCATAATCATACATACAGATCAAACAAAATTCATTAAAAAATATTCTATTATAAAGTTTCATAATCAGGTCAGAGTGTAAAACATGCCATTTCAATAAAACATTTTGTAGGCAAAACAGAGAAACCCCCTCCAATTCCCAGTCTGAAAGCATAGAAAAAGGGACTTTATTCAAGAGTTACAAAATCAGTGAGGTTTTATTTTTCCACAGTTATAATCAAGGAGAACTAAAAGCCTATTATAACCTCAGCTGGAAAAACCGGTTGGGATATGGAAGACTAGAATAAAAATCCAGTCAAAAGGATCTTTTGAGATGTCAAAGATAAATGTAAAAAGATCCCATTGGTGAAGTATGTGATCTCTGAGCACCACTGATTCCCAGGGTGAAAGGGATCTACAGTGGATCAAACCCCTTGCTCAGAGCTCTGACCCAACATTGTAAACAATGGACCAGTCAATGACAATATGCTTAGAATAGTTTGTCAGATTCCAAGTAAAAAAAACAACAAATCTCTGAGCAGGTCTCGAGTCCTGTCTTTTGGGAATCGGTGGTGTGAGATCAGATATTCTCACCTGTATCTATGACAAACTGTAGCAAAAGTCATTTTGACTGTATTTCTTCTTCAAATGATTGCAATGTATTTACTCAATATGTTCCCACAGAATAGTCTTTGGTTCCAAAAAAGCGAGGCCTTACATGTGGTGTACTTGCATTGTATTTCCGGAGCGTAAAAATATGCTGCGGATAACTACAATGTATGTCTATGGGAAAAACATTCTCCATTTCTCTAGTTCTTGCATTGCGGAATATTTTTACCATATGCATACGGAAATACGATGCGAGAACACCACGTGTCTGCGGACCCTTTATGCTTTATTCTGTGTCAGTGCTGAATAAAAACGAATCCACTGTAGTATATAAGGCGCTTAAGAGTCTGCAAATATGACCATGGTTTATATTGACTATGTAGACGTGTAATGAGCAGGATTGTAACCATGATGTCACAAGGAGAAGCAGGTCACTGACATATTGTATATATAGAACTATAAAAGATGGCTGCATCTAGTCATACGAAAGGTGGAATCTTTCCAAACGGCTACAAGTAAAAACATACCCCCCCTCCACACTTGTGGCTGAAATGTCAGTTTACAGGTTGTGTAGTGATTCCAATTCACTTGTTTTTCACAGGGAGTTAATAAAAGTGGCCAATGCGTCTAATTGTTTTAACAACATGGTATATTGCTTTGCTATGAATTCTTATGAATAGACACACACCGAAAAGCAGCAGCGTTCTCTTACTGCAGAACAACTTGTCCCTAATTCCACGCCACAGTCCCATGAACATTAGTGGCCGATTTTCTACCGATAACATAACAAGGAGCACCAGAAACACTTGCTACATTCAAGTTTAATGGATATTTTTAATGTCATTTCCTTGCTGAAGTAAACTTTTATTGCCATTAGTTTTTTTCAGCATTCTAAAGAGTAAGGCCCCATGCACACAAACGTGCTTTTGCGGCCGCAATTCCCCTGAAAATCCACAGGAGAATTGCGGCCCCATTCATTCCTATGTGGCCATGCACACAACCATGGTTTCCACGGCCCGTGCATGGCCCAGGAGCCCAGGACCGCAGAAAGAACGGGCATGTCTTATTACGGCCGTGTTCTGCGGTCCGGTCTTATTGAAAATAATGGCCGCGGCCATGTGCACAGCCCATGATTTGCAGGCGGCTCGCGGCTGACAGTCCGCTGCCGGCCGACCCGAAAATCATGGCCGTGCACATGGCTACTGTCGTGTGCATGAGGCCTAAGGCTTGTTCACACAGTGTAGCCTGGATTTTTTTTTTTAAAGTCAAAATCAGGATTGGAACCTAACGGAAGTAGTGTAAAGGAAAAGGAATGCCTTCTCTTTTTCTGGATCCAATACCAGTATTGGCTAAAAGACCAAAAAACAAACAAACACTGTGAACACTAAAACTTGTTTGTATGTATTACATACATGTTCTATCCCTAGAGGGTTTTTCTGCTGTAAACAACCCCTTTTCATACTCCCTATTATTACATGTAGATGTTATAGAGGGGGGGGGGGGGTGTCCCGGCTGAAGACCACCTCCCCAGCGGAAAGCATTTCTCCCTCTGGAGAAACCAGTGCGCCCGAGTTGTCGAAAAAGACACAAGCTGAATGCTTCACTCAGCAAAAACAGTTGATCATGGGGGTCACAGTAAGTGGACTCCTGAAGATCAGATTATCAGGGGACCTTTCATGTGAGAAAGGAATGTAAAATTGGACAGCTCCTTTAGGGTTTATTTACATAGCTGGATCTGGAGTCTGGTTTTCCTATAAAATCACTTTGCCAAAAAATAACAAAACACTGGACACCTGCAGAGGAAAACATTTATTGAAAAAATGAAAAAAAATCCTACTTCCTGCTGCTATGATCGTTTGAGATTGATCGATATATATATATATATATATATATATATGGAAACAGACTACAAATACATCTAAGTACGGCAGCCGCCTCTTATTGTAGTGCTGTTACTGCTACGGCCTTAAGCCCCATGCACACCACCGTATTTTCATCTATCCCGAAATACGGTCTGTATTGCATCCGTATATGCGGAACTGTAAAAAAAAAAAAAAAAAAGATGGAGGATACAAATGACATCATCATGTTGCATAGCAATGCTTCTGTAAATACGGACGGTATACGGCACATCCGTATACCGTCCGTATTTACGGAAGCTCCTAAAGACTTCTATGGGAAACTCTTTGCCGTAATTACGGTCAAGAATAGGACGGGTTCTATCATTTTCTCAGCACGGACACTCACATGTAAAAATACTGAAAGGTGTCCGTGGCCAATAGAAATGAATGGGTCCGTAATTACTGATGAAAAATACGGTCGTGTGCATGGGGCCTTACACTATATAAAGGTCTTAAATATCCACACCTTATCTTCCAGTGAAGGAAATCAAATAGAAGTAATATTTAGATGTCCCTTTATTCCAATCAAAATGATTCTGGTGACAGGTTTACAATCCAAAAATAGATATTCTACTCTGTACCAGCAACGGACATCTGCAGATTTGTTGAATGTGAAGGATCCAGAGCCCACCGTGATCTTGGAGTGGGTGAGATTTTATAAGTGGCAGTGGTTCAGCCTTCTTAGGGAATATGGACTCATGTAGGACACTGTACACAAACGACAGTGAGAAATAGAAACATAATCCCCAATGAAGTTGGCCCGGTGATAGCTTAGTGTATTGTATGGTTACCGCTGTATATTTGTAGTCAAATATCACAATTGTACAAATTAGTCTTCTTTTTAAATATCTGAAAGGATGAGAAACACATTGCTTAGTATTATCCCATGATAAATATACCTTAGTGGATGAAATATATTGTCTAGTTCACACTCTACACATTAAAAGGGAAAGAACTAAATGAGTAGACTTGCTCATATTGTAGAAAGCATAATTGCCATATATACAAATATATATTAGTAATGGTTTCAATTTACCATTATTTTGTGCATACCACTAATGCATTGTAATGTGCTCCTACTTTTTTTTAGTGGTGGCCAGATTTGTTTCCATAGGTAAACGTGCACAACACACTGGAGCAGCCATTAAAACACTTCAGGACAGGAGATGAAAGTGACTGGAGTGGAGGAATGACAAACTGAACACGTCACAGTTCACCTCTCCACACATGAAGATCTCGCTGTACTCTTCTAGTCATGGGCTGTTTCGGCTTCTGCAGAACCTCTTATGAGCCTGCGGATGCCTCTCTTTCCAGCTGGACCTTTGGGTTTTGCAAAATTTTGCTTGTGTGCGTGCTGCTTTGGGTGCACTTCATCATAGAGGAAATCCGATGTCAGTTCATCTCCATTATCTATTTCAATCTACGCACAGAAAATGGGAACAGTTAGTTTACCAATGTCTAATACCTCAGAAACGCGATATATTAAAATTTAATTCTAGATATTAACATTCTGCCTAAAGCATATTTGCCAACCCTAGAAATGAAATGGTTTCTCCCAACATTCTCTAGTTCTACTATTACTTCATATGGAGCGTATGTTTTGCAGTTTAGGAGTCCGGATGTTACATAGCGAACAGGATTTTGAAAACAATGCCGTGACGTTTTTACAATTGGAACAAAGACATTTTTCAAACACGATTGCCTAGGATTATTTCCCAGAACTGCATTTACAATGCGATGTTCACACCAAGTTTGGGAAATAGTTGAGGTGAAGTCTCTATGCAGATGTGGACATGCCTAGTGTAGAACCACTGTAAACTGACAATACAAGTACTGAAGCTTTCATCATTGCTGAAGAATACAAGTATTGTCTTACTGGGCAGACACAGCCCCATCATTCCAGGCTTAACCTGTCAAAGTATCACTAAAGGAACCCTCAACAGTGAAATCAGAACTGTCCAGTGCAGTCAATGGTAGAATTAAACGCGGCCGTTCTGTAATATAACAACGTTGAAAGAAAAGGATCACATTTTATCTAAACGGCATTTTGGTTCTGACTGTATTATTATGGTTATGAGGTCAGATCTCTGATGATAATAAGATGACTGCTACCTCTGGCCCCCAGTGTACCCAGCACAAGTTGAAAAGCGACAAGTAGTATTATGCCTAACGTACACGTCCGTGTGTGCCAGCCGAGTCCCGTCCATGATGCGTGGAAAGATAGGACATGTTCTAATTTTCCACGGATCGTAGAGTTAGGTCCGTCTTCATGGACCCAATTCACCCGCTAAAGTGTATGGTTGGCGTAAAAAACGGCCTGAGTGGCACTCGGTCGTGTGCACAATGACTTAGTCTTTTGCAGGTGCTCAGTGGCCAGATTCTCCTTTATATAGTGGACTGCTCAAAATTAGTATCTACCACGTGTACAGCCACATAAAATAACTGATGCGTTACCTTTTTGGCAATTTCCATCATTAGTTGTTTTTCTATGACATCTAACAAGGGAATCTTGCAGCTGGAATAAAGCATTCGCTCTCGTATACTGCAGTTGTATCCAGGCATTGAATAAATAAACACTGAAAAAATATAATAAACACATTCATAAGCGTAAACCATTGAAAATAAATTCTGAAACGCAAATGATCGTTTATAAATAATCTAAGCAGCAGCACGTGGCACTTGTCATACAATGATCCAGATTGTTTCACATTAGCCTCCATTATCTACATACATTTTTAGATTTTTGCAAGAGTCATATAGGTTCTCTGTGATGGGCTCCATTTTTTGGGAGGGATGGGGAGAGCTTATTATATGCCATTCATCGAGCAGTATTGTGGGACAATAAGATTCTAGCCATACCATAATCTTTTACTAGTTTAAAAAAAAAAAGTTACAAAAATGCAACATAAATTTGTTTTGTGTCCCCATATTCTGAGACCCATCATTTTTCGATTTTTTTTCATCACTGAAGCTATGCGAGGGCTTGTTTTTTGCGGGGCAGGATATAATTTTTCTGACCATTTTGGGGTACATATGTATTTTTAATCACTTTTTGCTCCATTTTTAGAGGATGTAAAGTGACCAAAAAACTGAAATGATGGTATTTATTTCGCGTTCGCCATGCGGGATAAAT
Source organism: Rhinoderma darwinii (assembly GCF_050947455.1). NCBI lineage: Eukaryota > Metazoa > Chordata > Amphibia > Anura > Rhinodermatidae > Rhinoderma > Rhinoderma darwinii. The sequence goes on along the minus strand of NC_134689.1, from coordinate 171,362,655 downwards.
GTTATATTGTAATAGTTAGTCATTTTACAGACACTGTGATAAGAATGTTTATTTCTTATTTGCATTACTGTAAGGGAAAAAATAGAAGAGGTTTTTTTTTTTTTTTACCACAAAGTCTTTAACTAATTTTAATGTTGTTTTTTAGTCCCACTAGGGGACTTGAACAAGTATTTCCTTTCACCAGCAATGTTTTCCACAGTGGATAATCCGGCCGAAAATTTGCAACCACAATCTGTTGTGGTTTTTCACAGAGAATTCCTTGCGGGTTCTAGGATGGATATGTTGCATACTTTTACGCAGCATATCTGTCCTGTGTGAACATACCCTAACAGTAACAATAGTCACTATAAGAGGGCTGATTTCCCCTTTAATATTGCAAAAATCACATCACCGGCCCAATAAAAATAAAAAAGTTATAGCTGTTTAACAAATATGTGCTAAAAACAGCTGAACTGTGCCTGGTCCTGAGGAAATGCAATTTAAATAATTAATATTAAAAGAAATATTAAATACAGTACCTATAGAATCCAAGTAATCCCCTTCATGGGAATGCTTATACAGGAAAAAGTGGTAACGTGCAGCATCCTTTGGAATCCTTGCCGGCAAGTCCTTCACTTCTGTGTACACAGTGTTTGCCAAAATAATGGTTTCATTTATTATATCAATTTTCTGTAAAGAAACATATAAAAAGTGTTAAAAAGTAGGACTGTTGAATACATCAGATGAAATGCATTTGGATACAAACACTGCTTTTACACAGTGCTGATGGATAATACAGATGTATCTGAAAAGCTTTACATTCTGAATTGACGTGTCCTATATGAGTGCAAATAATAAAGAAATACTCATAACATGTACTTTACTCAAAACTTAGTGTAAAGTTATTAGCTCTAATAAGAAATTGTAGAAAAATAATGATATATATATATATATATATATATACACACACATACATATATATATATACACACACACACACACACACACACACACACACACACACATATACATATATATGTATACACACACACATGTATACAGTCGAGACACATTATTATGACCACCAGCTAATATCCAGAGTAACCGCCGTGTGCAGCATGGACAGCAGCTAGACGGACTGGGAGTGACTCAATAAATGCTGGTGGGTTGTCGCAGGTATCTGGAGCCATGCTGACTGCAGTGCATCCCACATGTGCGGCCGATGCGTATGAGCGGGTCCATAGAGCGAACAAGACGATAGAGGTAGTCCCACAGATCCTCAAGTGGGTGTAAGTCTGGAGATTTAGGGGGCCAGGGAAGTACTTGGAAGTCTTGGTTGTGTCCTCCAACCACTGTCGGACATTTCTAGCCGTGTGACATGTCGCATTGTCTTGCTGGGAGATCGTCTTCCCTGGGGAAGATGGAAACAGCATGTATGGGTGGATGTGATCTCCAACGATTGATTTATACCCAAATCGGTTCAGAGTGTTTTCCACATGGATGAGTGGGCCCAGAGAATGCCATGAAAAAGTTCCCCAGACCATATTGCCACCGCCACCAGCTTGTGTTCTTCCAACAATGGTTGTAGGGTTTTTGTTCTCCGATGTTTCTCACCTGACATGCCAACGTCCATCTGTTCGATGAGGAAGAAAACGTCACTCATCGGTAGCCCCCTAGTTGATTTGCACGGTGAGCCTGCTCCACTGTAGCGTGTCGTTTGGCTCTCACATCAATGACACGTGGTACTTCGCAGTTTCCACATCAGTTAGTCCCAATGGTGCGATTTGTCCATTCACAATACACTTTCACCACAGCAGCATGCGCACAGTTCACAAACTGCGCTGTTTGAGAAATACTGCCACCCTTAGCCAAAAAGCCAATAATCATCCCTTTTCGCAACTCTGATAAATCACCCCTTTTACCCATAGCAACAACGAGTGATATGTGTTCAGACAGCCTATCGCCCACCTTATATACCCACCAAGCCAGCCCACCACACATATATACCGTATTTTTCGGACTATAAGACGCACCTGACTATAAGATGCAGACAGATATTAGACAAGAGAAAATTGTAAAAGAAGTAAAATATGAAATTTTTTCCTAAGAAGAAAAAAGTATTGGTTAAAAAAAAAAAAAAATTGTTCAGTTTCTCCACATTCTGGAGAGCCATAATTTAAATTTTTCCATCGTTTGAGCGGTGTGTGAGGGCTTAAAAATTCTGATCAGAAATTGACCTGCGGCACGTATTATTCGTGCCACAGCATGTCAATTCCTGCTGCGGAAAGTAGACTGAATTGCATTTTTCAGAGGAGGTGTCACCATCTCCTAGCATTGAGAAAAACGAAGCAAAATGTGCATCATTTTCTGCAGTAAAAAACGCAGGAAATGGTGCGGTTTTTCCACAGTGGAATGTCTGTTACTTTCAACGGAAATGCTGCAGAAATTTTCCGCAGCAATTCCGTTACATTCAACCCTTTAAATGGGTTTGCACATTGATATACACATTAAAAAACATTTGGCGCCATACTGTGTAAGTAAATGTCACAACTCTTCACTGAATCGCTTTTTTTAAAAAAAAAACATGTTAAATGGCAAAAATTGTTCATCTTTTATCTATACAATGAATGTGATATTTAATGTTGGGACAGCCCCTTGTCTGGTTTCTCAAGCTGTTCTATGCCCTGAGGCACACTTTGCTATGTTTTACATGGAACTTATAGCACTGTTCATCCTGAGCTTTATGATTCATCAATACAATGACAGAACAACTGCCAGACATATGCAACGCGGGAGATAGGAGGAGGGGAAAGTTTACCAGTCTTGTACATGTGCTTCAGTCTGAAGGGCTGTCACACAACCCCTATCGAATTGTAACTCCCTAACTGACTTATCTATGGAAACCAAACACGTTAGACTAAGATAACTTAACCCCTATCCTCACCACTAAACCAGAACAAGAAACAAGTCACGACCAGGTGTTTGAAAAAATACAAATAATCTTTATTAAAGTCAATTAGACACATGGAGACAACGTATAACACTTAGACATAATAAAATGCCATGGACCCTCGAACACAAACGGAATCCGAACGTAAAAGCAGAGTAGCCCCCCAGATGTAAAAATGGTCTGACACAACCTATATATGGCTAAAGTGCATAAGTACATATTAATGAGCAGGTACTAGGCATGGTACGCTTTGCACAGATGAACACATAAATAAGTATAGAGAATATATATAAGGTACAATCTAAGTAAAAACGACATGTAAAGTAGTATACCTACACCTGCGTATAAGAAGATAAATAGGAGATCAAGACCAGGAGGGGGACCTCTGCTTAACCCAACGCGCGTTTCGCTGGTGCTTCGTCAGGGGTTCAACCCGTTCTCGTTATCAATCACACATGTATCCCCTATCCTGTGGATAGGGGATACATGTGTTTTATGGCACAAGCCCTTTAAACTGCCAGGAACAGCGTGTCAGAAGCAGACACTTGCAGTGTATGGAGCGGGCTCAGCACGTGAGCGCGCTCCATACATCACCCCCCTCCAGCTCCATGAAGTGCCGGCACGTCATGGGTCGGGAAGGGGTTAAATAACGACGCGGTCATGGCGTCCGGCGATGCCGGGTCCCTTGATTGTGGACTATAAGACGCAGGGACTTTTTAGCAAGATTTATTCTTGCTAAAAACGGAGTCTTATAGTCCGAAAAATACAGCAATCCTTCTTCTATCACAGCCTTTGTGAAAAGTATGTGACAGAGATCCTATATGCAGGAAATGAAAGACCAGTTTTGTTATGTAAATGCAGGATGTTGACTATACAATATAATGTACATTATCTTACTATAGCAGCTCATTGTGCACACAAACAAAAGGAACTACGTGTAGAAGTATCATATCCCAAGCATTTTGGGAACAAATTGGCAAGCCATTACCTCAAAACCACCTACCTAAAATTGTGTAGGTCTCTCCCGTGCCCCTAAAACAGCTCTGACCCGTTGAGGCATGTACGCCACAAGACCTCAAAAGGTGTCCTGTGTTATCTGGCACCATGATGTGAACAGCAGATCCTTTATGTCCTGTAAATTGTAAGGAGGGGCATCCATGGGTCGGAATTGTTGTTCCAGCACATCCCATAGATGCTCTATAAATAGCGCGTACGCCAGCAAAAATCCTGATGTACACTGTAAACATGTCCATAGGGCTCCATTAGCCCGACGGAGGCCAAAAGAGTGTTCCGTTCAGCGTCAATCAAGCTCATATATATCGGTG